>NC_138551.1:26370881-26973381 GCF_964273705.1 Natrix helvetica | reverse complement strand
CACCCCTGGTTTATAGAGATTAGTTTGTCTTTCTGAAAGATTCTATTATCTTGCGGTAACATCATAAACACTAAAAAAAAAAACCATGTTGAATCCAAGATTCCTTAACAATACTTACGAGCTAGCAAAATTCTGCTGGGTTACATCAGGTTCAGATCACAGAGTGGTAAAGCTGAGCATCAACGACATATTGATGACACATCACTCTAAACGAATGTTGGTGAACCTTTTCTGCACCGAGTGCCGAAATGGGAGCGTGCATGCGGGAAACGGGAAGAGGAGCCGCCCGGTGTGCCTGCACACACTGGGAAGACGATCTTCCGGTTTCCGGCACTCCCACACACAGCTGAGAAGCGCACCAGAACCCGGAAGAGCAACAGGCGACAGCTCACGTGCCCAGAGAGATGGCTCTGCATGCCACTTCCAGCATGCCTGCCATAGGTTCGCCATCATGGCTCTAAATCTTCTGATAACAGTACCAAATAAGGTTCATAGAGCATTAACTGGGGGTTGAATGGCAGGGAAAGAGAGAGGGTAGAGCTTTGCTAGTTGCCACAGTGTACTTCTCAGGAAGTTGAACAATATAGATATAGCAGACAAGAAACATCAAAGGTATAAAATAATCCATGCAGTCAAACATCAGTTCCTCAAATTACTTAATCTAAAAATAGCTGCAAAATTCATCACATTTTATTCATCCATTCATTTTTAATAGCAAATATGTGTTGAGCAGGAGTTTACTATTTCCTTATCTTTGCTTTAATGCAGTGGAAAGAAACCACTGCATATCTGAGGCATAAAATCCCTTTTTACAGTCCTGAAAGCCCCAAATGCCAAGGCTTGTTATTCAAAACACTCACTATTACTGTGTCTTCTACCATTGACCATCAACAATTTGCCCACTGGCTTGAAACTTCTGGAGTTTGAAGTCCACACATCTTAAATGTGTTGAGGTTGAGAAACATTGCCTTAGGGTATCTTTAAGAAATAGGACAGGAGAATTTCATCTAGAAGGGCTTGGTACAAGGAAGAAATAGAAGGAAAGCAAATGAGCTTTCTTCTGCTTTGGCTACTTCAAATTGGATGGGTGTTTTGTTTTTTTCCAGGCCTTCATATTGGGAATCACATCCTATGATATCTTTCAACCATCATTTCAGGAGGTGAACCTTTTGCAGGATTTTCTTTTGTCTGCAAATGAAGATTTTAAGTGACAGGCTGGATTCAACCAGCATGAGCTCGGATGATGTTGATTAGTATGGATTCACACACACCACACATTAAAAAAAAGGTCAGGGTTTTGATTGTGTAGACACAGCTGCAATTTTTCAACCAGACATCTTGAGTGGTTCTGAGAATTATGAATCCAGTCACTGTGCTTAATTCATTGTGTTGTGGAAGCCCAGGTTAATTTGGCCTGCCTAGCCTCATCCTTCTTTCATGATCACACAACAGTAAACCCCCACAATATGGCTGGTTTGTTTTATTACCTCTTTTGATTTAATCTCAGCAACAACACTGTAGACGAGTCAACTGGGCAAGCCAAGACAGCTTATATTCACACTAGCAAGATTTTCCTGAGCTTTTTAAGCATGATAGTCACTACAGGCAAACAAGTATAACAGGCATTAGCAGAGAGAAATGGATCAGGCCATTTAAACCCCAAATTGCAGGTGTGTAGGCTATAATTTAATCAGGCTAGAGGCAGAAATAATGCATATGCATGTCTCTCTATTTCAGAACTGTTGTGACAGCTCTTTGCTAATACACTATCTCCTTTCAGTTTTGCTGCCTGCACGATGTTCAGAGACTATTTATAGCTGGTAAACAATACAACCTATGCAATCTGCTGAGGAACAATAATAGCAAAAAGTGGCTGAACTGGACTAATTGTGGCATCCTTTTATTTTATTTTTTTCTTGTTACGTTTCTTTTTAAAGTTTCTCTCCACCCAGGACCCAGCTTGCTTCTTTATAGATAAGAAACAGCAGGAGAAACAAAGTAAAGTGGTTTCGGTTTGATAATGGTATTAAATTGGCAAACTGGAAAGCCATCCGTGAGTTTCTTTCTCTGTCACAGACTGATTAAGAATAGGCTAATAATGACACTTCCGTAACTCCCCTGATCACTTTAAACTTTACATACCTAGATATGCAGCTGCAGGCTTGGTTCTGAAATTGCCTTGCTTACTGTAATCACAATGGCACCATCCCTGCACAAGAAGAAAGTGAACTTGGATGCAACCATTATGCCACCCCGTTCTCAGTCATTTTCACAATAACTGCAACCATTGGTTACATGTTTCTGCAAAAATAAAGGAGTAACAGACTGAAAAAAAGGCCTCCACGCAGGCATCAAGACCCTGAGATTCTACAAATGGCAAAAGGGAAATAATGCCCAAGGCATTCAGATTAGCAAATATCATTGCTAGAATTTTTTTTTTTTAAGTCAGTCCAGCCTTCCATTTTTCTGCAGGCAGAAACATGTCTGAAGACTAATTGTCACTACCGATGCAATTAATTCTACAGCTAGCTGTATTCAGATGATGTCTACCCAGCATGCATTTCTGTGCAAAAACTCAGAACATTGGGCTAAGTAATATACAGGACTGGAAACAAACCAGCAATCATGAGCTGCAAGCAGCAAAACATTCTGGTTTCTTTTGCAACCTTGGGAAACCAGCTCCCGCCACCTCACACACCTCTGGGTGGAACAGGCATTCCAATGCTTCCCCCCCTTTGTGTTGTTATTTTATTGGAGATACCAAAGCTCATGTTTTGTATTCATTCTGCAGGTGGTAGCAAGCTGCTGAAAATATTTGCAATTTATACTGGGGAAGACAAAGAACAGACAAAACAAGTTGGTTTTACTTTGCATTGAGAATGACTGTCAAATCAGTCTCTAGCTTATATTAAGCTGTTCTTAATTTTTACTATATTGTACAGACTCCATATTTAATTTGTTTTTTAGGGGTTTCTAATATTTTCTTATTGTGTATACGTTTTTTTTTTTTTAGCAATTCTGTCTGTGCACCGCCCCAGTCCCTTTGGGGAGAGGGGGCGGTCTATAAATTCAATAAATAAATAAATAAATAAATCTCACAGGGCTGCTGCGTGTTTAAGAGCAATGCGACAAGCAGAATTTTGGAGCTGAAGTATTTTCTGGATGGAATTGAAGAGATGAGCAAAGCTACACTTGCTGAATTTTCCACAATTACCCTGATGTTATATGCATGGAAGGAGCTTTCTTTTTTTTTAAAAAAAAACCTATCGGGAAAGCAGGACCAAAGAACAAATGAAAAATGAATTACTATGGTGTCCCTGAGAATTAGGAACTGTTCTGAGGCTGAAAATACTCAGCACAGATGGAAAAGTTAATGTTGCATATCACAATACTGGGCCAACAATTTTTTTCCTGTGATATCCTCACTACAGTATCCTTAAAAGAACTTGATCTGCAGATATAAGGAGTTACAGTACAAATATGAAAAGAACTGGCTGTCGATTTGGATAAGTTCTATCTGTGCTTAAAGGAGTCTTTTGTAGGAACCAGGAGCAATTTTGTGCCAATCAGTAAATGGCCAAAATCTTGTGGAGTCCTTGGTGCTCTCTGAGCTTGGATGTTTGCTTGTAGACATTTCACTATCTGACTAGGAAACATCCTCAATGCAAATTGCAAAATCTGGTGAGAAAATATTGAATTGCAATGAGCTTTCTCACAAGGGGTCGAATAAAGGGCGTTCTATTTAATTTTTAAATTTTTATTTCTCTTTGGGAGTTTGCAGATAATTTGCAATGGAAATGCAGACTCTTTATGGATTAAAGGCACATAGGCAGGGGGAAAAGACGACACAAATTATGTCATTTGCATCTGATGCATCTACCTTTCCCTCCTCCAGAGATCTCTCCGCGTAGGTATCATGCTGCTCAGTCCCACGTCACAGAGAGAGGACCGGGGGCATTATTCTGTCTCGCTGATTATCTACAACCGGGATGGTGAACCTATGGCACATGTGCCACAGGTGACATGCAGAGCCATTTGTCAGGTCATGCGAGGCGCATGCGCGCACTGGCCAGCTGACTTTAACCTTTTTTTGAGGCCATTTTTCACCCTCCCAGGCCCTCCCAGGACCACAGGGGGGTCATGCATAGGCCTGCTGTACCCATAATGCAACATGCGACCCCCAACACACATGCGCGCATGACAGGTGCTCCCCCCCATTTTTTACATACTTTTTTCGCCCTCCACAGGCTCCAGAGGCTTTATAGGAGGCTGGGAAGGACGAAAACACCGGCCTGCCCCCCCCCGGAGGCCTTCCGGAGGCTCCAGGAACTTCCCTAAAGCCTCCGGAGTACAAAAAACCAGCCCTACAGGCAAACCAGAAGTTCAGGAATGGACTCCCGGTTTACTTGTAGGGCCGGTTTAAGCCCTCCGGAGCCATCAGGGGCCGACCCTACGAGCAAACCAGAAGTCTATTCCTGAATTTCTGTTTTGCCCGTAGGGCTGGTTTTTTGCACTCCGAAGGCTTCAGGGAAGCTCCTGAAGCCTCCAGAGGGCCTCGGGGGGGGGGGGGGCTGCGGAGGCTGTTTTCCCCCTCCCCAGTCTCCCATAAAGCCTCTGGAGCCTGGGGAGGGTGAAAGAAGCATGCAAAAAATGGGGGGGGAGCACCTGTCATGTGCGCATGCGCGCTGGGGGTCACACATTGCATTATGGGTGCAGCACGCCTGCGCACGACCCCCCTGCGCTCCCCCCACTTATGGCAGCATTTATGGCATGTGAGACAAAAAAGATTTGCCATCGCTGATCTACAACTTGAGCAGCATCTAGACAAGCTGTTCTATTTCATCTTCAGAAAAGAGCTGGAAGGGACCTTTGAGGCCTTCTAGTCCAACCTATACCAGTGATGGCTAACCTTTTTCTAAAGGTGTGCCAAAACTCTGTGTGTGTGTGTGCACTATCGCTCACGGTTGCGTGCCCACCCATCTGCGCATGCACAAACAACCCCTCACCATGCATGCGCGAGTCACCCCCACATGTGGAGGAGGGATTTTTGCCTTCCCCAGGCTCCGGAGGCTTTCCTGAAGCCTGGGGAGGGTGAAAACGGCCACCCCCGCCCCATAGATTCAATATGGTTTCTTATCTTGCCTTCTGATGCTTTGGAAAATAAGTTGACCCGCTCTTCTTTGTGGTAGCCCCTCAAATACTGGGCATACTTCTTCTAGGTATACTCCTTCCAGAGTATACCTTTCAGTTAAATCTGGAGGACAGACCTATAGCGAATTCTGATGCTGCAGAAAGAAAGAAAATGCAGCATGACCTAACAGACAAGAACAGCAAAACATCTGCAAAACTTTGTGGACTAGAATCTTAACATTTGGCAATAGTTGAGCTTCAATCAATGGAGATATTTAGGGAGACTGGGGATGGACCAAAATGACTACCGCAAGCAAAAACAAACTAGCAGTCTGCCATCTCACATGAAACCGAGACATGGGGTATGAACTTAGTAGTATAGGTTGTAGGCTTATCTTTTCAGAGGTTTTACCAGTATATAAGGAACAAAAAGGGAAGGACCAGTGTGTAGCAGAGTTTAATGTGTGGCTAAAGGAGTGGTGTAAAAGGGAAGGCTTTGGTTTTATTAGTCATGATGCCTGCAGCTGGTCCAATGAAAAACTGTACAAAAGAGATGGTTTGCACCCATCCAAGAAAGGGACTGAGTTACCTGGCATTAAATTCACAGATTTTCTGGATAAACATTTCAACTGAACAGCGGGGACAGAGAATTAATTGATACAGAACATTTCTGTCCCCAGCAATCTAAAATTCATAGGATTATCAGTGTGTGTAGCACAGATGTTTGTGTGGATAAGATTATCACTCCCGCTGTCAAGCAAAACCAAGCATTTAATAGTGAGTGCCATACCATGTGCATGAATCATACAAGTGGCAAGAAAATAGGGGCAGTCAGGCATAACACAGGTTATGTAGACAGTAAACACAGGGTCAATCAAAACGGACTCAAATGTCTATACACCAATGCACAGAGTATGAGGAATAAACAGGGCGAATTAGAAATTAAAGTAAAAGTGGGCAGATATGATATTGTTGCCATTACAGAAACTTGGTGAGATGAAACCAACAAATGGAACATACAGCTAGAAGGATTTAAATTGTTTTTTAAAAAATAGACCATATAAAAGAGGAGGTGGAGTTGCACTATATATAAGAAATAATTACCTCTCTACAGAAACAGAGCACAACAATGATGAGAACTATCTTAAATGCATTTGGGTCAATATTAAAGGTTGGGGGGGGAAATGACATTGCCCTAGGTCTATACTACAGGCCACCCAACCACGCAGAGGAAGTAGATGAACTTTTCGCTAGTCACCTAACTAAGGTATATAGGAAGCACACCACAATAGTAGTGGGGGATTTTAACTACCCTGACATCAACTGGGAAACAAACTCTGCACCAAGTGGAAGATCTAACAGGTTCCTAACAAACCTAGCAGACAACTTTGTTTCCCAAAAAAGTAGAGAAGGGAACAAGGGGATCAGCCATATTGGACTTAATTCTCACTAACAGAGGGGAAATGATAGAAGGTGTTGAAGCTACAGGAACCCTGGGGACAAGTGACCATGCAATATTGGAATTCAACATTATGCAAACACAAGTAGTAGAACAAAATGAAACTAGAATCTTGGACTTTAAGAGAGCTAATTTCAATAAACTTCGAGAGAGCTTGGGAAAAATTCCATGGATGAGAATCCTCAAGGGGAAAACAACTCAAGAAGCTTGGGAAATTTTGAAAAAATGAGATTACAAAAGCCCAGTCTAGCACAATACCAATGAAGAAGAAAAATAACAGCTCCCAAAAGAAACCAGCATGGTTGCATAAAGAACTCTCTGACAAATTAAAAGACAAAAAAGATAAGTACAAAAAGTGGAAAGGGGGGGGGCATAATTAAGACAGAATATCAGCAAATAGCCCGAGCTTTTAAAGATGAAATAAGGAAAGCTAAGGCTCACAATGAAGAAAGGCTTGCCACAAAAGTAAAAAATAACAAAAAAAGCTTCTTCCAACATGTTAAAAACAAGAAAAGAGTTAAGGAAACAATTGGTCCATTGCTGGGAGAAAGTGGCAAGACGGTGACAAGCAACAGGGAGAAAGCAGAACTATTTAACTCATGTTTTGCATCTGTCTTTACACAAAGGGATAAAACAGTCCAACCTATCAAAAACAGCACCACAAAAATCAGATTAGGAACACAAGTTGAAATAGGGAAGAAAATGGTAAGTGAGCACCTGTCTACCCTAGAGGAGTTCAAATCACCAGGACCGGATGGATTACACCCCAGGGTTCTGAAGGAACTGGCAGATGAGATTTCAGAACCACTGAACTATATCTTTCAGAGATCCTGGAGCACCGGGGAAGTACCAGAGGACTGGAAAAGAGCTGATGTGGTTCCCATCTTCAAAAAAGGGGAAAAAACAGTCCAGGAAACTACAGACCTATCAGCCTGACCTCAATACCAGGAAAGATTCTGGAAAAGATAATCAAGCAACGAATTAGCGAACACCTAGAAGCAAACAAAGTAATAGCCAAAAGCCAACATGGGTTTGTCAAAAACAGATCATGCCAGACTAATCTTATTGCATTCTTTGACAAAGTGACAAAATTAGTGGACCAGAGGAATGCCGTCAATATAGTTTACTTGGACTTCAGTAAGGCATTTGATAAGGTAGACCATAACCTACTACTAGATAAAGTAGAAGAATGTGGGTTGGACAGCATCACCACCAGATGGATTCGTAACTGGCTGACCGACCGCACTCAACGTGTAGTCCTCCATGGAACTGCATCTACATGAGGGAGGTATGCAGTGGAGTACCCTAAGGCTCTGTTTTGGGCCCAGTACTCTTCAACATCTTCATCAACGATTTGGATGAGGGAATAAATGGGGAACTCATCAAATTTGCAGATGACACCAAGCTGGCAGGAATAGCCAACACTCCAGAAGATAGGCTAAAGATACAGAAGGATCTTGACAAACTTGAACATTGGGCACTATCTAATAAAATGAAATTCAATGGTGAAAAGAGTAAGGTTCTACATTTAGGCAACAAAAACGAAATGCACAGGTACAGAATAGGTGGTACCTTGCTCAACAGTAGTAACTGTGAAAGGGATCTTGGAGTCCTAGTGGACAACCATTTAAATATGAGCCAGCAGTGTGCAGCAGCTGCCAAAAAAGAAGGACTAGGGGAGACATGATAGCAGTGTTCCAATATCTCAGGGGTTGCCACAAAGAAGAGGGAGTCAAACTATTTTCCAAGGCACCTGAGGGTAGAACAAGAAGCAATGGGTGGAAACTAATCAAGGAGAGAAGCAACTTAGAACTGAGGAGAAACTTCCTGACAGTTAGAACAATTAATCAGTGGAACAGCTTGCCTCCAGAAGTTGTGAATGCCCCAACACTGGAAGTCTTTAAGAAGATGTTGGATAGCCATTTGTCTGAAACAGTATAGGGTTTCTTGCCTAGGCAGGGGGTTGGACTAGAAGACCTCCAAGCCCCCTTCCAACTCTGTTATTGTATTGTATTGTATTGTATTGTATTGTATTGTATTGTATTGTATTGTATTGTATTGTATTGTATGATGGCCAAATGTTTGCCTAGCTTTCTTTTTTTTCCATGGAACTAATAAAAATACCAGTTTTATGTCCTCAGAACTAAAAACAGAAGCAGAAGCAACAACAGCAACAAAAATGCTGTTCAATATTTTTACACAACCCATCAATCTAAGAATTTGTGCTGTTAGTATGGACTTTGCAAAGTTTAAAGGAAAAGTAGGGTGGGGGAAGAATGTTTTAAATAGATATAGGATGGCCTGTCTCAGGCAGCATGGGAGGAAGTGGTGGGCACCCACTGATTGAACATACACACAACTTTTTGTGAGTTTCCTCTCCACAGGCAAAACTGTTGGCTTGGCATCTGCATGCTGTGAAGCAGATGTCATTGATTTCCTTCAGAACCCAGTAGCTCTTTTCTTGAGGAGACTATTTTTCTTCCTCTGTGAAAGTCCCTTCTTTATATGATAAGAAGGATTTGTGCAATGCCGTGCATCCTATCACCTGCCACATTAAAGCCCTGATAGCACTATTGCAGCTTGCTAATGTTTGCTTCCTCGTAACATTTCTCAGCATCCTCTAACTATGAAAACCAGCCAGATCTCCCTGGTCTTTCACAAAAAGGAAGCTGATAGACTTCCCAACACAATTGAAAAGTTTCTCTCACTGCCAGAGCTTCACATCAGAAGTCTAACACGCACCACAGCATGACTTTATGAAACAGGGGTTTTTTTTCAGGTCTTACGCAAGCAAGTACTTATGTGGGGGGGAAAAAACCCTGGTCAATAAAGGACCCTATTTCTTCTCTTGGTTCCCTATTATTTGTAATTCATCCAGTCTGAAAGAACAACTGGTGTCCATGATGAAGTAATTGTTGATTTTGCTGGGAAATTGATTATCAAGCTTACTTCAATAATGGAAGTGCACTAAAACACAGAGTTTCCAAAACTGGAAGCTATGTCAGAGTAGTCTGACAAAATATTAATGTCTTGTTGCTTACTTCTCTGAGATATGTTGAAAAAGTCCCTCTACTTCCCAATTCTGATAGCATGACGCCACATTTGGCTAATACCAAATTTGCTGAGCGAGAACAGTGATGTGACAGAATTTTCCCCAATGCAAAAGAAAATGTCTTCAACTTAATTCCTGGTGGCTCCATGTTAACACTATTCTCTCGAAAACCTTACAAAAAACAGATTACCACTGCTTTCTTTGGGCACTTGGAGTTTGTTAACTTCCATCTTAAACCTACAACACTAGGGGTTCAATGGTTAGAATGCAGTATTGCAGGCTAATTCTGCTGACTGCTGACTGCCAGAGGTTTGGCAGTTCGAGTCTCACCGGCTCAAGGTTGACTCAGCTTTCCATCCTTACGAGTTCAGTAAAATGAGGACCCAGATTGCAGACGCTGTAAACCGCTTACAGAGGGCTATAAAGCACCGTGGAGCAATAGTCCAAGCAAAAAGTCTAAGTGCTATTGCTATTTATGGAGTTATCCTCATCTAGGTTCTAATTCAGCCAGACATTATATAGTCTCCAAAACCATCACCCATTAGCTACCACTTCCTGAGATTTCGTCTCTTCTCTGTCAAGTAGGCAGAACTGAAGAGAGTGATTTTCTGTAGATCAGAATGTACGCAGGTTTCCTGAATAGATTCCTAGAACATAAATCACTGCCATAAGGCTGACAGAGAAAATAAAGGATAAAGAGGAATCAGAGTACTTCCAGACACAGGGAAGATTTTGATTGGCTAGAGAAAGCAAGCTAGAAAAGAAAGTAGGGAGAAGATAAGGTACCCAGACAACACACTATTAAATGGAAAGGGGGGGAGGAAGAAGGGGAAAACAAAAAGAAAAATATTCAATATATAAGTATATATTCAAGAGTGAGATATAAAGTGGGGGAGAAACGTAACTAGGGTAGACCAGTGAAGATAAGGGAATAAGAAATGATACTAAATTATATTTGGGTTGGCGGAAATACCATCCCAAGGAAGTATAAACTGAGTTTTGAAATATACACCAACAATAATAGAAAAAGAAAAGGAGAGAGGAGGAGAGAATGAAAGGAAGATGGGGGAAAGAAGAAAGAGGCAAGGAGAGGAGGATGGAAGGGAGGGAAAGAGAGAGGGTAGGAAGGGGAAGTGGAAGAGCAGGAGTAGGAGAAAGGTAAGGGAATAAGGAAGGGGAGGAGGGAGGAAGGAAGAAAGTAGAGAAGGGAGGGAGGGAGAAAAGAAAGGGAAAGCAAGGTGGTGTTATAAAAAGAGGAAGGGATGGTAAATAAAGCAACCCAAACTGTATATTATAACCTATGAAATGAAATAATAAATGTATAAGAATGATAAATGTAAAGAAGAATAACAATTATGTGTATACTTAAAATGGTATGTAAGAGAATAAAAAAAATAAAAAATTCTTTGAAGGCTGACAGAGAAAGTTGCTTCTCTGCAGCTAGAAGAGATTGTGTTATTTTACTGGAAAAATAATATTACACCTGGAGAAGCCTCTCTGATTACCCCCACAACACATTGCTGAATTGTTTTGGTCAGAAACACATAGTAGCACATTTTCTGACAAACACGTTTCCTTAAAAAGCATCCATTTTCATGAAGAGCAGTCATCAGAAGGTAAAGCAGCAGTTCAGAAACACTCTGAGTGGGCTTAATAAAGTACTGTACTTTTTGGAGTATAAGACGCACTTCCCCCACCCCCAAAAGAAGGTGGAAATGTTGGTGCGCCTTATACACCGAATACAGCCATTTCTGGCTCCGGGAGCCCTATCCTGCAGGTCCCAATTTTGCCAAAATAGGCTTGGTTTTTTTTGCAAAAATGGGGCATGCAGAGGGTTTGGGAGGCCTGCAGAGTGATCCTAGGGACTGGGGAGGGCAAAAATGCTATGTGTGAGGAGTTTGGGAGCCAAACAATGGGCCTGTTTGTTGCAAAAATGGCATTTTTACCCGCCCCAGCCCTCAGGAGCCCTCTGCAGACCTCCACAAACCTCTGCGTGCCCCATTTTTGCGAAAAGCAGACAAGAAATGGGCCTGTTTTTAGACTCCCAAATCCCCCAGAAGTGCCATTTTTGCTCTCTCCAGTCCCCAGGAGCACTCTGCAGGCCTCTCGAACCCTCTGTGTGCCCTGTTTTTGCAAAAAACGGGACACGCAGAGGGTTTGGGAGTCCTTCAGAGTCCCCTTGGTGGCCAGGGAGGGAAAATACTTTTTTTCCTTGTTTACCTCTTCGAAATCTTGGTGTGTCTTATATTCCAATGCGTCTTATAGTCCGAAAAATACGGCACTTAACTTAGTAAAAGAAAGAAAGGAATGAGAGTATGTTGAAATCTGATTTGACTTATAGCTTTGCGCAATCTTTATAGTTCTATCATTTTCCTTACCTAGCTATGCTGAAATTTAATACTCCGTCAAAAGATGGTTTTCCTTTGAGGCTGACAAAATATAACAATCAATGTTATTTTATTTTATTTTTGCATGTTTGAAAATTTGTCATCTACATTTGATTCGTTAACAATATTTATAGGTATTCCTCAACTTATGATAATAATGGAGCCTGGGATTTTGGTCATAAATCATTGTGATCATATGTTGAGGCACCATGTGACCAGAATTGATTTTACAACTGTTTTTTATGACAGTCATTAAATGAGACACCATGATTGTTAAGTGAATTACTTGGTTATCAAGGGGACTACATAGTTATTGAGCAAATCTAGCAGATCCAATGAGTATTTTTTTTGCCTTTCATGCTGGAAATCAGCAAAAAAGTTACTAATTGTTGTAATTTGACTGAGGTTGCTGCAAACAATCATAAATGCAAGCTACTGCCTAACTCCTAAAATACAATCACATGAAGAGGGGGGGGGGGATGGCAGATGTAACTTTGAGAATGGGTTGTGAGTACCGTATTTTTCAGAGCATAAGACGCACTTCCCCCCTAAAAGACGATGAAAATTTGGGTGCGGCTTATACACCAAATATAGCCCTGCCCACCTACCAGCCCCCACCCTTTGGCCTTTGCCTCCCAGCAATTTGCCTGCTTGCAGCAAATGGGGGAAATGGACTTGTGGAGGCGTCAATCCCTGCAGTCTGAAACAGCTGCTCATCGGGAGGCCCGTGAAACAGGCTGTTTGCTGTTTGCTGCAAGGAGGCAAATTGCTGGGAGGCAGGGGCAGTTTTTTTTTCTTGTGGTAATCAGGCTAAACTGAAACAGGATGTTTGCTGCAAGGAGGTAAGTCAACAACTATAAATGCCTATAGAATGTTCAAATTATTAGACTTATTTTTTAAAGACTGCTTTATTATTGTTCTAGGCAACTTAACAAAATGAAGAAGCTTTTTAAAATAAACGCTTGATCTGAAGAGGCCCAGTGCTATTGTATCATATTTTAAATAGCAGAGAATAACATATACTTCCAGAAAGCCACATCAATTTTAACAGAATCTGTACAAGTATAGTCTGAAATGTAACACCACAAACCGTCTGTACTGTTTGCTGTTTGCTGCAAGGAGGCAAAATGCTGGGAGGCAGAGGCAGATTCCCACCCCCTGCCCCCTGTTTTCCTCCCCAAAAGCTAGGTGCATCTTATACTTCGGAGCGTCTTATACTCTGAAAAAAATGGTAGCTTTTTTGAAGTCTATCATAACTTCAAATATCCATTGAGTGACTGGTAAATCAAGGAGTACTATAATCTGCAGAAATTGCCATGTCATATTTTATTGATTATGTGTGAACAAGTGGTGCTGACCCTTAGCAAACATAGAGATAGTTTTAGGATCTAGGATGATCTGTCCATAACCTGCTCCTTCACATCTGCATCCATTGCTTCCATAACTGAGTCCATCCATCTTGCTGCTGGTTATCCTCTTTTTGTCTGTCTTTCTACATTTTCCAGCTTTATATGCTTCTCCAAAGAGTTGGGCCTTTGCAGAACATATCCAAAATATGATAATTTGAGCCAGGCTCTTTATGCTTTCAGTGAGAATTAGGGATTGATACATTCTACCACCCTTTTGTTTGTTTTCTTGGGTATCCCTGAACTCTTCTTAGGAATTAGAGTTGATGGGAAATGACTACGTAGAGATGATGGTTATGACACAAGACTTTAGAAAAGCAGAAGAGAACTGAAAGAAGATGCTTCAACTGTAGTTCCACTGAGGATGTTATCTAGCCTGGTGATGAAATGTTTGGAAGTCAAACAGTAAGCTCGGAGAACAAACCAACACAACATATTCTTTAGGAGTCTTTGTTCAACATCAAAGTTCAAAATTATGAACGCTTTTTCTAGCCTGCTTCTCCAAATCCAAGTTTTGTATCCATAAAATAACAAAGAGAAAATTTATCCTCTGTATAATTTTACCTTAGGTTAATGATTGCTAACTTTTTTGTTACTGTGTACTGCATGTGTGCACGTGCACCCATAATGCAATGTATGTTCAATCCCATGCCCCCCCATGCATGTTCTCGCAACCTCCCCATGTGTACCCCATCCCCTGTGCATGCACGCATGACCCCCGTGCATGCATGTATGACCTCCTCAATGTTCCCTGCCCTGCACACATGTGTGCATGACCCCCCTCCCCCCATGCTCCCCTGCCCCTGAGGTGGTATTCAGCAGGTTCTGACCAGTTGTGGAGAACCGGTAGTGGAAATTTTGAGTAGTTTGGAGAACTGGTAAATACCACCTCTGTCTGACTAGTCCCAGCCCCATCTATTCTCTGCTTCCCAAGTCCCAGCTGATGGGGAAGGAATGGAGATTTTACAGTATCCTTCTCCTGCCATGCCCACCAATCCGTGCCCACCAAGCCACACCATGCCCACCAAGCCACGCCCAGAAAACCAATGGTAAAAATTTTCAATCTCACCACTGCCTTGCCCCCTGCACATGCATTCACATCTCCCACATGCAACCCACCACTGCCTTCACCCTGTGTGGCAGAGACCCAAAAATCAGCTGGCATAGCGGGAGGCACATACGCATGCGTGGTGGAGCTGAGCTGGGACGACGGCTCGCATGCCCACAGAGAGGGCTTTGTGTGTCATTGTAGTGCCATAGGGTCGCCATCACGGCCTTAGGTATAGACTCATCCTAGCACGTGAATATCTTTTCCAGGACTTTCATTGCTATTCTACCAAAGTCTAGTTTGCAATATATTCCTTGACTCTTCATGTTACGTCGCCATGACTACGGCCGGGAACGTCAATCACGTATTTGGCAAGCGCTGATTGGTCCAGACGCAACTGCGGTCTGGCGGGAAGATTCTAGGCTTCCCATTGGTTAACTGTTTGACAGCTAGGCTATATAAGAGCTGTCAAGTTAAATTGTTTCTTGGTTCGCTGTTAGTTCTTAAAATAAAAGCAGTTATTCAGTAATTGGTCTCCTTGCCTTCCCTCAGAGCCCAGTATATAGCACTTTACTGTTGCATCAGTTGTAAAGAACAGAACCTGTCTTGCTCTTCAATGTCTTCACTGCCAGTTGTAAGGCTAATTTCTATTCTTTTACCATTTGTACAATCTTCTTTAGATGTCATCTTACCCTGTTTTTTACACCATGCTCCTTGACTTTTGTTATTAGAGCTTCCAGACAATTTGCATTTTCAGTTATCAGGGCAGTGTCAACAGCATAGCTCAAACTTTTGACGTTTCTTCCTGCAGCTTTAAAATTATGTTCGTTTTCGAATCCAGCTTCCTTATGTACCACATATAGTTTCAATACAAGAGAATATATGTAGCTCAGGGTTGAACCGTGGAGTCCTTGGTGCTCTCTGAGTTTGGCTGTCTGCTTGCAAACATTTCATTGCCCAGCTAGGCATCAAAGGACATCAAAAATTTAGCACAGTCTTATCTCGTTCCTTTGCTGACCTGCAGTTGGTCTGTTTCATCATGTTCTATCCAGACTGTAGCTTCTTGACCTCTGTTACGGGTTTCATGTGAGGTCAAGGCGATGTTTTGGGATTTCCATTTTCCTAAGGCATGTTTGATTTAATGATATATTATTATAGGATTATCTTTTCTTTCTCCACGGTTTGAATGACATCTTTAGAGTGATTGTTTACTCCAATTTCTGCCAAGAAGAAAGAAAGAATGAAGTGAGCAACTTGTATGTTTATCATTTTTGAATAAGGGGTCAAAAGGAGAGGGGTAATTAAGGGCAGAACAGAACAATTATCAAAGCTTTGGTCTAGCAGTTAAAGAAGATGAAATTTGCTTTAAGTGGATCAAACTATTGTTATCTTGGTCATAAATAGCAATCAGTCTGATTTAAAAAAATTAAGGAACTGGCCAGTAGTAAATGAGTCCTAGAGATATTTGATTAAATGAAGATGTTCGGATCCAATATGGGTCAGTCATCGGGTGAGAGAGAAGTTCCCTGAAGAAGACTCCAACGTGAGTCCAAAACAGTGGTGGGATACGAATGGTACACACCTGTACTGGTGTATCGGTGCCTGCTGGGAGCCGTTCCGGTATGGTGCTCTGGAGGGCACACCCGCCCGCTTGCCCTCCTTACCTGTATTTGAGCTGATTGGGGTTTACGCGGGTGGTAAGTACCCATGCATGTGCTGTGCTCGTGCATGTGGTGGACACCCAGCCCCATTGCACGGTACCGGTTGCACCAGGATCCGGAACCCATCACTGGCCCAAACTTTCAGAAGACTAAACCTTTGTTCCCGGTAACCGACCCATATTGGATCCTGCCGCCGTGTTATCCTGGACAGGTCAATTTGCCTTTATTCATGAAGTTGTTAGGTATCAGATTTGTACAGCCTGTAACCCAGCTTCTGCCACCAGCTAGAGAAGCAGACATTTTATGTTGTCCCAGTGGAATATTCCCTTCCTATCTACACCAGCTTCTTTTCTGTGGTGTTTGTCTTCCATTATAGAATATTATCTTCCTCTTCTGGTTCTTACTTTCTTTTTTCAACATCATTGAGCACATCTGAACTTTGACCTGAGCGATTGTAGATTTTTTTTAAAAAAAGATAACTTTTTTTAAAAGTAGGGAGGAGGAGGGGGAGGATACCGTTCCTATACAGGGCTCTTTGATTCCAACGGTCATAGGGAGGGGCAGATGCGAGGACAGAAGAACATGCAGTCGGTTGGGAGACCGTGGGTGCTGGTTACACCCGGTCGCTTGTACCAACCCCCGCGTTCTAGGTGGTCAGGAGCTGCAGACCCAGGGCCTGAGGCTGTTGCTATGCAATGCGAGGTCCGTTGTTAATAAGGCCCCCCTCATTCACGACCTAATCTTGGAGGGGTAGCCGGACCTTGCGGGAATAACGGAGACCTGGTTGGGCCACGAGGGAGGTGTACCCCTCGTGGAAATGTGCCCACCAGGCTACCGAGCATTTCACCAGCCTAGGGCCCAGGGAAGGGGAGATGGGGTGACAGCAATTATTCGGGAGGACTTAGAGCCGAGGGAGTCTACTGTGCCACAGACGTCCGGATGTGAATCCCTTGTTGTGAAATGGGGCCCTGGGAGACAGTTGGGCCTGCTGATAGTATACCTGGCTTCTCGCTATACATCAGCGGCCCTGCCTGAACTCCTCGAGCTGATCGCATCGGTAGCGGTTGAGACCCCCAAACTTTTAGTGATGGGGGATTTTAACCTGCCATCGATGGGAGAAGCATCAGAGGGGGTTCGGGAGTTCATGGCTTCCATGACAGCCATGGACCTGACTCAATTGATTCAGGGCCCGACACACGAGGGAGGTCACACCCTGGACCTTGTTTTTGTCTCTGGCCAGTGGTTGAGTGATCTGGGAGGAGGGGATTTAACCATCACTCCCCTGTCATGGTCAGATAACTCACTCCTTCGTCTTGACTTCCCTGGTGCTACCTCCCGCTGCGGGGAGGCGGAACCGGAAAGCATTCGATGGTTCCGCCCCAGGCGCCTGATGGAACTGGATAGGTTCCAGACGGAGCTTGGGCCACCACCTGTAACCCTGACCCGCCCCCGGGTAGAGGACTTGGTGGTCGCGTGGAATAATGCGACTACCGGGGCCTTGAACCGGGTGGCGCCTTTGCGGCCTCTCCGGCGGCAACGATCCACCCTGGCCCCTTGGTTTACCGAGGAGCTAAGGGTGATGAAATGCCGCAAGAGACGCCTAGAGAGTTGTTGGAGATCCTCCCGTTCCGAATTTGATCGAACACAGGCACGAACCCATTTAAGGACGTACCTTGTGGCATTGAGAGTGGCCAAACGCCAATATTGTGCCACTCTCATTGCATCCGCAGAGAACCGCCCTGCCGCCCTGTTTCGGGTGTCCCACTCCCTCTTGTTTCAGAGGCCGTGGGAGGCCCCTCTACAGGGCAGAGCAGAGGAATTTGGGAAATATCTGCAGGATAAAATCGCTCAAATCCGGAAGGATTGGGTCCCTGTCAGTGGTTCAATGGAGACGTCCGTGGCGAGTCTTGAGGATTCGACCTGGGAGGAGTTTGACTTGGTTGCCATCGAGGATTTGGACAGAATGCGTGGACGACTGCGACCCACCACATGTTTATTGGACCCGTGCCCCTCCTGGCTTGTACTGGCATCATGGGAGGTTTCACGAGACTGGCTCCTGGGCCTAGTGAACGCTTCGTTGAGCGAGGGGTCTCTCCCGGCCGCCTTGAAAGAGGCGGTGGTGAGACCCTTGCTCAAGAAGCCTTCCCTGGACCCTTTGGAGCTGGCCAATTATCGTCCTGTCTCCAACCTTCCCTTTTTGGCGAAGGTTGTAGAGAGTGTGGTGGCTTACCAGTTTCCACGACATCTGGAGGAAAATGATTATCTAGACCCGCGCCAGTCCGGCTTCCGCCCCGGTCACAGCATGGAGACAGCCTTGGTCGCGTTGGTGGATGATCTCTGGAGGGCCAGAGATAGAGGTTGCTCCTCTATCCTGGTCCTATTAGACCTCTCGGCGGCTTTTGATACCATCGACCATGGTATCCTGCTGTGCCGGCTGGAGGGGTTGGGGGTCCGGGGCACCGTTTTGCGGTGGTTCGGCTCCTACCTTTCTGGCCGGATGCAGCGTGTGTTGGCAGGGGAGGAGAGGTCGACCCTACGCCCCCTTACTTGTGGGGTACCACAGGGGTCGGTCCTCTCGCCACTCCTGTTCAACACATATATGAAGCCGCTGGGTGAGATGATCCGTGGTTTCGGGGTGGGATATCATCTGTACGCTGATGATACTCAGCTGTACTTTTCCACCCCGAACCACCCCAACGAGGCCGTCGAAGTGATGTCCCGGTGTGTGGAAGCCATACGGGTTTGGATGGATGACAACCGACTCAAACTCAACCCCTCCAAGACGGAGTGGCTGTGGGTACCGGCTCCCCGGTTCAGCCAATTAATTCCATCATTGGCCATCGGGGGCATTCAACTTGCCCCCGTGGAATGGGCGTACAATTTGGGTGTCCTCCTGGATGCCCGGCTGTCCATGGACAACCATGTGACAGCCGTGGCAAGGGGGGCGTTCCACCAGGTTTGCCTGGTGCGCCAATTGCGCCCCCTACTGGACCGGGACGCCTTACGCACGGTCACTCATGCGCTGGTGACGTCTCGCTTGGACTACTGTAACGCTCTCTACATGGGGCTTCCCTTGAAATGCACCCGGAGGCTACAGTTGGTCCAGAACGCAGCCGCGCGGGTAATTATGGGGAGTACTAGGTACTCCCATGTGACACCGTTCCTGCGCGAGCTGCACTGGCTTCCTGTGGTCTATCGGGTGCGTTTCAAGGTTTTGATAACGATCTTCAAAGCGCTCGATGGCTCAGGACCTAGTTACCTGCGGGATCGTATTCTGCCCCATACATCCCTGCGACCAATCCGCTCGCACAGAGAGGGTCTCCTCCAGGTGCCGTCCACCAGGCAGTGCCGGGGGGCGGCGCCTAGGAGTAGAGCCTTCTCTGTGGTGGGCCCAGCCCTGTGGAATGACCTCCCCCCGGATATTAGGAATACCTCTGACCTCCGCTCCTTTCGTGTAAAGCTCAAGACCCACCTATTTCAAGTAGCTGGCCTGGCTCAACTTTGATCCAACTATATCGCTCCTGACGGGTTTTTTATTTGGGGTATTTTAATTGTATTTAATTATTTAGGGGTTTTTAAACATTGTGTTTTTAATTGTTTTTATTCATCAGCTCACCTCCTCCTTGTATATGTCTTGTTATACATTTTTGTTATATGTATGTCTGTCTATATATTTATTTCCTATGTTTTATTGTACGCCGCCCCGAGTCTTTCGGGAGAGGGTGCGGCTAAGAAATAAATAATAATAATAATAATAATAATAATAATAATAATAATAATAATAATAATAATAATAATAATAATAATAATAATAATAATTATTATTATTATTATTATTATTATTATTATTATTATTATTATTATTATTATTATTATTATTATATTACCTGACCTAAAAATTATTTAAGAATCCTATAACCTGCTTTGGAAACGGTATATATGATTCTCTCCTTGCCCTCAAAGCTTGGATATATACTGGTGGTGCCTAACCCTTTTCTCCTCGCGTGATGAAATCGTGTGCACACACGCGACAGAGCGCACATGCGTGCCCACACCCATAATGCAATGCCCCCTGCCCCCTGCACATGCATGCACGATCCCCCCTGGTCTCTGCAACCCCCCCCCACATGCACGTGCCCCCCATGCCCCATTTTGAGCCTCTCAGGTCTCCCTGAAGCCTCCTGGGACAAAGAAAGGGCACAGCGGGAGTGCGCCACAACCCCCCTGTGCTCTCCCCGTGCATGTGTGTGGAACCCCCCTTCCCTGCACATGTGTGCATGTCTCTGAATGCGCTGCAGAGGCCAGAAAATCAGCTGGCCGGAAGGAGGCGTGAGCATGCATGGTGGAACTGAGCTGGGAAATGCCTCGCATGCCCACAGAGAGGGTTCTGCGCGCCACCTGTGGCACACGTACCATAGGTTCGCCATCACAGATATATGCAATACATAAACTACTTTATTAGAGAAGACACTTGTCAAAATGGGGGGTGGGTTGTTAACTATTTCTCATGCATTTCGTATATTTATTACATCAGTCCATGCTGACTCTTAGCAAGGATTTGGATAGATTATTTCCAGGATGGTTGTCTTAAACTTGGCATTTTAGATATCTCGGGGTACATTCATAGTCACATTATAATTATTTCATGTGTTGCATTTAAACCGTGGTGTATCATTGAAATTCATATTTTACTGTTTTTTTTCTAGGATTTCTTGGGCAAATTTTCTTTTATTTCAGTAAAAATGTTAAAGACAACATGGGATAAATCTCCATATGCTAAGGGAACAAAGTACAATATATTTGTCATCTCTGCATCACACAGTTGCTGCACTGTGTTGGGGTCTCCAAATTCCTTTATGGTCAAATATGTTGAAAATATTGTTAGGCTTCTCTGTAGCAAAGGAATAGCCAAGGGTTAGGTCCCAGTCCCAGAATCAGCGAAATTGTGGGGGCTGGGCAGGGGACAGAATGTACCTACCCTCAGTGTGGAAGAGATTGCCACTCTCAAATTGGCCTTTTTAGCCACACCAGATGCTGCTTTAGGACCTCTTTCCAGAGTACCATACCATAGTCTTTTGAGACTGAAGGATACCACACAAGGTGACGAAAAGGTTGAGAACCACTGGACTAGGCTATTACTTTGCTTCAATTCCTTTGCTGCAGAGAAGCCTAACAATATTTTTAACAGATTTACGGCAGTTCTCAACTTTTTCGTCACCATGGACCCTCTTTAAATACCTTTGGTGGACACAGACCCCCGCCCACTTACCCTCAAGACTTAAGTCAAAATTTAAATGACATTTATTTGAACGTTCGTGATGACATTGTGGGGGCCCCCACGGGAGTCCATGGACCAGAGGTAGAGAACCACTAGCTTAGTCAGTTCTCTTTTGGGAAAAGGTAGGGAGTCGTTTCTCTTTAGGGAAGTGTGTAGAGGTACAGTGGGGAAAAGGTGTAATTGGTGAAGTCAAATGGTAATGAACCAGTGGTGGGTTTCAAATCCCATTCCAATGGGTACGGTTGGAATGGGGCCAGCAGCGTCCTCATGGATGCGCACAGCGCATGTGCATGCATCTTAGCACCTCTGCGATGCTCCAGCTGCTCCACGGAGTATTGCGCAGGTGCTGTATGTGTCAAGCCGGCCTCCCTCAGCAACCAAGAAAGAAACCACTTAACTCCATTTTGCAGAATTAAGAGTACTTTTACTGGTTATGAAAAGATAGCAGCAAAGCAAAGCAAGATCTGAGGCAAAAGCGTGCGAAATCATACATATCAATATGTGACCAACCCCCTCTCCCTGGTAACTCTCATCCGACTATCCAATCTGCAAATCCCTTAGTTGTCATGTGAGTTCCATCTTCAAGAAGCATCATCAGGTTGGTATGCAGGACGGTTGGCCTTGACCAATACCAAGCACTAATCTCCAGCATGCACAGTAGAGGGTGAGACCAAAACTCCCTTTTTACAATCGCTCCTGTACTAAAACTTCCCCTCCCAAATACCAGCCCCACCTCCCCGTTTCAATGGCAGCCGAAAGCAAATAGCGAAACAGAGGCAGACAGTATGCGTCATGCGCCTGCGCAGAAGCCTTTAAACACCGATAAGGAGCTCGGGTGGGTGGGTGGGTCCTCCGGAGCACCGTATCAGAACGGTATCTGGCACTCCGGGATGGCTCCATTACGCGCGTACCTGGGCATACTGCCTGCAACCCACCACTGTAATGAACCCTTAAAAAGAGGTACGTTGGCCATGTTCCAATGACACAATGGACCAAATCAATGCTGCGTATTTAATTGACACAACTTGTTTGCCAGCAATATATGATACTAATGACCCAGTCTATCATGAATCAAGAAGGGTCAGTGTTTTTTAACCTTCTCATCTGCCATACAGGAAGCTGAGCAGCTGTTACTTTCTGGCTTCCTTCCCAGCAAATGTTTCAATATTCAGAGTGGCCCAACTGGAGCCAGCACCATGTTTAGCTAAAGCTTTTTTTTTCTGTCCCACTGCAGTCCGCTGGGTGGTTGAAAAGGTGCAATGTAAAAAGGAGATAGAAAGACGCCTCCTTAGAAGCCCATTTTTCAAGGCCAGTCTGCCTCTTGTTTTAGAATTGTTTGATGCTGTTTGTATCACACGGTTAATTGGAGTTCAGTTAATTAGGCTCCAACAGTCCCAAGACTACATGGAGATCTAAAACTATCTCTCTCCATCCCACACTGCTGATTAGGTGTTTACATGACACCCTAGGCTCTTGACCTAGTTAAGCATATTGTATGAATGGGAGCTGCTCAATTTGAATTTAACTAAAGGTTAGATATCAACAAAATAAATGGACACCTGTGTTTTCTTAATGCAAAGCATTTGCAAGTATTTAGTTAAAAGTTAAGGTCTTTATTAAATGAAATCCATGCTATTATTGCATGCTTTCATTGCCTTATTTGCAGCTAAAGGTTCTGTGCTCTTTTCTTATCAAACTTACTACGATTATCTCCTGTTCCCTGTTGTTGCTCTTTATGTCCCTTGCCATTGGACAGAGCGCTGATAGAAAATCCCAATAATATGAATGAAGTCTGTATGGTTGGCATGGGGTATTGGGAGTGTTTGCATTTAAAAAAAAATGTGTTATGAAAAATGACTTCCTTCTCACCAGTTGTAGAAAAACAACTTTAGGCTTTAGTGAACTCTTAGGACATTATAAATGTGATTATAAATTCTGTGAGATTCTGAATACACGTACAACCTGCAATTTCCAACATAATTTGTATTGAAGCTGTGATGACATGCAAGCTTTAATTTGCAGCATGGGCATCTTGGGATTTAATCTTCAGGAAAGAACATAGCTCAGTGGCAAAGCATCTGCTTTGTATGCGGAGGTGCCATCCTCAAATAACTCTAATTAAAGTTTCCAAGATCAAATGATTTAAAAAAAAGCCTCTGATCTTACAGAGCTGTGTTTCCCTGTTAACATTCCCAATCTCAGAAGCTTTAAGATGTGGATTTCAATTCCCAGAATTTCCTCCTGGCTGGGGAAATCTGGAAGTTGAAGTCTACACAGCTTAAAGTTGATGAAGCTGGGAAACATAATAATAGAGCTTCTATTGGCCACTATTAGATAGATCTCTCTTTTCCTCTGCTGCTTTATGGATGGGCTGGTAGTGCAGGGAAATTTATTTACTCCAGTGTGTATGAAAAATGTGTTCTTTCCAAGAGAAGGCCTTCAGTGTTATGTTGTCTGAAACAACATATAGTCAGTCTTTTACATCTGCAGCCCTCCAGACATTCTGGAACAATTGCTCTCAGAATTCCCGGCATGGGCCATGCTTGCTGGGAATGATAGGAGCTGTTGTTCCAGCTCATGTAAATGGAACTGGGTTAAGGAAGGCCTAGCTAAACGGAACAATAATGTTCAGGCATAGTAGAAGCATAGAAAATTATATCTTGTGTGTGTGTGTGTGTCTATTGGATATAGGATATGCATGTATGTAGGTACAGGCAGTCCTTTTCTTATGACCACAACTGAGCCCAAAATTTTCATCCCTAAGCAAGACAGTTGTTAACTGAGTTTTGCCCCATTTTACAAACTTTCTTACCACAGTTGTTAGGTGAATCACTGTAGTTGTTAAGTTAATATCATGGTTGTTAAGTGAAACTGCCAATAGTTTGGGAGTTCAAGTCTCACCTGCTCAGCATTCCATCCTTCAGAGGTCGGTAAAATGAGAACCCAGATTGTTGGGGGCAATATGCTGACTCTGTAAACCTCTGTAAAGCACTATGAAATGGTATAGAAATCTAAGTGCTACTGCTATCCGGCTTCCCCATTGTTTTTTGCTTGACAGAAGGTTGCAAAAGATGATTACATGACCCCAAGACATTTCAACCGTCATAAATACAGGTCAGTTGCCAAGAGACTGAATTTTGATTACATGACTAGGGGATGCTTCAATAGTTGTTAAGTACGATGACTGGTTTATAAGTTTTTTAGTGCCGTTATAATTTTGAATGATTCCTAAAAACTGGTTGTAAGTCTAGAACTACTTGTATATGTATATACAATACAGGTAGTCCTTGACTTACAACAGTTCATTTAGTGACCATTCAAAGTTACAACCGCACTGAAAAAAGTGATTTATGACCATTTTTCACACTTACGATCATTGCATCATCCCTATGGTCATGTGATCAAAATTCATATGCTTGTTTGCAGTGTCCCGGGGTCATGTGATCACCTTTTGTGACCTACCAATGAGCAAAGTCAATGGGAAATCCACATTCACTTAACAACTGAGTGACTAACTTAACAACTGCAGGGATTCACTTAACACAGTGGTCGGCAAGCCGCGGCTCGTGAGCCACAAGCGGCTCTTTACACATTTTAATGCGGCTCTTCTGTGTGCCGGATTATTATCCTCCCTAATCATTGTGGATCGAAAAGAAAAAAGGGAAAGGGGCGCTTGTTTTGAAGCGCCCGCTCCCCTCCGTCCTCTCGGGCACTTCAAAACAAGCGCCCCTTTCCCTTTTTTCTTTTTGACCCACAATGATTAGGGAGGATCCTGAAGTCGGGCGGGGACGAGAAGCGAGGAGGCAGAAAAAGAAACGCAGGCTAAGGAGCTTCCCCCCCGCCCCCTCCCAGCAAAAATCTAACCGGGGAGCCGGGCAGTAGCAAATTAGCCAATCATGCGAGGAAAGCGAGGTCTGACCGGGTGGGCAGCGAAACTCCAGGGCTCTCTGTTCTAATTCCCCGTGAAAACTGTTGCCTCTGAAGCGTTTGCTCTACTGTTTGAACCTTTAAGCGTCCCTTTCCTTTTTCTTTTCAACCCACAATGATTAGGGAGGATCCTGAAGTCGGGCGGGGACGAGAAGCAGTTTCTTTTTCTGCCTCCTCGCTTCTCGTCCCCGCCCGACTTCAGGATCCTCCCTAATCATTGTGGGTTGAAAAGAAAAAGGAAAGGAAAAAGGTTCAAACAGTAGAGCAAACGCTTCAGAGGCAACAGTTTTCACGGGGAATTAGAACAGAGAGCCCTGGAGTTTCGCTGCCCACCCGGTCAGACCTCGCTTTCCTCGCATGATTGGCTAATTTGCTACTGCCCGGCCGGCTCCCCGGTTAGATTTTTGCTGGGGGGGGGGGAAAGCTCCTTGGCCTCCGTCTCTTTTTCTCCCTCCTCGCTTCTTGGGGCTCCACCAATGGGGGAGCAAGGCCCAGCACCAGGCTTTGGGCTAACACAGGGGTCTGCAAAGTTGGCTGTTTTAAGACTGGTGGACTTCAATTCTCAGAATTCTGGGAGTTGAAGTCCACCAGTCTTAAGAGCCAATTTTGCAGATCCCTGGGCTAATATGATTGATGCCCTTGGTGGACTTCAATTCTCAGAATTCTGGGAGTTGAAGTCCACAAGTCTTCAAGCTGTCAGGTTTGAAGACCCCGGGGTTTTTTTTCCTAAAGGGTTAGGGGTGCAAGGATCTTGTAACTTGACAGCTTTAAGACTTGCGTGCTTCAAATGCCAGAGTTTATTGAAACTAAAAACAGTGTACCATCCTATGTATTTTCGGTTTTAAAAATGTGGCTCTCAAAATAAATTTCAATCGTGGTTTTGGCGAGATTTGGCTCAGTTGAAAAAAAAGGTTGCCCACCACTGACTTAACAACAATAGCAAGAAAAATCATAAAATGGGGCAAAATTCACTTAAGAAATATTTCACTTAGCAACAAAATTTTGGGGGCCAATTATGGTTAAGTGGAGGACTACCTGTATATATAACTTGTGTGTGTAAGTGTGTGTATAGATGTATGTATATGTAAGACACATATATCACATCACATCATATCATATATCATATCACATCAATCATATCAACTGTCCTATATAAATTGTGTGCGTGTATCTGAGCTGGTGTACCAAAGGAGGCTTTGAAAGTATTAAAGCAGCTGAGACTGAAGCATAAATTCTTGCACTTTATATCACTTGAAAAATATTTCCCCCATGCCAGTTTCCCAAACCTTCCTTGCAGTTCAATAAGCATTGCCTAAAGTAGCTTTAAGAATAACATTTTTATTTATTTAATATTTGCAGTAGTAAGGATGGGAATAGGGGATAAAGCAGAGTCATTTCCTGTTCCTTTGAGAATCACCTTCTAAAGATGAGGCTACAGGGGTTTTAATTGCTCTCTTCTCCTTTCCATTCTCCTTCTCCTAGAGAATAATTCATATTTTTAAGATACACATTGCTAGATGTACAGTTCGTGATAGAAAAAAAATGGAATGCTAATATAGACTATAAAGGCATGTGCTGGTACTTTCTGATAAGAACATCAGAAGACAGGAACTTCTCATTTCAATCTAATGGGAGCAATTACAGAAATTCCTTGTGATTTCAGAGGAAAAGCTACTTCATAATTACATAAAAGAAACCAACCAGTTCCTTCCCACCACCTTTTGTGACTAATAATAGCACTCTAAGCTTAAAGCCCCTCATTTTCTAAAGCAAGTCACATAGGTTTTTCCCCCAGTAATTTTTCCACAAAACATGCAGAATAATTTGCTGCTGCTGAGAAATATATCAGTGCTGTGTTTACTTACCGTATAACAAAAAAGGTTTCATTTATTTTGTTATCACACCTTCAAAATTTATTCATTTCACTGCTCTCTCTCTCTCTCCGATGTCTCTTTCCCCCAGTTTAAACAGAAACTATTGGATAGCTGTTTATAGCTTAATGCTTTCATGCCAAGAAGAATGTAGCAAGAATAAAGATTACATTTTCCGACAATCAGGGTGCATTATAAATATCAATCAGGTGTATCCTAAGTTGAGAATTGGTTAATTGATAGGATCGCCAGAGCTTTATAATAAATAAAGTTTTGCAGTTAAGGTTGTTGCCCTTTAACGAAAACATAATTGATTAGCTAGCAATAGCATTAACAATGGCCTGTAACTTCCATCTGTGACTTGGGTTTTTTGTCTACTTAGAGCAGGGGTCAGCAACCTTAAACACTCGAAGAGCCACAAAGGTCCTAACTGGAAGCTCCCTGTTCAATTCTGGAGCTGATCAGAAGTCCAGTTCATCCACCATAGAGTCTCCTCCTAGCACAGCATTCTTTTTCCTCTACCTGTCCTAACCAAAAGCCCTATCAATTGTGGAGTCGACCAGTGACAGGGAGCCGCAGCAGAGGGATGAGAGAGCCACATGTGGCTCCAGAGCTGCGGGTTGCTGACCCTTGACTTAGAATATTTACAGTATATACTGTGTTTCCCGGAAAATATTTTCTTTTGACCCTGGAAATAAGCGCTTGGCCTTATTTTCGGGGAGGTCTTATTATTTTTGAGGTGCAGGAGGCGGAGAGCGTGGTCACCTCATGGTTGCTGCTGTGTTGCAATATTTTCAGGGATGGCTTATTTTAGAGGGAGGTCTTATTTTAGCACATGTGCTCAAAAGTCTGATTGGGCTTATTATCCGGGGAGGTCTTATTTTCAGGGAAACAGGGTACCGGTGTCCCAAAATTCCCAGTCTTAAAGATGGTGGCAAGATTTAGATCTACAATCAGCATTCCTCTCTGCAAGGATGTTAGATCCATTAGGATGGATTGCAATAGATTCCTCTCCCCAGCACCAGGCAACAAAAACTCTGTGAGGTATGTTGCGCTGAAAAAGTCACAGTGAGCTTCTGTAGCTGTGGGTTGACTTGAACATGGAGTTCCTGAGTGCTGGATTAATATTTTAACCACTGTACTCGATCATAGCACACTGGTGCAATGATGTGATCCAAGCTAGGTGTGGACAATAATTAGTTTCACTTTTTTTATCTGATAATTTCACGCTTCTCTGAGTGGTTGCTTTCATAGGATGGTGCTGTGGGATAACCACTTAATCCCATGATGTTTACTTCGTGGAGTACTATTTTATCACTCTACTTTTCAACATCAGTCTAAAGCTGCACAGTGAGTTCATTCAGAGACTTAGAGCAATAGATCATTGTAATCTTCCTTTTCTTTCAAGTGAGGCAGTGGAAGGGCTGAATGAGATCGACCAAAGTATACAGCTCAATTCGGACGAGACAGAAGATGGTCTACTGGCTGGCATTCAACTTATTTTGGAAGGAATACACTCCACCAAAGATTCAGATGCATAGTTTTTTATTTTTTATTTTTTGGGTTTGTCAAATATGTACAAGATAACAGGTATAAATATAAACATGGACACGAACAAAGGAAATGAGTACAAATAAATGGGAACAGTGGGACAGGAACAGTAGGCATGCTGGTGTGCTAATGCACGCCCCGTTACGGTCCTCATAGGAATGGGGTGAGGTCCACGGTAGACAGTTTAAGGTTGAAGCTGTGAGGGTTAGAGGATGTAACTACAGAGTCAGGTAGAGCGTTCCAGGCATAGACCACTCTGTTGCTGAAGTCGTATTTTCTGCAATCAAGTTTGGAGCGGTTTACCTTGAGTTTGTTTCTATTGTTTGCCTGCATATTATTGAGGTTGAAGCTGAAGTAGTCGTTGACAGGTAGAACATTGTAGCAGACAATTTCGTGTACTATGCTTAGGTCAGACTGTTTGAGGCTGCCTCTAAAAACGTTGAGAAATGTGCCTGATGTGGCATAACTACTCTCTTATTAGACTAGGCTGGGACGCAAAGTTATATTGTAATCCCACTTGCATATAGATAGTCTTTTTTTAAAAAAGAATTTTATTGGTATTTAAGCATTTATAGGGAGGGGTTAAAAAGGTACATAGAAAATTTTGGCAGTTCCCGTGCTAGTGGTAGAAATCCCCCCGAATCTCACAATTTTTACAATGTTAAAAACAACGTATAAAAGATAAGCATAAACATAATCTTGTTTTACATTATATCAACCATGTGTTCAATCATCTCTTTCTTTGTCACTTTCTAGTATATCAACAATTACCATAGTATTTCAAATACATTTATTTTTGTGACCTGAGCCTTTTCGATATTGCTCCCTCCTCCCTGTCCCCAGATGGAGCCACAGCCCCCTCCTCCTTCATATCTTGCACATTACTACCTTTTTCACCACCTCCCCTATTTTCGTCCTCTAGGAGAGAACTATGTTTTTTAATGAAGGCTTCTGCCTTGTCCACTGTATTAATTCTAATTCTATTTCCCTCCCAAAAAATCAACATTCCCTCTGGCAATAACCATCTAAACCAAACTCCTTTGTTGTATAATTTCTTTGATAAGGAGGAATACTTCCTCCTTTTTTCCCTTATTTTTTTTGGAATTTGCTTAAGAATGGTAATTTCTTTATCTTTATATTTTAATGGTCCCTCCCTTTGGGCCCCTAGCACCTCATCCCTCATGGTCCTGCTAAGAAACTTAACATGTACCTCCCTTGGAACATTGTGTGTTCTAGCATATGCTGAATTAATCCTGTAAACCAGATCCATATCCCACCACAACTGTTCGCTATTTCTCTTAATATATTCTGCTAAAATTGTACTCATAATATCCTTAAGATCTTCATTTTCTGTCTCTGGTAGGTTCTGGAATCTGATAAAAAAGGACATTCTTTCAAGTTCTATTTTTGCCATAAAATTTTCCAATTCTAAATTTCCCTTCTGGACTGCCTTAACCTCCTCCCCCAATCCAGCTGCCCCCTCCTCCAACACCCCAATTCTTTGTTTGTTTTCTGTTATATGATGTTGTACAGCTCTGAGTTCATCTTTGAGATCTGTCACCTCTTTTTTCAACTCATTTTGACCCCTCATAATTTCCTGAAACATTTGGTTAACAGATTGTGCTTTTGAGCTCTCTCCAGTCCCTTCTTGTTGTAACAATGAAGTAATTTTCATCTGCTGCATGCTTGGACTGGAGGTGGCAGAGGCAGGAGCCGAGAATGACTTGCCCGTTTGTGGTTTTTTGGGCCCCATTTATCTGCGTTCAGGGATGATAAGTCTTTTACAAAGAGAATGGCGTCAGTGGAGCACGCAGCTGTGCTGGTCCAAGGCGGCAGGCAAATCCAAAGGTGAAAAGTTAGTTCTCCTTCACAGTTCCAAGGCACGGGGGAACACCAGAAAGAGAAAAAGTCAAATAATCAAAATTAATCAGGAAGACCACATAACAGGAGAGGTCCAGAGCATCTTCAGAGGAGGTATTAAGACAAATACCAGAGATTTTTTTTCCAAAGGTAGTTTCAAAAGGCAGGCTTCATTTATAAGTACAATAAACAAAGATGGAGGGGCGCCATCTTGGCTCCTCCTTTCGCAGGGAGAAGAACAAGGAGTTCCATAAAGTTTTTTCCTTTTAAGAAAACAGCTCAGTAATCACCTCTTGCAGCTGTGATCTCTCCCTACTGGCATTTCAGCCACTCTTCTTTCACTTAACTCTTTCCTCCCAGAGCCCATTCGTCAAGAGGGCAGACAGCCAGCAGCTGTTTCATGCCCCCCCTCCGCTCCCCGACTCCTGGGGCGAGGCTGGAAACACCCCCGCTGGCTGCCGCTGAGTCTGGGGGATTCCAGCAAGCCGCCCTGCAGCAGGAGACCCCTCCAGGGCCCCCTGTGCTCCTGAAAGGAGCCCACCGGGGAGACAAGCAGCGGACAACACGTCTGTCACCTACAGGAACCGGAAGTGATCTCCATATAGATAGTCTTGAATGCTGGTGATTTCTCACATAGATTACTACAGAACACAGTGGACCTGTTCTAGAAGATAGCATGGAAAATTCAACAAGGATACCATAATGCAACAAGAGCACTGATAATAACTGATTATTATGAATATGGTATGCCAATCTTATATAATCTTTACTAGCTCCCAGATTTTAAATTAGTTTAAGGTGATATGTTTTAGGTGTTGTGTTTATTATACAGGAGAAGCTTTTGGTCATTCTTTAATTTCATGAAGTAAAGGGAATAAAGTCAAAGAGACATTATCTCTCTAATCTTGTGTAATATCTCCCTGCAGTGTTACAATCATCCTTTGTAGCATTTTGGAAGCTACTCAAGACAGAATATTTCTGAAGAACATTTGGCTGAATTGTTTGTTTAATTCAGTTCACTTTGAATTACTGATATTGATTTAATTAATTACATCATTTTACTTAGTTTGATGATTGTTTATCTTTCATTATTACGACTTTAACTTGTCCTTGTATTGTGATTTTGATTAGCTCTTGGTTGTTTATTTATATTTAGTGTGGGCATTTTAACTGCTATAGATGCTTTTGTTAATTGTATTGTAAACCACCCTACATCTGTATTGAATGGTGATATACAAGGAGAATAAACAATTATGATTAAAGACAGTGAGGGCAGAGTCCACATACAATACCTGCAAGTATATAAGAGCAAAAAAAGAAGAAGAAGCAAAAACAGTCCTAGATTGTATCACCAAAGGATCAGGTGCAATGCAGTTTTGAGGACAAATTTGGACCACCAAGGATCAGTAAAAAACAAACAAACCCTGACTTAGTCAGGTATTACTTTAGTTCTGGTGCTGCTATTCTTATGTCTTTAGAATCTCAGTCCTGGCTTATTGGTCACCTTGAAATAGTGACCAGACAAAAGGGCTTACTCCTAGGTAAATCTATTACTCCCAAGTAAAGTTCCCCTAGAACTGAACATTGTATACCTGCCTGACTTTGGAAGCTCAGATGGTCATTGACAAATCCAGCAACAGAGACCTCAACCAGCTTTGAGTTGTCAGTGAGTGGAAATAAAAACGAGTACGACAAACTGCTGTTCCCAACACCAAATAACTGTAGTTTCCCTCTTTGGACATATTGCCTGTGAATGTGAGCTTGCAAAAATATGCTGATTTAAGAATCGTTAGAGAATAACTGTCCTGTAAAATATGTTGTTGCTGCTTCTGATTAGAAGATCCATAAAACTCTAGCCTTCCAAGAATTCTTGTGAAACCCTTCTGCAAATTCTAATCATTCAATAGTTTCAAAGATTTAGATTCCATTTATTCTGTTTTTCGGAAATAGCATTTTGTGAGCAAAAGTCTTGCATTGATCATATTTACAGTAAACATTTGTTCAAAATGCAGCTTTCAGCTCTTCTAAGGTTCCCTCCCTTTATGCTAGAGAAATATATAATAGTTCTGCTGCCTTTCTCAGAATGACAACAAAAGCTGTGTCCTTGTTCCAAACTGATTGTGCAACATAGGGCGGTTTATCATCATTGTGATGCTATTGTGTAAGAACTCGCCACTACAAACAGGAAGAACAATGGTGGCTGGCAGATTCAGTGTCTAATGGTCACCCATCTGCACTCTCGCCCTAACGCTCTCCCTTTTTTGTTTAAATCACATCAGATTCTTCCAAAAAAGTTGATGTAGCATACAAAGGCAAAATAATCACTTCTGGCAGCTGGCTTATCTTTTGAATTCAACTCCTTCTTGCATTCTGTTCTGTTCAGCTAATCATGCTTTGTACATTCTTACTGGGTGTCACAATTACCTTGTAAGTAAAAGAGAAGCTGAGCAGAGTCTGGCCATTGCATTTTTAATCAGCTGGACCAGCCATGCATAATCAAGCATTTTACTCCTGCTGAATAGATGACCAACAGATTGGGGGGGGGGGGGCACTAAGGAACTTCCTTAGGATGGTTGTGAGGATGGACAACCCATAGGTTACATAGATAATGATGTCAGATAACCTTTATTGTAATTTTACTGTGGGCACACTGGCACACATTAAAAATGAAATTCTGTTGCTTGCTCTCAAAACAAAGTGTTTACTCATATGCATATATAACATACATATACTCAACATGCTATATACATCTTATATATACCTACACCAGTGGTGGGTTCTGGGCGGTATGTCCCAGTACGGGCGTACTGGTGGCTGCTGGGAGCAGCAGCCACCATACCGGAATGGTGCTTTGGAGGGTCTACCCGCCCGCCCTCATTCCTTATCTTTATTTAAGCCAACCAAGCCATTTGCGCACGCACACGCAGCGTACGGTGACTGCGCGATGCTCTGCCAAGCAACTGTACTGTCGCAGGGCGGTGGGTGCATATGCATGCATAGCGCATGTGCCTGTGGTAGATGTCCAACCCCGTCGCAGAGTACCAATTGCGACGGGATCCGGAACCCACCACTGACCTACACCCATACCAGGGGTGAAATCCAGCAGGTTCTGACAGGTTCTGGAGAACCGGTAGTGGAAATTTTGAGTAGTTTGGAGAACCGGCAAATACCACCTCTGACTCCAGAGTGGGGTGGGAATGGAGATTTGGCAGTATCATTCCCCTGCCACACCCACCAAGCCACACCCACAGAACCGGTAGTAAAAAAAATTGAATTTCACCACTGACACACACACACACACCTTTCACTGTCCATTTTGAATACATAGCGGAAAGAGGAAGCTTGAGAGTTCACAAGGTTGATAACACATGGAACAAGACTGTGACTGAATCTAGATGTTCTGCTTTGGATACCATGAAGCCTCCTCCCAGAAAGTAGCAAGGAAAACAGGTCATAAAGAGGATGTGCAGCTGCGGACCCTCCTCAAGCATCGCTTATATGCTATGTGCTAGATAGAAGGAAGTGAACCACCAACAATCTTTTCTACATCCTCACCACTCGCTGCACCGCCTTCCTGTCTGAAGCAGTAATGCTTTCAAAGCAGATTGTAATGCAATATGATAGGATGCTCTCGATCAGCCCTCTATAGAAAGTGGTAAGGAGAGGGGAAGGAAGGTGTACTTTTCTCATGCAATGCAGAAACTGCAGACGTTGCTTGCCCACTTCACCAGTATTTCACGGTTGAGTAACCACATATAACTTCCACAGTGCTCTTCACTTGAAGGTTGTTTCAAAAAGTAGCATGTACCTTTGTGATTGAAAAGGTATTTTTGTACAGTATTCTGCATATCATTCAAATGCAAATACAGCCTTTTTCATCTCGAGTTATTCTGTTTCTTGAATGAACAACTATTTGAGGCTGAGAGCCAGACTCAATTCCTAAACCATATTTTGGGCTATAGTACATATATGCACTATGCTAAACTGGCATAGTCCATGTCTATAATGGTCAGCCTTTTCTATTGTTGCTGTCTTTACAATTTTGTTCAAATGCTGTCCAATTTAAAAACGAAGAAACAGAAGATGGGATAAATATAAAAGAGCTTCAAGTCACAACATTGGACAGCAGGCTGACTGGGGTCTTCATCACAATGTTAAGATATTAATGTGGCAAGATGCACTTAAGAGAAAATACAGAAAAATTCTGAACAACTCATTCCTACCAGCGCATGCCGGCCTTCCTCATTTATCAGCCAAAAGACTCAAATCCAGGAAGCCCAAATGGCACTTGCACAAAAACTGCCCAAGAGCTTTGACATCAATTTCCAATGGAAAACCAAATGGCCCACTGAACGCCAGATATAGGGAGACCCCACAAAAAAAAGGCATCAGACTTTGATCTGCCACATCAGGAATGGACAATCCTGAATAGGATTCGCACTTCACACAGCATCTCCCAGGACTCTCTGTATAAATGGGACGTAGTATCCTCCCTTCAGTGTGACTGTGGGGTCCCAGGTCAAGCTGTAGATCACATTGTGACCATCTGTAAGCTGAGGACATATACCAGTCCAGTATCTGATTTGTTTTATATAAACAATGTTGCACTTCAATCGTTAGATGGCCTAGACATTGATATTTGAACATTAATATTTTTAACATTTATATTTTATTGTATTCTAATAATCTAGGTGAAATGTTAATATATATTGCTAGTCCATGTATGATATGCCATATGGTAAATAATAGTAGAATTATATTTAAATTATGCTTTCTTTCTGAATGGGTATGAAGAGATTTATACAAATATTACACAAATATTGTATATATCTTCTTTTTTTAATAACATACATTCTAGTGGATTACAATTCCTCTCTCTTTTTTAACTAAAATATTTGCTAATTGACTTATTTATTTAATTTAGGGCTTCATGGTGGAGTCACTGAAAATAAGTAAGTCCTAAAGGAACTTCATGAGCTCAGTCTTGAATATCAGACATAGTCTTCAACTGAGTGGCAGGAAAGAGTTGTCATGGATTTTGCAATAATAATTTATTTGGCTTAGAAACTAGGCGTGATTTCCAAACATGGTGTGGGTTTGAACAATTACCCTGGAATAATATCAACAGTATTATTTCAGCATTCTAGTGTAATAAGACAAGCAGGGCATGAAAATCTAAAGATTAGTCAAGTACGATCATATGATATCAAGTCTCTCTATAACCATGACTCCTTTACATATTTTAATTAAAGTAGAATGCTGGGCCATGTACAGGCAGAAAAATGAAACTGCTTATTTAGCATATAGCCTGACTGACTTTACCACTTACCATTTTGCATGATGAATTAGTCTATTCTAGTAAAATACAAGGCTTTTCTGGAGCTTTGAGGCACAGTTCTTCCATATCTTCTTTTTCCTTTTTCTCCTCATACTAAATTATGATGCAATTGTAATTCTGTGCATGCTTAATTGAAAATTTGCTCTGAACAAAACCGAACTTGTTGTTGAGTAAGCCTGCCCATAGAACTGTATAGCACATTATAAGATTACCTATAAGTGATAAGCAGCTATTACTGTAGTCATAAAAAAGGAAGCACACGGGAAAATAACTAGGAAGGAATGAAATAAAAAAGTGCTGGGATGAAAAGAGAGAGAGAGAGAGAGAGAGAGAGAGAGAGAGAGAGAGGGAGGAAGAAGGGTCCATTTCAATTCCCATAGTCGATGACATTTTCAGTCAGAGAGCTGACTTATTGGTGCATGGGAAGGCAGTAATATACAGTAATTCCTTCAAAAGATCTCTGATGCGTGTGGCAAAAGATCATCTACGAATGAACCTTAAAGGTGGGCAGAAGGGAAGCATCGGCGTGTGAGAACCTCAGCAAATTTGCAACCTACTAAGAGCTGTCCTGGGGCCTTTTTATTGACTGACTTGCCAAACTGGCTGGTTTTAATAGCAATTCCCCATAATATCTCTGACATAGTATTGCTTCATATTAATGATGGTGTTCACTAGAAGAGGAAGAAACTGATTAGAGGAAATCTTGCCTACGGACCCAATGAACCTAGAGCTATTACTGTGGGAACAGGTCATCGGATGTAAATAGAGGCCAATTAGTGACATAACTATGGAAATGAAACAAGCTGGGAGTCATGGATCAATGTGGACAAACAGCTCCAGCAGTGTATGCACGACTGCTCTGCCAATGTAATGATAGCTTCACATTTCTAAAAAAGAAAAGGAAGATAATGTTTCATCCCAAAAGAAAGGGATATTTGTGAAAAAATTGCTCATTTGTGTACACCACACACCTTGTATGTGGGAGAGAGGGAATAGTGCAATGCTGCTATGGAATTAAGCAACCGTATGAAACACTAGTTCTTTGTTATCAACTTGCAGAGCACAGGGCATACAAGTACAGTACAGTGTGACTTCTCCAAACTAGCATGGAAGTTCTCTTTTCTGTGGTGTAAAGATAAGAGTTTTGGTCTGGATGAGGGGAGGTTATTACATTTTACAAAGCTTCTTTTCTCAGAATTCTCCAGTGGGTAGCCTTGTCCTGAGAAGAACAGAGAAGTTTTCAGAGGACTTGGCTGTTGTCCTCTTGCTAACACGTGAGATGAATGTGTGCTTAATCTGAATTCTCTACAACAGACGACCCAGGAATTCAAAACAAGAAGCAAATTGCTTTCCCCTCCAGAAGTTGCAATTCTTTCAAAAACTCTTTGAGGGAGGTGGGCAGTTTAGAAATGTCAACAATAAATAAATAAATACAAATTCTCTCACACACACATACACATATATTACACACACTGTTTCACACACACATACACAGAAATACACAAAGAGTTTTTAAAACAGAGGAGCTAGGATTGAGGATTAAGGTGGTGCCTTATTCTGCATTCCCTTACGTGAGAATGCTTGTTTTTCAAATAGATGTTTAAGATAAAGTAAAATGGAGAGAATGTGGCCAAGCATAAGGTCATCTATGAAACTGTTAGGAACATCTTGTCTTCCCAGACCAGAGGAGATACAGAAGGCCATACCCACATTGCTGGCAAAGTGACATTGTCCATGCACACAGTTTTTGACAGTTATATCAGAAGCTTGAAATCATTCTCCCTTTCCTGAATCCTGGCACTGATTTTGTGTGTGTATTCTTTTAGTATCTCATCTTGAGGAACCTTCAGTGGGAAGGCAGAATGATCTGTGTGTGTGTGTGTGTGTGTTTGTGTGTATGTCTACACACACACACACATACACACACAGATCATTCTGCCTTCCCACTGAAGGTTCCTCAAGATGGGATACTAAAAAAACATACAAACTTGCAAATTAAAATAAACAAGCCAAGTAAAACATATCAATAAAATACCAAGAAGAAGAAGAAACAAAAACAAACCATTTTAGCATACTTCAGGTGACTATAAAGCCAGCAATAGGCTTTTTCAGACCATTTTGTCTTCCACAATCCCAAGGATCCAGGAAAATTAAAATGACCTACGAGATTGCTAATTCTCAAAGACATCCTCAATAACTTGCACAACATCTCACACAAAAGCACTGAGATTTGTTGATCGCAGGAGTTGCTGGTGTTCAAAACAACAATAACAACAAAACCATAAACAATTTATATACAGTATTTTGTAGGGATTAAGAAAAGATATAGATGGGAATTAAAATGTGACAAACAGGACATGGAAAAGAACAAGATGATAATTACAGCAAGCTATAGAAAGAAAGGCAAAAGGCACAATTCTTTTCATTCTCTTTCTCCTTTTTTTAGAAAGTTTTTTATTTTTCTCTTTCAAAGTCATTCACAAATATACACTCTTATAATTACTTTTAACATTTATCTATTCACCATTAACCTTTATCATTATTTTCTTACAAATATATAGAATACAAATCTAGATAATTAGAGAGATATAAACAAATAATATAGACTGGAGTTCCTGAAGACATCATTAATAGGAATTGCAGGTTTTTGCCATCCCTGGGGGATTCTTGTCAGACCATTCAGTAAAACAAAATAGTACGCTTACAAAATTAACACCTGTCTGAAGGAGGTCAGGAAGTTTGTGTGAGCACAGCGGTGGTGTTCCAAGAGTCTGTTCAAGTCAAAAGGTGTGTGGAATCAGAGTCCTGGTGAGATGGGCATGAAGAGCAGAGTATTTTATGCAGCACCAGCCTTAAAGCTGACAAAAAAAAAAACCTGTTGCAAGTTACTTTCTTTCATATGGACGTATTCAGCCGCCAAGATTTCATTGTAGAATTTATAACATATTTACACTAATGGGTAGCATTGGTTGAGCTCAGCTGCTCAATTGTATGTTGTTGATGGCTCTTTTCGTCCCAATAAATAACTGCCATGGCTGCTTATTCACTTGAAGTAAAAGCTAGGGCTGTTTCCAGAGTAGAGTGCTAATAAATAATTGCTGTGCTCCTACAAGCTTCTAACAATAGAGTCACTGATATTTTACTCAATATTGCAATAGTTCATCTTATAATCTTTCATTCACAATGTTGGATGTAGCAGCACTTGCTGGTAATCTAAAGTCAGCTTGGTGCTCAGCACATGTTCCCTATAACCTTTGCAGTAGTTGCTATTTTCAATAAATAATATTGTGTTTCCCCAAAAATATGACCTGTCCTGAAACTAAAGCCTAGCCACGTATTTCAGGTGGGCAAAAATATTACCCCCCCTGAAAATAAGCCCCCTGGACAATCCCCCCCTCCGGCCAGGCAGAGCACCGCTTGACAAGCGGTGCTCTGCCTGGCGCCAAGCCACAGGAACGAGGTGGGGGCAAAGGCGCTCACATTGCTTGGTGCTTTCGGGATACTGTTAGGTCGGTCAGCGGCGCTGTGCCCAGCTGAAGGGGGGGGGGTTGCCAGGCAGCTGCTCTCTTGCAAGCGGGCTCCCGAAGAGGTGGACATAGCCTCAGGGTTGAATGGCTGTGTTGCGCTGTCGCAGCAGCAACACAGCAGCCATGAGGTGACCACGCTCGCGAGCAGCCGCCCGACAACCCCCCTTTCTGGCCGGGCACAGCGCGGCTGACCAACCTAGCGGTACCTGGAAGGCACCAAGCAATGCGAGCGCCTGTTCACCACCCTCCGCCTCCTGCGGCTCGGTGCCTTCGGAATGCCCCTAGGTGAGTGAATGGGGCACTGCATGGCTGGAGAGGGAGGTTGCATGAGCGGCTTTTCCGCTCCCCGCTCATGCAACTTGCAGGCTCACGATGCCCTTGGCTAACTCTACAGTACCCGCAGAGCCAGGGCATCTCCACTGCTGGCACCGCCCGCCGCTTGGGTTTTTTTGCGGCTTTCAAAGCACGGAGGATGGATGCCGCTCTATGGTTGTATGCTCTATGGTTGTGGGCTGCAGAGCGTACAACCATAGAGTATATGCCCAGAGCGGCATCCGTCCTCTGTTGCCGCTTCCAAAGCACGGAAGTAGGATACTATACTGGGAGTACGCTCTATGGTTGTACGCTACCATAGAGCATACTCCCAGAGTGGCATCTGTCCTCTGTGCTTTGAAAGCGGAAAAAAAACTCAAGGCAGTGGGCGGTGCCAGCAGCGGAGATGCCCTGGCTCTGCATGCACTGTAGAGTTAGCCAAGGGCATCGTGAGCTTGCGAGTCGCGCAAGCGGGGAGCGGAAAAGCCGCTCATGCAACCCCCCTCTCCAGCCATGCAGAGCCCCATTCATTCACCTAAGGGCATTCCAAAGGTGCCAAGCCGCGGGAGGCGGAGAGCGGCGAACAGGTACTCACATTGCTTGGTGCTTTCTGGGTACCGCTAGGTTGGTCAGTGGTGCTGTGCCCGGCTGGAAAGGGGGGGTTGCCCGCGAGCATGGTCACCTCATGACTGCTGTGTTGCTGCTGCGACAGCGCAACACAGCCATTCGACCCTGAAGCTGTGCCCGGCTCTTCGGGAGCCCGGTTGCAAGGGAGCAGCCGCCCGGCAACCCAACAACAATAAGCCCTCTCCTTTAATAAGCCCATGGCCATATTTCATGGGTCAAAAAAATATAAGACCCTGTCGTATTTTTGGGGAAACACGGTATTATAGCACTAATTAATTTTTAAGCTAATCTTTTATGGAACTAAAACACCACAGGGTGCTGCTTCTTTAGTTGAAAAGGCTGTTAGAGAACAAAAGTGTCTCACCATCTGCTTTCAGCTGTTTGAACTACATGCCAGGCAATACTTCCCTGCATAAAATGGCAGGATGTGTCACATTCATATGGATTCATACACACTTATTTTTGTCCACGTAAAGTGGTATCAGCTCTCCTCCCTCTCTTTCCCATACACGGAAAACTGTGAGAAGACTGGAAGAAAAGGAACTGTATTGTTGGAAGAAATGTCCATCTGGGTTCAGTTCCAAGTGTGGAAAAAGATGGAGGCTGCTTGGAAAGATGGTTTAATGGTGGACAGGACCATATGGTTTGAGGTCCTGGGGAAAAAGGTGATCACCTGCTTGAAGATGTTGGGTGAAGAAGAGAAAAGAGGGGGGGAAAGGGGCTTGTTGAGAGTTCCTGATTTTTTATACTTGCTATTCAGCCCCACCTCTCTGTTTCCTGTTCCTGTGTAAGAAATGTATTCTGATTGGTTGTTAGACTTCCAGGGGCGGGGTCTTAGCTAACTTTGTAGGTTGTGTGTCTTTTGAGTCCCAAGCTTGGTTGAGTTCTCAGATGCCATTTGGTGAGTTTCTGTTGCAGATGGGTCTGCCTGAAGGAGGAACATCTTTGTTATGTAGAATAGATTGGCTCTGGCATTTTAATGGCCCATTGACAAAGATGGTGGCTATTAAGAATGAGTCTGTTTCCTACCTAAAAACATGTTTCTTCATTTCTTATGCAGGGAAATATAATATTCTGCCTTTTTCAATATTTCCCAGGATATTTCATTTTTCTAGGAGAGGGGTGGATGCTAACTTCCTACAGTATGCAAAAAACCGAACCCTCCCTCAAAAAGCTCATACTATCAAATGTTAGCAAAGGCCAAAGCAATACCATTTTTTGTAGCTTGGAAGCCATTAATAGCCTTGTATGCAAAAGCATACAAATGTGATGAACAAAATAATAAAGGAGTAATCACTATAAGGAAAAAAAGCAACTCTCTTACAAATGTTGAAGCATACATTTGCATCCAGCACCCTTGTTGTAAGAGGAAATAGATTAATAGTGTTTTGTTTAAAATTATACATACACAAATCATTTGGAAAAGATTTTTTTTAAATGAACTCTGACATTATTTCCACATGATAAAACATGGCTACCTGTCTCAAATTTTGTTTTAAATCACAATTTCCTTTTCTAAAAAATATCACCATATATATATATGTGTGTGTGTGTGTGTGTGTGTGTGTGTGTTGTATTTGTACTGATAAATAAATAAAGGGAGACTAGTATAGATCTATTTCAAGCTAATTGGCTCTCATCAGCTAGCCATACCTTTACTGGGATTTGAACCTGGGCTGTATTATATACTAGGCAGGAGTCTTAGCCACTAAGCCACAGGTTTGTTGTATATATGTACAAATATAAAAAGGCAACATTAAAAATAAAAATATGGTTTTCTGCCTGGATGGTTTTCGGTGATGAGCCGAAGGACAGAAAGAGGGAGTAATGAGCTTCCTCCCATATTTGAGCATACCAGGGGTTGTAACACACATACATACATACATACATACATACATACATACATATATGCTATTATAGTATGATAAAAATTCAGATTACCAAAAATAATTGCTTTCCAAGACAATCCTATATATGTAAAAGCATTACATATGAAAAGGAAGCAGGGATTTTTGGTATTAGTAAATATGAGTCAGCATATGACTACTTAACAACAATAATAACATTTCAATTTTAGGCCGTATGAACATAAAATAGTATTGAAATCATGAGATGTAATTATAGTTTTTTTTTTTTGCTCACTCAGCTGTTCCGGGCAGCATAATTTTTTTAAAAAAAAATTCTGGAGGTGGTTGTAGTGTCTTGAATTCAATTTTATAAGGAAAGATTGTAGGAACTTTAAGTTGCTAGGCTGTAATTAAGTTATTATAAAGAGATAGTGCAGTAAGAGAATTGTCTGAAGGAGCATTGCATAGATAGCAGGGCCAATTTCTTTGATTCTGTAGTTCAGACTTCAATCACATTTTGGAATACGCATTATTATTTTACATTCACTATAAATCAGTAGTGGGTTTAAACATTTTTTACTACAGGTTCTGTGGGCGTGGCTTGGTGGGTGTGGTGTGGCTTGGTGGGCGTGGCTTGGTGGGTGTGGCAGGAGAAGGACACTGCAAAATCCCCATTTCCTCCCAATCAGCTGGGACTCGGGAGGCAGAGAATAGATGGGGGCGGGCCCAGTCAGAGGTGGTATTTACCGGTTCTCCAAACTACTCAAAATAGCCACTACCGGTTCTCCACAACTGGTCAGAACCTGCTGAATACCACCTCTGCTAAAAGTACCTGGTTTGCAGTTAGATCCAGTTTGGCCTATTGGTTAAGGTGCTGGCCTCTCCCAAATCAGGAGACTGTGAATTCTAGTCCTGCTTTAGGCATGAAAGTCTACCTGGGTGACTTTGGGTCAGTCACTTTCTCTCATCTCACCTCACGTCACCGGGCTGTTGTTGTTTGGAAAACACAAGACGGAAGAAATAATATGTATATGTATATTCGCCCTTTTGAGTTACTTATAAAGTAGTAAAGGTGGGATAAAAATCAAATAAATAAATAAATCGGATATAAAGTGTAATCTACCTGATTACTCATTCTGATCCCAAGGAGAAGCTGTTGGTGAGGGTGTTCCCAAATACTTATGACTGTCATTTTTTTTTCTGGTCCAAGTTTTGTTTTCAGTTGTTTTCTGGGGTCCTGTTTTGCTTTTTTAAAAATTGTCACATGTAGAATTTGCTCAGCTATTTATTTGGCCTACTGTATCTCTAGTAGATAATAAGAAATGATAGAGAACAGAGTCCCACCTCATTAACTCACAAAGTGAGTTACTAGGAATGTAAACTAACTAGAAAACAAGGCCTTGAAATTCTTTTCATTTCTTTCTTTCTCTGTTTCTTCATTGCTCTATTCATTGTTTTCAGAATGGTTACCACAATAACAAAGCAAGATAATTTATTCCCACTTTTAGCAAATTATACTTTTAATGCTTATATTCATTAGGAAGTTATAAACTCAAGAGAGCTGCAGGTTAGAAAAGACTAGTTTAGATGTCAAATTAATTCTCCATTAAAGGAATGATATGCTTGGAAAGACACTGACAGGCCCAAGGGAAGAATGGACGTATGGCTCACTTTTAAAGCTTAGTGGAATTTTTTTCAATATGATTTTTTTTTTGTCTATTGAAATTGGTGTCTCTTGTAATTCTTACTTTAACTAGGCAGCTTTATTGCCTCTAATGAAAAAGCTAATTCACCTCATGATGTCAACTACCAAACTAAATTGGATGGTGACTTCTCTAAGTGAAAATCCTGAGGCAATTGCCTCATTCACTTCCCACTGCAAAAAATCAAACAAAAAAACCTCTTTGCAGATGGGCAAAATTATCAGATTTCTTTTGAAAATGTGTCTCTTTCAGGAATAATAGTTGTATTTCCCACCAAAGGCCAGTAATATAGGAAATCTAATGCTAATAAAGGAGAATATTTGTGGGTCAGGATTGAAATGCTCTCTGAGCTTGTTTTTTTTTCCTTACAGACATTTGATTACCAAAACTACTCTGTTTCCCCGGAAATAAGACAGGGTCTTATTTTCTTTTGATCACTGAAATAAGTGCTTGATCTTATTTTCAGGGAGGTCTTATTATTTTTGAGGTACAGGAGGCAGCGAGCATGGTCACCTCATGGCTGCTGCTGTGTTCAGTATTTTCGGGGGGGGGGTATTTTTAGGGGAGGACTTATTTTAGCACATGCGCTCAAAAGCCCAATTGGGCTTATTATCGGAGGATGTCTTATTTTCAGAGAAACAGGGTAGCACTGATGATATTACTTAGTTTTTGTAATGAAACATCTGCAAGAAAACCACCAAGCTCAGAAAGTACCAATGTATTTTCAGAATGTAATATTGTACATTGTTGTGGACTGAAAATCTGAAGAATGCCATGTTTTGATGCCATCCATTCGTTAGGAAATTTAAACAAATACTCCAGGAAGGGAGAGATAGACAGCTTGCCTGGCTAGATGCCAGTCTAGGTCCATCATTTCTTTTCTGGTCTTGAGTAATAAGCTTTCCACATCTTCCTTCCCCCCCCCCCCCCGGCTTCCTGTTTCTTGGAATGGCTTATCATTTTAGACTATGAGCCTGATACCTGAGCCTCTTTTTAATGCTTTGGGAGACAGTGTATTTTATTATTCTATTGTGCCAACTTTTCTATTGCTTCACTCTTTTTAAAGCTGTAAATATGCATGTTAGCTTTCAGGTTACAGGGTTAGGTGAAACTTTAAAATCAATATGTCAGTAAAAAAAGATAATATAATAGAATGCAATCTACCTGGTTATCTGATGGGATGATCAAAGCTCCACCTTTTTTTTATAGGTACCACATAAAAAACAGCTGGAGGTTCACATTTCTTTTTATTATGACCTGAAGACACCTCTACAACTGTCTCTGTCTAGATTTAGGGGCAGAGTCAGACCAAGTCAGCACTTTCTGAGAATTTTCTAGAGAAGAGCAAGATGTTGGCCAGGCTAAGGAATACCCCCATTCCTCAAGAAGAAGCAAACCAATTCAGGCACAGGTAACCCTCAACTTACAACTACAATTGAGCCCAAAATTTATGTTGCTAAGTGAGTCAGTTGGTAAGTAAGTTTTGCCCTATTTTATTACTTTTCTGATCACATTTGTTAACTGAATCATTGCAATGGTTAAATTAGTAACACGGTGGTTAAGGAATCTGGCTTCCCCATTGACTTTGCTTGTCAGAAAGTTGCAAAAGGGGACCACATGCACTGTGGAGACTGCAACCGTCATACATGTGAGTCAGTTGCAAACATCTGAATTTTGATCACATGACCACGGTGATGCTGCAATGGTCACAAGTGTGAAAACATGGTCATAAGTCACTTTTTTCAGGGCCACTGTAACTTTGAATGGTCACTAAATGAACTGTTGTTAAGTCGAGAACTTCCTGTATTGTATTGTCAAAAAAGTATGGACAAGTTCATTATATCACAAGAAACTGAGCTTGTTTATTCCAACCCGAGAATTTCATTGGGATGAAAAATTCAACTAGAAAACAAGAAGCTAATTAGCATTTGATGGCAAGCTATATATGCAGCAAAATAGCCAGACAAGTTGGTAACAGTATTACTTCTGTTGAGATGGAATGTAAGAACCTAAGGTAAGATGGTAGACCAAGCAATTTAGAAGCCCGCACTTCCTATTCCCTACTTGTCCAGATCTCTTTCAGCATTAAAAAGGGCTTACACCCAGTGCTGGAATTCAATTTTTTTTACTACAGCTTCTGTGGGTGTGACAGGGAAAGGATACTGTAAAATCTCCATTCCCTTCCCATTGCAGGAGAAGGCTACTGCAAAATCCGCATTTCCTTCCGATCAGCTGGGACTCGGGAGGCAGAGATGGGGGCGGGCCCAGTGAGAGGTGGTATTTACTGGTTTTTTGAGTTACTCACAATTTCCGCTACTGGTTCTCCAGAACTGGTCAGAACCTGCTGAATACAACCTCTGCTCACACCCTTCCCTACTTAGGTTTGGTGGACAAATACCAGACACAATTCTAACTTTTCAGTCTGTCCCTGCCAAGGAGTGGAGACTTCCTGATAGAATTTACCAGCTTGCCTGAACTGGTCTGGATTTAGAACAAGCATTAGTCTTTAGTGCATTCTCATGCTAGAAACACTGGTACTATTTCAACATAGGCCAAAGGCTGGCTTTTCCATCTCCCACTCCTTTTCTCTTTCTTCTTCCTCTTCTTTTTTAAAAACATGTTTTGCGTTAAAACAGAAAGCCTGTAGAAAGAGAGGCAAATATTAGTGTACCACAGGAAGTGAGTCTAGCCTCAGCAAATCTGTACAATTTTTGCAAGGAAAAAAGATGGGAAGAATGAATATATACCCAGTGGCACCAATTTCCTGTTTAATATTCTCAAAAAGGCAGTTGGGGGGAAATGCCCCAAAGCACAGATGGATGGATGTAGCACAGACATCCTGTTTGGGTGGAAAAGAAAATGTAGGGCCTCTTTTTTCAAATATGAGATTGATTCCTTTTAATGAACAATAGCAAGTATTGGTCTCTTACTATACATTTTAGCTTAGGAACAATGAATGTGCTGCAACCAAAATTAATCATTTGCAAAACCATGTTAGGAATAGCAGGACAAGTGTTTAATCCCCCTCTTCTTTTGAGATCAACAGCATTTTAAAGGCTAAATTATGCCACCTAAATCACACCTGCAAGCATGAAATTAACCCAGATGATCTAATCAGGCACCTTCACAACCTTTAAATGTAAACAAAATTCCCCCAATTTGGGGGGAGACTTCAATTCCTGTAAGGCCCAGATAAGATAAAATGCTCAGTTTTAAGCAACCTTTGGGTTCAATTTTGAGCACCACAATTTGGAAATCGGTTTGAGACTTCAGAAAACTTTTGAGGAGTCATAGAAATAAGATATTTAGAGCCAGCATAACATACGGGTTGTTTGTGGTAAACTAATGGACCGGCTGCCAAATTTTGATGGCTGGGCATCCAAATACCTCCTGGGGAATGCTGGATTCTTTCATATAATTCATTTTAAAAAAGATAGTTTAACATGATCCAATAAGCCCAGTTTTTAATATTTTAATAATAGCTGCTTTGTAAATCTCTCATTCTACAAAAATCTCACCTACATCATATGCAGTATTTATGCAATACAGCTTTATTAGTCCACAAGGGGGGGGAGGGGGAATCCCCAAATCCAAAGTTTAGTAATGTCTTTATTAGCACTAACACAAATCAGGTTACCTTGCCCTAGAAAATATTTAGATGACACTGTAAAGAAGGTTTGGATGACACCCAACCACAGGAGCTGGGTGTGTTTTTAGCTTAAGGGGATCTAATTAAGATAGGACAGATTGATGGTTTCTGATGTTTAAAATGATAATGAAACAGAACAATTTTTCACTCCATGCAGCAGGATGGAAATTAAATCAAGGACAGTGTTCTTACGCAATAAGAATGAATAAGTATCACCTAGACATGGGGGCAGCACTATTTGATTAAGCCCAAATATGTCTCAATCGTTGAAGAAGTGGGAACATTATGTCCAATTTATCAATCAAAGGGTGGCCATGTTTTTTTCTTTTTCTCCTCCCTTCCTGTCAAAATTAACTTAAGACTGTTTTATTAAAACACAGGCAGGATGAAAATTAGTTGTTTTATTGAGTCTTGGGCTTTTCCCCACTTATGAATGAGTTAAAGAGCAATCCAATATCCTTGAACTGGCAGAAAGTTGATGGTGATTCCCACCTTGCTGCAGTTAGGATGCTGGGACATGGCACTATCTTTATTGACAGTGTTCATGTTATAAACACATTTGTTTCCCTCCCACAAAGTGTCATCGGCCATCTGGAAGCACACCCACCAATCCTTCTCCTTCACATGGGATGGTGAAAAAGATGATGCTGGAGAAGTGGTTAGTTTTAATAGATGGCTAGATTAGCAGGTTTAGCCATCTGTCAAAACTTGTTCTAGTTTGCACAAGTGTTTGGCATATTTGGGTGTGTTCAAAGCTGATAGATGGAATCCTCCTGTTTCAGAAGACACTGAACCTATGTTCATATTAGCCTGAACCACCACTGACAAACACAGTAAGAAAGAAAGCAATCACTTAGTTGTTTTAGCATGCAGTTACCTTACCACCACCATTGCTTAGCTGCTGATCAGGCCTTGGAATCAGGACTTGGCTTAGAGATCTGGTAAGCCGGAAAAAAAAAAACCAGTCCAATTTTAAGACCAGGATTCTCCCATTGCCCAAAACCAAATGGCCCAAAAACATAGTGCTTAGGGACTAGAGCAGTGATGGCTAACCTTTTCTGGACTGAGTGCCCAAAGCCCGAACCTTCAAAATGCAATGTGTGTGTGTGGGGCCACCGTGCATGCATCCCACCCCCGTGCATGCACATGAGGCCCCCCGCACATGCCTGCCCCCCTGCACATGCGTACATGCCCCCCGCATGGCCTGGCACATGTGCGGCAGAGAACCAAAGAACAGCTGGACGGCGGTGCAAGCACATGCACAGCAATGCTGAACTGGGGCAACAGCTTGCGTGACCACAGAGAGGGTGCTAAGTGCCACCTCTGGTACGCGTGCCATAGGTTTCCCATCATGAGACTAGATGGAAGGAGACATGCCTACCACAGTTTTAAGGTCGAATGGGTAGTGGGATGATCTCAATCCCTAGAGGTCACCATTAACCAGACTGGTTTGTTAAACATGTCAGATTTTATTCTTGACAAAACCTGGGATAAGGGTTAGGAAGGCCTTTGCACAGATCCATCATATGAACCAGTTATATTCTTTTCTGGACCCAGAGGACTTGCTCACAGTCATTCACTGTTTTGCTACATCCCAGCTGAATTATTGCAATGCACTTTACATGGGGCTGCCCTTGAAGACCGTTTGGAAATTATAACTGGTGCAGAATGTAGCAGAGCATACAGTATTGAATGCCCATGATTCACCCATATTACACATTCATTGTGTGAGCTGCTCTGGTTCCCAGTTTTCTTCAGGTTACAATTCAAGGTGCTGGTTATCATCTTTAAAGTCCTGCATGGCACGGGACCTGGTTATTTGTAGGGCTGCCTCTCCCTAATAATATCCACCTATCCCATTACAATAGGTATGATAGGCATATTCCGTACTGGGACCTTGGATGAATGTCTTCTCTGTAGAACAGCCTCCTATCAGCAATTTGACAAGCCCCGACCCATCTAGCCTTTCAGGAAGCCATTAAGAAGACGACATGTTTTGTTACTGAAGTATTAAAATAGAATATTATTAAGCAGAAAGTATGGAAGGGACGCTGTTGCTAAGTGGCTAAGACACTGAGCTTGTCGATCAGAAAGGTCAGCAGTTCAGCGATTCAAATCCCTAGCGGAGTGAGCTTCCCTTACTTGTCCCAGTTTCTGCCAATCTAGCAGTTCAAAAACATATAAAAATGCAAGTAGAAAAATAGGAACCACCTTTGGTGGGAAGGTAACAGCGTTCCGTGCGCCTTCAATGTTTAGTCATGCCGGCCACATGACACGGAGACGTCTTTGGACAGTACTGGCTCTTCGGCTGTGAAACAGAGATGAGCACCACCCCCTAGAGTCAGGGATGACTAGCACATATGTCCAAGGGGAACCTTTACCTTTACCTTACCTTAGAAAGTATGGAAGGGAAGCTGAGTGTATTGTGTGATATCCCAAGGAGACAATTAAGGCACTGCCTTTTTTATTGTTTCACACTTTTTTCAGTTTTATGACCATTTGTTTATTGATTTTATTGTTATTGGGAGCCACTGAGAGTTCCTTAAGATGGACCGCTATATACATTTTTTAAACAAATCAATATATTAAAAGGGGGATAATGTTCCTTAAAAACTGATGCAGTTAAGGATGATGTAAGTCTGCTGGTGATCCGACGAAGATAATATCAGAACTGGAGAGGAAAAAGCCAGGTTGCCAGGACACATTTGTGCCAAAGTCAGATGAAAGTACTATAAGGAAGGACTGCTAAGCATGCACATGCAAGTCTCCTTTTGTTCTTTATTGTATCTTTGATCTAGCCAGTAGATGAAATACTCTGGGTTGTTGATGACCAAATTACTCATAGCATTAAAAGTACAAAAACAGTGAAATCTAGAAAAGAAACACAGGAGAACGATGAAACTCAAAAGTTATTGTCTCACCATAGTACAAGCATTTAAACCCAAAGTCTATCAATAAATATACTGTATGACAAACACACACAGTGTTTCTCAGTTGTGGTCATTGTAAAACATGTGGACTTCAACTCTCAAAATTCTGGTAGTTGAAGTCCACACATATTAAAATAGGCAAGATTCAGAAACAGAGCCTTAGTATCATCTTCTTTCCCTGCTCATTATTCTCAATGTCGTGGGACACTATGCATCAAACTATAGCTGCCTGGTCCTTGGAGATGATGGGAGAGAGTCTTTAATATTACTGAAATGTTTGTTTAATTTGACTCTGAAATGTTGTGTTCTTTGTCTGTTCTTGTCTGATGGGCATCTTAAATCTTATAAACATGTTTTGTTTATCAGGGAACAACTAATTACTTTCAGGATGGAAAAGTGATGATGGTTGAGACAGAAGAAGCATGATGTACTTGATCTTCTTTGAAATATACTCTCTGTCCTTCAAATTGGTATACACCCTGCATAACTTGCTCTGTTCACCTACAGTACATCAGTGGTTCTCAACCTTCCTAATGCCGCAACCCTTTAATACAGTTCCTCATGTTGTGGTGACCTCCAACCATAAAATTTCTTTTTCTTCCCCTCTCTTTCCTCCCCTCCTCCTCTCTTCTCCTCCCTCTTACCCTCTCTCCTACTCTTAATTCCCCCCTTACTTCCTCTGCTTTTACCTTTTCTTCCTTTCCCTCCTCCTCCTTCCTCCCTTCTTCTTCCCCTCTCTTTCCTCCCCTCCTCCTCTCTTCTCCTCCTTCTTACCCTCTCTCCTACTCTTACTTCCCCTTCTTTGCATCCTCTGCTTTACCCTTTCTTCCTTTCCCTCTTCCTCCTTCCTCCCTTCTTGTTCCCCTCTTTCCTCCCCTCCTCCTCTCTTCTCTCCCTCTTACCCTTTCTCCTACTCTTGATTCCCTCCTTCACTCCCTCTGCTTTACCCTTTCTTCCTTTCCCTCCTCATCTTTCCTCCTTTCCATTGTTGCCCTTGCTTATTTACTTTCTCTGATGGGTTCTCGGGGTGGCATTTCATGAAACCCAACATTATATTTTCATACATATCATTTTGTCTGTTACATTTTATTTCTAATAATAATTCCACTTGTATCATTTTTTAAATTGTTTACTTGCATTGCATTTTTTTTTGCTCTTTTCCTTTGTCCATGGTTTATGGTACTTTTAGCAAGCAGGTTTCCATTGTGTGAATGGGGCCAATTCGGGCTCCTGAGCTTGACTCTTGATGACAGGTCTGGTTGTGGATTTAGATATAGTTAAAAGTACCTGGCAGTGACATGGAAAACATAGCTACGCGCATGCACAATTACAGCCCAGAGCAGGCCCCATCCTCCCTCGTAGGAACACTTTCCCTCCATTACGAAGTCTCCGAGGCTAATTGTATGGGGTATGCACATGCACCTATGTTTTTTACGGCATGGAGCCGCGCCTATGCTCTGCGCGGCCACTCTGGAGCCCATCCACGGGGATTTCAAGGAACGTGAGGTGGAGTCTAAACTTTAGAGTTGCGCTGGTCTCAGCGACCCCTGTGAAATGGTCATTCAACCCCCAAAGGGGTCGCGACCCACCGGAGAACTGCTAGCATACATGTATTGCACATTTAAGAGTCATTTATTGTTCTAAAATATTTTTATGTGTTGAGGCAATCTCATTTTACTGGGTTGGCTTTGTTAGGTTATATGAAAAAACAAAATAGTAATCATCAGTTTTTCTCCATAGGTTGACTCAGCCTTCCATCCTTCCGAGGTGGGTAAAATGAGGAGCCAGATTGTTTTGGACAATATGCTGACTCTGTAAACCGCTTAGAGAGGGTTGGAAAACACTATGAAGCGGTATATAAGTCTCAGTGCTATTGCTATTGCTATAGGCTTGGTTGAAGTTAACTATAATTAGAGTCTAAGTCTGCCTTCGTTTCTAGATAGACTACAACTTCAACCCACATCAGATATGCTATCCAGGCATTTGTGCTATTTTATTCCCAATAAATCCAGAGTGTGCCAGACTGGGAACCATTGGTCTAATTGCTCATTATGTGGGACACGGAAAGAGCATCAGCTCATCATATTCATATGTCCTATATCTAGTAATTGATGAAATATCCAATAAAAAGAGCAAATGATACTACACCAGTGTATCAAGTGGACTCCTTTCCATAATCTAATTCACTGGCAACCATTTCTACTAGATGTTAAATTTCTTCCTGAGATCTCTCTCTCTCTCTCTCTCTCTCTCCCCTCCCTCCACATCTATATCTGCCTGTCCTCCCTCTCTTCCACATGTATATCTGTCTATCTGTCTGTCTGTCTATTTATCTATCTAGTTTACAAAGCCTTGGCTTACAAACAATAAGAAAAGCAAAAAGCAAATAAGAAAAACTGGTATAAGTACCCCATTCATGTCCAACAAACAACCTTTCTGGGCTTCAGTGACACACTACTACTATGCTAGCTTTTTGGAAGGCTAGGAGGATAAAGTCCTGCAACTTCTCAGGAGAACAAGTGTTCCAAAGAGTAGTGGCTGCTATCAACTAGGTGCACTGAGTAGGTCCAACTTTAAGGAAGGGACCTGGAACACATCCATCCTATCAGACCAGGTGGAGAAGGTAAATTCCTCCAGAGAGAGGCAGTTCCACAAGTAATCAGGCCTTGTGTCATTCAGGTTTTAATAACTGACACCTTGGATTGCACCCATAAAGAAACTGGAAACAGGTGCAGTTTAACACCCACAAACCATTGGGTACCTAAACTGTGTTTGCTGCAATCTTTCTTGGTTTTGCTTCTCTCCTCTTGATAATTTCTAGCATTTCTTTTAACACCAAGTTTCCTGTCTTCTGTTTCTGGGTCTGTGGTAATGTCTTTTCACATTCATCTTTAACAATTTCTTTGTCAGTCTTTTGAGGTAGACCAGACAGGAAGCATGACCAGATGAGCTAATTCTACTTTATTGTAAGGTTACAGTAACAGAATCTTGCAAATCTGAAAGTAACTTTGTCTCTTGTCCCCTGTCCCCCTTTACAGCTCAAGAAACTGTGTAGTGTTATGATAAGTAATAACTGGATATGAATATTGAATGGTACCCATGAAAGGAAGATTAGAAACCCTTTTGGATTATAGATATAAAGGTTAATAAAAAAAGAATTAAGTTAGATTCAGTTAAGTCTTAATTACTAGGGGGGGAAATGATATGATGCAGGATATAGTTAAATAAAGGAGGGATAATGATAACGTATACATATATATATGTATGGGTACAACATAAGGAAATGGGATGTAAATTGTAAACAGTGATTTGGAAAGAAGGATAGAAAATTTTGTTACTAAATATTATGGATGTTTAGCTAGAATAGGACATAAGGATTTAGTGTCATTGGAGGATTTTAGAAATAGTAAATGAAATGCCAGTATGTGGTTATGTATTAAATCTTGGTATATTTTATGATGAGGGATGTTTAAACAATTATAGTCAAATGTAAATGAAGGTATGATGAGGGTAACATGTATAAATATCTGAGTTAAAATACTTGAGTTAATATGAATTATGCTTGATGACTGTGGAAGAAATGCACGAAAGTCCTTTGTAACCAACTGATACACTTTCTACAGTATGTAAAGAAGGAAGATTTTATGTGTTGTGTTTGTTTTGAAAATTAAAAAAAAAACTTTTAGAAAAAAAAAGAAACTGGAGAGGGTCCCTTCTAAACTGCTTGCCCTGCCCACATTCCTGATGTGATCTAAGTTGCCTTTGGCTGCCTCTTATCTTCCAAGGTCATCCCCACACATTATGATATCCTTTTATTTAATTTCACATTTCCTCTGGCTCCCTATCAATAAGGTTCAGAAGTATATTGTTGTTTCTGATGTTCTCCTTGAAAATGGTGTGTGTGTGTGTGTGTGTGTGTGTGTATCTATATCTATATATCTATATCTATAACTATAACTATATCTATCTATCATCTATCTATCTATCTATCTATCTATCTATCTATCTATCATCTATCTATCTATCTATCTATCATCTATCTATCTATCTATCTATCTATCTATCTATCTATCTATCTATCTATCTGTGTATGTACCGTGTTTCCCCGAAAATAAGACATGCCCTGCTAATAAGCCCAATCGGGCTTTTCAGAGCATGCGCCATAATTTATTTATTTATTTATTTATTTATTTATTATTCATGCTTCTAGACCGCCCCCTCTCCCAAAAGGGACTCGGGGCGGTGTACAGTCCATGCAAAATATATCAAAATACAATAAAAATTGAATATGTACAGTTGGAATGGAGGAGGTTAAAAATGGAATTAAAAGAACTGTACAAAGCAATATATATAAATATAGGATTTTGAACCCCTAAAACACACACAATAAGTTAAAAACAATACCCCTAAAATAACCAGTTAATACATTTGCCAGGAGGGACAGTTGTAATTATGCCAGGCCTGCTAATCGGAACAGGTGAGTCTTCAATTTTTGCCGGAAGGAGCGGAGGTCAGTAGTGGTTCTAATGTCGGGGGGGAGGTCATTCCAGAGGGTTGGGCCCATCACAGAGAAGGCCCTACTCCTCGGTGTCGCCCGTTGGCATTGCCTAGTGGACGGCACCAGGAGAAGTCCCTCTCTGTGTGAGCGAATTGGCCGCAGGGATGTATGTGGGAGGATGCGATCCCGCAAGTAACTAGGTCCCGTGCCATGGAGCGCTTTAAAGATGGTAATCAGCACCTTGAAACGCACCCGAAAAACCACAGGTAGCCAGTGCAGCTCGCGCAGGAGAGGTGTTACGTGGGAGTACCTTGTACTCCCCATCACAGCCCGCGCGGCTGCGTTCTGAACTAACTGCAGTCTCCGGGCGCATCCCAAGGGCAGCCCCATGTAGAGAGCGTTGCAGTAATCCAGGCGGGACGTCACCAACGCGTGAGTGACCGTGCGTAGGGCATCCCGGTCCAGTAGGGGGCGCAATTGGTGCACCAGGCGAACCTGGTGGAACGCCCCCCTCGCCACGGCTGCCACATGGTCATCCATTGACAGCCGGGCATCAAGGAGGACGCCCAAATTGCGCGCCCGTTCCACAGGGGGCAATTGTTCGCCCCCTATGGCCAGCGATGGGATCAGCTGGCTGAACCGAGGTGCCGGTAGCCACAGCCACTCAGTCTTGGAGGGGTTGAGTTTAAGTCTGTTGTCCCCCATCCAGACCCCGACGGCTTCCAAACACCGGGACATCACTTCGACAGCCTCGTTGGGGTGGTTTGGGGTTGAAATATACAGCTGGGTATCATCAGCGTAGAAGTGACACTCAACCCCAAAACCACGGATGATCTCACCCAGCGGCTTCACATATGTGTTGAACAGGAGAGGCGAGAGGACCGACCCCTGTGGCACTCCACAAGTGAGTGGCCTCGGGGTCGACCTCTGTCCCCCTGTCAACACACATTGCTTCCGGTCGGAGAGGTAGGAGCCGAACCACCGCAGAACGGTACCTCCGACTCCTATCCCCTCCAACCGGCGCAATAGGATACCATGGTCGATGGTATCAAAAGCCGCCGAGAGGTCTAATAGGACCAGGATAGAGGAACAACCTCTATCTCTGGCCCTCCAGAGATCATCGACCAACGCGACCAAGGCTGTCTCTGTGCTGTGCCCGGGTCGGAAGCCGGACTGGCGTGAGTCTAGATACTCGGATTCGTCAAGGTGTTGTGGAAACTGCTGCGCCACCACATTCTCGACAACCTTCGCTAAAAACGGAAGGTTGGAGACTGGACGATAGTTAGCTAGCTCCATTGGGTCGAGTGCAGGCCTCTTAAGTAAGGGTCTCACCACCGCCTCCTTCAAGGCGGCTGGTAAGGATCCCTCACCCAATGAGGCATTCACCAGGCCCAGAAGCCAGCCTCGGGTCACCTCCCAAGATGCCAGTACCAACCAGGAGGGACACGGGTCCATTAAACATGTGGTGGGTCGTAGCCGTCCACGCAACCTATCCAAATCCTCGGGGGCAACAGAATCAAACTCCTCCCAGGATGGTCTCACAAGACTCGCTGTTGGCGGCCCGTCCGGTCCACTGAGGGGGGCCCATCCGCTCCGGATCTGAGCGACTTTATCCTGCAGATATTCCCCAAACTCCTCTGCTCTGCCCTGCAAGGGTGCCCCCTGCGTCCTCTGTGACAAGAGGGAGCGGGTCACCCTAAACAGGGCGGCAGGGCGGTTATCCGCGGACGCAATAAGAGCAGCGCAATATCTACGTTTGGCCGCCCTTAATGCCACAAGGTAGGTCCGTAAATAGGCTCTTACCTGTGTTCGATCAGATTCGGAGCGTGAGGACCTCCACCTGCTCTCTAGACGTCTCCTATGGCGCTTCATCACCCTCAGCTCCTCGGTATACCAAGGAGCCCGGGTGGGTCGCTGCCGCAGGAGAGGTCGCAAAGGCGCAACCCGGTCCAAGGCCCCAGCCGCCGCCCTATTCCAGGCGGCCGCTAGGTCCTCCGACCGAGCGCGGGTCAGGGCTACAGGTAATGGCCCAAGCTCCGTCTGGAACCTATCCGGCTCCATCAGGTGCTTGGGGCGGTACCAGCTTGGACCATCTGGTCCCGCCTCCTCGCGGTGGGGGGTAGCGCCAGGGAAGTCCAGCCGGAGACATGAGTGATCCGACCATGACAGGGGTGTAACAACAAAGTCCCCTATACCCAGATCACTCGTCCACTGCTCAGATACAAAAACAAGGTCCAATGTGTGGCCACCTTCGTGTGTGGGGCCCTGAATTAACTGGGTCAGGCCCATGGCTGTCATGGAAGCCATGAACTCCCGAGCCACCTCAGACGCTGCTCCCGTCGACGGCAGGTTGAAATCCCCCATAACCACAAGCCTGGGGATCTCAACCGCCGTCTCCGAGATCAGCTCGAGGAGCTCGGGCAGGGCCGCTGATGTATAGCGAGGAGCCAAGTATACAATCAGCAAACCCAACTGCCTCCCTGGGCCCCATTTCACACCAAGGGACTCACACCCGGATATCTGAGGAACAGTGAACTCCCTCGGCTCTAGACCTTCCCGTATAACTACCGCCACCCCACCACCCTTACCCAGGGCCCGAGGCTGATGGAATGCGCAGAAACCTGGTGGGCACATTTCCACGAGGGGTAAACCACCCTCGTGGCCCAACCAGGTCTCCGTTATCCCTGCAAGGTCCAGCTCCCCCTCAGAGATCAGCTCATTAATGAGGGGGGCCTTGTTGGTTACGGACCTTGCATTGCAAAGCATCAGCCGTAGGCCCGGGCTCTGTAGTTCCTGGCCACCTAGATTGCGGGGGTTGGTACAAACGACCGGGCGTAGCCAACAGCCACGGTCTCCCAACCGACCTTGTAATCTTCTTTTGTCCTCGCATCCCCCCCTCCCCGCGACCGTTGTAATCAAACAACCCTCTATTGGAATTACTTGTTCCCCCTCCCCTGAAAATAAGCCCGCCCCAAATATTTAAGCGCATGCGCAACCAGTCCCCGCCATTAACACTGTACCACCTACCAGTACAGCTTCCGGGGCAAAAAGAGGGCTCGCCGCAAAAACAGCGGGAGGCCAGCAATGTGATCACCCCATCCTGCCTGTTCCTTCTCATGCAAAAAAACACCGCCCACCCCAACGGCAAAGGCAGCCTGCCTGGTTCCCTTCCTTGCGTTCCTCGCCATTGTGCTCAGGGAAGCGGCTGGTGAAAAAAAAACTTCTCACGAGTTCAATCAAACATCTTGAAATCGCGAGATAGGTTTTTTTTTTTAACCAGGGGCTTCCCTGAATACAATGTCGAGGAATGCAACAAAGCTAGAAAGGTAAGAGGCGCGCCCCACGGCCCAACACCGCCCACTTTGCCCCAATGGTAAAGGCAGCCTGCCTGGTTCCCTTCCCCGCCGTCCCTTTAACGAGGGGCAGCAGGTGGTGGTGGGGAGAAGCGAGGCACGCCTCCTACCTTTCCAGCTCCGTTCCGTTCCTCGCCCTTTCGCCGTTTGAATCCCCTTGTAAAAAAAACCTCATGAGTTCAACTCGCGAGATTTTTTTACAAGGGGATTCAATGGGCAAAAGGGCGAGGAACGCGACGGAGCTGGAAAGATAAGAGGTGTACCTCACAGCCCAACACCGCCCACCTCGCCCCAATGGTAAAGGCAGCCTGGCTTGTTCCCTTCCCCGCCATCCCTTTAACGAGGGGTGGCAGGTGGGGGGGGAGAAGCGAGGCATGCCTCTTAACTTTCCAGCTCCGTTCCGTTCCTCGCCCTTTCGCCGATTGAATCCCCTTGTAAAAAGAGCCTCATGAGTTCAACTCGCGAGATTTTTTTTACAAGGGGATTCAATGAGCGAAAGGGCGAGGAACGCGACGGAGCTGTCAGTCTCTGGTAGCGCTAGGACACGCGTCGCTCTTCTCCCCCACACACACCTCTCACCCCTCACTAAAGGGACGGCAGGAGAGGGAACACCTCTTATCTTTCCAGCTTCATCGCGTTCCTCGCCCTTTCGCCCATTGAATCCCCTTGTAAAAAAAATCTCATTAGTTCAACTTGCGAGGTTTGTTTACAAGGGGATTCAATCAGCGAAAGGGCGAGGAATGCGATGAAGCTGGAAAGAGGTGCGCATCGCAGCCCAACACCGCCCACCTTGCCCCAACAGTAAAAGCAGCCTGGCTGGTTCCCTCTCCTGCTGTCCCTTTAGTGAGGGGTGAGAGGTGTGGGGGGGGAGAAGAGCGACACGTGTCCTAGTGCTACCAGAGACTGACAGCTCTGTCGTGTTCCTCGCCCTTTTGCTCATTGAATCCCCTTGTAAAAAAAATCTTGCAAGTTGAACTCATGAGGCTTTTTTTACAAGGGGATTCAATGGGCGAAAGGGCGAGGAACGGAACGGAGCTGGAAAGTTAAGAGGCATGCCTCGCTTCTCCCCCCCACCTGCCACCCCTCGTTAAAGGGATGGCGGGGAAGGGAACCAGGCAGGCTGCCTTTACCATTGGGGCGAGGTGGGTGGTGTTGGGCCGCGAGGCGTGCCTCTTACCTTTCCAGCTCCGTCGCGTTCCTCGCCATTGTATTCAGGGAAGCCCCTGGTAAAAAAAAAAACCTATCTCGCGATTTCAAGATGTTTGATTGAACTCGCTAGAAGTTTTTTTTTTTTTTACCAGCCGCTTCCCTGAATACAATGGCGAGGAATACGACGGAGCTGGAAAGGTAAAAGGCGCGCCTTGCTTCTCACCTGCCCCAGAAATAATAAGCCCTCCCCTATAATAAGCCCAAGGCCATATTTCGTGGGGCAAAAGGAAATAAGACCCTGTCTTATTTTCGGGGAAACACGGTATTTGTGTTACAACCCCTGGTATGCTCAAATATGGGAGGGAACTCACTGCTCCCCCTTTCTGTCCTTCGGCTCACTACAGGAGACCATCCAGGCAGAAAACCATATTTTTATTTTTAATGTTGTCTTTGCTATGTTTGTGTTGTATTTGTGCTGATAAATAAATAAAGGGAGATTAGTATAGATCTATTTCAAGCTATTTAGCTCTCATCAGCTAGCCATACCCTCACTGGGATTCGAACCTGGGCTATATATATATATATATATATATATATATATATATATATATATATATATATATATATATATATATATATATATATATATATATATATATATATATATATATATATATATATATATATATATATATATATATATATATATATATATATATATATATATATATATATATATATATATATATATATATATATATATATATATATATATATATATATATATATATATATATATATATATATATATATATATATATATATATATATATATATATATATATATATATATATATATATATATATATATATATATATATATATATATATATATATATATATATATATATATATATATATATATATATATATATATATATATATATATATATATATATATATATATATATATATATATATATATATATATATATATATATATATATATATATATATATATATATATATATATATATATATATATATATATATATATATATATATATATATATATATATATATATATATATATATATATATATATATATATATATATATATATATGTTTTCGTAGATTTTCATGGGTGTAGGTATGCTGGTCTTGTTGTATACGGGTCTTTTCCCGTGTAAGGTTGAGATTGTCTTGGCAACGTTTCAGCGAGGTCCCACTCGCCATCTTCAGGCTGGTTATATATTTAGGATCATATTATAGAAACTGGTTGACTCTGTCCTTCCATCTTAGCTTGACTTGGAATTTGCACATAAACAGTTTGTGATCTATTCCACAATTAGTCTTCAATCATGTCTCTGCTATTATAACTAAATATTTCCTCTCCTTTTACCAAAATAGGGATGCGGTGGCTCAGTGGCTAAGACACTGAGCTTGTCGATCAGAAAAGGTCAGCAGTTCGAATCCCTAGTGCTGCATAACAGGGTGATCTCCCGTTACTTGTCCCAGTTTCTGCCAACCTAGAAGTTCAAAAAAATGTAAAAATGCAAGTAGAAAAATAGGAACCATCTTTGGTAGGAAGGTAACAGAGTTCCATGCACTTTTGGCATTTAGTCATGTCTGCCACATGACCATGGAGACATCTTTGGACAGCACCGGCTCTTAAGCTTTGAAACAGAGATGAGCACCGCCCCCTAGAGTCGGGAACAACTAGCACATATGTCTGAGGGGAACCTTTACCTTTTACCAAAATACAATCAATTTGACTCCTATGTGCTCCAAGAAGGCAGGTGTGATTTGGCTTGACTGAAAAATGTGTTATCAATGAAGAAATTATCAGGCTGGCAAGTTGTTCTTTTGCTTCATTTCTGTTTTATAGTCCATACAACACAATTGCATTCTTCTTCTTACTATTTCCCACATTGGCATTCCAGTTTCCAACTAGAAGTAGCACAATTTTGCTTATTTTATCCATTTCAGATTGAATTTGGTCATAAAATCCATCAATATTTTCCCCCACACTAATGACTATGGCATAAACTCAAATAGTCATAATATTAAAGGGTTGTCTGCAAAATCTATTTTTTAAATGTTTACAAGAATTTTATTATGATATAACATACAAAAAAATATACAAAAGCAACCGAAGGAGAAATAGGGAAGGGAAAGGGAAAATGGGGAAAAGAAGGGTGGGGAAAAAAGAAAAGATATTGATTTCCGACTCCCTTTGGTTCAGTAGAATAGGGTATCAAACCACACCTTTTTAGTTTTACATAGCACTTTAAACTAGCCATTTCTAACTAACCACATATAGTTAATCAATAAAGTCCAAAATTAAAGTTTCATTTTTTTTCTATCTCAAGCACGAAGTCCAGAAGTGGTTTCCATGTAGAAACAAGTTGTCTGCAAAATCTAATTGATATTATTTAGCCATTTATTGTATAACTCAAGGACTGTCTTTGTTGTGTTGTTCTGAACTATGAAAGCAGGGTTGTTCATTCTTTATTTTTCATATCCTGAGTAGTATACATGATTTTTTGACTGAAAGTGTCCCACTTCAATCAACTTGAATTTGTTGATACTCAAGATGTCAACAAAATTAATTTCATCTATGCATTGAGTTTTCTCATCTTTGTGCTTTTTATATTCCACATTCCCACTAAAACTCTGCTTTTGAAGTTTCAGATTTTATTTACCTAGATGGTAATATCAGCAACTAGATGCCTGGAAGGTTTTAATCTAGTCACATCATAAACACTAGAAGCAGGTTGAGTATCATGAAATTGAGGGCCCCTATCATCAATCACTTTATCTCATCTACCCATATGGTTTTCTTAGTAAAACACAGGAATGGTTTACGGTTGACTTCTCCCACACAGTATGGAATGATACTTATGTTGCTTTCGTTAAGGTGATTACCTGCCTCCAGTATCTTCCTTTATTGATGCTGCTTATTACAGGTATCTGCTTCCTTTAGTTGGGCAACTGAAATAGCCTTTATACTTTAGGTCACCCTAGGAGGAGTACATACTCCTCCTAGGTCATTCTAGGAGGAGAAGAAATGGAGGTACTGGCAGATTTTATTTTCCTGGGCTCCAAGATCACCGCAGATGGGAACTGCAGCCAAGAAAGTGTGTATAGTCAGGGCGATGGTTTTTCCAGTTGCAATGTATGGCTGTGAAAGTAGGACCATAAGAAAGGCTAAGCACCAAAGAACTGAGGCCTTTGAGCTTCTGGTGCTGATGAAGACTCCTGTGAGTCCCTTGGACTGCAAAGCGATCAAACTGGTCAGTTCTAGAGGAGATCAACCCTGACTGCTATTTAGAAGGCCAGATTCTGAAGATGAAACTTAAATACTTTGGCCACCAAATGAGAAAAAAGACTCACCGGAGAAGAGCTTAGAATGCTGGGAAAGATTGAGGGCAAAAGAAGAAGGGGACACCAGAGAATGAGGTGGCTGGATAGAGTCACTGAAGCAGTAGGCGTGAGCTTAAATGGACTCCAGAGGATGGTAGAGGACAGGAAAGCCTTGAAGAACATTGTCCATGGGATCCCGATGGGTCGGACATGACTTCACAACTAACAACAACAATTTTTATTCATGTCTCTCAGCCCTCCACCCCACCAGTCAGGAAGGGGGGGGGGAATCCACATCATACAAAATTATGAATTCTGTTCCCCTAAAGAGGAAAAAAGAGGGGGGGGTGGAAGGATGGAAGGAAGGAAGAACAAAGAAGTCTTTCTCAGTTAATTCTAAATAGAGGCTCCAGAACGTCCTCCTTTATATTTTTCTACAGCTGGGTTAAAGGAAAAAATCCTTGGTAGAACAGCTAAGAACTTTCCATCACGAGATTTGGCCGACAGTTTTTAGCAATAATCACAATTTTAAGCAAACCGTTGGAAGAAGACATCAAACTGTTGGAAGAAGACATCAACCAGTGTGGTTTAAAATTATCCTTTCTCCCTATTCATAATACAGTACAATATGCCGTATCCTGGAGAATGTACTAAATACTTTCCCTCTAAAATATCTCTCTTCAGTTTATTGGTGTGTTATCCCATAGAAGAGTTTGAACCATTGAAGTGAACAGAGCTCCACATCTATTTAACGCCAACACAGATGGAAAATAAATATAGAATTCAGTGTGAAGCAGGAGACAGATTTGACCTTAGATGACCTAGGAATTAAATCCCAATCTAGCTATTATACAGTGCAAGTCTGACAGCAGAAACAGTTCCATCAGGCATCTGAGAGCAGCAGAGGTACGTGACAGCTCTAGCTATTGACTCATCCATCTAACCAGCCCTCTGACCATGAGATTATCTGGTTGCATTGGGGATAACTAAAAAATTGAATCCTATTTTCAATTTCCCTGGGGACTTGGACCAGATGTAATAATTTTCCAGCATGTTATAGGTACTAAAGGTATCAAACAGGCTTTGTATGTCCAGCTATTGCCAACAGCTAAAGCCAGAGCAAATGGATTAGTGAGAAAGTAAATGGGAAAACACCACTATGGATCTCACTTCCTGATCTAGGAGGTTATTTGCCAGTGGGCTCTTCTAACTTAAACCTGGTTCTGGTTTGTATAGAGCAGACATGTTGGCCTGCTGTAAGCAGAAATTAACCTAAGGAGATCACACTCCAAAATAAATTGGGATTACTTACTTCTGAGTTGACATGTTTGTTCTTATTCAATTATTGTACTATCTGGGACTAATATTATAGATTTGTTAATACCACTTTAGATCCCCAATTACATGTGAAATAGGCACATGTTCATCTTGATTATATCCCCAGTATTTGAATCCCACCAAGACATCAAAGAGCCATAGATGAATTAGAAGAGTTACGAGGTGTTATTGTAATACATTATTTGTCAACATCTGAATTAGGTTTTTTCCACCACAAGAAGCAAGAAAAATCTCAAGCAATATGATCCAAGTTGTTGTTCAATATATAATATTTCTATGTCTTTTTTTCCTTGCTATACATATTTGAGATTACATTGATACTCTATTGCTACTTTGCTTTTTGATTGATAAGTTTAGTATGGTAAAAAAAGAAAAGAAAAAGAAAACATGAATGACGAATGCCTAACATTTTGAACTTGTAACAAAGAATTACCTGGGCTTAGAACCACCCCAAGTACAGCTTTCTGAAATATATCTTTCATTCAGTTCTTGGAGTACTTCCTCCCATATAAAGGTAAAGGTTCCCCTCGCATGTGGTAGTTGTTTCTGACTCTAGGGGGCAGTGCTCATCTCCATTTCAAAGCCAAAGGCGTCCAAATATGTCTTCGTGGTCATGTGGACGGCATGACTAAATGCTGAAGGCCACGGAACGCTGTTACCTCCCCACCAAAGGTGGTTCCTATTTTTCTACTTGCATTTTTACATGCTTTCGAACTGCTAGGTTGGCAGTAGCTGGGACAAGTAATGGAAGCTCACTCCGTTCATTACACGGTGCTAGGGATTCGAACCACTGAACTGCCGATATTTCTGATCAACAAGCTGAGCGTCTTAGCCACTGAGCCATCGCGTCCCTGTACCTCCCAAATAAGACAAATTTAATGTGATCAAAGCAGTTGTTGAACTTCAGAAAGAGGGTTAGGCCTATAGCCAATAAACTGCTTATTTCAAGTTGAGGCACAAGGCAGGTTTCAATAAAGGGTCTTTGGAAAAGCACTTTGGAGCTTTCCCAAGAATTCCTCACTTTTTGCTGTTTCATGGGAAGGATCAAAAACAGAAAATGTAGTTTCCACAAACAGGAAGTACTGCTGCAGCAGCCTCTTTCCCTCTACGTGCAATTAGACCACTCATGGTTGTGCATGGATGAATTATGTCACTCTGAAAGCAACATGCCAACTGAAGAATGTACATTTCCTAACCTAAAATGGAAAGAAACCACCCACCCTCTGGACATCATAATTAAAGGTTCCTTCTTTTGAGCAGGAAATATAAGTCAACCGATGTCATTTCCCATACCCACATTTCACAAGTTGTTCAAAAAAATGGGACATTCTTGAATTATATTTAGGTCTTTTTTCCTTTTTCGTTAATTTAGGTTGGAAACTGAAGGAAGAACTTTACCAGTACTTGTAACCAGGGGTGGGTTGCTGCTGGTTTTACTACCAGCTTGCAAACCCTGTGCGTGCAGGCGCAGAACAATTTACAGTGAACTATGCATGCTCAGCACTAAAAACAAAAATGGTGAGAACCCAGTGGCGGAGAGGGAACATGGCAGACCTGAGCTGCTGCCGGTTCTGCAATCCAGGCCTGAATTCCACTACTGGTTCGGCTGAACCGGGCCGAACCAGGAGCAACCCACCTCTGCTTGTAACCTAATGCATCTTTTTCTTGGGGGTAAGGTCATATTGTCTGAATGCATTGAGGTTTACATCTGAGACCAAAGGAATTAACTTTTCAGTTTAGGAAGGGAAAAAATGTGAGTGAATTAGTAACATTGGTTCTCCAGGCTGCCTGCAACAGAGGATCACATTACAAAACAGCTCGGGACAGGGCCCATATGGAGAGGGAAGCTCTAGAGTTTTGAAGAGTAAAATGGGTGATTTGGTTCATGTTATCTCCTACAACCATCAACCATCCAAACAGCACAACACTGGGAGCTGGGGGGGAAAGCATGAGGGCTGCTAACAGCGTTGGGTTGCAATAGTTTGCCCCTATGTAGATACTGGATCAACAGTTTTCAATATTGGAATAAATACAGAGTGTGCCAAAAGTCAGGCCCACAGGGGCAATCACCGTGTGTTTTATTAATTCTATTAACATTTTTTTCAGAAAAAAAAGATACTGTACTTAGGCATGTTCAAAGGTCATGTGTCAAATGGGCAAAGAAGTGTTTAGAAAAAAATAGCCAGTTTGAATTTATATAAAAATTTCTATATGTCCCTTGACTTTTGTTCACACACTGTATTTATGCTATCAGTACATTTTTATACTGATATAATGGATATTACTGAATCAATACAGTTTGATTCATGTAAACTTTGACTTTATTTGAAGCATGCTTTGCTGTGTCCCCTACAATTAATTGGTTTTTAAAAATGGATAATGATGTGGATTTATATTTCTTGTTGATGCAGGTAGTCTTCAATTTACAATCATTCACTTAGCCAAAAAAACCCAATTTACATCTGGTCCACACACTTATAAAGCATCCCTGCAGGTACAGGATTAAAATTCAAATGCTTTGCAACTGGTACGTATTTATGATTGTTGAAGTATCCTGGGATCATTTAATCACCATTTACAACTTTCTGAGCTGGGTTCCGACAAGCGAAGTCAACTGGGGAGACCAGGTTCACTTAACAACCATATGATTCACTTAACAACTGAGCAAAAAAGATTATAAAATTGGGTGGAACTCACTTACCAACCACTTCAATTAGCGACAGAAGTTCCAGCCTTTATTGTAATCATAAGTCAACAGCTACCTATATTGTGATACATTGTGAGTAACAAAATTTATTGAGAGTAATCCGGATTACTTTTTTCAATTGTACAAATTCTACTTTGGGTTAGCAATTCCCTGTGCTTTTACACTGAGAAATTTTCTCTTTAATTATTGAAAGTAAATTCTTCTTCATTTCTTTTTTCAGTCAAGCCTTACTCTTTTGACTGCTGGGAGGTACCTGGGCCCTAATTAAAGAGAACATTTAAATGCACTGTTATGTTTTTAAAAAGCCAGAAAAAAGTGTTTCATTTCAGTGGCACTGATCTATGACTGACATGCAATGCCAAAAAAAAAAAAAACCCCAGTGTTCTTACAAAAATAAAATTACATTGAACCATGACTGAAACTGAAAACTTCTACAGAAAACTGAACAATGTAAGACCTATTGACGTGTGATAATAGTACTGAAAGCAATAGAAAAATAGACTTCCCATGAGGTGCTTAAACATCTTTCAAAAGTTTCAAGAACTGCACTTCTTCCTTAAGGTGGCTTATTGATGCCCATTTATGTCTGACATTTCATGAAAAATACAACCTGAGGATTGTTTGAGTGTGCTTTAGGGACTGCAGCTGGAAAATGAAGGGAAATGTTCAATGCTCCAAGCTATGCTTTCTATTTGTAGAGTCAGGAACTAAAAAAAACCTCCTATTCCTAGCATTTTCAGGGGAATATACAGTGTAGCAGTCTTCTCTCTGCTTGAAGGGTTGTTAGAAGACAGCTTTTTATCTGGAGATCTTCTTTGTTTGTAAGGCTGTCCAAGACCATTTTTTAAACTATAGGAGAAGAGCATCAAGTATATTGAAGTACTCCATCACCAGCAAGTATACGGATAGCAGACTAAACAGGCACATTACAGCAGCTATCTGACAATACATTATCTCAGTTTGCAGAGGTGTATTGTATTTTTTTTCATATTTTATTTATTTTATTTATATTACTTTCCATTTCCACTGAACAGTGTGCGACCTGGATTTTAGATAATCAAAACCCATATATTTGTTGTAATATTCATCACAATAATATTAATAATATAACTATATATCAGTGATGGCGAACCTTTTTCGCCTCGGGTGCCAAAAGCGCGAACGGCTTTCTTGGAGCCCTGGGAGGGCAAAAATGGCCTGGGGGGGGGATTTTTTCCCTCCCGAGGCTCCAAGAAAGCCATTCGTGCTTTTGACCCTTTTTCTTACTTCTGGTGGGGCCAATAGGTTCATTTATCACCCTCCCCAGACTCCAGAGGCTTTCTAGGAGCCTGGGGAAGGCGAAAAACAGCCCAACATGCAAACTGGAAGTTTGGGAACGGATTTCTGGGTTGCTCGTTGAGCCATTTTCCACCCTCCGAAGGCTTCAGGGAAGCTTCCAGAGGGCGAAAAACAGCCAAAAAGCAAGGCCGAAAATCATCTGGAACTGACAGGGCAACACCTCGTATGCCCTCAGAAATGGCTATGCTTGCCACCTGTGGCACTCATACCATAAGCTCGCCATCACGGCTGTATATCAATATAATTACAATAATACATAACCTCTTCATCCTCAAATTCTCTCCACATTAACATTTCCTCTTTTTTAAATATCTACTCCTTTTTAACTTCTGTTTCTATTGTCTAACCATTAGTAAAATACATCCCACATCAAGAAATATTCAGTTTCTTCTTTATCCTTAATAATGAGAGTTAATCTGTACATTTCTGCGCATTCTAATATTTTCTTAATTGCACTCTCATCTGATGGTATTTCATCATTTTCCCATTGTTGTGCAAACACAATTCTAGTTGCAGTTAATATATGTAAAACCAGATATATAGTCTTTTTGTCATATTTTTCTGGTAGAACTCCCAGCAAGAATATCTTAGGTTTCAGGTCAATATGCTGCTTTATCATATTTTCCAACCAAGTATGTGTTTTCATCTAAAAATTTTTAGCTTTTGGGCAGGTCCACCACATATGATAATATGAACCTAATGGTTGATTACATTTCCAACATTTAGCAAATCAATTTTTATACATTTTAGCCAATCTTGCTGGTTTAGTGGACTAAACAGGCACATTACAGTAGCTATCTGACAATACATCATCTCAGTTTGCAGAACTGTATTGTATTTTGGAGATCCTTCCTAAATCTGCATTAAGGCATATTACCATGTCCCAGTTCTGTGTCAACCCATGTTGGGTTCTTTCATAGTACAAATTCCTCCTCATCCTCCTCTTTTCTTTTTGACATCCACTAAACCAGCGCACCTCCAAAAATGGCAGACATTGGCTAAACCCACCATATCTGCTGTGCCAAGAGGATGCACACACTTCCGGAGTCACTTCAATCAACCCCAATCGCTCCAGAGCATAGGCTGTTTTGTAGAGTATGTACTTAATGCCTTTTGAATTGTTACAGCTATTGGACAAATTATTTATTCTGCAAATGACAGTCAACTGTTTAGTAAGGAGCTCCCCAACCTTTTTATCCCTGTGGGCACATCTGGAATTTAGAAAACATATTATAGTCAACGATAAGATGGTTGCTAAGACAGACATGGTCCGTCATTTTCCCACCAATGCTTTAAATTAAAAATCAATTTAGGTGGAACATATTGCTTAGCAGATCAGAAAAAAAACATTTGTTGCAATAGAGTTGCTGCTAGAAACTTCACTGGAATTCCAAAAATAGGAGATAGTTGGCATGGAATCTTTCTGTAGGGTTGTTCTTGTTGGTTTTAACTTTATAAAGGAGTTTAGCTTGTATACGACCCAGAGTTGTTATGACCTGGGTGGCCTTTAAATTTGACTCATAAATAAAATAATCCAGTGGGTAGGACCAAAGGCCAGCCTTCACCATTATCCAGTTATTAGACTTGGTAACAATTTGATACCTATGAGAAATCCCAAAATAGAAGCAAGTTAACTTAGGGATGTGTGTGTGTGTGAATCAGCCATGAGTTGGCTGGAAGAATGTTGGATGTGTAGGGCCCCATATTTGATAAGGAACAGAAGATCTTGTGCCTTGTAGGAACACCTGCTGCTGGCTTCATCTCTTATACCGTTATATAAGGCAGGTATTTAAATCTGCCACAGGGTTTCAATGCAAAAATATTTTTACTGCTGGGAAAGAGGGGGACACATTTAACATGGGTATATCTGGGTATGTGTAGTTTAATAAAAAGAAGGACTAGGGGAGACATGATAGCAGTGTTCCGATATCTCAAATAAGAGGGAGTCAAGCTATTCTTCAAAGCACCTGAGGGAGAACAAGAAGCAATAGATGGAAACTAATCAAGGAGAGAAGCAATCTAGAACTAAGGACAAATTTCCTGACAGTTAGAACAATTAATCAGCGGAACAGAAGTTGTGAATGCTCCAACACTGGGCGTTTTAAAGAAGATGTTGGATATCCATTTATCTGAAGTGGTGTAGGGTTTCCTGCCTAAGCAGGGGGTTGGACTAGAAGACCTTCAAGATCCCTTCCAACTCTGTTATTCTATTCTAACATTATTTATAGGATTTGTTTTCCTGAAAAAGGATATTTGGAAAATTAGAAGCTTGTTTACTCACAGTCTAAAATGTCAAATACTCCGGAAGGGAGATAATATTTTGACAATATCTAATTGTCAATCTAAATTTGGAGAATAAGTAGCAATGGCAAAACTGACATCACAATGCCAGCAAATATAAGCAAGAGTGATTCCCACTCTATTGTATTCCATAAATGCAATATGTCATGCAGTATGGCAAATGTAAAGGCTTATAACCTAACAGTGGATGTAGTGGTTAAGGTACTCAGTTAAGGAAACTGGGGAATTGGGAGTTCTAGTCCCACCAAGGGCACAAAGCCATCTGGTGACCTTGAGCCAATCTCATTTGCTAATCCCTAGGAAAGAAGAAATGTGGCACACATTGCTGAAACATCTTGCCAAGAACACCGCAGGGACTTGCCAAGAAAATTGCAGACAGTCTCCAAGAATCAAACACAACTAAACAGGAAAAATACAGATTACACAAGTATACAATGGAGATATCAATACTAAGTTACCAACTTAAGACCTTTATTGAATAACAAATACTTTGATGTAATCTGCAGCAGTTTCTTTTCTTCTAATGTCATACGTATTCAATTTTGTAAGAAAAGCCACTTTATGCTTGTAATAGTGATAGCCTGAGTTATAATTAATAATGGTAGAACATTTCTTTCTCTTTTTAAATTTCAAATACTCTAAGTTATCTAAACAATAGAATTTATGTATACCATAATACTGCATAGCAAATATCTTTGTACTGAAACAATATATCAAGATTTACAATACAATAATACAATACAATAGTAGAGTTGGAAGGGACCTTGGAGGTCTTCTAGTCCAACCCCCTGCCTAGGCAGGAAACCCTATACCGTTTCAGACAAATAGCTATCCAACATCTTCTTAAAGACTTCCAGTGTTGGGGCATTCACAACTTCTGGAGGCAAGCTGTTCCACTGATTAATTGTTCTCACTGTCAGGAAATTTCTCCTCAGTTCTAAGTTGCTTCTCTCCTTGATTAGTTTCCACCCATTGCTTCTTGTTCTACCCTCAGGTGCTTTGGAGAATAGTTTGACTCCCTCTTCTTTGTGGCAACCTCTGAGATATTGGAATAATGCTATCATGTCTCCCCTAGTCCTTCTTTCTCTTAAGCTAAACATACCCAGTTCCTGCAACCGTTCTTCATATGTTTTAGTCTCCAGTCCCCTAATCATCTTTGTTGCTCTTCTCTGCACTCTTTCTAGAGTCTCCACATCTTTTTTACATCGTGGCGACCAGAACTGAATGCAGTATTACAAACAACATTATAGGAAAAGAAAAATGTAAAACTAAACCCAAAACAAAACAAAAAATAATGCGTCTTAATATTAAATTGTTTAAAATCTGGCAACAATTTCAGATACTGGACACTCAAAAACATGTATTGGAGGTAACACTATTATTAAGATTTCACTATCATGCTAGTTGCTTTAACAACTGATCCATTGTTACAAAGCTTGGAAGGGATTTGATTCTTATTTTTTTAATTTGCCTAAAATTATTGAGCAATAATCCACCAGACTGTAACAGATTTATATCTAAATCAGGATATTTTGTTCCATAGCATTTTTTTCTCAAAAGATTCCTTTCAGATGTTTTCATTTTGCCTTGTTTCATGGAACATTTCTTCCTTCTTAAGTATACCTGATTAGATGAACCTAAATGATAATATAATGTAAGCTTTATTACACAAGCAAATAATATAAGCTTTATTACACAAGCAAATAAATCAAGGTTACACAAATTACAGTATAATGTTTTGCCTCCAAGTGTTTATTAGCCTCCAAAGATACTTTCAGAATCACAGATACTACTTTTGAATTTTCCCACCCAGAAGGTTCCTGGGGTGGATTTAATTAGACTATTTAATTTAAAAAATTGGCTTACCTATTGCATTTAGCTTGTGATTTTCCATAGTAAATAAACAAGTTGTTAATATTATTTGGAGTTATTTCTGATGTCAGCTTCTCACAAAGTACAGGTAATCCTTGAAATACAATCATTCGTTTAGTGACTGTTTGAAGTTACAAGGGCACTGGAAAAAATGTCTTGTGACTGTTTTTAACACTTTTAATTGTAGCATCCCATGGTCCCACGATCAAAATTCAGACACCTGGCAACTGGCATGGTTATGATGGTCATGTGATCAACTTTTGCAAACTCAAGCAAAAGCAAAGTCAGTGGGGAAGCCAGATTCACTTAACAACCATGTTACTAACTTAACAACTGCAGTGATTCACTTAACAAATGTCGCAAGAAAGATCCATCCAATGGGGCAAAACTCCCTTAACAACTGTCTTGCTTAACAAGGGAAATCCTGGACTCAATGGTGACTGTACATTGAGACCTATCTGTAAAGTCAGTCATATCATTTAAGTCTTTGCTTAACACGTATACACTTAAATGTGGCTTAGTTTATTGAGAATACATATTTCTTCTTTTTTGGGTCACAAGACTAAAGGCAAACTCCACTGGGTGGAATTCAGGATTTCTTCACTAAAACAAGCTTCCGTTCCTTTCATCGTGGGTTAGAATTTTGGAATGGGGTTAGAATTTTGGAGTTAGAATAGCATATTGAAAGTAAATCCATTCTCCCCTCTTCCATGCTAGTTTTGATAAATTATTATAGGAAGCAAGGAATCATAATATAGCCTCCAATAGTGTCTCAGATTGACACTATAACCCTATGCTCACAACTTGCTTACCGTATTTATTCGAGTATAACGCGCAAAATTTTGTACCAAAAAAAGGAATCAAAGTGTGGGTGCGCGTTATAAACAAGGGCTGGGCTGGGGTGGTGGGAAAAAAAACGTCCCCTCGTTGCCGCTTCATTTCTTCGCCTCGCTGCGAGGGGAAGAAATGAAGAGGGGTTGTTTCTTTTCCTTTGCCTTTCGCTGGGACTGCCAGCGAGGGGAAGAAATGCAAAGCGAAAGGCAAAGAAAAAGAAACGTCCCCTCTTCATTTCTTCTCATTTCTTCCCCTCGCTGGCAGTCCCAGCGAAAGGAAAAGGAAAAGAAACGTCCCCTCTTCATTTCTTCCCCTCGCTGGCAGTCCCAGCGAAAGGCAAAGAAAAAGAAACGTCCCCTCTTCATTTCTTCCCCTCGCTGGCAGTCCCAGCGAAAGGCAAAGAAAAAGAAACGTCCCCTCTTCATTTCTTTCCCTCGCTGCGAAATTTATACCGATTTTTAATCGAAAATTAGGGGGTGCGCGTTATACACGTGTGTGCGTTATACTCGAATAAATACGTAAGTCAAATCTCTTTACCAAAGTTTCTATCTCCACACCCATTATCTTGAAAGGAAGTCAGGGTGCTATGGTGATTGAGAACAAAGCAGTTCTCATCAAAGGGACAACCCGTTTCATGCCAGTATAATTTTCTGGTGACTCAAAGATGGGTGTACAGCATTTCAGCTCAGAAGTGGGTGAAATCCCATAGGCCATTGTTCCCCAGAACAAGCAAACCAAAGTTGACAAACAAAAGCGTATTATACTGCAATGTTAGGAAAAAGTGTGCATCATGTTCCCAGATTTCTACAGCAGGGTGATTTCTTGGAAAAAATTGGTAGATAAAGCAATGCCCTATTTCAATGACAAGCACATGCTTCAAACTTGTAATTTCCATTGGGGTTTTAATTTAACTTATTTTAATATTTATATGTTATTATAATGATTGTATTGTGTTTTATACCTCCTCCGTACAATGTGTAATTTTATAATATGTGTTTTATTTATTGTACGCCGCCCCGAGTCCCTTTGTGGAGAGGGAGTGGCTAACAAATTTAATAAAATAATAATAATAATAATAATAATAATAATAATAATAATAATAATAATAATAATAATAATAAATGCATGTAACACATGTAGCTGATCATGAAGGGTCTGTGTCAGGTTAAGACTCCAGCCCTAGTAATCGATCCAATGAACTTATCCTAAATGGATTAGTTTTAGATCTCAAATCTCCAGAATCATTTGGGACAGTTGTGTTTTTTCTTAGTCAGTTGTGTTCCCCAGGAGAAAACCCTAACCTTAACAGATTGATTCCTAGAGGGGCTCATGAAAATATGGGGTCCATGGTGTTCTCTGAGGTTGGTTGTTTTCTTGCAGATGTTTCAATATATGACTAGATAACAGCTACCAGCACTGATGATGACGTTACCAAATCAGATAATGAAACACCTGTAAGAAAGCAACCACCCTCAAAGAGTATCAAGTGGAACATCAGTGGAACAACTTGCCTCCAGAAGCTGTGAATGCTGCAACACTGGAAGTTTTTAAGGAGATGTTGGATAACTATTTGTCTGAAATGGTATAGGATTTCTTGTCTAGGTCGGGGGTTGGACTAGAAAACCTCCAAGGTCCCTTCCAACTCTGTTATTCTATATTCTAAGGACCCCACCGTTCAACGCTGAGCTACAAATATTTTCTTCTTTTGGTATCGTGAAAATACCTTTGTTGCCATTTTTATTTTAATCTCATGCTTTCCTGAAGCAGCTCTAGGGAAAAAAAGGAGACGGAATCAGATCAGTAACTTTACCATTCTTTCTGCAAGAGTGACTATGAAAGGAGATAAAAATCTGGAGTAGGCTCAGTTAGGAAAGTCTACTCTGAAGCCACAGGAGTAGGAAAGCAATTTCATTGATTTTGAGAACCCTGAGTGAGATGGACCATCCAATACAACAAGTTTCTCCCATTTTGTGAAGGAGCCTGTGCTTGTCTATGTCTTGCTGAGAGCAGTGTTGTGAACTTAGAAACAATAAGTGCCATAGTCTTAAATGTTTTCAGATTTTCCCCTTCTGGCTTCCTTCACTGCTTTTTACAAGTCTGCCATTTAGTAGGCTGATAAAATTTATACCACTACGTGCCAATCTCTAAAATTATCCATGAGCCTGAGAACTGGAAACAGAAAAGCAGGCAAATGTTTGGGGGCAGAAAAAGAAAAGCTCCAGCAGACCTCAGCCCACCTTACACCCGGCAAGTAACTGATTTCCCAATATAGACCTGCTCTACTCGGCATGAAAATTGCACCCACCCGTATCGTGCCAACCCACAAGGATTGTGGCTTCCCCATTTGCCACCTTTGAATCAATTTCCAGGCAGTTAATTCAGCTACCGTAACTTTTCTGGTAACACTTCTCGGGGGTGTGTGGAAGGGAAATGAAGGGTTTTTTCTTCTTCTTCTATATTTAAAACTCCCTGTCCTTGCATGCACCTGTTTGTAATCATTTTTCACATATCTCTTATTACTGAGCTTTTTGACTGGAGGGAAGGATGACTATTTTATTTTTCTTTTCTTTTCTTTTAAAATTTGGATTAATGAGATTACTAGACCACTGGTGGACATCTTGCAACCTCAAAAAAATTATTTTGAAGAAAACGGGTGATTCAGAAATGTGAAAAACAAATGAATAATTAGAACCATGATCATCATTTTAGCCATTGTCTATCCGCTGCAGGATGAAGGCCTCTTCCGCACGGTCCTGAGCTTTCTTTTTGCCAATTCAGCCCACCAATACTTGTTGATGTTGTCGATCTATGTCCAAAGTCAGTCTGATTTAACCTGGTGATTCTTAGCACCCTCTGCCATTAGGGCAATCTTCCCGTTGCTGTAGATAGTTTACCTAGGGCAGTGATGGTTAACTGTTTCAGCACCGAATGCTGAAATTGGAGCATGTGTGCGCGAGCGTGCGTGAATGCACATGAATGTGGTGGCCAGCTCCTTTTCTGGGTTCACACTAGCCATGTGCTCTCTTCCAAGTTTCATCGTGCACATATGCACCAGCCAGCTGTCTGGTGCTCATGGAAGTGACGGAACCTGGAAAGGCAGCTGGCAACGGCGCACGTGCCCACAGAGAGGGCTCTGCGTGCCACCTCTGGCAGGTGTGCTATAGGTTCCCCATCATGGACCTAGGGTCTCCAGCGAATGAGGGCTGTTTTGAGGTTGTATTGGCATGTGGAAGGAATAGACCATAGTCTGCCATGCTGGTGCAGTGGGGGGTTGGCAGATGTAATCAGTGTTGATCTGAGGTATCCATCTTGGCCTGTTCATCTTGGGAGACCCTTCTGGAGATATACATGTCTGACAACATAGCCCACAGTTTCATTTACTCACACAAAACCCCTTTGCCTCATCAAGGCCCTGATAATAGAATAAATAATTAAAATAAAAATCCAATAGTCTCCCTGTACTCATGTTGCGGTTTTCAGGGTGCTGGGAATGGATACGCTGACCATTTTAGTTCAGCTTTTGAGGTTGGGATTTGGAGTTGGGAGGTGATAAGGAGCAAAATTGTTGCCTTGTGTGTTCCAATGCTTTAAGGCTCATATGTCAGCTCTTGAAAATACTTTCAGCACCTCCCCCCCCCTCCATAAATATTTGGGCTGATTTTCTCATGGAGGACCTTTAAGAGACAAGTTGAGTGCCTTAAGCATATGAAAGAATTAAGGCATGCAGTTGACCCTTTAATGACCTCAAATCCGGGACAACCAGCTAAAAGCATCTTAATGTGACCTGGATTCAACCACAGTAGCCCCTGAACAGAAGAAAAGTGTTTGTCCTTACTTTGATTGTCGGTCAGCTACTGATTTATTGATTTGAATTATTTAAAACACTTGTATTTTTGTAAAACAGCAGTCAAGATGGCTTGATTTTTCTTCCTAGGCACATTAAAGAACTATCTACCAGTCCTTCAGTAGTATGAAATTATAAAAACATAATGATTGCTGCCCCGCCAATAACACCAGCAAAAATTGCTGCCATTACATGTTAAGAAATGGAGGTTGGTGGTGGGTTACCCCACCTTTTTCTTCACCCTCCCCAAAATATCAATATCAACATCTATCTATCATTTTCCTTTAATGTGGGTCAGAGCTGGGGAGGAGGTGAGTTTTTGCAGATGATTAGGCAGTGAGTTTAACCATCTGTCACAAATCATTCTGGTTTTGCACAAATGTTTTGTGCAGGTGTGTTCCAGCCTATTGCCTGATATCAGCTAATAGTTTGGCAGCTTTTTAATGTGAGTTCAGTGCTATTTTAGGAGGCAGTTCAACACTTCTTTATTTATTTAGAACATGGGCATCCAAGTTAACCAAGGCGATTCTGGACAGCTTATCAAAGGCAAAATTCAATCAGAATATAAAAAATTTCATACATACAAATAATAATGACCCAATAAAATGGTAATCCAAATAGCAGTAACACCATCATCCAATTAAGGCTCCAGCACATCACCACTCATCACAAAGGCCTAAGCAAGGAGTTAGGTCTTGACAATCTTTTTGAAGGCCATCAGGATTGGGGACAGCTATAATTTCAGGAGGAAGGTTGATCCATAAAATTGGGACCATTGCCAACAAGGTACATTTCCTAAGTCCCACAAGATGATGCTGTTTCAAGGAAGGGACCTAGAGATTGCCCTCTTTATCGAAGCATGGAGGTGAGGGGTGGAGACTCTGGGAGAAGCACCCTCTCAAATACTCAGAAGCAGAATCAAAGATGGTTGTCAGATCTGGGAAGGTTGTGCCATGAATTAGCAGACAGACAAGTGGCACCCTCTCTCCCATTTCCCTGTGTAGCCCTTTTCTCTTATGGGATTGGCCTCTGGAATTAATTGAGGGCCAGAGGAAGGGGAATTCTTGTGGCACAAAAAGAGGATGCCAGAACAAATCTGTGTCACGATTAGGAACCTGTGAAGACAGGGAGTTCCATTCAAAATCTTAAAATGCACATACCCAGACACCCCAATGCATCCCAAATAATGGGAAAGAAGGAGCAATATATACAATATAAGCTATTGTGTGTATGTGAGAATCTCAATTTTATATTTTGAATTGAGGCTGCAATAGATGTCATCCCGACTTGGGATGTCCAAAGGTAGTACATTCAGCTTTGAGTTTGTTGAAAATGTTTGGAGCTTTTGAAAAGCTATGAGTATCTCCAATCAGCCACCTTCCACCTATCCCCAAACTATCGGAACATCCTACAAGGACCCTCACTGTTGCCATTCTCTGGGCTTGTAGGGCTAACAGTGCTCCCCTCCAACTGACCAAGAGAAGTCTGCAAAAATATGCAACAAACCAGTTGTCCAATTCCAATTCTAACTTTTATTACTATTATTTTCAAGCACAATATGAAGCCTAGACACTAGAATTCCCATCAATGGAAAAGTGATCGCCTCCAACTTCCAGTGATTGATCCAGCATTGCTGAAGACTCAGTGGTTCAGCTACCTAGGAAGATGACAGCACATTGCTTCAGTCGGTGTAGAAGCAGAGCAGTCTGCATGCATAGGTTTCTATTACACATCTTTGATTGTTTCTTATGTCACTATAGAAGCAAATCATGTCACTGGATTCTGATGATCAGGCCAGGCTCCAGCGCCAAAATATAAGCAAATATAGTGTTTTATTGGTCACATGTAGCCCTTGGCTGCTTACCCAAAACAGAAATTTCATTTATGATTCTCCCCCCACCCCCAAAGTACATGTGCAGTACTATTCTTATTAGCTTCAGATATAAACTACTTGTTTTGGCAACAGTTAGATGTTAACCATCTAGAAAATTATATGATAGTCAGAGATAGGAAATTTATCTTATGCCATATTTGAATGTCACAAATTTCTAGCACTTTAATTGCTCCAAGTAGCAAAGACACATTAAGTTAGCTACATCTGTGAATTCACCCATCACGTTAATGCAGGGGTGAAATTCAGCAGTTTTGGAGAACCGGTAGCGGAAATTTTGAGTAGTTCAGAGAACCGGCAAATACCACCTCTGGCTGGCCCCAGGAGTGGGGAAGGAATGGAGATTTTGCAATATCCTTCCCCTGCCACGCCCTCCAGAACCGGTAGTAAAAACTTTTGAATTTCACCACTGACGTAATGTCATAATCATGAAAGAGACAATGGACTGGATCTGCCCCCTTTGGTGTTCTGCCGAAGTAAATTAAAACAATGGAATTATAGTGAGCATGAAATTGGCACTGTAAAGTATTTGTAGCTGTGACTTATTGTCCATGGCAGAAGCCAAGGAAGTCATTGTTTTCTTGGTCCTGGCTAGAATTAAGCACATGTTGACAAAAGGCAGTGATTATATAACAATTTTGTGGAATGTTTTAAATAAGCATAAAGGATGGTCCTTAGGAGCTAGAAAACTTAGATGATGAGGAAGTTTGAAAAGTGATATAACGAATTTTCTTTACCTTTGAAAGAAAGCTGAAGCAAAATAAATTAACATCAAGGTACAGAATGGTCTTTGTGAAAGCCAACACCTTTTAAATATTCAGTAATGTCAGCTGTATGAGACTGTTCAAGCACAAAAAAATATCATTATAAAATTATAATTTATGAGTACAACTGCTATCATTCTAGGCCTTCAGGCCACTAATGCGATCTTTCTCTAACACTTACTACAACTATATTCTGACCAGGTGTGCTTAATATTGTTGGTTGATTCATTATGAGTTTAATATTAACATTTATCAAAGTTAACAATAACAAGAGCTGTGGAGGCACAGTGGATAGAATGAAATATTGCAGGCTAATCATTCTGACTACTAGCAGTTTGATTCTCACCGGCTCAAGGTTGACTCAGCCTTCCATCCTTCCAAGGTTGGTAAAATGAGGACCCAAATTATTGGGAGCTGACTCTGTAAACCACTTAGAGAGGGCTGTAAAGCACTATACAGCGGTATATAAGTCTAAGTACTATTGCTATTTACCTGATCTGAATCACCCACAACAGTTAACATTAGCTATGTGGAAAGGAAAACACTTGATGGAATATGTATTAATATTTGATCAATCTAAATGTTACATGCTACTTCTTCAATGTGGAAAATTAAAGATGATCTAATTGAGAAATCAAAACCTACATCTTTCATTTTCTTGATAAAATGTTGGTTCTGACACTTCATTCAAGCACCTCAGGTAAATGTTGAAGTATTTTTTTTACAAGTTTTCATAAGTTATTCATTTCTGGGCAGTGCGAGATATAATTGCTAAGTGGCCAAACACCGAAATTACCACAAATAAAGAAATAGGGTTTTCTACTCCAGCTATGCTTTTTGGAGTATGGTTGCTAGATAGACTGAATTGTTTATATCTGGAAAGTGTCTGAATCTCTCACTCTGTCTCTCTTCTGGTAGGAATTATTTGCATTTGGCTACTAACATTCCCAGTTAATTAGAATACAGATAAAATATGCACAAGAATCTCCAGCTGCACACTGCAATATCAGTGGACACGGGGAGCCAAATTGAAACAAGTCCATTTTTATTGGGTAATATTTATTTCTAGCTGTGACACAGAAGGTCACAGTTCCGGTAAAAGCACATAATAAACAACACACCCTGTTCTGCCCTTCTGCACCAGGTTATCACCTGTTTAGATTTGCCTGACTACATCAAAAGGCTGCAATCATTTGTGTCTACCAGAACAATTATTTTCTGTCATCAGGAACAAATCAAAGGAATACCAAAGCAAAACAATGAAACCAAGAAGTGATTGATTTTGTTCACCTTTCTGCAATCTGGATTCTAAATGTATCATGTATCCAAGTGATATATCACCCAGAGAAATAGTCAATGCTGTCCTGGGGTGATGGGACTAGTAGTCCAACATGTTTCCAAGGACAGCAGGTAGAGGAGGAGAGCTGATTCATTTCTACTCAAAACTACAGAACGTGAGTCTTAGTGGAGCCCTGATTTACTCCTCAATTCAAATGGCTATCTTAATAGTGTGGCACTTTGAAATTCAAAGCAGACTAAATCATTTTAAAGGAAGAAATATTGCATTCTGATATTCATATCCGATGCCCTAGGGCTGTGATGACGAACCCATGGCCCGCGTGCCACAGGTGGCCCGCAGCGCCCTTTCTGTGGGCATGCAAGCTACTGCCCCAGTTCAGCTCTGCTGCACATGCACGTGCACCTCCCGCCTCCTAGCTGGTCTTCAGGTCTGTGCCGTGCATGCGGGGTGCCGCATGCGCACGTGGAAGGAGCATGCAGGGGGCAGGCATGCATGCACGGGCACTTGGTCCAGAAAAGGTTAGCCATCATTGCCCTAGGATATGATTTAAGACATTCAGCACAGAGGTGGCAATAGTCAGCATATCAACTGCAAGCAAGGAATTTCCTTCATCGTCACACCTTGGGGGGGCGGGATTGTCTCAGCCAACATACTCCAGTTTTCCTTTCTCTTCAGAGAGCCCTGGGTTTGGGTCTTCAGTTGGAGGTCAAACTAAAAACTATTTCATTTAATATAAGTGTATCAGATATAGCTAGCATCATTAATCCCCATGTCCCTCTCCCCCTGCTGAGTTTCAGTGCTATCCACCCATACCTGAATCAATGAAATGTACTGTCCCACTGCCAATCCTAACATTGTAAGTGTATCTGTTCTTAGTCATTGCTGAGTACAGAATAATAGTGTTCTGTGTGATGCATGATAAACAAAACAGTTGGTCATTTTCGTTTTTTACTTTCCTCCCGTCTCTTTAGTTTAACACCAGTTGTTTAAAAAAAAAAGCATCTGCCAATCTACCAATCTTTTTAGGCTGCTTTGTGCTGCCCTTGCTCCCATGCCCTATTGAGCTGAAATACACAATTTATGAAGTGTTTACGACAGCATCAATGAGGATTTCTAAAAGGGACTGAATCACTTGTAATACTTCAAGGAGAGGTTTGAAGGGCTGTTGCCATCAGAACAATAAAGCAGGCGCAATGTCAAGCATGCACAATGCAACAACTAGCGCAAAAAAAGTGAAATGCTCTGTGCCAAACTACAGCATGCATTGAAAAGGATCTCTGGTGAGTTTAAGAAATGGACAAACAAGAACATGTGGTTTTCTTTGCAACAGAAGGGAAGTGATGGTTAGTTAAAACAGTTCCTTCGAGAGTAGACAGAAGAATGGAACTGGAAGAGGTTGGCCAGAGATCGGAGGAAATATGTCAATGAACAAAAAAGAAAGTCCAGTCACAGTGACTCAACTTCCAGACAACCAGAGGAAATGAAGTGCCTGCACCATAACTACTTCACTCATATCAATCTGAAACATTGGAGATTTGACATAACATGAAGGCAGTGTTTAGAGAATTGCCATTTTCAAGACACAATTGTGCCCTGGTTAAGCGCAAACAGTGAAATGACCTTTTTTTCTGTTTTCCTTTTTGTCACATTCAAAATTATAATACAGTGGATAGACTCTGGTGACTGCATCTAAGGGTTTCAGGAAGCACTTGCTACAGCACTTCTGCTCTTGAGAATCACAAAGGGATTGCACATCACCATTCTACAATGGTTTCGACTACTTGAATTTCAGGAAAGGTGGAAGTCATCTTCCATACTTGGCCAGATCTTTAGGATTGATACACATGAGTGTGAATTCACAATAATTCAATTCTGAGTAACATAACGCTTGATGGCAATATATATTGCCAAGCATGATTGATTTTAAAAAAAATATTGTGTGATATGAAAGAAATCTATCTTAGGCTAGTGAGAGGATGAATGATCTATCAGAGGGATTAACAGTTTATCAATTAAATACAGTCAAATGTATTCTGATGACCTCCTTTATCCTAATCCTCAACATGGTGATGCTCTTTTTATGGATTCAGGGGCTGTAGTGTTGTTTCAGGATCTGGGATCAAAGTTGCAAATTATAAAGATATGGCAGAGGCTCAATCCTCTCTATATTCCAGACCAGGCTGGATCATTAGGCAAGGGAAGATCTATTAAGGTGACTGTTCTCAACTTCCATGTCCTCCTCTGATTAAAAAAAAACACCATTAAAAATCATGATGAAAACTTAGCTGGTGCAATTTCATCCTTAATGGTCATTTCACCATTTGCTGGTAAGTGTCCATACATGAATCAGTGCCACCTATTTGCAATTCAGTGCCACCTATTTGCTGGTAAGTGTGCATACATGAATCACCTCTCAGAACTCCCATCTTTCTTAAGTTTGCAAATGATGATCATGTGATATGCCGGCTATGGCATCATAATCACAAGCAGGGCACCTAAGTGTCCATATCGAGAGCATATGACTGCAGGATGCTGAAATGTTTGGAACTTTAAGGACTGGTGAGTTATTTTTTTCTGTATTGTTTTAACTCTGAACAGTCACTGAATGAATGGACGTAAATTGAGGATTAAGTACTAAAAGATGGGTCACTAGTTCAGAAATCTAAACAGAAAGCAAAGGTGGAATCTGCTGTTCAAATGCTGAACAGGCGTGGCTGACCACAGGGTGTAGTAAAAAAAAAAAGTCACAATGGTGGCCATAAGAGATGCTCATTAAAAAAAAAGAAGCTTTTATCACACCATTGTAGAGGTCACCTTGACTTTTTGATTGTATCCCCAGGACACACCCAAAAATATGTGACCATTGTGAAAAGGAAGGCAGGCAGGCAGGCAGGAAGGACAAGACAATTGGGGCAAGTACACAATGCATTGGGAAACCTAAGTGCAGAGGAATGGGATTTGAAAAAAAATGTTCATCTGAATATGTGACTCAAACGTGTCAAATCTGAATATGTGGCTCAAACATGTCAAATCTGAATATGTGACTCAAATGTGAGGTTGAGTAGGTGACATAATGCACATGTCAAGTTCCAGATGTACATTTATTGATGAAAAGCAATAGCCACTCGATAGAAGGCATATGAGGAAATAGCTAATGAGTACATACATTATAAGGTTGTATCACCCTGTAAGTTTCTAAATCATTACCGTGTGACACAGAATTCAGTATTCTGAGACTGAGTTGGGGGTCTTTCAATCTTGAATTCGTAACTGTCTCGATTTATAACATATCTCAATATCGACCATTGATATATCATCAGAAAATCTCTTGTAGAAATATAAAATATGGATTAAAATCATTGTTATTCTTTTTATTATGAACTGGATGAATTACCCCCACTGCTGAGCACAGCAATTATGCAATTGCTTCCCTAACAGGTGCTATTGATTTTCATGGAAGGGAAATTGCTTCATAAAATTATTTTAATGGAAAATAAAGTTTCAATGGATTTTTCATTGGTAGAATATGGTGTCATCTAATATTTTGGAAGTATAGCAATAAGAACTCTACAGCTGTTTCCACAGTTGTGATTTACAGCATTTTACAGCATCTTCCAGTTATTGCTGGGCTTATATATCAAAAAAACAAAGAGAGCCTTATTTTGTCAGTTTAGCCTAGTGGTTAATGTGTTGGCCTAGAAACCAGGAGACTATGAGTTCTAGTCCCACTTTAGGCATGAAAGCTAGCTGGTGACTTTGGGCTTGTCACTCTCTCTCAACCCAATCTACATCACAAGATTGTTATGGGGAAAATAGGAGGAAACAGTATTATGTGTGTTTGTCATCTTGAATTACTTATAAAGTAATAAAGATGGGATAAAAATCAAATAAACAAATAAAATGATGGCTGGGCGATGCTGTAAAATGCTATAACTAAAACCTGGCTCTGCCAATTGGAATGGATTATCCTGGAGATAGCATTGGATTAGAAGATCCCACCTGCAGTCTACTTTAAACCCTTGACATATTATCTACTTTTTTTGTTAATTTCGATGTATTCATTTTCTTATTGTTTTAATCTTTTAAAATATAGCTTTATTGTAAGCCGCCAAGAATTGCAGGACAGCAAGATGAGTGCTGAATAAATGTAATCAATCAACCAATCAATCAATCATTAAATCATGAATGGATGACCTGGAGAAATATGTGCTTCCTGTCCTTTTCTTTCCCTTCCCATCTTTCTTTCTCACCCACTTTTTGTGTACTGCAGTCCCCCTTCTCAAAAAATTTGATATTAATTCTTTTTGGTTAATGTGCTCAGCAATCAATTGTTTTCTTCCACCACATGTTCTGAAGAGTCTCAGGTAATCCTCAAGATAAGAACATTCCTTTAACATCAGTTTGAAGTTACGATGGCCTTGGGGGAAAAAGTGAGTTATGATCTTTCCTTGATGAAGTTACAACTGTTGCACCGCCCCTGTGATCACATCATTAATTAATTCAGGTGATTGCCAACCAGTTTTGTATTTACAAAGATTGCAGCATTTTACAGTCCAAGCCATGTGATTGTGATTTGCGACCGTCCCAGTTGGTTTCCAAAAAGCAAAGTCAAGCAGGAAAGCTGGATTCGGTTAGCAACTGCATAAATCACCTAACAATCATGTTTCATTTAATGACCATGGTAAAACGGTCATACAATTGGGTCTGGTTACATGACGACTCACTTAATGACTGAATTGTTTAGCAATCAAAATTCTGGTCCCAATTGTGCTCAAACACCAAGGTGTACCTGTATGTACCTTCATATCCGCTCAGAATAGCTTTTTGGCTTTTCTTAGAATTTGTATCTTATCTCCTTTTGAGTTCATCGAAATCACTGCTCACATTATCTTTTATCTTGTTAATTGAATCATATGCTCTCCTCCTCCCAGCCACCGGGAGGGTTCCAAAGTTTTTCCCCCAGCTCAGCATTCTTTCTCACAATTCCCTCCCTGTTTTTTAAATGATTAAATCTGCTTCGTACTGCTTCAGACTAGAGGTATTCCTAACTCAGTATAATCTATGCCAAAGAAAGACAATTTCCCTCTCCTTCGGGAAAAATAAAACTTATTTGTTTTGGTATGAGTGTTTCAATAATTGGCCATCAGATGCAGAACTTCAGCAGTTATAACTTCCCCCGTACCTTTGGAGTGAGTGGGTAGGTGGCTGGGTTATAGATTCTTTTAATGCTTTAAATTACAGGGGCATGGGGGGGGGTATTCAACAGTTGAACCAATTATAAGCAGAGGTGGTGACCTCCCCTTCACTGTATATGTTGAAGCAGAGGCTAAATGCATGATTGAATTTTTGAGCATAGCAAGAGTCTGGACTTGGTAGTTTAACTGGCTGCTTCCATCTCTAAAGTTTTGTGAGTGTTGGCAACATAGCCTGAAGAAGGACAGACAGGGTTTGGAAGTGAATGTGGCCTGTGCGTTGTGGGTTGTACTTTCCACCCTACATTCGATGGTCAGATGAAGAGCACTTCTCCAGGATTTCAAACAGCAGCCTATCCTAGCCCGGTCATAAAATTTTAAGGATTGCATTTTGCAAATTGAAAGCATGCAACTCTTCCCCATCTGACTGACTAACCTCTGGCTACCCACTGCACATGGAGAGGCCAGGGAAATGTTCCTCCCATAGCCGTAGGTTTATTGGTTTGGCTCCCCCCACAAAGAAAAAAAATAACAGCACTGAATGAATCCATTGGAATTGGGCAGCTATAACAATTTCAAATCACGTAAATAAAATAAGTGGGCATTTTGGCTTCTCCATTCCATCAGTGATTCCTTACCCAAACCCAACCGTCCATGGCGCTACTGTATTGAGCAGAAGCTCAGGATCTCACTAAGCACGAAGCAGTGGTGGGATTCAGTCAGATCGCTCCTATTCGGGAGAACCGGCTGTTAACTTTCTAAGCAGTTCGGAGAACCGGTTGTTGGAAGAAATCTCTTTTTGTTTTTCCCCCCATTTTACAGGGCTAATCCTGTAAAGAAGACAGGAAGGAAACATTCTGGTGTGGTTTCTAGCCTAATCTTTATTGCCCTGCTTACAGAAACTGCCTCTCTGGTTAACCCTTATTACATTGTGACAGCTAAGGCGAAGCGCCCATCGACGTGAGTGACATTGAGTTGGCCACGCCCACCCAGTCACATGACCACCGAGCCACACCTACCCAGCTGGCCATTAGGGCAGAGGACCAGTTGTTAAATTATTTGAACTCCACCACTGCAAGAATGTTCCCAAATGACGCAGGAATGGCTTCTCACAATTTGAAATAAAAAAAGGATAAGCATGAGATTTTTTTAAAGTAAGGTATTGTATCTGGGCTGCAAAAATCTGGGGGGAAAAAGCTGTAACTTTCTGCCATTTAATCCAGTGAAAAAAATTACACAGTACAAACTATTGGGAGTGATCAAATGATAGTGGTGATAAGAAAGAACAGAAGCAGTACAGGTAGTCCTCGACTTACAACAGTTCACTTAGTGACCGCTCAGTTACAACGGTACTGAAAGAAGTGACTTAGGACCATTTTTCACACTTATGACCATTGCAGCATCTCTATGGTCATATGATCAAAATGTGGACGCTTAGCAACTCATAGTTATGATGGTTGCAGTGTACTGTCTGACAAGCAAAGTCAATGGGGAAGTCAGATTCACTTAATTACCATGTAATTAACTTAAAAAACGGTAGCGATTCATGTAACATCTGTAGCAAGAAAGATCGTGAGATTTCACCTTAACAAGTGTTTCACTTAGCAACAGAAATGTTGGGCTCGATTATGGCCATAAGTCAAAAACTACCTGTAATCATTTATTTGTTTGTTATAAGCTGCTCTTCACTCTCTGATGAAATAGGGATAGTTAGTACAACATAAAATATTTTAAATTTTCCCTTTTTTCTTTTTACCACCATCCTTTGTTACGTGAATTAGCTAGATTCATCTTTTATCTTTTTTCAAATTCTATCCCACACCTAAACACAATTTGTGACAGTGTATTGCCAACAGTAACAGTACATTGTTGGTGCAAAGTACTACTCTCTTTTTTCTGTTCATTTTTAATATACACACACACACAACTTCACCAGTGAGTTTCGAATACAGCCTGATTTCAGGTCCCAAGCAACTTGTTGAAAATAAATGTACTGAATTTGCTTTGTTAAAGGGAAAAAAAATCCCCATATCAATATGACACTAAGATACATAGAAGTAGTACAATAGTTATCATACATCATCTTTGCTAAATTTTACAGATAGTAGGAATATTTGCATAAAAGATTGTTCTGTCTCCAACAAGCAAAAAAAAAAAAATCTATAAAAATAATAAAAAACCATCCTTTCTTTATACGACTGAATAGGTTCCACAGTCTTCTCCTTATAAAATAGGTTTGATTAAAAAAAAATCCTCTTTGTCTTCGTTATGTTCTTACTCTCTTTCCTGAGAGTAATATGATAATAACACGCTACCGCAAATTTGTCTTGTAGTAGAGGAGAAAACATTAGCTGAGAGATACCTGCTCTGTGCACACAGTTCCGTTATAATGAGAAAAAGACATCCCGCAGCTGATAGAAGCAGTTCTGAATGAGGTCTCTTGGAGCCCAGGCCATGATTTCATACATTATTAGCTTAATTCCTTCAATGCACACTCCAAGACCGCCTGCCCTCTGAGTCGTGATTCCTTAAATGCAGTGGGAGACCTTGTGTGTGGGTTTAAGTGCTAAGCCAGAGTAAAGCTTCCTTTAGGAGAAAACAATACAAGTGAGAAAATGAATTTCAGATTATTAGATTGCCTAACAGCGAGTCCTGACACTGAGTCTTACGTTACTTTTAAAAACAGAGTTTCTATAAAACTGTGTGGGTTTATGTTGACATGATCCATATGAAAATAACCAAAAGTGTCTAGTTTGGCTATGATTTTTGGACAAGGTTCTGGAAGCAACTTGCTGTTACATAAAGCGTGAAACAATTAGTAGGCCAAATTCAGACATTACAGCATGTTAAGTCACAGTTGGGTTTCACACAATATGTATACTCAACAGAAAGTAATCATAATTGACGAGTGCGTTGTAAGATAAAGGGTGGCTCAGTGGCTAGGACGCTGAGCTTGTCAATCAGAAGGTCGGCAGTTCAGCGGTTCGAATCCCTAGCACCATGTAACAGTCAGCTCCCATTACTTGTCCCAGCTTCTGCCAACCTAGCAGTTCATAAAGCACGTTAAAAAATGCAAGTAGAAAAATAGGGACCACTTTGGTGTGAAGGTAACAGCATTCTGTGCACCTTTGCATTTAATCATGCCGACCACATGACCATGGCTTTGAAACAAAGATAAGCACCACCCCTAGAGCCGGAAACAACTAGCACACATGTCATTCCTAGTCCCCCCCTTTTTTTTTTGTTAGACAACCATACCTAATTCATCCGACCATTTTCGTTGTTTTTATCCTCCAGCCCCCTAATCATCTTTGTTGCTCTTCTCTGCAATCTTTGAAGAGCCTCAACATGTTTTTCCTATTGTGGCAACCCAAACTCGATGCAGTCTTCCAAGTGTGGTCTTACCAAGGCATTATAAAGTGGCATTAACACTTCACGTGATCTTGATTCTCTCCGTTAATGCAACTTAGGACTGCATTGGTTCTGGCGGCTGCAGCACACTGCTGGCTCATACTTAAGCACTTGTCAACTAGGACTCCAAAATACCTCTCATAGTTGCTGCTATTGAACCAGGTACCACCTATTCTATACTTGTATGTTTGGTTTTTCTTGTCAAAATGTAAAACTCTACTTTTCTCAACATTGAATTTCATGTTTTTAGATAGGTCCCAGTGTTCCAAGTTCAAGAAAAGTGTTCCTCAGTTCTTTTCCTGATATAATTCCAGATGACTATTATCAAGTTACATTAATATTGGGAAGCTACGACTGTGAACTATGCTACATGTACTTGCAGCATATCACAGAGGAGAAAACCTGTGGTGGGCATTGTTTGCCCTAAGACTGGCATTGTTTAGATTTACTACTCAATGACATTTGGACAGGTCAACAATCTTTCATTTAGGCTCGTCAAAGGATTGTCCAAAATTGCTAATTTCTACTTGGTGACATTGTGTGGTTATGTCTTTGCTGCAACAGGACTTTTAAAAAAGTTTTTCCAACAACCATAAAGGAGGTTGGAAAATTGCTTATCTTTTCCCATCTCCTCCTCCTTTTTTTGTTTTTGTTTGCTTATCGTCTTGGAATGTCTTAAAAAACTGGGATGGAGTAATTGGTGCCATACTAGAGGGACTGCCTCTTTCTCACACCTTCCCCTATACTGCGGAGAATATGAAAGCTCTTGAGAAGGAAGATGGGAATTCCTAGAGTGGCTCTGCTTTTGCATCATGTCCTTCTTGAAATCAACTAGCTTCATGGTAAGTAGTTTTCATATAGTAGGGAGTTGTTAATTGAATCCTAAAGAACACTAAATCTGCTTGGGGTAAATCCTTCTGGGATAAATAGATGAGAGATGGCACAAAACGTGACTCAATTAAATGTTCTGCATGAACAGGAAGTAAAAGATTGAGCAGAAGGAAACAAACCAACAGCACTTCAGAGCCTTCTTTCCATCTGTAAGAATTATTTGCTGTAACTGTATTATTATTTAGCTTGACACAACCGTAGATCTAGATCTTCCAGACTCCCAACGCATGCCTTATTAACTTGGCAATAGGTTGATAGACACAACTTGGCTAGTATGAATACACTATAGATGAGGATGAAGAATGCCCTAAGATTTGCCTTTGGCTCCAGGATCTAAACCCATGATGGCGAACCTGTGGCACGAAGAGCCCTCTCTGCTGACATGCATGCCATCGCCCCAGCTCAGAACTTTATTGGGTTTCTTTTGTGAGCTTCATTTCCTTGCAAATGATGAAATAGAAGCTCATGAAAGAAAAAGATCTTACCTGTTGTGGAGCTGCTGGTGTTGGGATGCCCCACTTCCTGCTGGCCAACTGGTCTTCTGCTGCGCATGTGTGATTGTGCGTGCATGTGCAAACTGCGAGCTCGCACACACATGCAGTTTGGGCACTTGGTGTCCAAAAGGTTCACCATCACTGATCTACACTCTATCCTTTTTCCTCTTGCCTTTCTGAGTAATGGATATTTGGCCATTCTCACACAGTTAGCTGGGATTTGTTGAGGTAATTGTTCTCAACATTTGGAAACCGTTAGTCGCTGCTCTACCATTGTCACTCCAAATACACTGTACAATTTGAAGAAGCCATTCTTATAATATATCTGAAGAGCATCAGGTTGTGGGCAGCTTTTTGTAGTGCTACCAATGTATAATAACACAACAAATTTGGGAGAAAGTTTTGCAAGTTATCCAGATACATCAATACTGGGACTTTTTGGCGAAGTCCGAGTATAGTGGAACTGCACCATCCATTAGTGCTTTGTAGCTGGAGCCACCTTCCCAAAATGGCACCTTGCTATAACTCCCAAGAATCTTGCTAGCACAGGACTGTAATACAAAACTCCTGGAAGACTATGCTAGATTTTTTTTTTTTTTTTTGCAGAAGCTGTAGTATGTAACTACTGGCATTCACAACATCAGTTTCTTCACCCAGTTACGATAAGCTATTTTCATCCCATTATGGTCAACAGCTAAGAGTTTAGAAACAGTTTCTGTTTCTAATAATTAAAAAGATGTTTCATCAACATTAATTCCAGAAGCCTGGTCATGTTGCAATATATATTGTCACAAATCTAAACAGATTAACTTGAATTTTTAAAAAAATGATCCTTAATCCAGAACATTGTATTCTTCGAGAACATAATAAATAGCATTACCGTAAAATGAAACCGCTTTGCTGTTTTATCGTAGCCTGATTAAAAAGGGGAATAATCTGGAATACTTCCCCCACCCTTTCTTCAGCACTCGTTTTTCCTAGCCATTTTATTTTTATTTATTTATTTATTATTTATTTATTTAAACATGTATGATATAACAGGTATAAGTATAAACATGGACATGAACACAAGAAATGGGGACGAATAAATGGGGACAGTAGGACAGGGATGGAAGGCACATTGGTGCGCTTATGCACGCCCCCTTACAGACCTCTTAGGAATGGGGTGAAGTCCACGGTAGACCGTTTAAGGTTAAAGTTATGGGGGTTTGAAGATGTAAAATGAAATGGCTTTGCTGTTTTATCTGTAGTTTGGTTAAAAAGGGGAATAATCTGGAATACTCAAGTCAAACTCCTGTATCCCTAAGATCTACCAATGAGAGTAAACAGTACAGAGTTGGAAGGGATCTGGGAGGTCATCTAGTCCAATCCCGTTCACGCAGGAGACCTGTACAAGTCCCTTACAGTTCCAGCCTAGGAGCAAGCCTTTTGTATCCTCAGTGCAAAATCCTACTTTCTAGAGCTGTGTAGTTTGGATAGATTGTAATACACCTCTTGCTAAATCCAGCGTCCTTCTGATACTGTTAAGTATTCAGTTAAGAGCTTTAGGTAAGGAAGGAGTGGTTGCCCACATGTTGCAGAACTGAGGTGGAGCTCAGGGGGTCCCGCGGGACGAAGTCACGGTTATTTCTGCAACTCTTTTGTCATTCAATGCTCACAGTGAGTTGCCTGAATTAAAAAAGACGGGGTAGGGGGCGCGGGTAGGGAAGGGGGGGGAGACGGGAGAAAGCAAAGGAGGGAAAACATTTCGCGTTCAGCACAGAGACGCTTGCAGCTGCTTCTTGTTACAACCTGCGTGTTGGTGTGGCTGCACACGCTCACTACGTTGCTCTGCGGGCTGCCGCCGCCTCCACCTCGCCTCCCTCCCTCCCCCCGTTTGCAGCCTCTCACGCTTTACACTCTGCTCTATACCGATCCGCAACCGCTTTGAGTCACAGTTCCCAGGTTCCCCAGGCGAGCGTGGTTCCCCTTTGGGTTCAATTTGGGGGGGGAAAGAAAGGCGCTCGCGTGCGTAATGACTCGATTTCGCCCGACCGACGGCGGGAAGAGGCAGGCAGGCGGGCGGGCTTTTGTTCTGCGCTCCTCCTCCTCCTCCTCTCATCCGGCAACGCTGCCGGCTGGCTGCTGCGTGACAAGCCCATTTCACCACCCCACCGCTGCGGTTATTTAAACCGATCTGGCTGCCGAGCTGCACGACACCCTTCGCCTGAACTCCGCACGGCGATAGCGTGAGAAGAGCCAAGGCTGCGTGGAGGGGACTTGTCCCCAGCGTCCCTCTCTCGCGTGTCCCCCCCCCCGTGCTCTCTCTGCCCTCGGTCCCCTCCTCCTTCCCCCCCTCCCCGAAAGCGGCTTCTCGTGCGAGGCTCACGCGGGAGGAACATATGTTCAAAGGGCAACATCAAACGTAGAGATGGCAGGAGCGCCTTTGTTTCCCCAATGCCGATCAAAGAGCCCGGGCGCTTCTCTTTGCTCGCCCTTCCTCCCTTCTCTTGTAATGCATTCAAGGCTCCGAATTGCTTTAAGGGAGCCTCCCGGGGTGGTGGGGAATAGCGGTGGTGGTGGTAAGGACAACAAAATAATTATGGTAATGCTGCTCAATTTGTGACCTGGTTTCTTTGCACGCCATCTGGCTAACAGCATGTAAAGGCGTCGAGGCCTGCTTGCAATTACCGGCGTCTTGCCGCAATCGGAAACTTTCGGCGAAAGTTGCCCTCAAGTTAATTCGGGAAGCACCGTCTGTTTGCAAGTACAGCCCCGCCTTGCTTGCCTAAACACTACTCGCCATTCAGTGCCTCCTCTACCCACCCAGCAATCGGATGCCATGGTGAAACGCTTGCCAATTTGCAGGCCAACCCAAAGCAGGCCTGTTGGGAAATGAATCTCGTTTTATTACAATTCTCGAGAAAGCAAGTAGAATCAGCTTGGGTAAATCATTTCAGCCCGGGAGGATCCCCTATTTATCCCAATAAGGTGCCTCCTATTCTTTTTTGAATACATCCCCTAGATCAGGGGTCAGCAACCTGCGGCTCTGGAGCCACATGCGTCCCTCATCCCTCTGCTGTGGCTCCCTGTTGCCATCAGTCAGCATCACAATTTTGAGAGGAACTTCTGGTGAAGGGGGTGGGGAAGCAGAGCACACCAGGAGGATACTCTATGGCAAGGGGCAGGTTTTCCAGTCAGCTCCACAATTGATCGGGCTTTTGGTTAGGACAGATAGAGGACAAAGGACGACACACTAGGAGGAGACTGGTGGGAAAACTGGACTTCCAGTTGGCTCCAGAATTGAATGGGTGGAGGGCTTCTGGCCTTTGAGTGTTTCAGTTGCTGACCCCTGCCCTAGTTGGAGAGGAGAGAGAACCAGAAATTGATTTGCTGGGGGGGGGGGGAGATTCCAAAACATATCAGCTTAAGGCCAACATGGACACATGTCTGACTGATAGTCCACCAGCATCTGGAATTTGTAAGATTTTCCATCCTTGTTCTAAAGGGAATTCCAGGAATATTATTCATCTTGAGACAGACAAATCCTGCCTTCTGGTTAGCATTTTCTAAAGCTTCAGGTAGTTGATGTTAACCTTTTGGGTGTATATAGCTTTCCTACATAATAGAACATGAACTGTCACCTTGTAAAACTGTACAAGTGCTAAGCAGCACTTTAAAAGTGATGATTTATTAAAGGGATCTGCAAAACGGAAGGAGGAAAGGGTCTGAAAATATGAGATAATCTAGTCATGTTACCTAGGACCTTCTGGTGGGAGAATGTGCAGATTGCTATCAATGTTCAGAAACATTAGGCAATCCACATTCAATAAACTGAAATGTTACAATAAGTGTGTAGTATATCTTTTAGGAGGAGTTATATGGTTGAATCAACTTCGCTGCAGAAAAAGGAAGTTGAACAGAAGGATTTTATCGCTGTTGTCTGGGCATTTTTTATGTTTTTACATGGCAGTAAACACTTTACATTTCCACTGGCAGAAATGCAAGAATGATGGACCATATGCTGTTTCTGTGTATTTGATCTTGCTTTAAATGGCAGATACAAATCTCCCAATCTCATATAAAAGCAACAGGTGTGCACACATACACAAAGCTTACATGAAGTTTTGTGTTTCCCTTTAGTTGCTATGTAAGTTAAAGTAATAACCATATAAGGGTGGGGTGTAAAACAGGAGCAGGTGGCCTTATCTGTGAGCTAAAATTAAAGTGTTGTAGTAATAAAATGTGTATGCCTAAAATCATATGTCCATTCACCTATGGATGCTTTCCGTAAAATCATATTTCAGTTTTGGATCATCTTTAATTCTATGTCCTTATGAGAAGGACATTATGAGAAGTTAAGGCACCCTATGTTGATATCCTGAGATGTGCTGAAACAGTGCCGTAGTCCTTGACTTACAATCAATTGTTTAGCAACTGTTTAAAGTTGCAACAGACTCAAAAAAGGTACTTTGTCCTGTATTTAAAGTTGTTCCCTCACCCACCCACCCAGTTTACATTTACGACTATTTGCAGAATTCTGCAGTCACATGACCACAACTTACTTGCAGACAATGGGTTTGCTTAATAATCACTATGTTCGCTTAATGACTGGATTCACTTAATGACCATGGTTTGCTTAACTGCCACAAAAAAGTTGCAAAATTGGCTTGGTCATGTGAGGAGCAGCTTAATGATCAGAATGATTTACTGCATGACCATAGTTCCAGGTTCAATTACAGTCACAAGTCAAGGACTACTTGTTACAGAAAATCCACTGTTAACATTGAGCATTTTAGTTTACTTAAAAGTAGGACTAATGCTGCAATCCTACACTGGAGGAAAATTTCACTGACCTCATTAGACTTTCCCCTAAATAATTATAGGATTATACATTTCAATCTTATTGTAATTAATCCACAATAGGTCCCACCGACTTCAATGGATCATACTTCTGGATAAAATATAGGTAAAGATAAAGGTTCCCCTTGCACATATGTGCTAGTTGTTCCCAACTCTAGGGGGTGCTGCTCATCTCCATTTCAAAGCTGAAGAGCCAGCACTGTCCGAAGACATCTCCGTGGTCATGTGGCCAGCATGACTAAACACCAAAGGCTCATAGAACACTGTTACCTTCCCACCAAAGGTGGTTCCTATTTTTCTACTTGCACGTTTATATGCTTTCGAAGTGCTAGGTTGGCAGAAGCTGGGACAAGTAATGGGAGCTCATTCCATTACGTGACGCTAGGGATTCGAACCACCGAACTGCCAACCTTTCTGATTGACAAGCTCAGAGTCTTAGCCACTGAGCCACCATGGATAAAATATACGATTCCATAAAATACATGGTGCATTAACAGCCACAGAAATGTAATTCTAGTTGAAAACTGTGTGATTGTCACATCAGCTGTATTGGGATGCTAATAAAAATGGAAAAGTGGCCAAATCTGACCTGAACCATGTAAATAACATTAAACATTTATTCAGTATATGTCACATCATACAAGAACTAGCAATATATATTAACATTTCACCTTGATTAGTAGAACACAATAAAATATAAATGTTAAACTGACGTTAAAGTTATTGAACAGATGTTGTGTAAGTGCCACTGGGCCATAGCGTTGAACCTTCCGACTGATCAATGAGAAAGGTTGACGTGCACCAATAGGAGTGAATTGTTCAAAAAAATTTTTTTTTACTTTTAATTAAAACAAAAGGTGGCCTTAGAAAAGCACCATTATACCTTGTGCAAAGTAGCGAAAAAGCTACTGCCTGCAAAAAATTACAGTATCTTCAATTATATTTTATCCAGAAATGCAAAATATGAAAACTACAGGAATATTCACGATTGATTTATTTCTATAATTCTGCCAAACTCTACAAGATTCTGGGTGGCTTATATTATTACAAATAGGAAAACACTAACACAATTTAAAAAACCCAAGCCATGCATGTGTAGAATAAGACAAAGATAAATAAAATAAAATTCTACAGGAGACCAGCATGCACCCTACTACACAATTTGAGGGAGCAGTCAGGTTATCAAGGAACTTTTAATATCAGGGTAGGAGCCCTACAATGGAGGCCAATGGAGCAAGTGGCCAGTTTTAAGTTTTGGGTGTTATCATAAAAGAGGACTTGGCCTGGGGAGCTCACATTGCAGCAATGGTCAAAAGGGCCCAGCAAAGATTATACCGCCTGAGACTTCTCAGGAAACAACAACTGCATGAAAAACTGCTGGTGACCTTTTACCGCTGCACCATAGAGAGTATTTTAACTTACTGCACCTGTGTATCTGAGGTGGGTTGCACCCAGTTTGGCTGAACCGGTAGTGGTGGTGGTGGTGGACTCTTCTGTGCATGTGCAGAAGTGTTGCGCACGCACGAGCAAAGCGGTAGTAAACCGGTTAGCAACCCACCACTGCTGTGTATGGTTTGCCAATTGCACAGTGGAAGATAGGACAGCCCTCCAGAGGGTTAACGTCATTGCCCAGGGGAATCATTGCTTGCCTTCTCCCCACTTTGGAAGAGCTTTATAATTCCCAGTGCCTTAAGAAAGTTCAAAACATTCTTAAAGATTCATTTCATCCTTTTTTTGAACTACTACCAGCTGGCAGACGGTACAGGATAATAAAAACAAGGACAAAGAGGCTGCAAAACAGCTTCTATCCTAGGGCAGTAACTATATTGAATTCTAGGGTATAGTGCAATATTAATGGAATATCGGGTTTTCAATTTCAATTGTATAGCATGTGAAGGATGTGTGTTTGTTTTTATTTTTATAGTTATAATGTACACTGGAGATGGCATTTAATTTCGTTGTATGATGTGCAATGACAATAAACCTAAACTAAACTAAACCTAAACCTAAACCTAACCTAGAGATCTTTTGAGTAATACTATTCCAGGTGGCATGCCCCATAGGTCCTGAAAAAATGGCATTAATTGAAGGACCCTGGACTTTGCCAGATTTTATGGGATGGGCAGAATCATAACAGATGGGGTTTCCTCAAATAACCAGGCCCTATGCTATCCATCCAGTGTGGAAGTCAGTTTGTTCTCTTCTGTGCTGGACAGTAATGCTGACAGGAACATTCCGAGAGCAAAGGAGATCCCTCTGTTGAACCAATGCAGGTCAGATTTTGTCAGTTATTAAAAGTCATCTGGGCAGCAGGCTTTTGGGAAGCCAGTAACATTGCTGGTATTACAAGTATGCAAATTCTGGACAGTGTGCTAGGATTGAATGCAACATAGATGACAGGTTAAAAGAGCACCAGGGGAGTTAATGAATAGTGTCAGTATATGAGGGACTTTGATTAGAGGCCTCCGGTTTTGTATGTCATAATGTCAGGAATATCTGCTTTGTTGCCCCATGTAGAGACTTCTGAGCTTATAGCACTGAGCTGGGAATTTTGTTTTTATTGCTGTGAAATTCATTTTTAAAGCCTTCTGAATGAAACAAAATGTGCCATTTCTCATTTTAAGACTCTTTTTACAGTGGTTGGGTTTACTTAGCACTGAACCAGTGAAAGCCTTGTTTGGCTTTGCTTAATTATGTTGATAAAAAACTTGAACAAAAAGTCACTGAATTTAAGACAGAGTTAGAATACAATAATAATAATAATACAATAGTAGAGTTGGAAGGGACCTTGGAGGTCTTCTAGTCCAACCCCCTGCCTAGGCAGGAAACCCTATACCGTTTCAGACAAATGGCTATCCAACATCTTCTTAAAGACTTCCAGTGTTGGGGCATTCACAACTTCTGGAGGCAAGCTGTTCCACTGATTAATTGTTCTGTCAGGAAGTTTCTCCTCAGTTCTAAGTTGCTTCTCTCCTTGATTAGTTTCCACCCATTGCTTCTTGTTCTACCCTCAGGTGCCTTGGAGAATAGTTTGACTCCCTCTTCTTTGTGGCAACCCCTGAGATATTGGAACACTGCTATCATGTCTCCCCTAGTCCTTCTTTCTATTAAACTAGATGTACCCAGTTCCTGCAACCGTTGGTTGCAGAATCTATCATTGCCCTTGCCTGACTGCAGCTGAATTAACACAAAAGACATAGAATAGAATTCTTTATTGGCCAAGTGTGATTGGACACACAAGGAATTTATCTTTGGTGCATATGCTCTCAGTGTACATAAAAGAAAAGATATATTTGTCATGTATCATAAGGTACAACACTTAATGATAGTCATAGGGTACAAAGAAGCAATCAAATCATACTAGGAAACAATCAATATGAATCCTAAGGATACAAGCAACAAAGTTACACTCATGCAGTCACAAGTGGGAGGAAATGAGTGATAGGAATGATGAGAAGACTAATAGTACTAGTAATGCAGTCTTAGTGAATAGTTTGACAGTGTTGAGGAAATTATTTGTTTAACAGTGTTCGCTGTTCGGGAAAAAACTATTCTTGTGTCTAGTTGTCCTGATGTGCAGTGCTCCATAGCATCGTTTTGAGGGTAGGAATTGAAACAATTTATGTCCAGGATGCAAGGGGTCTATAAATATTTTCACCGCCTTCTCTTTGACTCGGGCAATATACCGATTTTTAATGGAAGGCAGTGTCAGGGTTACAAATAGCATCCAAAGATAAATCAGAGTCCAAGGCAAAAGATTCCTCAAAGTTCCAATTTATTAAGAGAGTCATGTTGGCACATCTGGGAAAACCCAAATCTGAAAGCTTCCCAGTTTTCCCCACCTAGTTGAAAGTTCAAGATCTTGCCCCCCACACCCACAGGTCCATCACATGGTGCCATCTCCCACTGCCATGCTGGCAGTTCCACCCATCTAGTTCCGGTCAGGTGCAGAAGTGCGAAGACAAAGGATGACCTTGGCTTTCTAGAAAGAATTTTGTTATAGCTACATATCATCTACTCCGTGTAATCCCCTCTCCCATTTTCCCACAATAGAAAATGAATAATAGAAAGTGTGGCAGGCCTGAAACCTGAAAAGATGGCTTGCAGGTCTGACAGGCAGGTTGGCAGTAATTGTTCTTTCTGCAGTTCTAATTATCATCTGAAGTCTGGTCTGTGACATGGTAAGTCTACCACACTCCCTCATCAGGAAATGAGAATTAGAGCCTTTAGAATACAGACAAGTGGCCACACCTTGCACATACAGGTAGTCCTTGAATTACAACCATTCATTTAGCAATCATTCAAAGTTACCACCACAGTGAAACAAATCACTTATAGTAAGTCCTCGCACTTGCACCCATCACAGCATTGCCACAGTCAAGTGATTCAATTTTTTCGTGATTGACAACTGGCATGCATTTCTGAATGTTGCAGTGTCCCAGGGTCATGGATTGCCATTTGTGAATTTTGCATCGGGCTTCTGACAAACAAAAACAGTGGGAGAGGCCAGATTTGCTTAACAATCTCATGATTCGCTTAACAATACTGGCAAATAAAGATCATAACATTTGGTCAGACTCACTTAGCAATTGCCCTGCTTAGCATTGGAAATTCTGGCCCCCATTGTAGTTGTAAATCGAGGACTACCTGTGCTATATTCCCCGGTGTGGATCCATTTTTGAAAGAACCAATAATCAAAATGCTGAGAATCAAATCATTTCGGATTGTTTCTACTCAAAACAGTAAAGTTAATTGGCTGAAACAAAATCGTGAGCTTCCATGCACACTCCAGTTACTGGTTGTCGGCTTCAATGGTTTTAAAAAAAAATGAAGAAGAAAACCTTACATCAATACAGGATGCAGTGAGAAAGCAGGAGCTTAAACGAAAACATTGCCTCCAGCTATTGGAGGGACTTTGGCACCTCCAGCAAAGCAGACTCTAAGGGCTTCTTCTTCCTCCTCTCTGCCTCCTCCTTTCCCCTGCCGCTGCAAATCCCTTTGGGAGATCAAAGGGGTTTGGTCCACAATACTTTTGCCAAGTTCAGGATTAACCAAGTCATAGGGCCAGCTTTTAGTTCCGCACGCAAAGCTCTCAGCAGCCTGCCTCCAAGCTGGGTGAGGGGGAGTGGGGTGAGGGTTGGATATGTGCTGTCATCTGGACTGAATGTGCAAAGTAAAGCTGAAAAATAAATAATGTGAGAAGTAATACAATGGAAAAGGACAGTCGCCGATGTGCACAGGGTGGCTGAAGGGAGAACCTGGTGCAGGAATCGGATTGCCACCCTGCATTAAGAAACATGTGTGACTTGGAGGAATGCCTGGGGCTTTAAAAGCAAGTTGTCATCTTGGCCGCAGAGGGGAATGTTAGCAGCCAAAAGGAGGGCTCTGCTGGAAGTCACAGCTGATCAGAAAGTGTTTCCCTCAAACTCGAAATAAACAGGAATGAGAACCAGTTTCCAGTAATGAGGATGAAGGAAATATTCCCTGCATAAAAGCTAAGGGGCATTCTCCTCTCTGTTTCACTCCACGGGTTCCCAAAGCATCTTTGGATTACTTGGAGTTCTTTAAGTGGTGAGGCATCACTGCTTTGCCTGCCAGCTTTCTCAACATTATTTAAATGCACACACATCTGTATTTTCTTTAGAAGTGAGAGAAATAACTCTTTATACATCGCCTTATGCAACTAATAAGCCACAGGGCAATTTTGGATAGCCGTGATCAATTTCATCCACGAAATTAATATGAGCTTATTATAAAGAAAGAGGAAAAAAGTCTAGATGGCTGACATTGCGATATCTGGTGAAAAAGAAAGAACTGGAGGAAATCATGAAGTATAAAGACCTGCAAATAGAAGTAGCATAACTCTGGCAAAAGAAAACAAAGGTTGTACTAATAGGTAGCTTGGGCGCAATGCCCAAACATCTGGAATACCACTGGAACAGCATCGGTATGGACAAACTCGCCGTCAGTCAATTGTAAAAAGCAGTTTCGTTTGGAACAGCTTGCATCCTGTGATGATTCCTTCATTATTATTAAACAACCATGTCTGCCTGTCCCAGATCGTTGGGAAGGACTCAATGGATGGACAAAATGCACATCCAATTTAAACATCTGGCTGACTGCGCAACCAACCATAGTAATAGCAGTTTGTTAAACTTGTATGCTGCTCAACTCTCAGCGAGACAGGGAAGCTCGCAACAAACAAATTAAATAAAAGGTAAAAAAATAAAATAAATAAAAGATGGCAAGTGTGATGAAGCCAAAGGCCTGGGTGAAAAGTCAGCTCTTCGAAACAACAGCAGAGCGAGAGCCATCTGGATCTAGGCAGGAACCTCGTTCCTTAGAGCTGTACGTAATTCATTGTTTGTAGGTTGTGCCCTTGTCAGGGAACTTGTTTTATCATTCTCTAGCTCAGGATTTCTCTGCAACTGCAGTCCAACTGATAACAGAGGGAACAGATCCAAGAAGAAAACATTAAGAGTCTGACTATGCTGAGTAGCTTTTCTGTCTTTCTGCAGTTCACAGCTTGATAGGTTGCTGTGCAATTTGATTAAAAGGGGACTTAAACAAACAGAGCTTTATAAAAATCACAGCTTTACTGAAAATTAATTATCTTTAAAATGCAAGCAAAAATAAGTACATATAAATTACTAGATAAATACTATTCCATCCAATTACGGTAGAACCACAACCCTTAATACTTTGAACATTCAGCTAACATTGTTTCCCTCCCCCATCCTCATACCCTGATTCAACTTCTGTTCCTAATCACAGAGCTGAATCTCCTATAGATTAGTTGCAGCCTCTAAATGCACCCCGTTTTTTATCTGCACTTGACAAAACACAAAGGGAGGAGACTGCATAGTCGGAGCATAATCAAAGTTGTTCATAAAATCAATGCAAATCAGCTTAATGAAATTCATTTAGCAAAAACATGGACCTTTCCTAGCATTAATACAATTTATGGCCTAGCAAAAAGATTAAAGCATGCTCAATCTTTTAACCTAAAGTCTGTAAGTATCAGATAGATCTGGGCAGCTGGCCATTACTATTCATAAATGTTCAAGGGCTTAGTTTTGATTTTGTTAGAAGAATTTCCTTGGTTCAATTTTCTGAGCCAGGTCACGAATAAACACAAATGGGCAGCTGCTAGAAGCAGAATAGTTTATTCATTCAACCATGTACAATGGTTGAAGGTAGCCTACATCATTAGGGGTCTATACTAGTAGAGGTATATATAATGACAAGTGGGCTTTGATGTTTAGATATGCAGATTGAGGTGCTCCTGCCTCCTGCTTTGATCATGTGGTGTAAGTTAATATGTGTATTGAATATTTCTTTGGGAAGGAAGATCCTCCCTAGGTGTGGATTATCATAAGGGGTCTGGCATCCTCCCTTATCTTGAGGGGATCCCTGCTGGTTTTTTTTTTAAATGGAGCTAGTGAGGTGCTAGTCTAAATGTTAGGATTGTATGTTCATTCTGAGGTTTGATGGCAGTTTAGAGCGCTGATAAAGGGGAGTGGGAGCAAATCGGATGCTTTTAACTTTCAACCTTCTTTTCTATATTATTTTCTGTTTAAATTCTAACATTTTCCTAACATTCTTCCCCTTGTGTAGGGATAAGCTATTGAATTCCATGCATTGATAAAAAGATTTCTAAAAGTTCTGGTTACCATAACTTTGATCAATTTGGATTGTCATAAGGGGTAGGGGTTGCCTTTGATTTCTGGTGGTCCATTTTTTGGCAGTATGGGAGACATTCCCAAATCTGCCCTAGGTAGGTGGATGCATTGGGCAGGGAAGCAGAAACGTATTTTGAATGCCACCCAAATTCCATTATGAAAGATGCTTTCCTGGGAGAAAGAGACCGATCATTGTATTGAAACAGAAAGCGATTCCTTAGTATTGGCTATTGCTTAGCATGTCCCAAGCCATGTTCTCATATAGACCAGATCAGTCCATGGAGGCTCTATCAAACATTATCAAACCTTGTTTTTCCTTCCCACTTTTCACCCTTATCGGATGTAATGTTAAGGGATAAAGATATAATGTTATTCTCATGAAAGCTGAAAGGCTATAAAGGTAAAACACAGGTAAAAAGTCACACATCCCTTCTCTCTCCCCCCCCCCCCAGCCAGGATTAAGCCAACAATTCTGGAATGCTTTTGTATATAGGCAGATGATATGCAAATCACTCTTGTGGGGCAGCACAGCAGGTAAAGCAGTAGGGCAGCTGGGAAGACAAAAGCTATGCCTCCCCGCCCTCACAGCTAAGTCCTTTTATAGAAGCAGCTACCTTTTCCTTACTGAAGCAGCTCTAGCAAAAGTCTCTGAGCTTAATTTTGAAAAAAGGGCTTAAAGTCTAGTTCATTTACTACAGGGATGTCCAAACTTGGGAACTTTAAGACTTGTGGACTTCAACTCCCAGAATTCCCCAGCCAGCATGGCTGGCTGGGGAATTCTGGGAGTTGAAGTCCACAAGTCTTAAAGTTCCCAAGTTTGGACACCCCTGATTTACTATAATCATTTTTGTACTAGAGCGGGAAGCAAGCTCCCTGCAACTCCTCCCAAGTCTGGCAGACTAAAAATAAAAATAAAAAATTACATCAGGACTCTTGGTTTCAGAAAACGAAAAAAAACCCAAACCATAAGGAAAATAGGAAACTCTTCATAACATTTTCCTGGGGGGGGGGGAACAAAAACAACAGCTGGGGTTTCTCCCCTGATGTTTTTTATGTTATTAAGTCTATCTTGACTCCTAGGAACTAGGAGCAGTCCCTGCAGTCTTCTTGGCAACTTGGCAAAGTTTTCAGAAGTGGCCTGCCAAGGCCTCCTTCTTAGGACTGAGAGAGGATAACTGGTCCAAAAACGTCCAGCTGGCTTTCATAGCTGAGGCCGAACTTGAACACAGAGCCCCATGCTTTCTAGACTGGTGTCTTAACCATTACAGGCTCTCCTTAAAAAAACCAAAACCCAACTAACCCTTTGCCTTCTTTTCTTGGCTCCAAGCAGTGGTGGGTTCCTACCGTTTCAGGCTGGTTCAGCCGAACTCGTAGTGGTTTGGCGGCCTGGGTTGTTGGAACCGGCAGCGACCCAGGCCTGCCATGCCCCCAAACCAGTTTTCTGGGCGGTGCCATAGGCGCCGCCATCTTGTTTTTCAGTTCTGTACATGTGCAGAACAATTTTAATTGCACTGCGCATGCATGCGCCTCAAGCAAACCGGCAGTAGTGCCTGCCGGAACTTACCCCTGGCTTCAAGAAAAAGGACAACACATTTAGTACACACATTTAACAATAACTTGTCACCTCTTTTGCAGTAGCACGAAGTTCCAAGTACATGTGCTTTATTAGATCTTAAATTGTATTACACAGAATCATATCAATCTTTATGCCCTTGGTCCTTTGTCTAGAACCAAAATACAACAATAAAATAAAATTAAAATAAAACACTCAGATCCTGACACACAACAAACCACAACACACACAGCACCAACCCTTCTTCCGCTCCTCCCCATACCCCATTCACGTACAGCCAACAGTCATAAACTTTCTACAAAGCATATACTCTAAAAATTAAGAATAATGTTCCATCAGTTGTTCTCATCTGCTTCCCCTGGGTCTTTTCCATACAAAGAGGGAAAGGACCCCCTCTCCCTCCCAACTCTAGGCTTGGCTTTTTACAACAGTCACCTCCTTTCCCCCTCCCCATATTCTCCCTCTACGAGAGACTGCGCAGATTCAGTCAATAGGTCCTCCAGTCCGGCTGGGGAAGTCACCAAATCGGGCCATTCTCATGGGGGCCAACGTTGGTCAATGAGATATCCTACCAGCCATCCTGGCACTTGCTCCTGAGCATACTTTTTCTCCTCTTTTGTCTGGATTCATTCCTCTGTTAGTATTCGCCTCACAGCATCGTTTCCATTTAAATCTTAGAATTTGCAGAAGAGATACCGAAGAAGAAGAAGAACATCAAGAGAGGCACACAAACCTTAATAAAGCTTAGAAAAGGTTGATTAAGAAATTGCTCCAAAACACCTACAATATCAGGAGGATATGATCCCAATGGTGGGGAGGGCCCATGCCCTTTCTCTAGAGCAGTGATGGTGAACCTTTTTTGGCTTGTGTGCCACAAGTGGGGGGAGCGCAGGGGGGTTGAGTGTGGGCGTGCCGCACCCATAATGCAACGCGCGACCACCCCAGTGCGCATGCGTGCAAAATGCACGACCACCCCATTTTTTACATGTTTTTTTTGCCCTCCCCAGGCTCCAGGGGCTTTATAGGAGCCTGGGGAGGGCGAAAAGAGCCTCCCCCGACCCCCTGGAGGCCCTCCGGAGACTTCAGGGACTGTCCAGAGGCTTCCCTGAAGCCTTCGGAGCGCTTAAAACCACCCTCCGAGCAAACCGGAAGTGACTTCCGAGTTGCTCAGAGGGTCGTTTTAAGCGCTCCGAAGGCATCAGGGAAGCCTCGGACGGTCCCTGAAGCCTTCAGAACGCTTAAAACCACCCTCCGAGCAAACCGGAAGTGACTTCCGGGTTGCTCGGAGGGTGGTTTTAAGCGCTCCGAAGCATCAGGGATGGTCCCTGAAGCCTCGGGGGGGGGGGGGGAGGCTCTTTTTGCCCTCCCCAGGCTCCTATAAAGCTTCTGGAGCCTGGGGAAGGCGAAAAATAGCTTTTAAAAAGGTGAACTCAGCTGGCCAGCGTGCGCATGCGTGCCATAGGTTCGCCATCACAGCTCTAGAGGAAACTGAAGAAGTTTCTTGGATAAGCAACAAAATAAGCCTTTTGAAAAGCACCTTTGGGACAACCATGACCTGGATGATTGAGAATCTCCATGGAGAGAGGTTTTTAAACTTCCAACATTCTTTCCTATGTTCTTTTCTATTTAGATTCTAACACTTTTCTAACAATTTAAACAAGGGCTGTTAGAATAATGCAAGAGGGATGCCTCTTTGTTTTTCCCTTTCCAAGATAATAAAATCTAATCCCCATACCAAGCCAAGTGGGACTTTCTTGTTGAGTTGAGTGTTCTATTTAGGTAGAATTGTCAAAAATAAAATACACCCCCCCCAAAAAAAAAGTTGGGTGGAAGTTCAACAGATGTAGCTACAACAATACACAGAAGAAGAAGAAAAAATATGTTGAATTTCAGCCTACCATCACAGAAAGAACAGGCAAGTGACAGCTCCCTGATTTTTCTAAACTAAACAAGAGGAATAGAAAAAAAGAATTGTTGGAGATAACAGTAACTCGGCTCTTCCTTAATGTGAGCTTTTTTGGTTTGGCCATGCATGATGTGTGAATCTAATTATGGCTTATTCAATAAACTATGATTAAAGTGCCAGTGAACCCAGTCATTGTAGAACTCCGCCTGGAAACACTCTTGATTGGATTTGCAAAAGTTGCCAAGTTTGAAGACCTCTGCTACAACCTGACATTTCTATATAATACACAACCACCATGGATCGAAAAAACCTCGTCACAATTTAGCCTTTTCAACATCAACTCCGTCCTCTTCGATCGTGATCCGTAATCACTGGGGTGGCCTCTTCCTTCTTTCCTTCCTTCCCTTCCCTTCCTTTCTCTCTGTTCTCTCTGCCGCCTCCCACTTTCGAGTCGTGCCCTGCGGTACAACTGCGCTCCCTGTCCTTCCAGGGCGTCCTGTGCGCCCTGCTTTTGAGGCCGCGTCTCCTAGGGAAGCAAGATCGTGACAACGATCGCTTGCAGCAGCGTCAGCCGCTTCCCTCCCTGGGTTGAATCACACCGTGCAAAGCCGCGCCGGAGCTCCCCGGGGCGGAGGGGGGTGGGGGGAAGGCAACCATCAAGTCGCTTTGCCTGCCTTGACACGCACAAGGAAGGCGGAGCCGGAGCCAAAAGCGCCCGCGGTTTCCGTGCTGGACCTTGACTCCTCCAAGTACCTCGCGTGTACGACTGGCACGCAATACCAGCTGCTCCTGCTTCCTGAGCGCCGGGGCTTGCGTGCTTGCGACGGGATCAGCGGGTTGACGGTGCAAGCGCGCACGCACACCGCGGCTCCCTCCCTGTCCTAGTGACCCCGCCGTCATCTTCCTGTTGCTATCGCGGAGCTGCTTTGCAGGTTTCGCGCTTGGCAGGAGATGCCTAATTGCTAATCCAAGGCGGGGCAGTTTGGGACGAGCAGGGAACGTTCGTCCTGGGAGCGCGGCAGAAACTGGAACGCGGAGTCTCGGCGCTTATCGGAAAGGCGGAGTTGCTTTGACCGGGTCTCACCTCTCGTAAGCGGCGGCATAAAATACCCTTTTGGCCCCAAAGGGTGAACGTGTAAAAGATGGGCGCCCCTACAGCCTCTAGGCTTTTCATTGGCGGTTCTTCGGTGGTTGTTGTTGTTGGCATTTAAATATAACCTTCCTGTGATATTTGTGAAGTTGTCAAGGTCACTACAAGATTTGTTTTAACTTTTATCTTCCACTGATACAATTATTCCAGGATTAAATGCCTTCTTCAAAGAGGAACTCTGCCTCCTTCCACAAAAGTAAAAGGGATTTTTCTCATAAAATGGAAGCCTATCAGTGATGGCTAACCTTTTTGTTGTTGGGTGCCAAAAATGTGAGGGTGCGCATACGCCGGCACCCATAATGCAGCACACTCCACATGCACATACAACGCCCCCCCTGCACCTCATTACTCGCCTCCAAGCTGAGCTTGGTATTCGGGGGGGGGGGGGCATGGGAGGCTGTTTTCTTCCTCCCCAGGCTGCAGGAAAGCCTCTGTTGGGCCTGTTTTTCGCCCTCCCTAGACTCTGGAGGCTTTCCTGAAGCCTGGGGAGGGAGGGCGAAAACAGCCTCCCACGGTCCCCAGGAGGCCCTCCGGAAGCTGGAAATGAGTCGCTTCAGAATTTCTGGTTGGTCCATTTTTTGCCCTCCCCTGGCCTTCCGGAAGGCCGAAAATCAGCTGCTGGCACACACATGTGCACTGGAACTGATGGCTCACGTACCGGCAGATATGGCTCCGTGTGCTATAGGTTCGCCATTACAGGCCTATATCATTGGAATGCTAAACAAGGTGTGTGCACAATGCAATTATTCTGCAGGGCCCTGCTTTGAAAACCACTCCGAAACCGCAAATGTTTTAGGCATAGTATTTCTTGATTTCAATTTGGCTCCTGAAACCCCAATAAGCTGTCTCCCCCTCCCCCCACTTCAATATCACTAGAAACCAACATTTTAGGTCTAAAGATGCTGTGGTCAGAAAATGGTCTGTATAATCTGCATGCATTCTCTATGCTTGGGGCTAGCCTAGTGCTTTGTAGTAGAAAGAAGCACAAAAGTAACAAAATAATGTGGGCATCATTCCTCTTCTTTTCCTTCCCACTTTGGTTTTTTGCTAGAGATCTGCTTTGGCATTAGTGGTTCTTTGTCAAGTCTGGGAAAAGTACATTGCGGTGACTTATTGATGACGTTCATTCAAACCAGGTTGGCTTGGCTTGTAATTACCTTGGAAGGATCAGTGCCTTAAGCATTTTTTTCATAATATCATGGAGTTCTACTGACTGGCTTGAAACAGTAAACCATGAATTAGTCACACAGTTAATCAGCTACTTGATGCTTCCCAACCTAATGGGCTGAGGCCAACTCCCAGAATTGTTCAGACTGATGGCTCGAATTTGATAGGCGCCAGATAGGGGAAAGATATTATTATATAGCAAATGCCACCAGAAGGCTATTTGACCCCTGCTTAAAATCACAACGGAAGCATCCAACTGGCTACTGTGGGAATTAGATGTTGGATTAGATATACCCAGTAATATTGGACCAGGACTGGAACAGTTCAGGCTCAGATCCCCATTTATCTAAAGAACTTTGAGCCAGTGTCCCAAAGGTGTGTTTTCACTTGTTTTTTCTTTGACGATGTTTTGCTTCTCATGCAAGCAGCTTCTTCAGCTCTGACAGGATCCTTCCATTCTCCACTGTCTGAGCTGAATAAGCTTGGATGAGAAGCAAAACATTTTCAAAGAAAAACAAAGTCCAATTTCCTACTGAAAAAGCACCTTTGGGACAACCATGACCTGGATGACTGAGAATCTGTACAGACTTTGAGCCAGTGATTATCTCATAGCCTCATAGAGTTACTATAGTGAGAGAATGGAAGAAGGGAGATGAGACTGGAAGGGAAAATCATGGCTCAGTTTCTTGAAGAAGGCAGAATAGAAAATAAATAAATCATGATTTAGAAAAATTGGGACACAATGTTTTTCTTTCACTATGTTTTAGAACGTATGACCATTCAGCAGAGACTTCTCTTTTTACGTCCTACACAGGGCTAATTAAAAAAAAGTCTGCTCATGTGTTGTGTATTGAGGACCGCATTATATAGTCCCTGTGAAATATTTAATTTCCCTTGCTTCATGTCGGCCGAAGGCTTTTTGCAATTCTGAATGGAGCAGATGTTTGATCAAGAGTTGTTTTATATAATCAATTTGTTAAAAATAAGAAAATCAGTAAGAGATTTTATAATATATTATAAACTGAACATTGTAAAAAAAATTAGCACGGTCACTGTATATTCGTTGTGGAATTATTTTACAGAAGTAGGCTTATAGGAACAGTGCAATTTGCCTTGTTCCGATTAGATCTGCAATTCATGCCAAACTGATTTGTTTAACCATGATATATTGACAAACACAACTGGATAAAGCCTTAGACCAAGGTCACAAATCACAGTGGCTGAGTTAGCGTAATATGCTAAGTGAAATCCAAACTAATCCACTTAGCACAGTGTGCAAATCCAGCTACTAAATCAGGCTGTTGGTCCATTATATCAATGCCATCTACACCAATTGTCAATGTGATTTCCAAGTCTAGGTAGGATACTCAAGCCATTTCTAACATACCAGGGGCAGCATTTTCATATCATCTGATAGAAATGCACCACGTGCATTTGAAATCAGTTCGCAGACTGAGCTCCCATTCCTTAAGATTACAGAAATCAACTGACTTACATTTCTATCTGAACCATTATGATGGTGTTGATAAAGAAAAACCGAACCACATGCCCAGTTCTTTGCTCATAAAAGTTGTCGGGTGGGGGCAAGCCAGATGAGTTTTTTTTCACCGAAACCTATGACAACTTCATCTCTTTGGTAACAAAACAGCCTTGTTTAAAAGGGTGCTGTAAGAAGAGCAAGGCGGGCTTGAACAAAAAAACAGGATGTCATCAAGTCTTATCCTTGGTAGGATAGTAAAGACTCATCACTCAGATGAAAGAAAAGCATAATCATGGGGGAGGGGGGGATTAATTCCCATGGGAAGGAGTCACAACAGAAATGCTTATTCTCAGGATTATCCCCTGTGCTGTATTTTGTTCTGAGTGAGCTTTCAGCCAGAGCTGGATGAGCAAAGGCAGTTCAAGTACAGGGTAAACAGATGTCCTAGTTTAGAGGCACTGAGCTAGCTCTAACAGACAGCTCCTGGGTCACAGAGTTCTAGTGAAATCAGGCTTGCTTGTTGATTTCAGTAACCTCAAATAATCAGGCGATGCCTCTTTTCCTGGCCTTTTCTTCTATTGTAACTGAAAGTGCTGTGCCTGCTTAAAGCCCAGATCACCGATTTTAACTGGAAACACAGCAGAGGCTGTGGATTCTAAAAGTACGTACTGGGACGTTACAGTCTATTAGACTGCACGGAATATCCTGAAAGCCAGGAGAGATGACAGCATGCCTGGGCCAAAAGTTAAAGCAATGTAAAAAAAAAATGTTATAATTAGGCTTCATTCACATTCGGTGGCTTTTTGGTTCATTGCAATTCAGTGCTTGAATGACAGCTGAGCAACAATGGTTGTGGTATTCGGTGACTGGAGATGGCTGCTATGAAGAATAAAAAGCAACTCCGACGTGAAGACCTTTTTTGGAACAACTACAAGTAGTCCTCGATTTACAACAGTTCATTTAGTGACCATTCAAAGTTAGAACGGCACTGAAAAAAGTGATGACCGTTTTTCACTTACAGATCACATGACCATTATAGTATCCTCATGGTCATGTGGTCAAAATTCATACGCCTGGCAACCGATTTGTATTTATGATGGTTACAGTTTCCCGTGGGCAGGAGATCACCTTTTATGACCTTCTGACAAGCAAAGTCAATGGGGAAGCCAGATTCACTTAACAATCGTGTTATTAACTTAGCTGCAGTGATTCACTTAACAATTGTGGCAAGAAAGCTTGTTAAAATGGGGCAAAGCTCACTTAATAACTGTCTCAGCAACAGACATTTTGGGTTCAATTGTAAATTGAGGACTATTTCCTGGTTTTTCTGTGCCAGTATTATTAGCACTTGATGAGAAAAATATTCACTTAGTTGCTGTAACCTTTTATTACAGTAGTTGTTAGAACAAAATAAAATACAACATAAATACAGCTATTAAGGAAGGCAAGAGCTCTAGCTAGAATGGATATACACTTTTCATTATGCTGAACCTTGTTTCTGGCTTAGCACATTTGTGTGAGCCCAGACATAGGCTTGTAAATTCTGGTTTATAATATGCTACATGAACTCAGCCAATTGTGGCTTATGTGGACCATAGCTTATGTGTAAATTAAGTATTACCAGCATTTACTCTCACTACACAACACCCCAAAACAGGGTTTTTTAAAATTGCAATTGAGGGGAAATGAATGTTCTTTGAAGGCTTATCCGAAGCTCTTAGATAGAAAAAAGATAGTAAGTGCATGCAGTTCCTGAATTTTTTTCTTCTTTACAATCAATTATTATCTCCAAATACATTGTGGACAAAGCAAATGTGGTCTGCAGCAATCGTGAGCAGCTTCATGGGATCCATTTTGTTTTTTACTAGACAATTGACTTGTACCAATTAAAGTAGTTCAGGGCAGAATCGGTGTTATTAATCATGCACTACACACTTAGGGTGAACAATATTTGTCCTTCTAAATGTTTATCTACAACTCTCATAAGCCCAGTCAAAAGGATGACAATGTTGGGTGTTCTTCAACAACATGTGGAAGGCAACAGGTTGCTTACCCTACACCTGAAAGTATGTGCAAGTGCAGAGATCAGAGACTTAGCAATATTTTAAAGCTATTCAGAACTGAATACTACCATAATTTACATAGCAAGACCAGATGAGACCCACATTTTCACCACATATAATGAATATATTTGTCACACTACAAGTAGTCTTTGACTTACAACAGTTCACTTAGTGACCGTTCAAAGTTACGGCACTGAAAAAAGTGACTTATGACTGTATTTTCTAGTAAGGCTTGATCAATCCCCAGTCCCTTGTGGGAATATAGTAACATGGGAGTTACTTTTGTAATTTTGGAGACCATCTTTTAAAGGATCATGAAACTCTTCATTCTAGTTTTTTTCCACATGCTACTAAAATTGAAATGGCACATGGCACAACATACATGTATTTTTATCATGGCATGATGCAATGACAGGTATACTAATGACAGTATTAGTAATTTGCCTAATTAATACCAAACTCAGTGAACTCTACTACAGGTCTAGTATTTACGACCACAGTTGAGCCCAAATCTTTGTTGCTAAGCAAAATCTTTTTAAGTTAACTTTGCCTCATTTTACGATCTTTGTGCCACAGTTAAGTGAGTTGTTGCAGTTGTTAAGCTAGTTAACATAGTTGTTAACTGAGTCTGGCTTCCCCATTGACTTTGCCAGGAAGTCCCAAAAGGGAATTACAGGAACCCAGGAACATTGCAACTGTTACCAATATGAGTGTGTTGCCAATTGTTTGAATTTTGATCAGTGACCATGGAGTTGCTGCAACGTTCATATGAAGTCATAAATCACGTTTTTCAGTGCCATTGCAACTTTGGTTACTAAACTGTTGTCCAAGTTTTAAACATTTTATTAGGTTACAAGGTACAAAATACAAAAGTAAATAGGAAAGCAGTAAGGGGGGGGGAAGAGAAGTGAGGAAAAGTTGGCAAAAGGGGGTCGGGAAGCTAAATAAGGCATTAACATCAAGCCACAACAGAGAAGGAACGATCTAATTATTATAACATATGGGAATTATTTTATCAGTGGTTAGAGAATAGGAAAAGTGGAAAAAAAACGAGTGAAATAGAGAAAAAGTTTGTTATAGCATTAGGTATGGTATATATTAGTATTAAGTTAAAAATAGATAAAATAATAAATATGGCTGTAAATTGTAATTGTATAAAAGATTTGCACAAAATATATGTACCCGGATGAGACAGTTTAATGGAAAATGATGTTTGAATCAAAATATTTTTTTTAAAAAAACAGCAAACCACAACTTTTTGCTTTTTCATAGCAATATAAACCAGCCATAAACGAACTGTTATTAAGGGGAAGGCTACCTGTATTAATTGAATTGATATAGGCAACTGAAAAAGCGATTTCTCCAAAACTGAGCAATACCCTTCATCACACTAACCTATTCAGATGGTGAGCTAAACCTCACTGCAATCAATTACTGTAAGTAAAAAAAAACCAGCGATTGCATACCCTTACTAACGCATAAGTATCGCCGAGCACCTGGGGGAGGAAGCCCCTCCACGCATAACTCTCGCGTGCGACTGCCTGAACGGAGCCGTTAAGTCAACTCAGTTCAAGAAAGAACCCGGAAGAGAAACGCAAGAAATAACTTCCGGTCTCCGCGTCTGCCCTACTTCCAGGATTTTGCCCGGCATGCTTGCTTGGTTGCTATGGAAACGAAGAAGCGGAGAGACGCCTGGGTGGGGCGTTGACAACATTGCGCGGCTGTCGTTGCTGCCCGCGGTGTTTTGCTAGCTGTGCTTGGGTGGGGTGAGTGAGTTTGTGTGTGTCCTTTTACCGCTGGTGTCCGTTGTCTTTAACCCCGCACCCTAACCCGCCAACCAGCTGGACTGAATATACGAGGCCCCGGTGGGTCTGGCTCCCTTGTGCGCCTTTGAACCCTCCCTTGAGTCAGATCATTATTTCTCCAATCGTGACTGTCTGTGGAGGTGCTAGTACACGTCTCCTGCGTGAGCAGGGGGTTGGGCTAGAAGACCTTCCAGGTCCCTTCCAACTCTGTTAATGTTTACCCGTGCAATCGGTGTCTCTCAAAGGTGCTCCCCCCCCAAGACAAATTGTCTTCTTCCTCAACGGAAGGGGGTTGGACTAGATGACCTCCAAGGTTCCTTCCAACTGTGTTACTGTTTATTGCAAAAAACTAAAACAGTCCACTTGCCTTTTGAAAAAGCACCTTTGAGCCCACCCTTGACTGTTAAAGCTTTCCACAGGGGGAATTCTTTCCAGCTTCTCCTACTCAGAGATCTTTTAAAACAGAATGGCCAAAGACCGAATTCCTGTAAAAGGAAAGGGCACGTTTCAGCTTTATGGGAAATAACTTGATAGCCTCTTTGGCTTGAACTGCGAGGCTTCATCATTAGGACCAAACATAACAGAATGGCCTAATCAGATTTCATGGTAAGGAGAAGAGGACCCGGGTGCTCCCTGCACAAACTGTGCCTAGGAATTGATGCTACTAGAAGTGACCTCATTGGTGAATTGGTGATACTAGACGTGTAGGAATGTTTCCTACACAAACATTCAATCTTCCTAGTCCTCATGTTCAGCAATTGAACTTAAGAAGGATGAGGATAGTGTTACTCAAATGTTAAACAAATAATAACAGTCGGTAACCTCCCCAAATATAGCAAATTATTCTGAGATTTATCTTCATTAAACTCTCAGAGTTACACTGGTAAACACTGGTAAACTCCTATAACTTATTCTGCTGTATACAGAATCTGGGACAAAAGGGTTAGAAGAGGAAAATTGCCTGAAAGAACTCGAAGTTCACTGTCTCCCCTTTTATTTGCATTTTTAAAGAGAAATTCTTCATCCATCAGAATTTTATTTGAGTTATATAGTTCTTTCCCCTTCTTGCAAGCTTGTTCTTTTACAATGAATTGTCCTATTTAGATAGATCTGAGTTGAGAAATTCTACACCTAATTTTAATCCTGTGCAATGTGCTTCTGGATTGCGTATGCTTTACTAAACAATATGACATTTCATGAATCATAAAATGTAACAGTTTAAAGAGATCTTGGAGATTATCTAGTCCAACCTCCTCCGCAGAAATCCAATATTGCAGTATACTTGACAGAGGGCTAACCAGTCTGTTTAAACACTTGCAGCATGAGAGAATTCGCCTCTTCCCCCAGGCAATTTGTTCCATTGTTGAATATTTCTGACTATTTGGAAAATTTCCTGGTGTCTTAACAAAATCTATAATTTACGTCTGTTGTATCTTGCTCTGTTTTCTGAAGAAATACTGGGGTAAAAGAAAATCTCTACTCAATCTACTTTAACTATTCATCTTTCATTTTTCATTCTAAGCCCCTTATCATTTTGATTACTGTTTTCTGTAATAATTTAGTTTGCCAGTGTCTTTCCTAAAGTGCAGTACATAGACTGCATACAATATTCTAATTTTTATCTGACCAATGTAGAACAGAGAGAAATTATGACAACTCTTGACCTGATACTCTAGATCTGTTCATGTAGCCTAAGACTACATGACTTTTTGTACACTGTTTCCTTATCTTACATTATCCATGTAATTATTTTTGCATGTATTCATACGCAGCCTTTCCTATCTTCATGCTTTTTTTTCTATTCAAATAAATAGCATTAAAATGTTTTGTTGAAATTTATATTGCTGGTTTCTGACTGTTATTCCAACTTATCAGAACCCTCCTGAATCTTAATACTTTCTTCCATTTGATGTTTCTCTGTCTTTATATGTGTGTAACCTAGAATGTTGTGAATCTGTGAATAATAGCATAGCCAGTTCATAATTTGCAATATTTTCAAATAAACTCATGGAAGTCTTTGTCAAATGTTTTGCTTAAGCCAGGTATACTGTGTTCAGTACATTTCCATATTAAACTAAACAAGTTATTATATCAAAAAAAGAATTCAGATTGATTTGTCACAGCATGCACTTTATAAACCTTGCAAAGCAATATGTTCTTTTAAAAATGCTGACAAACTAACTGTTTAGATAATTTGTTTCAAAGTTCAAGCAAGGTTACATGGTCCCTTTTCTGCTGCTTGAGGAAAGTTATGTGCAAAGGCAGGGGAAAAAAACACATTTGCTTTTCTTTACTCTTCTACACATTCTTCATGATTTCCCAAAGAACAAAGAAAGAGGCTCCAAGGAAGAAAATGATGGGCATGTTACTTGCAGAAAATCTTAGGATAGTAATATATGAAGCAAGAAAGAGAAGAGCTTCACAATTTCCAGTTTATTTGGTATGTTCCTTGAGTAGGACCTGTGTCCTAATTTACCCAAGCAGAACCATTAACATGATGGAATGGCAATCCAGGTGAATAAAGATATTAACATAAATGAATGTAAGGTCCAGAAATAAACCTATTAATCTAAGAGCCATGAGGGAACATTGGATCCCTAACTTGTAAAAAAAGTATGCTTTGTCTGCCTGGCTTTCTGGCATCTTTAGGATAGTTCTTGATACCCTTCTCCCTCAGGAAGTACTTTCTGTGTTCAATTTAAGAAGTCCCTACCTTCTCTGATAATCTGGAGATAGACCATTATGCCTCTACTACCTTTATTTTCTTTTACAGTTGTACAGTCAGCCTATGTTTGTAGCATGTGTAATGCAGGAAGGAAACAAATGTGGCATTTAACCCTGCAGATAATGAGAAGATATTTTTTTCTGGTTTATCACATGGACAAAAAACTTTAGTATTCTTGAATCCCCTAATTCATTTTTATTTTGTGTGTTTATTTGTTAATAGGCTTTGTGACTGTCTTCTGATAATTCTTTAAAAAAAAATAGAAAGAAATGGATCGTCATATTCCTGCGTATCCTTTGCCAGAAGAAATAAGAAAGGTATGATTTTGAAAGAAAAAGTGATGGGGTTTTCTAAAGGGTTTGCAGCTATTATCAAGCCACAATTTTACATACATTCTTATTTACTGTTTTTCCTCTTTCTGCTTTACTTTAATATTAGTGTGTTGTTTCCTCATGCGCGTTCTGCTATTCTTGAAAAAGTTGGTTTTTTTTAGAAAAATGAATTTTCCTACATAAAAGGTTTACACGCGTATAAACACGTGCATACAAAAATGAAAAATCTTGGGAGGGGAGGAATTCTGAAACGGATAGATATAACTTCTGCTAAGAAAAATGTGAAATTAAAGGGCTTGATAACACAGGGAGGTTGGCTATACAGAAGGGTAGAATAGGTGTCATGTCCATAAAATTACAGGAATGATATATTTTTTTATTGCGTGAGAAGGTTTTTTTCAGAGAACATTCCACGTTTTCAGATTGCAGAATGCAACACAGACTGCAACAGATTTTGTGTAAAATAAGTGGCCTATAATTGTATATATAACTTACATGTCTATAAGCCTCTTTTATGAAAGCATACAGCACTTAGCAATAACACTTAAGACACTTCACAGTGCTTTACAACCCTCTCTAAGCAGTTTATAGAGTTAGCATATTGCCCCCAGCAATCTGAGTCCTCATTTTACCGACCTCAGAAGGATGGAAAGCTGAGTCAATGAACATAATATGCCATGACTTTAATTATATTAAACAATTGCATTAAAACTACTGTTAATTAATACAATTGATGTCAGAGTACATTATGTTCACATGTTATACAGATATAAACAGAGAAATTCTAATCTTTTGGATGCTTAGTATCTCCCACCACTGCTAGTTTAGGGAAGAAGTGTCAGCTTTGGAAGTTCTATTTAGACTATTTATACTGATGAAAAGTTGCACCACATTCATGGCTGTGATTTTCCAACAGCATTAGGTCCTGAAAAAGGATAGGCAATTGGGTTTGACAGAATTGGGTCTGGTTCCATTGCTTCCAATTCCTCCTTGTTTGCCATGTACAATCTGTAGTAAACTCATTTCCACACCATTAATTGTAATGAGGTATGTGCTTTTAGACGTTTCCCAAATGAAAATCTCAACTACACTTTTACTACCATGTCGTGTATGAGATTTCTTCAACCTGATCAAGTATTACTCAGAAAAGTGTTTGTTACCCAGGCACATTAATAATACAACATACATATTTACTGAATGAATCCTGAAAGTGCTATACATATGATGAGATTAAATGTTATCATGTAATCAGATGGGAAACTGAAAAACAAGAACCATTTGTATATTTGGACAGATTGTTATTGCACTGGGGAGAGTGGGATGTAGCAAAATCTTGAAAGCCTAGATATAAACTGAACTTATATCTGGCATAATTAAGTCTCAGTCTCTTGCTTTCCCCTTCTGTTGAGCTGAGATGCCACAATCATGTTTCTTCCTCTGCTTTCCCAGGGTTTGTCAGATGTTCCATCAGATTTATCTATATACAGTACATGACACACTATTTGGCATGAGTCCATTACTAAGTTTTTGAAAAGTCTTTCACAATAACCTATTAGATAACTGAGAGCAGACAATTAAATCTCAAATCACATGCATTCTTAACTAGTGAATAACATTCCTTTGAACTCAGATTTATCTTTCATTTCAGTGGGACTTAGTTTAAATATAGTATTGTTGTCCAAATAGATAAGGTGGCTGAGTGTAGAGAATAACAAAAAAGAAAAAGAAAAGAAAGGAAAATAACATTCTTAGAGAATAAGTAATGGCAAAAATGACAGCCAAAATATGCAAGCTGTATATTTTAAGAAGAGCAACCTTGACTGTTTTTGACTTTATAATATTTAATTTGATTCCCCATTCAATTTCTGCACGTCTTTGAAAAAAAAAGGCTCACAATGGTTAATTGACCCAATAGTGCTTTTATATGAAATCCTAAACTCAGGGAGTGCAATTTTATTTCTAAGTAAACCTGCTTCAGCTTGAAATAGTTAGTCATTAGTGACAGTGTGATAGAATCAACAGCAGCCACAAGGCTAAGTGCCACAAGATCTCTAAAGTTAGCCCTGGTTTACAACGATATGTTTATAGATTTTAGATTGTAACAAAGGTTTGATAATCTTCTTCCTCCATACACAATATAATCTACATAAAGGATTGTTATTGAACGATGTGATGTTTTCAGTATTGTTCTTTATTGCACCGTTGTTTCATGTAGGTAGATATATTTCTTTGGTTTCTCATGACTCCCCCATTTGACTTTCCATTAATTTTATTTTTTCTTTATTTATTAAACTTCTGTACATCTGATACTCTTAAGAGCAAAGGACACAGTCTTCTTTCTCTGTTGCTGCATTATTTAATTATTTTTGTTGTTATACTTGGATGCTCTTATCAATGCACTTCTTTCTTTCTTATTACTACTGGTGATTTGGGAGAGTGATTGACACAAAGTCACCTAGATAGTTTCTGTTTATAAGAGAAGATTAGGATCTGGATCTCTGTGCTCCTAGCAATTTAAACACTGGATCACAGCGGTTCTCTTTTTTATAATATAATCCATTCTGAATAAACATTTATCTAAAGTACAGAGGAAGCCAACATAGACTTCTGAAAATAGAGTTTATAGAGTAAAAGTATAAGTACAATAGTTTGTAAAAGTACATACTAGTGGTTTTAAATTATATTTAAGATATTACTATTCTAAAGGATTGATCTGTTAAAATGTATCATTCATGGTAATTTACTATGGTACCGAAATGACATCCCTCTTGTATAGCAACCACATAATTCTGACTTATCAGTTGTCAGATGTGCAGCAATTAAAGAAATCACTGCCTGGTTCCTGTTCCATGTTTCCTTAGGTCAGTAATATTTCCACAATTGCCTTTTTATTTAACTTGAATAACAGTTACCATCCCATGTAAGCCTATTTTGGTTGGAGAGGCAGGAAAATGGACAAATAATTTAAACTTATTGATATGTATTGATGATAGAAAAGAAATTAATTGGGATACATTTTAATGCTTGGAAAAGGAAGCATTATTTTAAAAAAATCAAGGTGGAAGGTCATCAAAATAATCACATTGTCCTTGATTCTACAGATCTGTCTATATTTCCATCCAGTATAATGTGGCAATGAGACAGGCATTTGCATCATACTGATACTTGTCAAGTAACCATGATTCCTGCACTGTTCTATGGACAGTTCACTGACAAAACTGGACTGCTGCTGTTTAGTGAGTGATGTAGCTAAGGATCTGTCTATGCTGGTTACTGAGTTTTATTCAGAAATCATAAGAAGCTAGAGTTAAATGCTATGGCAAAGTGTTCTATTTTTTAAAAGCATTTGCTAGCATTTCAAATTATGCTATGTTCAATATAGCACAGTGATACCCTTTTGCTTCAGTATGATATAATATACCGTATTTATTCGAGTATAACGCGCACACGTGTATAACGCGCACCCCCTAATTTTTGATTAAAAATCGGTATAAAATTTTGTTTCACACCATTTTTGATTGAATACATGTATAGAATAGAAATTTGGAAAATTTGCCCCAATTGGTTCACATTTAAGGGAAATAGGACCCGTTCACAGGACCCGCCTCTCACCCTCTTCCTCCTGCCGACTGGAGGAAGAGGGTGAGAGGCGGGTCCTGTGAACTGCGGCAGCGGCGGCGGCAATAGTCGCAACTCAGCTGCCTGCCGCCTTTCCCCTCCTTTGTCTCCCAGCTATTGCCGCCGCTCCCAGCTATTGCCAGCGGCAGCAGCGGCGGCAATAGCTGGGAGACAAAGGAGGGGAAAGGCGGCAGGCAGCTGAGTTGCGACTATTGAGCACGGCGCGGCGGCGCCTGAGGCCGGGATCGAGGCTGCAGTCCGGAAATGTACAATTTCCGCCACTGCCACCCCACCCCAGCCCTGGTTTATAACGCGCACCCACACTTTGATTCCTTTTTTTGGTACAAAATTTTGCGCGTTATACTCGAATAAATACGGTATATGGAAAAATATTATCTTGATAATAATGTATTCCAATTATTCTATATCATTCGCTTTATGTGAGTTTGTGAGCATCCAGAGAAGGCAAAATAAGTTCTTGAAAGAAATACTGACGAGCACATGGTTCTATTCCTTAGCTGAAAGTTACTCTGGTTGGTAACACAAAATGTATCTTACTCAGGGTTGAATTTAGTATTTTCAGATTATTGATATAGGTTTCAAATAGAATTGCTCTCTATCCCAACCTTCTCCCTATCCAGTCCGGTGTCTTGCTGAAAGTGGATACATACATTGGAATGTCTGAAATTGTTTATTTTGAAATACAAAGATGGTGGTGCCGCAAGAAATCACCGTGTTCTTTTTAGGATAACAGTCTCTCCTTTTCCTTCATGTTACAGTTCAGTTTGTCCTCTTTCAATAAGTAATTTTAGTACTTTGGAACCTTATGGTATTTATTCTGAATGATGGTTTCATATTTCTGGGCACAGGTTGTTACTGCCAGGAAAAATAGAATTAATTTTTCATTTCCTTCAGAGCCACTGTAACTATGATCAGGCTTCATGAGGCAAAGAAGAGTTAGGAAAAATAAAGGCAAGCGTAGCAAACCTGTATCCAATATCACAGGTACACACTTTTATTACAAAATAATTAGAATATCATGTGAGACGTTCCAATTAGTTAGATTATGGCTTGTCTCATAAATAAATATGATTAGTGTTTATTGCTTGTCTTTTTCAAACCAACTTGATTTTCCCCCCTTTAATCTTTTCGTAGTATTTGAATATCTTTCTTCTCCTTTTCTCAAGAAGGGTTGTTATTTAATATCCATCATGCCCATTCCCATTTTTTTGTTATTTTGTCCCACTCTTCTCATAGTTTAAAGTCTTCAGTATAATATAACATTAACACAATTGTAGTAATAATAATAATAATATATTTATTTCTTAGCCGCACCCTCTCCCGAAGGACTCGGGGCGGCGTACAACAAAACATACGAAATAAATATGTAAACAAAACAAACATAAAGCAAAAACATACACTGAGACATACACAAGGAGGAGGTCGATTGATAAAAACAATTAAAATACAAAATATAAAACCCCTAGAAATTAAATATAATTAAAATACCCGGTTAAAAACCCGTCAGGAGCGATATGGTTAGATCAAAGTTGAGCCAGGCCAGCTGCTTGGAATAGGTGGGTCTTAAGCTTAATACGGAAGGAGCGGAGGTCAGAGGTATTCCTAATATCCGGGGGGAGGTCATTCCACAGGGCTGGGCCCGCCACAGAGAAGGCTCTACTCCTAGGCGCCGCCCCACGACATTGTCTAGCGGACGGCACCTGGAGGAGCCCCTCTCTGTGCGAGCGAATTGGTCGCAGGGATGGTACAATAAACATGTTTATTTGTGCAAGAAAATTTAACATGATATCTACTATATTTTCTTTTATATACATTTTGATGTATATCCACAAAATGACGGCAGCAGTAGAAGTTCCTGGTGCCTCACCGAGCGTCGTCAACCAATTTCGTTGTATTTATTTTGTACAATGACAATAAAGACTATACTAATACTGATAGGTTGATGAGAAGCACTTCTAATATGTTTTGAAGGAAAGCAAGTACCATTATTTCATTTTAGTAAATCACCAGTGTCTTAAAATGTTGTGCAGTGACTTATTTAGGTAGATTAGATTATCTTGTGATGCCTACTGGTTATTTTAAAAGAATATGGCATAGAACTGCCAGCATAGATTACAGTATTGAACCAGGAGTGGGGAAATTTAGCTGCAGGTACTTGAAATAGCCATTAAGCTGATTGTGTGACAGGATTCAATATTGTGTTTTAGTCTATATATCCTTCCTTTAGGAGGCGAGAGTTGTTGGGAAGATAAAATTCAGAGCAAAAGAGACAAATACATTTATTTAAAATACTTGCATTGCTATGCTGCTCTTCATGTTAGAAAAAAGACAGCTATGCAAATAATACATAAAGTCAAGAATAACTCAAGTTGGATTGTTTTGTAGAAGAATCTTGCTTTTTTCTGTTGCTATCCTATGTGTCATGCCTAACATCTAATAACTGGGCTTTTTTGTCAATTTGAGGTAGCTTTTTCTATCACCTCTATACTATATATTTCATAGTGCCCTTCATTTAACTGATTGCAATTTGTATTAAACTTTAATTCATATTTGGCAGCAAAAGCTCACTACGATGATTTTATTATATCCCACTTATTATACCCACTTTACCTCAGAAGAATCTACCTGTTCAGAGGTAAGTTACCTACCTTTGCCAGATGCGGGACTAAAAAGCAGTTGTCATTACCAACTTTATTCACTTCTTAAAGTGAAAAACATACACGCGGGCCCCAAGTCCTTCTATGTCCAATGGGAGCATGCTCCATCTCTCATCAGGGGTCTTTGTCATATTGAGAGGTAGGATTCAAGAAAGTCTTCACCCTCAAATTGGCATATCATAACCAAGCCACTATTTATATCTACCTGTCCATGTGGAAAAATATAAGAAGAGGACCACAGTTATGTTATGTTTATAAACTTCCAGAAGAATCTCACTAACAATGAAGATTTAATCTAATAGCACGGTTGAGTTTCTTTTAAGAATACAGTATTTAAATTTACCTTTTTCATGTAGGTTATTTTATAGGTTTCTGTGTCACCTTCATTCCATTGTGTAATTCAAGTTGCCATACATGGGATTTTCTAATGGTCATAGCTATACCCTGCTTAACTTTAGCATTTTGCAAGGCGGTTGTAACACTCATCTTTAGACCATTTTCAGCATTCTATAGTTTGCAAAAACGTTGTTAAAAGTTTGGAAAATGTTGATTTAATTTTTTTGTGTTGTATGGGGTAATAGTTTTTCGTTGTAATTGGGTTTTGTTTTGTTTTTTGGAATTTGATTTTCATTCACTGTAATTCTTCTTATGACTTCCCTGAGCTGCTTCTGGCGCTCTGCATTTGTGTGTTTGTTTAGAGTAAGTTGCAAGAAAATGACAACCCAAGAGAAACTTTTTGGCAATTATAACAAATTATGCCTGTTTTTCTGCTTGGTTTCTGTCCCTGGTTCATAAGAACTATGATACAGATATTCTTACCATTAGTCCTGTGTGCTTCATTAATATTTCAACATATTTTTATTGTACACGCTCCCAAGTAGGAATAATCAAAGCATTTTGATTTATGGGAGGAAATGAACAAAATGGGCACTGTGTATGAAATTGACAGAGTTTGTGAATGAAGTCTGCCTCTTTTTCTGCAATGCAATTCACGTTCACTCAAACATGTATTTGTTTCCTCAAGTATATCTTGTTTTAAGAAGATTAATAATCTCACATTGACCAAATTTCATAGTTTCTGTGTGAATCATGACTCTGTGTGGCTTTTCATCATGTGATGTTTTCTCCAAATAGTATAATCTGTTTATTTTAAGGATAACACATTTTCAAACTGGTGGTTATAGCAGTTTTTTAAATTAGAAATTATTTTTAAGTTTTTAGTTACAGTTACTGAGAGGAGTCATGCTATAGAATGTTTAATAAATAATTCTGAGTCGTCAAATCAAACTATTTCATTCTTTAATGAAAAATTTATGGAAAAATTTCTATAATTTCTGATTACTTCTAGCCAGGATTATAGATTGGTTTCTGTCCCCTTACTCTAGGAGTGTCTCTGTAGTTCTATTTTTTTGCCATCTTTCCCTGTTTTTCATCAGCATTCTTGTTAATACCGCCACTAAATTGTAGATTATCACAGTTTGTAATAAAAATAATAGAAAAGATCTATAAACCTATTTAATTTTATAAAAAACATTTCTGCATAAATATTCTTTGCTGTTATTAAGAACAGGTAACTATTTCTATACAGGTATTAACCTAGCTACTTTTTTGAAAATCATAAATATTTCACTATGTCGAGGTAAATATCTGTGATTTTCATTTTGCCCCCTAAGGACCTTATATCCATTTGGCCCATTTGGAGAATGTTAATTTTGTCTAAATTTCCAAGGAGAATGGTAAAAATGTTTGTATGAATAATTCAAGGGTAGGTTATTTTGTACTTTCAGGTACATTCAACTATACATGTTAGAAATTCCATCCAGCATTGGTAATGATAAGGAATTATAGAGTTCTAACTTCAGACTCCGTGCTGGAACATTGGTTGTCCACCACTGGAATAATGTGCTATGGGGACATTATTCTGACGCCATATAAAAGGTTGCTTTTATTAAATTTTTTTAAAGGATCAGGTTTTTTTCACTGTACATGTTGCTTATTTTTTTTAGATGTCCCAAGATGAAACGATGTGTAAATATTGTGGAGTCAGTTACTTGATCCTTCATGAATTTAAGCTACTGGATGAGAAAGTAAAAGCAATGGAAAAGAAGATGAAGTTTTTTGAGGGCAGTGTGGAACGGGAGAAAATACTGCAAGAAAAACTACAATGTCTAAGTCAAGATTTTGAACAATGCACAGCAGCTAATGAATCAAAAACAGAAAGGTTGGAACTTATTAGCCATTCTTGCATTTCAAATTAGTATGTCTGTTAATATAATTTGGAGGCAAGTATACTTTAGCTGTTTTGCCAGATTTAGCTCACATCAGATATAATTTCAGATGAAATCATGTTAATCAGTCATAGTTTTAGGTACAATTTAGAAGCCACTATTCACTACTCAACAAAACAAGTGTAATATAAGTGGTGTTATTTTTAGTACTGAAATGATAGCTTAATATGATGCATGAACCAGGCAATTATAATTTATAAAACATGCTTTATAATTTGCATCAAGGGTGGGTTTCAAAAAAAAATTATTACCTATTCTGTGAGCGTGGCTTTGCAGTCATGTGACTGGGTAGGCGTGGCCAACTTGATGTCACTCACCAGGAGATGTCATGGATTGGGTAAAATCCGGTGAAGCTCACTTAACAACGCTCTTGCTTAGCAACCAAAATTTTGGGCTCAATTGTCATAAGTCAAGGACTATCTTTGCCTTCCCCTGCATGGCAGCCTTGTCCTAGTAAACTCTTTCTCCTTTCTGGCAATTTTCCTCTCTGTTAGAGGTACCAAAATAATCCAGACATTGTAAGGTTTCCTGCTGCAGCAGGGGTTTGGACTAGATGACCTTTGAGTAGACTTCTAGTCCTAAATTGCTGTGCTGATTTTCTCTTTCTTTCTTTCTTTCTTTCTTTCTTTCTTTCTTTCTTTCTTTCTTTCTTCCTTCCTTCCTTCCTTCCTTCCTTCCTTCCTTCCTTCTTTCTTTCTTTCTTTCTTTCTTTCTTTCTTTCTTTCTTTCTTTCTCCCCTCTGTGGGAAGCAACCAACCCCCCCGCCCAATAAAATATTACTCCCAGAAAGGCTCATTCCACATGCCTGCCAGATAGATAATGAGATAATGAGCTTATAGAAAGTTTAGTTCCATTCACAAGCACGGTATGATCCAAACCCTTTTAGAAACACAAAGCCCATATTGCACAAACCCCAAAACTTCAAAAACATAGAACCATATAAGAATCCTACCTTTTATACAGTTTGTTGTTTAGTTGACCCATAAACAAACTGCTGAATGTCACTTTGCAAACTTCCTTTTGAGCTTTTCAATTTAAATTGGGCTTTTCAATTTAAAGCAGGTTTCAATTTAAAGTTTGCAGCATTAAGATTTGTGTACTTCAACTCTCAGAATTCCACAGCCAGGCATGGTCAATTCTGATTTAAAGCAACAATTTCTACTTTGCTGAATCCCGGTTAAAAAGTGAGATTCCTTCTTTCTTTTTCTTTCTTTTTCTTTCTCCCTTCCCTTCCTTCCTCTCTCTCTTTCCCCCCTTTCTCTCTTTTAGTTTTTAAAACCTCTTTTCCCTTGCCTGAACCGGCAGGGAAAAAGGGCTTAAAAAAAAGCTTCTGACCAAGGTTCGGGGGCATGGCCAAGCCACCGTTACTACCGGTCCAGTCCGGTACGCCAGATTTTCACTATCTCTTCTGGCATACCGGACAGGACGGGGAGGAATCCACCTCTGATTTGCATCATATATAATGAAGCCACCATAGTTTATTTGTAACTCATGGCTTAATATAGTGCATGAACAGCCATTTTGTTTATCATAATAAGATATGGATGTAACTCGGTTACAAATCAGATTTTAAAACAAACTTTTGATGATAGAGAAGATGTGCTACTCCATAAGCAAAGTTCACAATACGCAGAGCACTTTATTCTTTTAGCAGTCCTTAAACATGTTTGTAAAGTAAGATTATATTATGAATAATTCCTCAGATTGCCTTTCTAACCTTGATTGGCAGTAAAAACTATTTCTAATTCTTTTTTTTCCTGGAGTATGTTAGGTAGCTATCTGAGTTTTAAACTTTTAGTTGCTTTGATATCATAATCTACAGAAATAATACCATCAAAAATCTTTGAAGATGTAAGAGAGAAATAGCATAAATTTGCATATCATTGACTTGTGTGCATGCTAAATAGAAACTGTAGGACATCAATATGTAAAATGGAATAATTAAAAAGAATACATTTTGTATACATAAGATAGGTTATTGATCAATTTTGTTGAATACTCAATATTTCAATTCCAAGTGCTTCCTGACAAATGAGCTATGGACTTTTTTCCAATTCTCCAAGGAACAGCTCAATGGTCTTTGATGCAAATAACACCTGAAACATGGAGAGAAGTTGGTGTCAAAAATATTTTGGTGAAATGGTGATGGGTATAAAAAGAATTTGGGAAAGAAAAGGCAGATAGTAAGAAATAAAATAACTGTAGTTGAAGCTGGCTAGCAATGGAGGGTTTATTTGTACTTCCAAGCATTATTAAAAGAAACCTCTGATTAAACTCACAATAGTTGGATTAGTAGGATTAGATGGCAAGACATAATAGAGTTTGCATATCTTGAAGCTGTAATGCGATAGGTTCAGCTTTTGGTTGAAATAATTACTTTAAAACTAATACATATAAAGACATTTTAAGATTGATTTAGTTGTGGGCTGGATCAACTTGAAACAATCTTATAGGGCAGTGTTGGCGAACCTTTTTGGCATCATGTGCCGAAACGTTCGTGCACGTGGGAGGGGGGAAGCGCTAGGAACTGGAAGAGCAGTTCCCTGGCGCACACAAGTGGGAATACTGGAAACAGGAAGAGCAGTTCTCAGGCGCACAAACGGCAGGAAGATTAGCTTCCAGTTTCCGGTGTGCGCATGCGTTCTGGTCTGGTTTCTGGCACACATGCACATGCTAAGACCAGCTGGTTGGCATGCATGTGCCCACTGAAAACCAGAAGCTCTGGAAACTGCTCTTCCTTTTTCCGGTGCTCTCACACGCACAAAGACCAAATCCAGAAGAGCAACGGGTAACGGCTGGCATGCCCAGAGAGATGGCTCTGCTTGCCACTTCTGGCATGCGTGTCATAGGTTCGCCATCACGGTTATAGGGCCTAGGCTACAAAGTGATGTTTTAAAAGTGTTGAAGTGGGGACAGGAGTTTAGAATGCATATTGGCTTTTCTGATGTTCCAATTCATTATTCTTGTCTCCCTTCACACACACGCACCCTCTTTGATTTTTCCTCTGTTAAGCATATAACTCTATTCTGGCTGTGATAAAAAGACATTCAGCTTCACAGTTTACACGAAATGTACAAGTGCAGAAAAGATCACCATGTTCTTTCTTTTTTCCTTTTAGTTTCTGCAATTAATTAGCTGTGGAGCTTAGGATGTTTTCATGATTTCACGTGTTAAATATTATCAGCGCAGCCAAGATTGTAGTTCAGATTTTGACGAAAAAATTGCAAGCGAAAGAAACTAGCTGTGTTGGAAATTTAAAGGATAATTCATTGTAATTAATGCTGATTCATTAAAACATTGTAATCCTCTGCATATATGTAGGTTTTCTACACATTTTTCTCTCTAGGCATTTTGTGATTTAGGAACAAAAGAGTCTTGCTTAAATAATAAAGACAATCTAGTCTGCTTGTCCAGGGTCCCGGTTCGGCTGGGATGCTTATGAAATCAGGAAATGAATATAGTATAATACTCTGATTGCTTTTCCCACCAACCTGTGCTCATGATGTATCTGTTTCTGGAAAAGTGCTTGGCTCTCATGGTAAGAAGTCATGCATATGATCACAAATTTATCTAGGACAGAGGCCAGTGGATGTAGTTGACATATTGTGAGCATGTTGTGGTCAGTTTTATAAAATGGCTGCTATGAGAATGATTTATGCATTCAGAAAATGGCTACCGTTATGACTTTTCTGATCATAATGACAGGATAATATTTAAGACAGGAGGTACATTTAAGATAGGAGGTTTTCCCAGCCTTGATGCAACTAGTTTATAAGCGAGAAAGGGAGGGGAAGACAATAATCTCAGAAAAATAACACAAATGGTAGATTAGAGTTATAAAAAGCTGATAGACAATAAATATCCATGGAAATAAAATTGCAAGGAAATTGCTAACCAATAGGACATAAAATGTCAGACCAATAGGACAATTTCCATGGGATACAGATAAACAGAAAACAAGCTAATTGCAGATTCCTATTAATTCCTATAGGAATTCCTCCTTCCTATGGAGGAGCAGTAAGAGTTCCAAGACCTAATGATAATGTATTCCTTTAAGAAGATGTCTTTGTAAGGTCTGTATAAAAGGAACTAACCTTGAAATGGACTACTTGCTTGGTTTGGAATCTATTCCCAAGCATCAATTATTCAGTACAGAATAAAGCTTTGCAAAGATTTCTATATCTGTTGGAACCCAATTGGGTGGGACACAGCAGGCTGAGAACCCCCAGCATTCCCCAGGACGTATCAGATCTATTTATTAGGGGGGGAATTGGTAAAGATCTACCTGCCATTCTCTACCACCCCCATTATGGTCTTTACTGATCTGCAGGCAACAATCATTTTAATTTTTAAAGACTGGATATAGGACTAAAGTTGTTCATCTAATTTTGTTTTTCATCTTTTAAATGATGGAAAGGACAGGGACAGCTTGTTGATTCTCTTGAGCATCATTTCGGGGACTTCATGTCTCCTTATTTTAAGGGGAAGGAACTTTTTCCATGTCTGCTTAAAAACAGTCTGCTACTTAATTATTTTACTTCTTTTGTCTGTGTTTTACTAGTGTTTTCTCATTCTTGTAAATGCAAGTAACAGTAGAATTGTGTAAAACAATGTTTCCAGAAAATGCTATCAAATTGCAGATCCAATGAATTTATAGTTAAAAGATCTCAAGCTCCGACTCAGCATAAGGTGCCAATATATGACAGGTCCAGATAGTTCAGTTTTCTTCCTTAGCAGCTATAATTCCTAAGAAATAAATGAAAATAAATAGCTTTATTTGAATATTGCCACAAGAACAACAGAAAATATTTACCAATTTATTACAGTGTAAGATAAGAATGAAAATATTTTACTTTCTAGCATATCCCCTGGTAAAATAAGTTGATCATGCACAATGAATTCCATTTTAAGAACAATTACTAAATGAAATATTATAATACCTTAAAAATAATAGAGGCTGGCATTGCTAAAAGCTCTAGTCATCTAGCTCCAGGTTTTCTCAAAGATAGTGAAAATACAGAGTGAAGGATAGGGTTCAACTGGAGAATTGGGTTTTGAGAGACTGTTGTTGAGAAGGAGGCTGAGAGAACTGAGGAACAGAAGACTGAAATGAAAAAAACCTGGTGGGGGGGGGAAGAGGAGCAGAGGTGGGTTCTACTGGTTCGGCACGGTTCGGTTCAGCCGAACCAGTAGTAAATTGATGGCCTGGGTCACTGGAACTGGCAGCGACCCAGGCTTGCCACGCCTCTGAACCAGTTTTCTCGGTGCCGCCATAGGCGCCGCCATCTTGTTTTTGCCTTCTGCACATGTGCAGAGGATTTTTTGCACTGTGCATGTGTGCACATGCGCACACAAAGTGTGCACACACACACACACGGCGCATCCCTGGGTGAACTGGCAGTAGCAGCAGCCAGAACCCACCCCTGAAGAGGAGAGCTAATAATTTCAGATGCTTAGCGGAAGTGACATTGGATTGGAGAAGGGAAGTGGGGGCTCTGAGCATCGTAATGTTCTTTGAAGGAGTCTGTGTATCTGGAACTTGATAAAGGAGCTGTACAGGAGTCTTATATTGAGAAAGAAAAGTGTTAAATGAGGTTGTAGACTTAGGTTTTTTAAATTTTATCAATCAGTTACACATCGTTTCTGGTAATATCCATTGTGATACATGAGATTATTAAGGATTAAAAAGATGACAAAAGGCACTATAATATAAAGATACACCCTATGAAATAGTAGAAAGTTTACTGCTGAGGATGGGTAGTATTAAGATATCATTCTCCTAATCCCAGCATTAATTAGAAATGCTTGGTTTGCTAAATCTTTAATTATCAGGTTATTTGCACTAATGCTGTGTGAAGTTGGACCATCCTGACTTAATTTATCTCAGAGCAGGCAGATATTAAATGAAGAAAAATGACTCTAATAAAGATAAGGAAGCATAGTATGAATTCAAATTTAATAAGTAAGTATTTAAACACGCCTCATTGTAGCAGGAGGATGTTCCTGAAGGGAGGACTGAAGTACACCAGGAGTATATTTTTAGTAGGAACACCCAAGGTATGAAAATCAGCAGAAATATACCCTGTGTTTCCCCGAAAATAAGACAAGGCCTTATTTTCGTGGAGGTTTTATTATTTTTGAGGTGCAGGAGGCCCCTTAACTTCTGCCTGCGGCCCGCAGATCAGCTGATCCAGAGCGGACTGGAAGTTCTGTCTGTTTCTGGCACACTCTTGCCAGCCCTAGTGTCGCTTGTCCTGCCGCTCTTTTTGTAGCTGCCACTAAGAGAAGGGGTGCGGCAGCTTCCACAAGGCCATTCCGCATGGATGGTAGGTAAATGTGGGGCTCATGGTGCCCGTTCCCCTCCTTTCCCCCCAGGAAATGGGACCGTCTGCGTATGTGTTTAAATATTTTAGGGGAGGGCTTATTTTTCAAGGAAGCCATGTGGATAGACAAGATGAAGTGATTGTCAATATATTGCTAGATAAAGGGCCCCCTGAGTCAGATGTCACTCAATGTACTACTAAGAAAGAGTTGAGACTCTTTGAGAGTGCTAATTGTGTTTTTGATATGGTTATATTTGTTTCCAGGCTATTAGTTGCTGATGTTATCTGAAGCTGTAAAGGCTACAGTTGAAACATAGAAGCAAGTACATAGGAAAACTTAACAGAGTGAAAGATGAAATAAGTTAAATGCATATTGGTGTCCTATGCATCATCAAATTGAAAAGGATTTAAATTGGATACCGTTAGTCAGAAGATCACAAAAAAGTCAAAGAAAAATATTTCATGGGAAGGATATAGCAAAGACAGTATGTAGATACAAAATGGTCAAACAGAATTATGATTATTCAAGTTTATATTATTGATGCATAAAAAGAAACAATTGAGAACTTTTATATCAAGTTCAAGGAAAAATTGACAGAACATAAATGCAAAATGTGCTACTTTTGGTTGGTGACTGGATAGTTGGTGTAGGAAATAGTGAGAGGACATCTAAATTGGACTGCATGCCATAGAAAAGGCAGCAGTGTTATTTGCCAGCAGATCCTTTCAACCTGGAAGCATCTTTCAGTTAGCTTTGTAGATACTGCTGAACCAATCATGATCTCAGGGGGCAAGATGTTCCAAAGGGCTGGGGTCATGGCTGAGAAGGATCTTCTCCTGGATCCCACTGGTCAGAATTCCTTGACTGACGAGATCTACAGCATGCCTTTCCTGGCGGCACGGGTGGAGTGGACCTGTCCCATAGCAGTGAAGAATTTTGGGGTAATTTTGGATTTGGCTTGATCCAGGATACTCACACTTTGCCAGTTGAAACTATGGTTAAATCTGTTCATGTGTTGTGAAAGATTAAAAGATTAATTGATTAAATGTATTACGAATAAAATATGTTAATAGGAATAAGACACCAAATTAAATTGGTGATATTTAAAAAAAATTGTAAAGCACATATTAAGAAATTCTGAAATCTTGGGGTACAAATCTTATTAAATACAATGGAACCAAATATATATCCAAGGAACATACTGTATTCATTTAGTAGCACTGGTGTCAACTGTTTTTTACGTGTGAGCATCAGGCTTCATCCTGTGAAATACTTTAACAATCTCAGAAATTGGAAATGGATGAATAACCATATACCAATATTACATAGCAATCTCTAATGTCTGGAGTACCTACAAATTGGAATTGAGCCAGTTGGTTGTGCTCTGCAAATGACTCTGTCATTTTGATTTACCCTGCAATAAGGAACTAGTTATGCTCCAGTTTTTATAACATGCTTTGTACATACATATGTAAAAGATTTAATTTACAAGCACATTAACAATTCTGTGCAAATAGATGCTCAAAATGAACCCCCCCCCTCATTTTCTTCATTTAGCAAGATGAAGGAATTCCCTGACCCCCTTGTTAAGGATAGGTTATCCTAACTATGAAAAAAAGGCTTTCCTTGAACAGAAGGGTATATGGAATCTAAGGCAGGAATTAATGAGACTAATTATTATATTTTTAGGCAAAGGATAATACTATCTATTTTATTTCTTTCAGAATAAAAGAATTAGTTACAGAACTTGAAAATAAGGAAACTGCAGTAGAGAATTTAAACAAACAGTTGAGAAGCTTTCACAAAGAAAAGGAAGATATATGGAGACAATCACAATTGGTCCAGTAAGAATTCTCACATGAGGTGGTTTGGGGAGGGGGGATTTATTTTCTAGTGAAATTGTCTTTCTGTCTGAAAAATCTGTTTTCTTGGTAGGTTTTAAAGCTGTATTTTAAAAAAATTATAGTAGTATGTACAAGGAAATAATGTGTAAATGCAGGTTTATTGACCAAACCAATGGCTTGATGTTTTAAGAATGCGTAGGCAAGATCTTGACTTAGCAATAGTTCATACCAATACCCCCTAAGTATTTACTGCACTGAATCTCATAGATCAGGGGTGAACTGGCTCTGGTCCGTGGCATGCCAGAAACTGGTCTGTAGAAACAAGTGAAGCCCTATCTGCGGGATGCAGGCAGCATGCAAAAGCACCTCCTCTTTGGTCCACGGAAAAACCTCTCCCTGGAATTGGTCCCTGGTGCCCAAAAGGTTGGGGGTCGCTGCCATCGATGATTGTATTTTCTTCTCTTTTATGCCAACTTGAAAAGGAGATAAATCTTCATTGAAACTCTAACAACAGGCATTTCTTTTGCTATTTAAGTATTTATCTGAACTTGTGTATTTGACTATTAGAAAATTATTTTCCTTACATTAAAATTGATTTAAATATTGATTTAACCTTTCAAATGGATCTCTTCTAAATATTATTTTGATTTTAAAATCATAACCATTTTTTCTTTCTTTTTTGGCAGGAAAACATTACAACGACATAAATTTATCCTAAAAATAGCCTTTAATATTATTCCCTTTATCAGGGGAGAGCTAAAGAAGTTTAAAGAAGAAATATCTGGTTATCTCAAAGAATGGATTTCACTAAAAGGAGAGATATTTTTACAACTAAAAACCATTAATAAAATAGGACTGGCAGGTAGATTATCAAAGCAAAACTTTTCCTAGCATGTTTAGACTGTTTATAGAGTTCACACCTATCAAAGCAGTGATACATTGAATTGATACCTTGTTCTCACTGAGATTTGTGATGATGGTACTGTATAGTGTAGGTATTAGAAAAATATTTTCAGATCACATTTTGATGCAATTTACCCACATCAGTATATGATTCAGGACATAATTTCATTTTGGTCTACAGTTTTTCATTTAAAATGCACAGAAAAATGTTTCTTATGAAAAGTGCCACAAAACACAAATAATAATGAAATATCACATATATAATACATTCCTAATAGGAAAATTGTTTTAGGAATAACCTAAAAAAATAAATGTGCCAAATATTTTTCTGTGGATTTTTAAGATGCAAATTGATGTAGAGATAAATATAAGTTCTGAAAAATGGGATACTAGTGTAGAATATTTCTGTAAATCAAAATATATATCAAAATAATGTTTACAAAATTATTCATAGAAAATTAGAATATGCACTTCTGGATATTGATTTTCCTACATGAGTGGAGTATTTTGCTTAGATAAGCCTGAATTTAAAGTCCCTGTTACATGTTGAAGATCATAGCACCCCGAGAATAGTTTAGGAAATCAGTTTAGTAAATCAGTGAAGCCTCAAAGAGTATGTCACTTCCTGAGCTTCATAAAGTTTCCAGAATCCAAGTCCAGGAGTCAACTGCTCCATACTACTTGCTAAAAGTCATTGAATGTTTGTCCACTGATTCGTTTCTGCGTATTATGATGTCACATGACTTAAATAATATCGAACATAGAATATTTTCTGCTACAGAAGCACTTTTGCCAGCCTTCCCCTAAAGTCAGAGAGAGGAAGGGTCATGGAATTAGGAAAGTATAGGAATGTGTTTTGATTTTTCTGACGTTTGAGAAGCTAATATAGAAAGACTGAATAGCATTTGGGCTAACATGGTATAAATTTAGACCTGTTTTCTCCTTACTTCCTCCACATTTCAGTTTTAAAGGAGATTTGTTCTGAATATTGAGTCACATTAAGAAATACAAAATTGTGTGCCTCTTTACATAGAGGACTGTTTTGAACACAAAGTTCAGATAAATTATTACCCACTCTTGTCTCAATTAATATAAATAAAAACAAAATTGGGACTAGAACTCACGGGTCCCTGGTTTCTAGTCTGATACCACAACTTCTACACAAAACTGTCTTTAAAATATATAATTTATATAATTTCCTAAAAAGTACTAGTGAAAATAAATGATGAAATATTGAAAACAAACAATCTGAATAGAAAGCCGTAACAAATCACGTTACTGTCAAGAAAACAGTATGGAGTCATTTTACTCAACAAGAGTCAAGTTTGACTTGAGGGAAAGTTAATTTTATAGTATTTCTGAAAAAAAATGGATATACATATGTGAATGTTAACTTGAAATTTTTTCCAAGACAGTAACATACACTTTAGCATAAAGTGAATACTATTCGGAGATACATTTGATCATTACCTAGGTATTAGACTGCAGGGTGAATTAATCAAGTTGGCAAAGTCTTTACAGGACTTTTATCAACAGTATATTGCTTGTAATATTTAGCTTTTCACTATGAATTAAAGATTTAAATAATAACAGAATAACAAGAGTTGGAAGGGACCTTAGAGATAGAATAGAATAGCAGAGTTGGAAGGGACCTTGGAGGTCTTCTAGTCCAACCTCCTGCTCAAACAGGAGATTCTCTACCATTACAGACAAATGGCTGTCCATCTCCTTCTTAAAACCTATAGTTATGAAGCTCCCACAACTTCTGAAGACAAGCCATTCCACTAATTGTTCTCACTTTCAAAAAATGTCACTTTTTTCTAGAAGTAAATTTATTCTTTTAGTTTGTATCAATTAACTAGATGACAAGTTGAAATAATACTAGTATCTTAATAACTTCAGATACTTGTTCTGTTTTCTTATAGAATACATATGTAACAGAATATCCATACTTTTTATTTGCATTCATTAGTTGACAAGTTGAAATAATGCTAGTATCTTAATAACTACAGATACCCACCCTGTTTTCTTATAGACTAGTATAGCAACAAATAAATATATGTTTGGATGATATAATCAGAGTACATAAATGTTGTAAAAGTTGTAGTATGGATATAACTATAATTTTGCCCTGGCTTTTATCACATTTCAGAAGTATACAGTTTGAACCAAACCTTAGGTGAGTGTCAAAGGAAAAATCTAATCCTTCAAAAAGAGGTGGAACACCTAAGACTGAAGTCCGATGCAGCTGCACTGGAAGCTAAGCAACTTCAGGCTTCTCTTTTACGGGAGAATGAATTACAAAATAAATGTAATACATTACAAAAGAAAATGCAAGGTAAGATGTTAATTTTTTTAAAAGTGAAGAACAGTATATTTTGAATACATGTATTATTGTGGTAGACATATAATGAAAGTGATGGGTAACATTTCCTACTATGTGCATAAATGTACATGAACCACTGATTCACGCAATCTCTCCATCAATATATTTTTGCATAGCTTTAACGAAAGCAGTTACTTTCACTTTTAAAGTACCCAAAGTTCACATTTATACCTCCACATGAACTATAGTTTCTTCTAGTTTGAACAATCCATGGTTGAATTATATTTTCAGATTCTGCCTTATTTTAAAATGACAATTCCCAACTTGTCATCAGAGTGCAATCTCCAAAGCAGAAACTTATGCTTCTTTTCTCACAGCAATATCAGACGAAAGAAGAAAAGTCCAGCCAATAGTTTCCACATAAAGTGGGAAAACGTGGTAATTCATTACATCTGAATGCACCCAAACAATCATTAAAGCTTAGTTCATATTTGTCTTTTATTAATTTCTCTGTGTTGTGTACATATATGCTTCTTTCCTTTGAAAGTTTATGGGCAGTTTTTCCTTAATAAATGTCAGAGTTGCAAAATGATATTTATGCACTCACTCGCTTCATCTTATTTCTCAAAAAAGGGATGTAGGGCCTTGAAAGGGATTATAAAGAGATCTAAAGCCTCTTTTAGGAGATATGTAAATAATATGTGTATTGTATTTTTGTGGATCTCAAGTGATTTATTTGCAAAGAGTAAGCAGTAGATGAAAAAAGTGTACAGTAGTGTAAAGACTGCAACAGCCCCTACTGACAAACACATCCATGAACACCAACTAGCAGTCAGAAGACTCTTTAATTTTAATACAGATGGACAGACTTAACCATAATTTTAACTGGGAACCTGTGACCATACTAGACCAAACCAAGTCCAAAAACTTTAAAGAATTCATGGAAGCCTGGCACTCTGAAAAATTGGCCATCAATAGACATAAACAACATCTACATACTGTGCAAAAAAGACAATCAACAAGTTAAAAAGGAAACGAAGACCAAACACCTCCCCGCTAGCATGGACTCTAGGGTTCAAGTCATTTTTTTGCCCTAGCCTCGTGTCTAGGGTTATTATCATCTTTCCCATTATTTTGGTTTTTAGTGTACTGAATGGGTCCTTGACATTATAGAAGATAAAATGAATCCAAATGAAAGATCTATGCAATATCATTCTGAGTCCTACCATCTCCTTCAGCAACCCTAACCCTACTTTGACCATTTTCTATTTTATGGGGGGCTGCTGTAGTACAAGAATTGGCAGCACCTATTGATCTTGGCTAATTGCCCCAATCCTAATCATAGTTAGACCTGTTCAGTACTTTGGTAGGAGACAATCAAGTGTGTAGGTTAGACTGGGGAACTAATGAAACATTATGGGAAAATACTATGGTTTTATTTATGTATGTTTTTAATTTGTGAAGCCACTTGCTCATCATCAACTCACGTGACTTACTCAGAATTAAAAATGGTTTAAAATTTGAAGAAGAACAATCAACCAAGGAAAACAAACTCAGTCAATTACATCTATACAGCAAATTCTTATATCACTTAATAGACTATATAGACCTCAAGGAGAGGGAGATTTTGTTCACAAGGTCAGGCACAGAGAAGGCACACCTCCTCAGTCTTTCAGATAACATTGTTTGATTGACAGGATGTGGAGAATGCCAACTCCTTCAGATTTTATTAATAATTGGAGAAAGACTCTTCTGTAAATAGCTTAATGACCACAAATACCCATGTAAGAATTTGATCTTAATTCAAGATAATCTTTATCTTCCTGCTGCTTAGTTTAAGCTGCCATTTGTTTGCAAATATGGCAATAATGCCCTTGAGACAGTACTTCCAGACAGAAAATGTGTGCCACTAGATTCAGATCCATGTTCCTGAATATCTACTTTTTGGAGAGAAAAAAACCTAAATAGAAAGCTATGTAATCCCATAACATTTGGACATTGTGACCAGATTTTAAAAAGAATGAAAGCTGGGCTGTCGAACAAAGTCAAACTATACTTGGGTGATCACTTTTTTAAAAAACCTAAGTCATCTTGTCATAAAATAAATACACTTCGTCTCAAAGCGTTGTGACTTATTGTCATTCCAGAATGGTGATTTTTCTTCTCCAGTTTTCTTAAGGGGTTAATGTTCCCATAAAAATATGGAGAATTCCATCCCACATAAAAGAAACACGAAAAGATGGATAAGTTATTCTGTTTCCTCCACTTCCCACCCCAACCTATTTTATTATTGCACCATAAAAAAGTATTCCATAACCCATGTCCAGTTCCAAATGTGTACTGCTCTCATTAATTCCTTATGACACTATGGAACAAGTAATTCAAAGATTTTGGATTTAAGTGAAGGTTGTCACACTTTTTTTTATTCCTATGATATCCCACTATTCTTTGAAGTTTTAGCAGTTAACTAGGAAGTAAATCCCAAAATTTAGCTTGTATTTTAATGAATGAAAGCTATGAGTAATTCTGTAGGCAGATTCTAACAATTACATTCCATTAAACTTATCAATGTACTAAGTAATAGGCCATTGCATTATGAGTTTTGGCTGACAAGCTGAAAATCAAGATGTACTACTTGTTCCCACTGAAATAATTTTAAATTTTCAAGCATGAAAAAAACTTGTTGTTTTTCCTAATCTGCCTCTCCCTTCTTTGAGGTCAGTATGACCAGAAAATTAGTAAAATGAATTTCTGTTTTCCCTCAGAAAGAGCTCAATGCTCTCCTATTTTCAGTAAATAGAAAGATACTATGACCAGCAGTGGAGGAATTAATAATAATAATAAAATAAACAGAATACCTTTTGAAAAGAAAAAAAGGGCCAACAATCCCAAATGTATTTTATCCACTGATGGGCAAAATATATTTTAATTTGTCGGTAAAGTGAAGCTTAACTTCAAAATGATTTGCTTCTACTGGAGATACTAGAACAATTAAAAAAGTGAATAAGAAGTATTATTCCTTGTTAAAAAAAGTGCTCCCACTATTTCAGTCAATTTAGTTATATGGATAATTCTTTTGCATAATTTTGTATCATTCTGAAATGATGAAAATTAGATCTTGACCGTCAGTCTGAATATCTTTTCAAATATTTGAAACATGTTATCATGCCCAAACTCAGTGCACTATTTTCAAAATTAGGCATTCCCAATTCATTTTAATCTTTTTTGGATCATTCTTACTGCCTTTATTTGACCTAGTTGGTCCATGTAGCTGAAAATACATTTTTATCATGGTTCCGAAGGAAGCTTCAAATTGGATAAAGCCGAAAATTGCATTTTCCTTTACACTGCTGACTTATGTTTATGTTATGAACAACTTCAGTTCTAAGTTCCTTTTTGCATTTTTTATTACAAAGCCAAGAATTCCTCATCCCATAGCTGTACATTATAATTGTATTTATACTCTGCCTTTATTTTTTTTACAAATAACTTAAGGCAGTAAACATATTCACCTCTTCCTCCTATTTTTCCCACAACAATCAATCACCCTGTGAAGTGAGTTGAACTAAAAGATAGTGACTGTCCCAAGATCACCCAGCTGGGCCTCCATGACTATGGCAGGACTAGAACTCGGTCTTCTGTTTCTTAGCCTGGTGCCTTCACCACCACATCAAACTGACTTTACTGGATTTTGAGTTGAGATTTTTGAATTTATCTCTATTAAACTTTTTTTTATTGTTTTAATTAGACAAATAACACACACACAAAACACTCTTCAATACAACTGCCAGCTAGCATGTCGATTGGTTACATTTGAGTTCCGTTCATTACTACAATCATTCTTTATACTTCATTCACATTAAATTGTGCATTTTAAATCAAAAACGATACCCACATTCTCCTTTAGCTACATTTGTTCTGAGAGTACTTTTATCAAGAGACATTCGTATTTATATTATTCAGTGGATAAACATTTTAACACCGACAGCCATCTATGAGAGCTACCACATTCTGTTTATTTATTGCCTAGGATTCCTATTTCTTTCCTCCATCCACCTATACCATTTATCCCATATCTGATAGAATTCTGATTCTTCTTTTCCCTGGATTTCTTTAGTTAATTTAAATTTTATTATACCACATTTTCCCGAAAATAAGACAGGGTCTTATTTTCTTTTGATCCCTGAAATAAGCGCTTGGCCTTATTTTCGGGGAGGTCTTATTATTTTTGAGGTGCAGAAGGCGGCGAGCATAGTCGCCTCATGGCTGCTGCTGTGTTGCAGTATTTTCGGGGAGGGCTTATTTTCGGGGGGAGAACTTATTTTAGCGCAAATCCTCAAAACCCCGATTGGGTTTATTATCCAGGGAGGTCTTATTTTCAGGAAACAGGGTATTTTTCCACTTTCTAGATTATTGAAAACATGTTGAAATTTGTTACCATCTGCTAATGTTTAAATTGTCTCACCTATGTTTATATGACTTAAACATTGAGATGTATCCTTCTACCTCTTTATTTGGGAGTTGAAGTCCACAAGTCATAAACGGGTCACGATTCCCCACCCCTGATATAAGTAGTTTATAAAAATGCTGACGGGACTATGCCCAAGATATATCATTTTGATGTTCTGCTTGATATTTCACTCCTTCTTGTTGAATGCAAAAAACTTTATGTCTATAACATTTCCATAATGTATTAAGAAACTACTACATATATATAAAAAGTAAGTTTAGGCTAAGACATGTCCTTGGCAAATACTTCTAGTATTCACTGTTTTCAAAGTATTTGCACATTGTAGGCATGCTTGTTTGACTAATTATTATTTGGCTTCTTGGGCCCTCCTTTTTCTGATTTGATGATATCTATCTGCAGCATCTCTATAATAGTTAATAGACTAGCATTAATGTAATACATTGACCTGTTTAGTCTAGCCCAGGGGTGTCAAACTCGATTTCATTGAGGGCTGCATCAGGGTTGTATTTGACCTCAGGGGGCCAGGGCCATTTCAACGTCACTCATGTCGGGGGTGCCTGTGGTGGCCCGAGCACTCTGCCAGCAAAAACAGGCTCCTGAGCTCCATTTTCAGCTGTGACGGTCTTCTTCAACCTTCTGCCAGTAAAAATGGAGCTCAGGAGAGCCACATGTAGCCCTTGCGAGCTCCATTTTTTACTGTGACAGCCTCCTGCAATGCTCTAACAGCGAAAATGGAGCTCGAGAAGGCCGTGTGCAGCCCTCCCGAGTTCTGTTTCTGCTGGCAGAGACACCAAGGGCCGGTTCTTCGCTATTTCTAGGGCAGCCCCGGGGGCCAGGTCTAAGCACCCTGTGGGTCAGAACCGGTCCCCAGGCCTTGAGTTTGACACCCCTGGTCTAGACCATCCTACTTGGGCAGTAAAGGGGACCTACTGCGAATCCCATTGGTCAAAGAACTCCAACTATCAGAATTCAAAAGAAGAGCCTTTTCTGCCATAGCACCCACCTTTTGGAACATCCTGCCCTCCAGGGTAAGATCTGCTCCCAACCTCCTATCCTAAGAGCCTAAAGAACCGGCTCTACAAGTTGGTTGCGGATCCAATGGGAGAGTTCAATTCTGGAGGTGGCTGTTAAATCGATAGCAGACTCCACCTCCCGACCCCCTGCTCTCTGCTCCCCACTCATCTGTCTTATTTTAAAATTACAATAATACAATACAATACAATAGTAGAGTTGGAAGGGACCTTGGAGGTCTTCTAGTCCAACCCCCTGCCTAGGCAGGAAACCCTATAACATTTCAGACAAATAGCTATCCAAGATCTTCTTAAAGACTTCCAGTGTTGGGGCATTCACAACTTCTGGAGGCAAGCTGTTCCACTGATTAATTGTTCTCACTGTCAGGAAATTTCTCCTCAGTTCTAAGTTGCTTCTCTCCTTGATTAGTTTCCACCCATTGCTTCTTGTTCTACCCTCAGGTGCTTTGGAGAATAGTTTGACTCCCTCTTCTTTGTGGCAACCTCTGAGATATTGGAATAATGCTATCATGTCTCCCCTAGTCCTTCTTTCTCTTAAGCTAAACATACCCAGTTCCTGCAACCGTTCTTCATATGTTTTAGTCTCCAGTCCCCTAATCATCTTTGTTGCTCTTCTCTGCACTCTTTCTAGAGTCTCCACATCTTTTTTACATCGTGGCGACCAGAACTGAATGCAGTATTCCAAGTGTGGCCTTACCAAGGCATTATAAAGTGGTATTAACACTTCACGTGATCTTGATTCTATCCCTCTGTTGATGCAGCCTAGAACTGTGTTGGCTTTTTTGGCAGCTGCTGCACACTGCTGGCTCATATTTAAATGGTTGTCCACTAGGACTCCAAGATCCCTTTCACAGTTACTACTACTGAGTAAGGTATCACCTATACTGTACCTGTGCATTCCGTTTTTGTTGCCTAAATGTAGAACCTTACTCTTTTCACCATTGAATTTCATTTTATTAGATAGTGCCCAATGTTCAAGTTTGTCAAGATCCTTCTGTATCTTAAGCCTATCTTCTGGAGTGTTGGCTATTCCTGCCAGCTTGGTATCATCTGCAAATTTGATGAGTTCCCCATTTATTCCCTCATCCAAATCATTGATGAAGATGTTGAAGAGTACTGGGCCTAAAACAGAGCACCACTTGAACTCCATCAGCATTGACAAATTCACCATCAATCGGTTGCAAAAAGTGGCTTTACTCAGAACAGCTTCCATCCTGCGACAATATCTGTAACACCATCAAACATCTAAATCTGCCTATCCCAGGTCCTTGGAAAGGACTCGATAGAAGGATTAAATTGCCAAATCCAGACTGAACATCTGGCTGTGCAATGAACCATAATAATATAGATGCATAATTATAGCCTTTCTCAACCTGCCTCTCTCTAGTTATGTAGATACAGTTCTAAGACACTGAGAATTATGGGCATTGGAATTCCAATACATGTGGAGATTGTCCCTTTGAGCAAAGTTAGAATTTGTGGAAACTGTCAGTATAAGCAAACTTAGAAGCGTTTGTGGGATTTGCAACACTAGAGGCTTTAGATTATTTAAATTCTATTACTGTGCAATTTTAAGAAAGGTCATTGATGTATTTTTATTGCACAACTTAAAACACTTAATTTTCTTATGTTTGACAAAATCTGACGACACATTAATTCTTCCACTTGGATTATCTGTTATGTCACATTGAAACAATTATTGAAATGAGCATGGAAATCTTTTTATATAACTGCTCTTTACATGTTGAATTCAATTTCTTCATAAATGTGGTTTACCGAGAAGGTCAGCAATTTGATGTAAAAAGAGTTCTTTTAAAATTATTTTTACATTTGATGTGATTGTGTGGAATCTGTAATATCTCTCCCATGCCTGTAGCAAAAGGGTCACTGTGACCAGCTATGGTATAGATGTTGACAGTACATTTTTGACATAATCTAAAGTTGTGCTTTTTGTCATTGTCAGATCTTTTAGGTAGGTACTCTATAAAGAATGCCGGGAGGGATTAAATTAATGTAACTTAATACACTGTATAGACATAAAAATCATTTTAACATATGTAAAAAGTAATTGAAGACATGGTTCTTCCCTTGGGTATGGGTCAAGATGGGAGGTGAACATAGCAGTTTTTATTTTATTTTATAGAGATGGCACTGTTATTGGTTTGGTAGAGTTTTAGTCTTGTGGTTTTATTATTGTCTGTTGTTGACCACCTAGGTTTATTTTATATAATAAAAGTGTGCTGTATAAATTTATGAAGCAAATCAATACAATAAATAACATTTAGCAGGTGCTAGGATATCGCTGGGCCAGCCTGGACTCAGAAGCTTAAATAAGCCAGGCTTCAATACTTTTTGGATAGGAACTACTACCGGTAGAGAATGTCAGGACTGTTGACTAGACTGAGATGTTAAAAAAAAAACATTGTTGAAGAATGGATACATAAATCCATTTCTGACTGTTGCTCAGAATTAAACGGATATGTGTGCAGGAAGAGGGATGTGGTAGCTCAGTGGCTAAGACACTCAGCTTGTTGATCAGAAAGTCGGCAGTTTGGCAGTTCGAATCCCTAGCACTGCATAATGGAGTGAGCTCCTTGTTACTTGTCCCAGCTTTGGCCAACCCAGCAATTCAAAACACGTAAAAAGGCAAGTAGAAAAATAGGGTACACCTTTGGTGGGAAGGTATCAGCGTTCCGTTTACCTTTGGCATTTAGTCATGCCGGCCACATGGCCACGGAGACGTCTTCGGACAGCGCTGGCTCTTCAACTTTGAAACGGAGATGAGCATCTCCTCCTAGAGTCAGGAACGACTAGCACGTATGTGCGAGGGGAACCTTTACCTTTATGTGCATGAAGAACCAGGAGTCATGCTTGATTTGAAGAAGACAAATGAATGTAGATTTGAGCCTGAACAGGAAGGAGTAGGAAGAGGAGAAGGAGGGGACAAAGGGGAAGAAATAATAATATGGGTGGTTGTGGAGAAATGTAGAGCAAAAAATACTATAATGACAGAGGTATAACCCTTAATCCTCTCATAACTCAGTTCCAAATTTCCCTATTCTGTAAAAAGGATTTCACAGTTGTTTATTGTCGCAGTATGTAGATAGGGTAAGGTAATTGGTTTAGAATGACAACAGCAAGCACTGCCCGATAAAGCATTTTTGTTTTGATTTCAGTCAATGTGTGAGAATATAATTCTAGAATATCTCTGTTAAAATAGATATTAGATCATCTAGTTCAGTATTTTGGATTATTCAGTGACCAATCAAGCAGATTTAGGGAATTTCCACATTTTCTTCCTTGAAACGGAATTGTGATAGTGATATTTCACCAATTGACAAGTAATATTGAAGATTGATTTTTCTATTCTCCACTATTGAAGAAGACCCAATTTCTTTCAGTTCTGAATCAGATTATCTTAAAATATACACCACTGCATTTTGATTTTAAACCTGCAATTTGGCGAGAGCTGGAAGTTTCTTCTTATTGCTTTTGGCTCTCGGGCAGTGATATTTCTACAGAATTGTTCATGACATAATCATGAATAGAAGGATGGTAAGCTTTTTCTGTTGCTTCTCAGTATTTATTTATTATATTTATATGGCCACTCATTTCATGCAATGTGGCACACAAAACAATCATAAAAATGTTTAAAAAAACATTCAAAAGTAGAAAGAATTAATATTGTTGTAAAAGGCTAAGAGAAGACATCAGGTTTTAAACAACAGAGCCATCTTATCATATTACTTGTGTTTCCCACTACTTGTGTTGGCACAAGTGAGCTTTAAGGGATTTTCTTCAGAGGGTCAGCTGACTGGATACCAGGGTTGAGATCAAAGAGTTGGAACATGAAACCTGTAAGACACTGGGCTCATAAACTGCCATTTAAGGTGTGTGACCTCTGATTAAAGTTAATGAACTTATCAATACTAACCTTTATTGATAGGCTACTCAATTTATCTAGTGACTCTATAAAGTCTTTTAAATTGATGACCATTACCAAATCTGCTGGCAGTGAATTCCATAGTGCAGCTATGATTTCTGAACATAAATGCTTCGTTTATCACTTCTGAATCTCCTTGCTTTTGGAGAGGCATCCTTTATCCTTCCCAGTTATTTTGGTTGCCAGTAATTACTGCACAGTAATTTTCTTTGTCTTTCTACTACTATTGTTGATGTAGTTATTATAATATTTTTTCTATAAAATCTGTTCTATATATTAAAATCCATCCAAAAGTAAAATATTTTCCCCTTCAAGAACAAAGTATTTAAGCCTACATAAAATGTTTGCTAACAAAGCTGCTTAATTTCTGGACTATTCAGCTCTCAAGTGTTTTCACTCTCTCTGTAAATGTCCCAGAACTCTGCCTTGGCGTTTTGGATGGTTTTGCATTTTTTATTTTACCTTGCAACATATTTTTATATTTTCTTGCAATAAAGATTGTCTACATTTCAGCTCAATTCCTGGTGATTTCGTGGACATATATCCATGTAGAACCTTTGGCATCATTGCAGCAGTAATTTGCCATCCAGACTTTTTGTTTTTTTTAAAAATTCCTCCATTTGGTTTACACCCAAGGATTTCTTGGCAGTCTTCCATTCCAATGCCTTTTAGGTCTGATATTGCTTAGCCTTTCTGAGATCCACCAAGAGCAAATAGGGGCTGCTACTTGCTGTCACAATTAGTTGGAAAGATTTCAAAGATGGGAAAGAGCAAGTTTTAGAGATGTGCTGTCTAAGACTTAAAGAAGAATCTATTGATTACAGAATAAAAGAACTGGAAGGACTTTGGAGGTCTTCTAGCCCAACTTCCTGCAGAAAGGAAACCCTATACCATTTCAGACCAATGGCTGTCTAATCTCATCTTAAAAGCGTCCAGGGTTGGCTCACCCACAACTTCTAGAAGCAAGTCGTTCTACTAATGAATTGTTCTAAGTGGCAGGAAATTTTTTTCCTTAGTTCTAGGTTACTTCTCTCCTTAATTAGTTTCCATCCATTGCTTCTTGTCCTACCTTCAGGCGCTTTGGAGAATAGGTTGACCCCTCTTCTTTGTAGCAGCCCCTTAGATATTGGAACACTGCTATCAGATCACCCATTATATGCACAGCAGGAAGCTAGAAGTAAGACCACTATGTAGCCATGTGTGCTGATATTTTATTTTCTCAATTTATTGTCTATATAATTTTCAGTAGACACTTGCAGAAGCCCACTGTAATTTTCAAATGTTTGTGTAAAGCAGTGGTAGTCAACCTGGTCCCTACCATCCACTAGTGAGCGTTCCAGCTTTCATGGTGGGCGGTAGGGGTTTGCTGTAACTCTGCTTTATAAATTTTATAAAGTAAAGTTACTTTCCTACTTTATAAATCACCATTACTGTGGAACCGGTGGGCGGTTAGAAAATTTTACTACTAACAGAGATACAAAAGTGGGTGGTAGGTATAAAAAGGTTGACTACCCCTGGTGTAAAGCCATTTGTAAAACCAGTGATAATCAGTTTGCAGAGTTTATCTTTTATGTAACTCATTTTCTTCTGATATCGCTACCTAATGATATCAAAAATACTTTTAATGCCTTGGAAATTCTAGAAAATTGCATCAATATAAAAATTTGGTCTGGGACATACCGTGTTTCCCCGAAAATAAGCCACGCCCTGCTAATAAGCCCAATCGGGCTTTTCAGAGCATGCGCCACAATACGCCCTCCCCTGAAAATAAGCCCGCCCCCAGTCCCCGCCATTAACACTGTACCACCTACCGGTACAGCTTCCGGGGCAAAAAGAGGGCTCGCCGCAAAAACAGCGGCAGGCCAGCAATGTGATCACCCCCTCCTGCCTGTTCCTTCTCGTGCAAAAAAACACCGCCCACCCCAACGGCAAAGGCAGCCTGCCTGGTTCCCTTCCTCGCGTTCCTCGCCATTGTGCTCAGGGAAGCGGCTGGTGAAAAAAAAATCTTCTCACGAGTTCAATCAAACATCTTGAAATCGCGAGAAGTTTTTTTTTTTTTACCAGGGGCTTCCCTGAATATAATGTCGAGGAATGCAACAAAGCTAGAAAGGTAGGAGGCACGCCCCGCGGCCCAACACCGCCCACTTTGCCCCAATGGTAAAGGCAGCCTGCCTGGTTCCTTTCCCCGCCGTCCCTTTAACGAGGGGCGGCAGGTGGGGTGGGGGGGAGAAGCGAGGCACGCCTCCTACCTTTCCAGCTCCGTCGTGTTCCTCGCCCTTTCGCTGATTGAATCCCCTTGTAAAAAAATCTCATTAGTTCAACTCGCGAGATCTTTTTTTACAAGGGGATTCAATGAGCGAAAGGGCGAGGAACGCAACAGAGCTGTCAGTCTCTGGTAGCGCTAGGACACGCGTCTCGCTTCTCCCCCCCCCACCTCTCCCCCCTCACTAAAGGGACGGCAGGAGAGGGAACCAGCCAGGCTGCCTTTATCATTGGGGCGAGGTGGGCGGTGTTGGGCTGCGATGCGCACCTCTTTCCAGCTTCATCGCGTTCCTCGCCCTTTCACCCATTGAATCCCCTTGTAAAAAAAATCTCATTAGTTCAACTCGCGAGGTTTTCCTACAAGGGGATTCAATGGGCGAAAGGGCAAGGAACGTGATGAAGCTGGAAAGATAAGAGGTGTACCTCACAGCCCAACACCGCCCACCTCGCCCCAATGATAAAGGCAGCCTGGCTGGTTCCCTCTCCTGCCGTCCCTTTAGTGAGGGGGGAGAGGTGGGGGGGAGAAGCGAGACGCATGTCCTAGCGCTACCAGAGACTGACAGCTCTGTTGCGTTCCTCGCCCTTTCGCTCATTGAATCCCCTTGTTAAAAAAACCTCGCGAGTTGAACTAATGAGATTTTGGAAGACTCTCTGTCCGGCAGCCAGCCCACCATAGAGAGCACTCCTAGAGCGGCCGATGCTGAAAGACTCGGCCCCGAGTTTTGAAATTGCGCGGAGCGGAGCGGGGCGGCGGCGGGGGGCGGCGGGCAGCAGCAGCCAGCGGCGGTGGCCTGGGAGAGCTGCGCAAGGGCTTGGTGAGGCTGCGGGCGGAACAGGCGCTCGTGCAACCCACTTCTCCAGCCGGGCAGAGCTCCATGCACTGACCTAGGGGGTATCCCGAATGTGCCAAGCCGCGGGAGCTGGAGGGCGGGCAGAGCGCCACATGGCTTGGCACCTTAGGGATTACCCCCTAGGTCAGTGAATGGCGCTCTTCCCGGCTGGAGAGGGGATTTGCCGGGCGGCTGCTCGTGAGCATGGTTACCTCATGGCTGCTTCGCCGCTGAGGCTGTGCCCGGCTCTTCGGGAGCCAGTTCACAAGGGAGCAGCCGCCCGGCAGCCCCAAAACAATAAGCCCTCCCTGATAATAAACCCAAGGGCATATTTCGTGGGGCAAAAGAAAATAAGCCCCTGGCGTATTTTCGGGGAAACACGGTACCTGTTCCACAAATTACAATAAACTGTTCCTTATATTTTGAAACTCTTGATAAAATTAATCCAGAATGTTCCTAAAATCTGTTCTGAAGAATTGGAAGACCATCTGGTGCATTATTTTGAGAAGACATGGAGAAGGAAAGTAAAAGCCATGCCATACAACTGAATATCTGCTTCTATCTCCTACAAGAACTTTAGGAAGTATTTTGGATTATTTTTATTATATTGTACATTCACAATAAATTTTATGTTGTTTCTTATAATTTTTTATAACTACAACATTAGCACAAATATGGGAAATAATTTTTATAAATAACATATTATAAAATATTAACTGCTATAATATATTGTAACTGACTTGAACTCTTGAGGCAGAAGGCACGGTTAATTTAATGAAAATGATAGACAATAATTTGTTGTTACAGATTTAACAGATGAAGTACAGGCAACGGAACTCAAATTCCAGAAAGCTGCCGATGAAATTACATATTTTAAAGAATTAGTCATGTAAGACACTTCATTTTATTCATACACAATACCATTCTTTTTTGCTTAACAGCTTGTAATTACTTATGTAAGTGAATGATACAGTAATTAAAAAGTCAGAGTGTATCTTATGATTTATTATATTCTGTTTTTTTGTTTGAAAAGTGTCACATGTGTAAGTATTCACACATACACATACCAATACCAAATCAAGCCAAGACCCAGCCTGTTTCCTTTAGTGGCCAACTGGATAGTTCCAGATAGTCCATTCACAGGACTTAAAGGCTTAAGACCTGTTTATCACTGTTTCCCAATAAATGCCCAGGTTTTCAGATAAGCAATAAAGACAAGATCGCTGTAATGCATTGGTGGAGAGAACAGTGTGACAATGTTATTGACTAGTCCAATCCATTTTTTCTGTCAAAGTGGGAAAAATGTAGAGGATTTTGAAAATTATAGTACTCATGATCAGATTAGGTTAAAAGAAGCCTTTACAGGTAATCCTCACTTAACAATGGTAATTGGGGCTGGCAACTCCATTGGTAAGCAACACTGTTGTAAAAGTGTGAAGTAATATGACAGTGCCAACTTATGATGGCAGTGGCAATTCCATCTGCCTTTGTTATACAAACCCACACAAGGTCAGACTGCCCCATGCTCGCATCATTGCCATTTGTGATTTCCAGCTGTCTTCATTGATTTTGCTTGTCAGAAGTGAAGGTTCCAAATGATGATCATGTGACAGCGAGATTCTGTGACTATCCTAACTGCAAGCCAGTTGCTAGCACCTGAATCAGGTTCACATGACTTCAGGAACTCTGCAAGGGTTGCAATTACAAGGAATGGGTTCAGTGGTGGGTTGCAGGCGGTACGCCCCGATATGGGCGTACCGGAGCCTGCCCGGAGCACTGGGTACTGTTCTGGTACGGTGCTCCGGAGGGCCCACCGCCCGAGCTCCTTACCTGTGCTTTAAGCCTTTGGCGCTTCCGCGCATGCGCATGGTGCGTATGGTGCCTGCGCAATGCTCCGCCCAGCAGCTGGAGCATTGCGGATGCTTGCAGAAGCGTCGCAGGCAAGTAAGATGTGCACCCACCGCACGCATCCATGTGGGTGACGCCAGGGCCGTTCCAACCATACCGGTTGGAACGGAATCCAGAACCCACCACTGAATGGGTTGTAAGTCCCCTTGTTCAGTGCTGTCATAACTTTGCACGATCACTGGATGAATGATCGTGTAACAAGAACTATCTGTAGAATATCCTTTGGATGTTTCATTAACATTTTTGTATAGATAATACATATCTTTGTCGATTCACCTGGGCCAGAATCTACTACTAAATTGCATACAGGTAGTCCTTCACTTACACTTCACTTCGTTTAGCCACTGTTCAAAGTTACAATGACACAGAAAAAAGTGACTTATGATCTCGTACTTACAGTGGCTGCAGCATCCCCATAGTCATAGTGGGCAATTGGCAACCTGCATGTATTTATGATGGTTGCAGCATCTTGGGGTCACATCACCACTTGTGACCTTTCCAGCCAGTTTCTGATAAGCAAAGTCAATCTGGGGGTGGGTGGGGGGAGATCCAGATTTGCTTTACAACTGCATGAATCACAGCATGGCAAAAATGTTCATGAAATCAGGCATTCCCCCACAGAATGGAAACTCTGGTTCCAATTGTGGTTGTAAGTCAAGGACCTGTCCTAAGCACCGGCTTCTCTGGCTTATTGGAGAATATCAGCTGATTCCTATTGAATGAGAACATGGGTCCAACTGGCAACTGGAGCAGTTCTCCAAAGGTTGTATGGGAAAAAAGAGACAAGAACCTACAAATAGAATCAGATAACAAAAAAACCCAACAGGGCTCTCTCTGTCCCAGTCTTTACACACACACACACACCCGCATCTTAGATAATTTTCTGATTATACTGGTATCTTCTTTATCTGATTTCTTGATGGGCTGTTTTATTGTAGCATGAATAAGCTATTACAAGGTACTATATATGTTAACTTTCTTGTTTGAAGTATTCTAACATCTACTGAGGTTTTCTCTATCACATGTTATGTTTTTCCCCACTAAAAAAGGAGAGGAATTTATTAGAGAACTTCTTTTCAAAAACCACTATGCCTATACTTTTCAAGATTTTATAGTTTAATACTTATCCCTATTGTAGCTTTTATATACTTCTGCACAGTTCAAACAAAAGTGAAAACAAGCAGTTGGGATTTTTGTTTTGTTTGGATGTTAATATTGTCTAAACTCAGTTATTTGCATAGTAGGATTTTGGTTTGAGAACCACCTAGTTAATATATAGGATATACTGTTTGCTTGCACACATGGTGAGTTTTTTCATGCCGAAAGTATATAGTAAAACAATATTTAGCTTTGTGTTGTTTTACTGAGGTTTAGAACAAGCATTAAAAAGTTAACCCATTTTATTACTAAAGTTCTCTTTATTTTTTAAAAGAAGTAAAGTTAATAATTTAAAGTTCTGTATTGCAGAAAGAAATCAAAAGAATGTGAAGACCATCAGCTGGAATTTCAAAAGTTGTCATCTGAAATTGGAATAGCTAAATCTCGGTATGAGTCATAATGGTTAAAATATATGAAATGCAGGTGGCGTTTATAACTTCTTCTACTTAAATAATTGTGTTCAGTTTCCTAGCACTTTTCATAATTGTTTTATATTGTATGAATTTTATTTATTTGTTACATTTTACTCTGCTTTTACATATTTAAAAAATGCTAAACATACTGTAGAAGTTTATCTAATTTTCTTAAACTAGGTTCCTAGTCTCTGATTCCTATCCTGTTTGTTATACTTCCTTTACTAATTTTCAATTTATTCAGATTATAAGTCTGTTATAGAAAGCTCTATCTTCTCTTTGTACATTTAATCAACTATTAAAAGTTTCTTTTAATTACATGGATTTGAATTATAAAGAGAGAGAGAGAGAGAGAGAGAGAGAGAGAGAGAATGAATGAATGAATGTGTGTCTGAATATTTCAGTTATTATATTTTTGTTTGTTTTACATTTAGGTTTACTCATATGGTGACAGAAAAAGAACAATCTTTACTTGCCTGCCAACAAATGTATCAACGTTTACAGGAAGAAACAATTGAGAAAGAAAAGAGGGAAAATAATTGTAAAAAACGAATAAAGCTTGTGGAAAGTGAACTGGAAACAATCAACAAGCTTCTGAAACAGCGAGAGGAAGAAATAGCCATGCTTAAGCAAGATAGGTAATTAGAACTGTCTTGTTGTACCCAGAGTTACAGGTGCAGATGTTTTCCCTAGGCTTTCTTTTCACATGCACTACTCCTCACTCAAAATAAGTAGTTGCATAGGTTGTTAGTGTGCAATAAAAGAATGTACAATCTCAAGCATACTTACTTATCAGTGATTCCATTGAACTCCAAGCTCTGCATTGTATATACATAACCCATAACCAGCCAAAAGTTATAACAAATAGCGGCTTTAATTGAGATTAATAAAGCTTCAGGACCATTCAGGTCAATGGAAGAGGTTAACAATTTTTTAAAATTCCATTTATTTTTATTGTGATGACTGAACGATTAATGTTCTCTGGTATGGCTGTTGTTATGGACATTGGAGTAGTGAAAATGTCCAAAGCATTTAATATATGTTATCTTCATTGACATTTCAACTTCTACCCAAGTATTTGACAGAGGGCTGTATAGTAGATGTTGTCACTGCCTTTTTACTCAGCAATGTTCAAGAGGTAGAGTTCAAATTGTCCCAGGCAGATGACTGAGCAATCATTGAAGATCCAAAACTGGGTTTCCCACAATTTCACTTGCTGTTTAGCTGTGTCTATTTACTTCCTTCCTTACCTACCTTACTCATTTGGATTCCCGTACTGTTGAAAGGAGTTCACATGGAATTTCACATGAATTCAAGGGTAATTTGAGATTTAAGCTTGGGGCGTGATGGCTCAGTGCTTAAAGATGTTGACGTTGTCAGGTGGAAAGCTGACAGCCTAGGTTCAAGACCCGAGCACTGGGTGTGCCTCCATTACTTGCCCCAGCTCTTGCCCACCCAGCAGTTTGAAAGCATGGAAATGTGAGTAGATAAATAGGCATCACTTTGGTGGGAAGGTAACAGTGTTCTATGAACCTCAGTGCATGTACATGTTGGCTATATGACCACAAAAATGTCTTCGGACAACGCTGGCTCTCTTGGCTAAGAAATTGAGGTGAGCACCACCTCTTAGAGAGAGATTTTGTGAGATTTAAATGGTAGTTCTTATTTCATACTATATACAATCATCACATTATATGAATTCTCTGCTACATTATGCCTCTGAAAGTAATGCATGCCTATCTATTTTTGGGGGGACGGGCGGGATAATAAATCATTATTTTATGATAAAAATAATTTTCTGTGTATTTTTCTAAATATGCTGTCCTATGGGAGATCTTTGCTGCTTTTTTCTGGTAAGTGGTATCATGAAACAGGCTTGCAAACAAATATCAAACATAATCCGCTAAGTTTAGTTGTATTACCAATGCAACAGGTTCAACTTCCTAAGATTGCAACCTAATGCAATAATATTGGTGCGTCGGGGTTGTGATTAATTCAATTATGTTATATAGCATGCCATCCTAATATGCGTATGTTTGTATTTCAGTATATTACTTATCAAATGTCATTATCCACAATTTTAATACATGTTAGTGTGGCTTGCCTTGGTCTCCAATATTCTTTAATCCAAGAACATAAATAGGTTGTTAAGATTTATAATTATTGCTATTTTTCAATAGATGGGATTCAATAATATAATTACCCTCTTTCATAAGTGTTCCCAAATAAAATTACAATGTGTGCTAATTGGAGATTGGGCAGGATATGATATGTACAATCAGATAACTCTCCCATATCTTCTATTTTCTAACAGCAGGAGCATAGGCAAAAGTCAAATGGCTGCGCTTATCTTATCACCTGTGTTCTTTTCTCATTCTAAACTGAACCTGCATATATGCTGTTTTCCTTTGGGGTAAATGTGTTCTGATTTTTGAAAAGCAGGAAATATAGATTAGGGATGCATGGAAACAGTTTATTTCTTCTCTTTTAGTTGGATCTCCAATTTAGGTCCCTGTTTGTAGCTGCCTTTATTTTAAAAATAAAGCTTTAACAAGTATTTAATTGCTTTAATGTTTTAATTTTTAAAAAATTCATGGTTTTTGTAATATTTTGTTATTTGTTTGAACTGTATTTTTCTGTTTTAATTATATTTTTGTTAGCTGCCTTAAGGTGCTATGGAAGAAAACAACATGCAATGCATACACATTGACACAATATTTTTATGGACAATTAGATCAGCCATGCACTACTTCTGATTGTGTATTAAATGCAGCAGAAAGTTACTGTGATGGCATAATTACTATATATACCTTAGGTAGTTGTCGACTTATGACTACAAGTGAGCCCAAATTTCTGTTGTTAAGAGAGACATTTGTTAAGTGAGTTTTGCCCCATTTTACAACATTTCCTGCCACAGTTGTTAAGTGAATCACTGCAGTTGATAAGCTAGTAACATGGTTGTTAAATGAATCTGGCTTTTCCATTGATTTTGCTTATCAGAAGGTTTCAAAAGGTGATCATATGACCTTGGGACACAGCAACGGTCATAAATATGAACCAATTGCCAAGCATCTGAATTTTGATGACATGATAATGGGGATGTTGCAAAGGTCATAACTGTGAAAAACAGTCATAGGTCACATTTTTCAGTGCTGTTGAAACTGAACAGTCACTTAAATGAACTGCTGTAAGCTGAGGAATATGTACACAAATTACTGCATTTATGTTATTTGTGGAATAGCATAATGCTATAAATTCCTCCAGATGTTGTATAATTAGGGTACCTTTTGATGTGTATTTTTATTTTTTATTTTGGGAGGATTTCTAGATATAAATGTGTTGTACTGCTTCAGAAATCTGGTGGGAGAATGCCTGATCTGAAGAGAATAAGTGTCAATTGTATCAGTATTTTCCATATCTATAGCATCTCTTTGGGAAATATTGACCCACCAGAAGCAAAAGCAAAATTTAAATCAAGCAGAATCAGAAGTTAGAGAAGACATCCCATTTAGAACTGTTTTTAAAATCCCTTTTGCTAGAATACATCTTATATATTATTATTTTTTTTGCATAATTAGGGAATCAGTGCAGGTTTCCCATCAGAAGATAACGGAACGGCTGCAGGAAACATTAAGGCAGAAAGTGCTGAATGAAAAAAATTGGCAAGAAAAGGTAATACTAGGTATTCTAATTATCACCATGTTCATTTGTTTTCTGTAACTTTCTTAGTTGTCAGACAATGCATCAAGCTTTTGCTCTATTATACTTTTACTTTTGTATTCTTTGCTCAAAGCTAGGATGAATACATATTGTAACAGAGTTTCCTTCCTTCCATTTTGTTTCATAGAATCCTCTGGATATTTACATTTTTAAAAGCATTTAAAGTTTTAAAAATTCTAAAAGAAAAAAAATATTTAAAATATTTAAAAACAGAACAATAATTTATATAAAACATATAAAGTATATTTCATTTTTCTTCATTGTATAATATAAACATATTGGCCTTCCTAGATTTCATATATTTTATTCTAAAATATAGATTAATCGGTTAATCTATTCCCCACTTTTCTCAGAACTCAAAGTGCTTTAGGTGGGGATCTTTCTTCATTTTATCCCTACAACAACAACAACCCCGTAAGGTGCTTTAAACTGAGATGGAATTAATAGTTCAATTATCCAGTGAATTTCAACAGGTGAGAATGAACTCGAACCTGCATCCTAATCCAGGGCCATAATCACTGCCCTTCCTTTTCTTCAGTTAAACTATTTGGCTGGGATGTTGTCAGCAGCAAAATTGTGCCGTTTTATTGTAGGTTTCTCCACACGCACATCTAGACTCAGAAGCTTGCCTACACTGAGAAGATGAGCCAGGAAGGATTCAGCACCCAAGGCAATCTGCACTAGAAAGTTTTCTGCCAAATTCCTACTTCACTGGCCATATCGCAGTTATGTCCCCCTCAATTGTAAGGCAAGGAGAATTGGGGGAGGGCGGAGGAGGAGTTGCACCGAAGAGGCAGGCAGGACGACAGTGCAGTTCATATAGCCAGCGGTACTTGTTGCGCTTGCCTACTTCTTGTCTTCTTGTCCTGGTTTAGCTTTTTTTTGTTCTTGGTCACTAAACCTCAGGGTATGAATACTTGGTTCTCGGATGTCCCAGTTTTTCCTTTCAGCATAGTTCAGGGGTGTCCAAACTTGGCAACTTTAAGACTTGTGGACTTCAACTCCTAGAATTCCCCAGCCAGCAGCTGGCTGGGGAATTCTAGGAGTTGAAGTCCACAAGTCTTAAAGTTGCCAAGTTTGGACACCCCTGGCATAGTTTCTCAGAGACTGGATATAATTTTATCACGAATTGGTCTGTTTGCACAGGTGGTATCTGTTATGCAGCTTGGCATTCAACACAGGTAACCAACTAATAGGAATAAGAGACAGCACTTACATATTTGCTGACAACTATTAAAATGTGCTGAATGTCAAGTGCTCCAGAAATGCTCTTCTCAGACTAGTCTTGTTCTTGGGTCATTGTGCCACTACATGGGAATAAAATGTTCTTTTTTTAAAAAAGGGTGTGTGTGTCAAATAATATATACCCTAAATGGAAGGGAAAAATATCTTTCAAAACTAAGTTCCTTAAAGTGGAGTTTAGGCATTTAATTCCCTGGATTATAAACACACTACGTAAAAAAGAAGAAGGAAATTGTTGCTAGGCAACGTGGACAAGATAATTGAGAAACATTTTTCAGAATGCTCATTATGGCTATTAATTGCACGGATTTTGTGTGTTGGTTAAATGGGAAATGTTTTCATTCTGAGATCCACTTCCACTTATGTCAGTACTGCTGACAGTGTTTTGAGAGTACTTTAGGACCCTTTATGATCTATGTGCTCAAGGCTTAATAAACACTTTTGCCACATGTCATGATTGATGATTAAAGTACTTAAAAATGAGGCCAGGGTAGAAAAACATGCAGCAGAAAGAAATGTGTCATTAAATAGATGCCAATTTCCCAACGTCAAAAGGTCAGATCTAGTCACTGAGATTATGTTCTAGCAGCTAGATCTAGAATCTAGCTGATCCCTCTCCCCTCATCCTGAAGAGATGACTCGCACTATTGAACGTGATCTGACTGTATCTACAAAAAACCGAAACATCTATGATGGATTGTGTTACCTAAAGTAGCATTTTCTTACCATGGTTCTGAACGTTTATGGAATAAAGACTTAACAACTATCCATCAGCAATTATTAAGAAATATTGCATATATTTAATAGCAAGAGCCTTTAGACTTATAAACTTCTTCACAGCCCACTTTAACCGGTTTACAGAGTCAGCATATTGCCCTCAACAATCTGGGTCCTCATTTTACCCACCTTGGAAGGATGGAAGGCTGAGTCAACCTTGAGCCTGCTGAGATTTGAACTGCCAAATTGCAGGCAGCTGGCAGGCAGCAGATGTAGCCTGCAGTACTGCTTTCTAACCACTGCGCCACCACGGTTCTAATAGCTGTATAGCCATCATGACTGGAAGCTATTGAGAGTTGTAATAATTAATTTCCATAATATTTTAAAGCTCTTTCTGAATATTTTAGAGCTATTCAGGTTTGCAGTTATTTTCTCTTATGAAAGAAAAAATATTCTAATTTTCTAAAATAATGAAAGATAAACAACTGGAGGAGGCATTTAACCCAACTGGAGCATCACTTGACATCTTTCTATTGGATACGAACTCACACTTCAACTATCATTAAAAATCCTTCTCCTTATTGATTAGTAAATATTGCAGTGCTGTTGAACAGTTGTGTTTTAGGGGTGTTTAGATAGACAGCATCTATCTCTTTTGGTTTGTGTGTGCATGCGTATGTGTGTCTGACAGAATTGTACATTGAACCATGTCATTTTGCAATGCAGATTATATATTTATTGAGAGTGATTATTTAAATATAATTGATATATGGTTTAACTGTACTTACATTTTCTTTTATCGTTTTATGAAAGCTTTTTCACAAAATTGTAATTAGTGTAGTGAGGACTATGCATTTAGAAAAAAGATAAGCAAATGATTAATAACCATATACATTAGACAACATTATTTGTTATAATGTCTTTACTGTCTTTAAACTGTTCAGAAATTCATACATAGATTTAAAAATCCCAAAGTGTGACACTTTGTTCGAAAGCTCAATTAATGACATCATTATTTCAAGTCGACTGAAGAAATTCATCTTTAAAATAGGTTGCAAAAGTGCAGCAAAGTACTCTGAAAGTTGTTTGTTTCATCTAAGCTTCCATTTCAGGAATCACATCATATTTTAGAATCTCTCACAGTAGGGAACAAGATAGAAGAACATGCCCAATGAAAACCAGTAGGTTTGTTAAATAATTTTAGATTCTGGATATAATGCATTTACTTCGAACTATCTGGCTGCATTTGGACCTCACCTTACTGGAGGGGTCCTTCATGTTCGCTGAGCTTGGTTATTTTCTTGCAAACATTTCATTACCCAAACGAGGCAACACCATCAGTGCCACTGACTATGACAATGCTGCTGACTGATGATGATGTTACCTAGTTTGGGTCAGGAAACATCTGCAAAAAAACAACCAAGCCCAGAGAGCACCAAGGATCTCTTATTTCAACCCTGAGCTACAAATATTCTCCTTTATTGAACATAACATATATTGATGAGAGTTTCATGCATTAAAAATGAAACACTTTTGCTGGTAATCCTCTTTTTCTAAAGCTTTTATGAATTTTATAGTGTTTTGTACTATTATGGTTTGTATCCCAAAGTAATTAGTATCAAATAGTGCCGTGATGGTGAACTATGGCACGCGTGCCACAGGTGGCACAGAGAGCCCTCTCTGCGGGCACACCAGCCATTGCCCCAGCCCAGCTCCACCATGCGTCTCCAGCCGGCCAGATATTCTATGGGGCTCTGCTGTGCATGCGCGGGGCGGGCCACATGTGTGGGGGATGCTTACATTGTATTTTGGAGGTTCACGTGAGTTCGCGCACCCCCGTGCCCTCTTTTGGCCCTGGAAGGCCTCCTGCAGCAGTCTGCAAGCCAAAACGGGATGCGGGGATGCCGCACGAGCCCCCCCCCTGCCCTGTTTTGGGCCTGGAAAGCCTCCTGCACCAACCTAAAAGGCAAAAATGGGCAAGAGGGGGGCAAAACGTAGGCGCAGGAGACGTGCGCACATACGTGGCAGGGGTGCTCGCATTGCATTTTGGAGTTTGGCATGCGCACTTTGGGCACTCAGCACCAAAAATGTAAGCCATCACTGAAATAGTGTATACCTTTGCGTAATTTGTACATTTCCACCAAAATTGTAGATATAAGGATCAGGCTGCATGTCTTCACCAACTTAAGTCCCATTATTTCCACAAGTTACATTGTACATTATGTCCACTGAACATTGTGCGTATGTAAATTGAACAGAGTCTTAGCTGATTTCCCAATGTTTGCTTCCTAGGTTGAAACTGATAAAGTGAAAGAGCACACCAGTCACAAAGACGAGATTGTTAGACTCAAAGAAGAAGCCAGAATGGAACTAGATATTGAGAAACAAAAGCATCAGGAATTAATTGCAAAATATCAGAAAGATCAGGACGAGCTGCTACATACAAAGGTTTAAGCAACTAAAAATAAGCTTTTTTAATGTATAGCCTCAAGAATCATTTAATCTTACTCTGTATGTCATATGTATGTCACAGTGGCTCAGTGTCTAAGATGCTGAGCTTGTCGATCAGAAAGGTTGGCAGTTCAGCAGTTCAAGTCCCTAGCACCGTGTAACGGAGTGAGCTCCCGTAACTTGTCCCAGCTTCTGCCAACCTAGCAGTTTGAAAGCATGTAAAAATGCAATTAGAAAAATAGGGACCGCCTTGGTGGGAAGGTAACAGCACTCTGTGCGCCTTCAGCGTTTAGTCATGCCAGCCACATGACCACGGAGACGTCTTCGGACAGTGCTGGCTCTTCGGCTTTGAAATGGAGATGAGCACTGCCCCCTAGAGTCGGGTACGACTAGCACGTATGTGCAATGGGAACCTTTACTTTTACCTTATATGTCATATGACAAAAGGTCACAGAGTTGTCCCATTTCTTTTTAGATGTTGATTATTTAGTACATTACAAAGATCTTTCCTTACTGATATTTCGTGAGTCCAGAGATTTTTTGTAAGACTAAGAACCCCATTAAACTGAAGTAGCAGTTATATTTATTCCATACTAAAAAATCCCAACATAGGTCAAGTTTTGTTTTAGTCCTTTAAGAGTTGTCCAGAATACTTATTTATAAAAACAAGTTCTTCTCTCTTTGTTGAGCTTTACTATAATATTTATTTCATTTATGTATTCATAGCTAACATTTTTAATCACTTCCAAATCTTATGTCCTCTAAGAATTCCACTACTATAGAGTACTTTTTAATATTCATTTCATGTTAAGTACAAGCTCTTTATAAGTGTTACATGGAATGGAGTGATGTTTCCTTATCTTTTTCCAAAACCACTTAAACCTATTTAAATCTTCTTGACCAATGTATGTTTGCCAAGATTCTTTGACAAGAATTGAATGTCCAATTTGTTTTCAGATACCTCTACTGATATGTAATGCTACTAATAAACTGAAGGTTGAAATGGAGACACTTGAAAAGAAACTCCATGAAGCGGAGAGGAAGGTTAATGAGAAAGATCACAAGAGGGAAAAAGAATGGCAAATCCTCAGAAGACAAATAACTGAGCTTGAGTTCCAGCTGAAGGAAGAACAGAGCATTCATAATTCAGTGACAGAAGACATGAAAGAAGAAATAAAAAAGAAGACCCATGAACTGGAAAAACTAAGCGAGGAACAAAAACAATTGATTCAGACAATGAATCAAGTTCAAGAGGAGGTATGAACTCAGCCAAAGGTCAGACCTGGTTCATTATGTGATATCCATTTTTATATTTTGGTTTGTTTGAGATACAAAAATCCTAACCTAACGAATGGTGGATATTTGGACAAGGAACGAAAATATAAGTCCAAATACCATTTCAGTTGTTCTCTCTTTCCCATTACAAACAAGGATATCAAACCATGGTCTAGTGCCTGCTAAATAAACCATATTCTATGTCTAAGATTATTAAGTCTAAAGCAAGCTATTCTCGTCAAGGCATGGAAGAGAGAATTGTGATAAACAAATTAATTTCTCTGCATAGAAACCATTTTCTGTAAATATATGCTGTACTGCATATGTAGGATTTTCTCCCTATTCTCTGCTCCATAAATGGGAATTCTACTGGGAAAGAGAATCTTATGGGCCATATATTTCATACAGACAGGCAACTGATTTGAATATAAAGTTAGGAATAGGCAGAGCGTACACAATGCTAGGCCTGTCAAGTTGTTTATGTAATATAATAAAATATCTATTATTTTTTCAGTGGTTGAATCCCCATGCCCAGTGCAAATACAAGTATTTAAAATTTCCAAAGCAGCATACAGAATTTGTTCCATAAATTACCCTGTAGTGAGCATGAAGGCAAAAGGAAAAAAACAGTAAAATAGAGAGCTGCAATTGAAAAGGAATACATTTAGTCAAAAGGCATTTGAGAAATCAAATAAAAAAAGCTTAAAGAAAAACAATCAAGAAAAATAAAAAAAATATAACTTTTTTTTTTAAATGTAAAAGAGGAAGCGAAACCTTTTTTTTAATGGAAAAAAAGTGCAAGGAGGATTTGCATCTGAGTAGTTAAAATTATTAAAAATTAACACATCTAGTTGTTCCTTTGTTTGTTTGCATTATTTTTATCCTGTCCATTCAAAAAAATCTTAGTAGTTGCTTCTTCATTGAAAATTCCGTAGTGGACAAAACAATCCTGTTCTTCAGTAGCAAAACTCCAACCTAGGAACCATATGTAACATATTTCTAGAACGCTGCTATCTGAAAACTGTCAGGACAGAATGAGAACAGTCTCCTGGCTTTGTTGATTTGTTGATTTGTTTTTTAACTTACGTTGATTTCCTTTCAGTTGAAGGAAATACGTTCAGAATATCTGGAAATCTGGTCTAAAATTTTGGCACACTGGAAAAGTTATACCTTAGTCACCCAACCCCTGGCTAGGCCCTCAGGCATTTTTTGACATTGGAAGGAAAGAGGGACAGCAAATCCAATTCTAGACTTCTCATGATATATCCCTCTGATTCAAAAGATTTTTGGGAAAGAAAAATCTAATTAGTTATCTGCCTCTGGAATATTCTTTTCTAAGATTGAAAATAGATGCACTTGTCATAGAAACCATGCCTTATATCTTTTTGACAGTAAGCTATGCATATAGATGAATAGAAACAATTGAAAAATGGACATTGTTTTGTTTTCTGGCACTGAATGTAGTTCCATTTTTATCTGTCAATGATACATTCATTATTGTAATCTTTATATTGACTACATACAGTCAATTTATATACCCTCTATGCTACATACCCCTTTATATTGGATATGACTTCCTTTACTTTCATTAAAAAAAGAAATGATGTTATGTCTTACTTAATAAGGTTTCCTTTGAATTAATCATTAGTCAAATTGGGTTCACATTGTTTTTGAGCCTTTACAATTGCCCTTGGTAAGTTTTTTATAATCATTCTAAAATGCAAAAGCATTCAAATCCTTTAAAGTTGTTCACTAATAGTGTGCGTAGACTTTTAATTAAAATGATTAATATTTCAGTGGCAGATTTAATAGTTTAAGTGGTTATATTCAAATTTGGTCTAGGCTTCTGCCCTGAAGGCCTGCTACCATGAGGATACCTTGATTTATCTTTCCAATTTTCCATTCTAAGGCTTGAAGCAAGCACAGTGCTAAAGACATTTCAGCTCACTGTGGTTTTCGTGGGAAGCAAAGTGACTATTCCTAAATGAGTTCAACCTCTGAACTACTTTCATAGTTAGCTAATCATTGAAGCCATTATCCGTCATGGAAAAGCAAGGTGTCATTTTATTGAGATAAAACGAAGTATGTTTTCTATTGAGTTTTGCACCCTGAGTGCAAGAGAAATATTTTATGAATGAAATTATGAATAGTTTCCTATAACAATTTCACTTTTTTCACTTAATCCAATTTCCCAAACTGCTGCCTTCTACATACATTATTAGACTTTCACTGTAACAATTTCCAGCTGACATGGAATTGGCAAGGGAAGTCCAGCAATATGGCAAGAATCAGGTTGGAAAAGCTATCTTTGAGATCCTTTGTTGAGGAAAACTGTTGAAAATAAAACAGGCAATTTGAGAGACAAAATGTAGATATGTTTATGAAATTAAAAAAGCAGTGTCGTTTTAGGAGAGATTGGAACATCGAATAAGAGATCAAAATTAGATCACCCAATGAAATGAACCTTTTTTTCAAGAAAAAAGAATTATTCCTTCATGCTGCACATTGTTCATTTAAAGAAAGATGCCAAGTGGCTTATTCAACCTGTTTGTTTTAATGGATGTTTCTCTCTGTAAACATAAAGATAATGTTTATATGTGCTTTGATGCGATGGTGATCTTCCATTATTACGTCATTGTAATTGTGAATAGAGCATTTTACCTTCATATCTAAAGAACTGGGTGGATGAGCACTGCCAAATTGCAAATTGATTTCTGATATGACATAAAGCAATGGTATTCTAATTATACTTTTAAAGCTGCTTAGTATATCTAAAATATAGTAACACTTTAGATGTCAGGCGCAATATATAGTTTACCACACCCATGATGAAAAACACAGTCACTAATAAGAATAATTGTCACATGGATATGCTGATTATCTGTGGTATGGCTGTGCGCATTTCAGAACACAATGTGTTGTCTGCACACGCTGTTCTGAGTACACTATGTTTCGAGATGCTAAGAAACACCCAATATTTATATATCTTTTGTTGTCATCTCAATAATGTTTTATGAAATATGTCTTTCTTTATTCTCATAGAATGCCCTTCTCCAGGACACTGTACGCAGGGAGTGTGAGGAACGTTATGAGCTTACTGAGGCTTTGGTTCAAGCTAAAGAACAAGTCATGGAAGGAAAAAAACTTGGTGGAAACTTTCCGTTGACACAGTGTTCCCTTGGTCAGGGCAGTTCAGCTTCCTCCTCCACTTTGATCAACAGTCAAAGGCGCCCAAAGGCTTCAAAAGGGATAACATCTGAGATTTCAAGGACCACTAAAGCAGTAGTCTGTGGCAGGAACCAAAACAGCTTCAGTGTTAGCTTGCCTGCTATACGTACATTGCAGTCACCTCAAAGGAGAACATCTCTAGATGAATCCAGGAGAAGGATCTCAGCAGTTATAAAAAGACAAATGAGTCAACTATGATGAAAAAAAGAATTGCTACCCAGGATCAACAACCTTGGCACATTATCTAAGTTTCTTAAAGTGAGTCTTCAGGCGGTAATGTTGCAAGAAAATATATTTCTGGGAATAAACATGTTTTTAGGGATGAACGTTTTTTATGCTGACAGCATGCTATTAAGCTGCAAGGCCATGCTTTGCTTACCAAACTCTTTGAATTTTATTATACAATCATGATTCCTCACTTCAATCAGAAAATGGTGGTGACTTCAGAATAGTGAATTTCTGGCTTGCCACTGCAGGCTGCAAGATCCAGCTCATATATCTTCCTTACTGTTCGACATTCACTTAATCTAGCAAAGTAAAAGTCATAGAGAGACATCCCAGTCTAACTTTATAATACCTAATTAAAATAGGTTGTCATCAGGACTAAGCTAGAAATGTTCTTGTGATTGCCTCCCTAGCTACATATGATTATGAGAGCCTCTACCTGCAATGGGACGGAATGGGATTTTTTGTCTCCTACCCTTGGCCGCGCCTCCTTCTCTGCCAGCATTCCTCCTTGGGCGATTCTCCTCTGATTTTTCTCCTCAGCTGACATGACCCCACCCATTCACCCTGGACAATGGGCCACGGCCCCTCCATCCCATGCGCTTTGGCACTTTTCCCTCCCTTCCTCTTTCTTTCTTTCTTTCTTTCTTTCTTTCTTTCTTTCTTTCTTTCTTTCTTTTTCTTTCTTTCTTTCTTTCTTTCTTTTCTTTCTTTTCTTTCTTTTCTTTCTTTTCTTTCTTTTCTTTCTTTCTCCCTTTCCACTTCTTTTTCTTTCTTTTCTTTCTTGTCTCCCTTCTCTTTCTCTCTTTCTCTCCTGCCCTTTCCTTTGGATGAAGCTGACATCCTTACTGCTTCCTGTTCTTTACCAGGGAGGCACAATCAGGTACAGGGGAGTTTCCACTCCCTCCCGTTCCTTCTCCTAATAAGCGTTTGGCTTTCCTAAAGCCATTTGGCTGCAGCCCTTCTGCTGGCATTGGCAGCTAGCCGATTGGTTGATGACTAACTATCCTGGGTGGTGAAAAACCCAGGACGAACCCTCCTTCAGGTACTGGGCTGCGCCGAAGCATGTGGAGGGTTGTCCAGGGTGAATGGTTGGGGGCCTGTCAGCTGAGAAGAAACGTCAGAGGAGAATCGCCAATGTAAATTAATATATAGTATGCATCATGTGTATATGGAGTACAACAAATTAAGTGATTTTGTTCCTTTTTTCCCTTTTCCCACCCCTTGGACAAAGACTCACCTGAACACACACAACAAACACAATGGTATTTTAGTTGTGGAATGGTATTTTTATTCACTTGTCTCCATTCTTCATATGTTAATAAAAACCTTGCTGAATTGCTTGTACAATTGCCAGTTTTCTTCTAAAACCGTTGCCTACATTGAGGCTTGCAGAGAGAAGCCAGCTATGGCAGATAAAGAGCAAACGTGTCTCAGCTAGAGTGGGATGTTTGCCCAGCAGCCAGTGATATTCCTGCATGAAGATGTATGGGAATATATCTTCCCCAGGGATTACTTTCAGCCACAGTATTTGGGTTGAGAAGAGGGCCTAGATCAGGGGTGTCCAAACTTGGGAACTTTAAGACTTGTGGACTTCAACTCCCAGAATTCCCCAGCCAGCCATGCTAGCTGGGGAATTCTGGGAGTTGAAGTCCACAAGTCTTAAAGTTCCCAAGTTTGGACACCCCTGGCCTAGATGGATCATCGCATATTTGCATCAGGAATGGGGTGTAACCTCCTTTGGACATAATGGGTTGTTAACTGCATAACAACCATACCGCCAATAAGCCAGATTGATATTTAGGATTGTTTTGTTAATTGCTAACTTCCAATGTATACAATTCATGAAGTGCTATTATTTTTGGTGGTTGTTTTAGGCAAAAACCCAGCTGATATATAAATTGCAAAATAATACAGCATGAAGAAGAGCACTGATTTTTTTTCCCTTAAAAAGCAGCAAATGTATAGGAAGCAAAGCAAATTACATATGTCATAAGCAGGCTATATGGAACTAAATCACCTAATATTGATAGCAATTCAGTATCGAGCTCATAAATTGTCTAAAGGGATGAAGATGTGCTATTTTGTTCTTCATATTTTATCTATTCTCCAGCATAGAACCCACTGCTCTTTCTAAGTCACGTAACTGATCAAACTAGATACAATCCAGGGTAATGACTTTGATCTCCAGGCAGCTATTATAAAAATGATGAAAATAAAATATCAAAAACTGAGAGAATTTTAAAAAGCTGTTGGGCTACAATTGTATAATTAGACAAATGTTAAGTGGTTGGTGTAAGGTGTGGCTGTATGGTTTGTTTAATGAGTGTAAAGGCTGCAACTGTGCCTGATGATTGGGAAAATGCTATTACTTCTCCCTGTACAAAGAGAAAGCTAGCAAGAATGAATGCAAACACTCCATGGGAATTACTTTGTTATATTTACCTGACAGAAAAATTTGAGGAGAAGGTGATACGTACTTTGGAAAACTGTCAACCCTTTAAATGGATATCTTGAAAAAAAAAAAGGATTATAATGGCATTTTCAAGGATCAACAAGGTTATAAAGGTAAAGGTTTCCCTTGCACATATGTGCTAATTGTTACTGACTCTAGGAGGCGGTGCTCATCTCTGTTTCAAAGCCAAAGAGCTAGCGCTGTCCAAAGACATCTCCTTGGTCATGTGACCAGCATGACTAAATGCCGAAGGCGCACGGAACGCTGTTACCTTCCCACCAAAGGCGGTCCCTATTTTTCTACTTGCATTTTTACATGCTTTCGAACTGCTAGGTTGGCAGAAGCTGGGACAAGTAATGGGAGCTCACTCACTTTGAACCGCCAAACTGCCGACCTTTCTGATCGACAAGCTTAGTATCTTAGCCACTGAGCCACCGCCTCCCATCAACAAGGTTATAGTCTAATGCAAAAGAAGGCTAGGACCTGTCCACTGTTATTTTAAAGTGCAGTGATCTTCATAGTGTACATTTAAAATATTTGTGTATGTATATATTTATTTAAAGCATTTATATAGCCACCCATCTTATACTGAACTCTAGGTGGCTCCCAATCAGGAAAATAAAGAGAATGACCTCAAACTATTAGTGTACATAGGCAAATACTATTTCACAGGTATGACAGACAAAGTGGGATGATTTTCCTAACTGCAACAGAACAACTAAAGGATGGAGTTTGCCCCCAAACAGAAGCAATAGGGAAAAGAACTCTACACTATACTATGCTTAAAAATGTCCATATGGTGCTGTTGGGAGAAGCATAGCTGACTTTCTAAACCATGGGAGATAATCGTTCTGCTGTACTCTGCATTGAACATAGTCTACATAGACAGATTACCTATCTAGAATCTCTAATCCTTGCTCTCCAAGCAGAAATTAGGTGCCCAATTCAGCCATTCCACACTATGGAGATGCCACGCTATCAGCCCCCTCTACAGCAAAATTCTGCAGGTGAAGAGCAGTCTGAGCAGAGCTGTGAACCATAAACACAAAGCTTTTGCTGTAACCCAGCATAACAGATACAGCGCCCTTGCTGACTTTAATGGGGACACTAAAGAGACAGATCAAGGTAGTTGTGATAATGATGACTCAAATAAGCAGGGGATCCTGATCCAAAATGAAGAACTTTCTTTGGAAAGGCGAAATGGGGACCCAGGTATCACACATCAGTCGCACAAGAAGATCAGGGTATGTAAAAAGAGAAGTCACCTTCTGGTTGGTGATGCAATCCTAAGGGATGTAAATTTAGGAAAGGATATGGAGGTTTTAAAAAAGGTCAGGTGTCTGCCAGGTGCTACTGCCAGCAGAGACAAGAGGCGTATTCTTAAGATAGTCAAGAATGCAAGTAAGGACTGTGACGTTGATGCTATTATACATCTTGGCACAAATGATCTGTCCCAAAAAGATGTACTTTCTGTGAAGAATGATTTCCAGATCTTGGGGTATGAACTTAGTAGTGTAGCTTATCTTTTCAGAGGTTTTACCAGTATATAAGGAACAAAAAGGGAAGGGCCAGCATGTAGCAGAGTTTAATGTGTGGCTAAAGGAGTGGTGTAAAAGGGAAGGCTTTGGTTTTATTAGTCATGATGCCTGCAGCTGGTCCAATGAAAAACTGTACAAAAGAGATGGGTTGCACCCATCCAAGAAAGGGACTGAGTTACTGTACTTGGCATTAAATTCACAGATTTTCTTGATAAACATTTAAACTGAACAGCGGGGACAGAGAATTAATTGATACAGAACATTTATGTCCTCAGCAATCTAAAACTCATAGGGTTATCAGTGCGTGTAACATAGATGTTTGTGCGGGTAAGATTATCACTCCTGCTGTCAAGCAAAACCAAGCATTTAATAGTGAGTGCCATACCATGTGCATGAATCATACAAGTGGTAAGAAAATAGGGGCAGTCAGGCATAACACAGGTTAATGTAGACAGTAAACACAGAGTCAATCAAAATGGACTCAAATGTCTATACATCAATGCACAGAGTATGAGGAATAAACAGGGTGAATTATAAATTCAAGTAAATGAGGGCAGATACGATAGTGTTGCCATTACAGAAACCTAGTGGGATGAAACCCGCAAATGGAATGTACAGCTAGAAGGATTTAAATTATTTAAAAGAAATAGACCAAATAAAAGAGGAGGTAGAGTTGCACTATATATAAGAAATAACTACATCTCTACAGAAATAGAGCACAACAATGATGAGAACTATCTTGAATGCATTTGGGTTAATATTAAAGGTTGGGGGGGGGGGGATGACATTGCCATAGGTCTATACTACAGGCCACCCAACCAAGCAGAGGAAGTAGATGAACTTTTCGCTAGTCAACTAACTAAGGTATGTAGGAAGCACACCAGAATAGTAATGGGGGATTTTAACTACCCTGACATCAACTGGAAAACAAACTCTGCACCAAGTGGAAGATCCAACAGGTTCCTAACGAACCTAGCAGACAACTTTGTATCCCAAAAAGTAGAGAAGGGAACAAGGGGATCAGCCACATTAGACTTAATTCTCACTAACAGAGAAAATGATAGAAGGTGTTGAAGCTACAGGAACCCTGGGGGCAAGTGACCATGCAATATTGGAATTCAATATTATGCAAACACAAGTAGTAGAACAAAGTCAAACTAGAGTCTTGGACTTTAAGAGAGCTAATTTCAATAAACTTCGAGAGAGCTTGGGAATAATTCCATGGATGAGAATCCTCAAGGAGAAAACAACTCAAGAAGCTTGGGAAATTTTGAAAAATGAGATTAGAAAAGCTCAGTCTAGCACAATATCAATGAAGAAGAAAAATAACAGCTCCCAAAAGAAACCAGCCTGGCTGCATAAAGAACTCTGACAAATTGAAAGACAAAAAAGATGAGTATAAAAAGTGGAAAGAGAGGAACATAACTAAGGCAGAATATCAGCAAATAGCCCGAGCCTTTAAAGATGAAGTAAGGAAAGCTAAGGCTCACAATGAAGAAAGGCTTGCCACAAAAGTAAAAAATAACAAAAAAAGCTTTTTCCAACATGTTAAAAACAAGAAAAGGTTAAGGAAACAATTGGTCCATTGCTGGGAGAAAGTGGCAAGAATGTGACAAGCAACAGGGAGAAAGCAGAACTATTTAACTCATGTTTTGCATCTGTCTTTACAAAAAGGGATAAAACAGTCCAGCCTATCAAAAAGAGCACCACAAAAATCAGTTTAGGAACACAAATTGAAATAGGGAAGAAAATGGTAAGTGACCACCTATCTACCCTAGACGAGTTCAAATCACCAGGACCGGACGGATTACACCCCAGGGTTTTGAAGGAACTGGCAGATGAGATCTCAGAACCACTGAACTATATCCTTCAGAGATCCTGGAGCACTGGGGAACTGCCAGAGGACTGGAAAAGAGCTGACGTGGTTCCCATCTTCAAAAAAGGGAAAAACATAGATCCAGGAAACTATAGACCTATCAGCCTGACCTCAATATCAGGAAAGATTCTGGAAAAGATAATCAAGCAATGAATTAGCGAACACCTAGAAGTAAACAAAGTAATAGCCAAAAGCCAACATGGCTTTGTCAAAAACAGATCATGCCAGACTAATCTTATTGCATTCTTTGACAAAGTGACAAAATTAGTGGACCAGAGGAATGCTGTCAATATATTATACTTGGACTTCATTAAGGCATTTGATAAGGTAGACAATAACCTACTACTAGATAAAATAGAAGAATGTGGGTTGGACATCATCACTTCCAGATGGATTTGTAACTGGCTGATCAACCGCACTCAACGTGTAGTCTTCAATGTAACTGCATCTACATGGAGGGAAGTATGCAGTCGAGTACCCCAAGGCTCTGTTTTAGGCCCAGTACTCTTCAACATCTTCATCAATTATTTGGGGATGGGGAACTCATCAAATTTGCAGATGACACCAAGCTGGCAGGAATAGCCAACACTCCAGAAGATAGGCTAAAGATACAAAAGGATCTTGACAAACTTCAACATTGGGCACTATCTAATAAAATGAAATTCAATGGTGAAAAGAGTAAGGTTCTACATTTAGGCAACAAAAAGGAAATGCACAGGTACAGAATAGGTGGTACCTTGCTCAACAGTAGTAACTGTGAAAGGGATCTTGGAGTCCTAGTGGACAACCATTTAAATATGAGCCAACAGTGTGCAGCAATGCCAAAAAAGCCAACACAGTTCTAAGCTACATAAACAGAGGGGTAGAATCAATATCACATGAAGTGCTAATACCACTTTATAATGCCTTGGTAAGGCCACACTTGGAATACTGCATTCAGTTTTGGTCGCCAGGATGTAGAAAAGATGTGGAGACTCTAGAAAGAGTGCAGAGAAGAGCAACAAAGATGATTAGGGGACTGGAGACTAAAACATATGAAGAACGGTTGCAGGAACTGGGTATGTCAAGTTTAATAGAAAGAAGGACTAGGGGAGAGATGATAGCAGTGTTCCAATATCTCAGGGGTTGCCACAAAGAAGAGGGAGTCAAACTATTCTCCAAGGCACCTGAGGGTAGAACAAGAAGCAATGGGTTGAAACTAATCAAGGAGAGAAGCAACTTAGAACTGAGGAGAAATTTCCTGACAGTTAGAACAATTAATCAGTGGAACAGCTTGCCTCCAGAAGTTGTGAATGCCCCAACACTGGAAGTCTTTAAGAAGATGTTGGATAGCCATTTGTCTGAAATGGTATAGGGTTTCCTGCCTAGGCAGGGGGTTGGACTAGAAGACCTCCAAGGTCCCTTCCAACTCTACTATTGTATTGTATTGTATTGTATTGTATTGTATTGTATTGTATTGATCAGAGTACTGTGTCCAGTTTTGAATACCACATTTTAAGAAAATTCAGAGAAACCAACAGGTGCAGGATGATCAGGTAACAGGAAATTAAGTCTGAGGAAAATGGATATGTTTTTTCTTGAAGAAGAAATGACAGTGGACATGCCCTTTTCAAGTATCTGAAGGAATGTCATAGAAGGTTGACTTGTTCCATATTGTTTGAGAGTACAGGGATGGGATAAGTATCTGTAATATTCTGAAATTGAAGAGTCAATTAATGCAAAGTATTAATTTGATTTTCTATTGTACGGTTCTGTACATGATTGTCTCTGCTCTAGGCATCTTGACCCAATCCTTATATATACCACATTTATTTCTATAGCTTTGGAATAATATTCATAATGAAAACCATGTTCAAATTTACTCATTTTCTAGGTTTTTGTAATATATCAAAACATTAACTTGCCAGAAACCCAACATGTTAAGCACAAAAAATTAGTCAAAGTTATCCTTGTCTCAGTTTGCAATATTGTACATTATATTTATTAGATCATTAGCTGATTTGATGAGATGTGGTTCAGAACTAATTTAGACCAATGTTTTTCAAACTTGGCAACTTTAAGCTGCATGGACTTCAACTCCCAGAATTCTTCAGCCAGCAAGATTAAAGTTGCTGTGTTCGACAAACATTGATTTAGACTCTTCTTTTTCCAGACGTGTGACCCTGAAAGGTTCTTCTGTAGGGAAGCATTCATCATGGAGTAAAGTTTCTCCATGACAAGGTTCCTCAGAATACCATTTTTGTTATGTGAGTTGCCCTTAAATGTGGGTTGATCAGCAGCCATCACATGAGCTTCAAACATCATCCTCTCCCCTATTTCATCAACCTATTTCATCAACCCACATTTAAATCATTCAATGTTTTTATTCTAAAGACTGAGTTACTGAGTACACAAAGTTCCTAGTGAAGTGCCTTCCACTAATCATACTTTCTAGGCTCAATAAAATATCTTGCTCAGCCTGAACTTTGCTGATGTGAAAACTTCCTTTTATGTGAATGCTGTAAGTGGATAACAAGCACTTGTAAACTTTGAGTGAGTTTGGAGCACAGATTAAAAACCAATATGGACTAAGTTGGACTAAGTTCTCAACTTAGAACCATTTATGAACAAAGGGACTTATGACTCATGTCTGAAGTTATGGCTGTTGCAATGCCCCCCCCCCTTGTTACGCTGTGCTAATTTGAGCACTTGGCAGCCTGCCTGCGCTTACAACCACAGGGGCACTGCAACTCCCTCCCTCCAATTTCTCCCGTGATCCCACTCAACTACCCAATCAACCAATGCAAGCAAAACTGCCTTGGTTTTCAGAAAGCCCCACTGCCCACCTCACCCGCCAGCACAAGTAAAGCTGCTAAGGAGGCTTCCAAAAACACTGCAAGCCTTCTTGGAGAATGGCACAAGGCTTCAATAAGAAGGCCGTGCTTTGCATAGATTGCACATGTCAATCAGTAGCTAGAGAAAAAAAAGGCAAAGTTAACTTGGACACCTTGCTTGTGCTGGTGGTCTGGATGAGCAGTGAGTCTTCTCAGGCCATGGCAGCTTTCCTTGTGCTGATGGGCTGACTGGTAAATCTTCCAGGTCTAAGCAGTTTTGCTTGCCCTACTGGACTGGGGGGGGGTGATAAAGTGTCCTGGGCCTGGGTAGCTTAGCGTTTACAGTTCAGGTGGATGGTTGAGCTTCCAGAGATGGCTGCAGCTTTGTACTGTACTGTACCCCGCCCCCCCAGATAATTTGTGCACAGCCTACACCGGGAATTCTATTACCTTGTTCACTTCCCTAAGGCACACCACATGCTACTTGCCTGAGACGCTGCTTGCTTAATGCCCCACAACATCACTTAATGCCCACAACCAGGACTGCCAAAATTGCAGTCACTGAGTAAAATGATGATGTGACATCTCATTTAATAACTGTTTCACTTAATGACCAAGATTGATCTCCCTTGGTCGTAAGTCCAGAACGATCTGTAGCACTTAAGTATTTTGCATTGTCCTAGTATGGTTTAATTTGACAATCACAAAGCTCTCACCTAGGATGAATTTTAAAGGCAGCAACTATATAGCTAAAGGGTTTCTTAAGAAAAATACAAAATCTCGTAGATCTTGAAAAATACACTTTACTTCCAGTTGCAGCATAGCCCCATTTGTTTTATGCTCTGGGAATATGAAATGTTTAATCTAATCAGCGTACTAGGAAGTGGCAGTAGGTGGATTTAGTCACAAGAAATCATCTTAACTACATATTTCATGAAAAAAAAAATCCAACATGGGATAACTATTTATCATAAAGTTGCTTTCATTCTGTGACTTTTTAACATTGCTGCAGCCTTTCTTCTTTCCCTTTTTTTTCCAGTTATCTGGAAGTAAAGTTCTTGCAATGCCTGTTTCTGTAGCTAAAGTCATTCTCCAATATCTGCTCAGAAATAATCTTCGCTTAGCAAAAGTTGCCCCAAAGGTCTCAAAAAGTGCTTTCATTATTTCCCACCCACCCCCTGAAAACATTTTGCTTCTCATCCCAGAAGCTTCTTGAGTTCGGAACTGAAATATTTTCAAGAAGAAAAAAACCAAAAAAAGACCAGTTGCCTTTTGAAAAAGCATCTTTGGGACAACCGTTATCTGGACAATTGAGAATCTTCACAGACTTTAGTAGCTGTCTTCTTGCAGTCAATGTATGGCAATACCTATCCATTACATAGTTTAGCCACCATGTGGCACTAGCTTTGGTTGTACTTCATGCAACCAAGAAGATCCTGTTATTGTTCTGTTCCTGTCAAAGAAGAACAGGACAAATAAGTTCTTGTTTAACATCTGATGCAGGGGTGGGTTCCTGCCAGTTCCTAGAAAACCATGTATTATATGTTGGAGAGTGCGCTCTGCTCCATGGGACATATGTCCCCTTACTTGCTTCTGAGATTCACACTTGCAACAGCACAACTCAGGAGCACTCATAAGCCAGTTGGTTTGATAGCAAAAACTGAGGGACAAAATTAGTCACGTTCAGTGTAGAAAACCATAAATGCAAATCAGATAGGCTTTCTGACTAACCTGGTTATTTGCGATTAATGGGGGGAACAGAACAATATGGTTTTAACTTCCGTTTTAGACCTTCGGATGAGCAAATTAAGGAAACACACTCAAGCTAGCCTTCAGCAAGTTTAGGAAGTGTTTAATTTGTGCAAAATGTGGAAATTAAGTTGCTAACTGGAACATGCTTCATCTGCCCTTTCAGTTGACGACTCAGCACAATTTAAGGTGTTAGTTTTCATCCTAATAATGATAAGAATGCCATCCCCATCCCCACCACCCCATTAGCTCTTGATACAACTCTGCATGGGCAGGAAAGCCTCTTCTGAAGGCACCTTTGCATTGAGATGCCCATTTGTTGGGACAAAAGAGATGTCCTTCTCCATTCCTGAGCTATACAATCTATTCTTCTGGGAGTTGCTTTTAGCATCTAAGTCCATAACCTTCCCCCTTTAGCCGAAGTTTTGACAGCTCCTTTTAGCCAGTCTTTTAAAGGTGGGTTAATTATTAAATAGTTGTTTTTTAAAAATATTTCTATGGTTTTACTTTTATTTGACAAATTTTATGCATGCTAAGGATTAAATTTGAAAAATACATGAATAAAACCTTGCACAGTTGCACAAACAAACATTTTATTATTCCACAAGTCATAGATAATAAGCCTGCCATACTAGGTTGTTTCCATTCTTTCTTTCAAAATCAGTTTTGAGGTTTTGCTAAGAATGTGCTCAGAAGTAACACTTGCTTCAAATCCAGATTTTGTCCAGGTCCCGAAAGCCAATTTTTATGGCTGTGTATTCATGCCCACTTTTGCTTTCTTCTTCATGTTAGAAGGACAACAAAACTACGACCATCACCATCTTCTTAAGAGTCTCCTTGTTGAAGACTCTTTGCTATGGTCATTTGGTCTGAAATATCTGTGTGCTAGAGATATTTGTGCAAGATTAATCTGTAGGCTGGACAGTGTGTTACAAACTCCTCCAGGATTATTAAAGCAAATAAAACTGTCCTGTCAAGGCAAAGAACCTTTTCATTCCTCTTGGCCCTCTAGAGAACTTCTGCCCACTGAGCATAAATTCAATGACAAACATTCCCGTCATTAAGAGCTTTCCATCCAGAGTTTTGCTTTTATTGTAAATTTAATTTGGTACCAGGCTATAATGACCTTGCATTCCCAATGAACAGCAGGAGCCTCTCTTTGTACCCAAAGACCAGCAAAAATTCTCTTATCAAGGAATTACACAGAGTTCTTCATGCTGGAATATCCAACAGATATACAATTGCCTGATTATTCAAACAGAACAAAAATGCAAAGGGATACAAACGAAAGCCCAGTAATGATGCAACGTTATTTTGCAAAGGTTTAGTTAAGTTGTCCATTAAATATTAATTTGATTAATTTAATAGGGTACAAGAGTGGTAAGGTTAAAAATATTTCACAGGGATCTCATAAGAAATGTCTTAATGGAAAATGACTGAATGTGACAAATGTCTCGGAAAGAAAACTGAATGTTGCAAGTGAACCAAATGTAACAGAAGAGGACAAACTGCTTTTGTTCATTAGGCTGTCTAAACTCCTGACCCCTCAGGGTTAGTAATACAGCACAACCTATCCAAAGACACCTAGTTCTGGACTCTATCAGCAGGAAGATCACAGCGTACTGCGTTATTAAAGCAAATTGCTTCACACATAAAAATGCTGACAAGAGTTGGCTACAAAATCTTGCAGGGGATTAAGAAGATTGAAGGGTTGAGTTATTCTTACAATTTTCCTCTTTAGGCACTAGTTTTGAACATCCTGTTAGTTTTGGAGTGCTGGCATTTTTTTTAAAAAAAAAGACTTTAACATTTTTTTAAAAAAATATGTATAATTAATAATTTTCCTTCACAGAGAAATGCATGGAGCGATCCATATTTAACATGCCCAAGAAATTGTCATCATTCTGTTATTTGCTGTATAAATGATTAAGCATCAACCTTTGAGTATTTATTATGTAGCTTCTTCAGTGGTGGGATTCAATATTCTTTTTACTACCGGTTCTGTGGGCGTGGCTTGGCGGGCGTGGTGTGGCTTGGTGGGTGTGGCAGGGGAAGGATACTGCAAAATCTCCATTCCCTCCACACTCCAGGGGAAGGTTACTGCAAAATCCCCATTCCCTCCCGATCAGCTGGGACTTGGGAGGCAGAGAATAGATGGGGGCGGGGCCAGTCAGAGGTGGTATTTATCGGTTCTCCGAACTACTCAAAATTTCCGCTACTGGTTCTCCATAACTGGTCAGAACCTGCTGAATACCACCTCTGAGCTTCTTCTATTTGAAATATTATACTCCAACTTTTGCAATTCTAAATCCTGATCTGAAACTGGTTCAAGGTATATTAACAATGCTGTTAACCTCAGGCAGGGTCTTCTGAATTTAAAAAGTTGCATCAAAAGACCATGTTGAAAGCTGCTATAATATCATTTTTAACCTAGCAGAATCTGTGCTGGACTGCCTACTTCCCAGGGTCACATGTTCGACTGCTTAGCACAAGTTGCTCAGCAAAGTTAATATCTGAAAACTCCCTGCTCAAAGTCCCAGAAGTGTGTGCAGTTTTCTGTCGGAGAGAAGGAGAACTTCTTAGAAACACCATCCCAGTTATGGAAGGCTTCTCTGAGATTTGTTTGCTTGGCCCCATAAGCCCCATAAAAAAAGGGAAGACGTGCCTGTTTATTGCTGTTTTTATTTGCATTTTATTTGTATCCTGCCTTTATTATTTTCACAGACAAAAACCAAGGCAGGGAACGTACCAATACACCTTCCTCTTCCTATTTTCCCCACAACAGCAATTCTGTGAGGTCAGTTGGGCTGAGATAGCGTGACTGGCCCAAGGTCACCCAGCTGGGTACGACTTGGATTCAATCTCCCACTTTCTAGCCTGGTGCTCTAACCACTACACCAAACTGTTTGCCAGTTTAATCACTTAATTCATTAATAATTAATAGTTAATCAATGGTTCAATCGTTTATGGAATAAAAGTAATCCTTGAGTGATTACCACAATTGGGCCAGAATCTCCATTGCTAAGCAAGGTGGTTTTTAGGTGAAACATCTAATTTTACTATCTTTTTTTGGCCATAGTTGTTAAATGAATCACACTTTGATTAAGTGTGAATCTGGCCTTTCCGATAGGCTTGACTTTACAGCAACTACCTGGGAAGGTGACCCATGGTAAATAGACGCCAGTTGCCAAGAGTCCAAATTTTAATCAAATTGTGCCCATGGAGACCATATTGCCCAAGTTGTAAGTGTGAGGACAAGTCATAAGGGGCTTATTTCAGTGCCATTGTGACTTCACGCAATCACTAAATGAAGGCTTGTAAATTGAGGATTATCTGTAACGATACTGAATTTTGTTTACTGTTTTAAGATATCCAAAGAAAACCATTGTTATAGAGCACAGGAATGCTGTAAGTAAAATAAATGTGGCATCCATTTATATCAGTGATGGTGAACCTTTTTGGGGCCACAACCCAGAAGAAGAGCTGCCCAGGGACATGTGCGCTGGCCAACTAGTCTTCCCGTTACTGGCGCATATGCACACGCGGCAATCAGCTGGCCGGCATGCATACTCATGCCGCATTTGATTACATTAAACCCATTCAAAACGGAAGATCAGCTCTTCCAGTTTCCGGCACTGCTGTACACACAAAGGCCAGCTGATCACCATGCACACAAACGCAGGCCAGAAACCTAGAAGAGGAACAGGTGACACCATGCATCCCAGGCAACATGGCTCCCTGTGCCACTTAGGCCACGTGTACCATAGGTTCAACATCACGGATCTATATGTGCCCCAATCATTCTTAAAAGCAGGCCTTTGTGATTTGAGTCCAAAACTCAGCATTTGATCGAAAATCAGAAAGGGAGCATTGTCTTTTAAAATCATGTCAGTCTGCTGTCAGTCTGCTAGGTTCTCTAGTGTGCCTTCAGTCTGATGTTTTTAAAAAATCATAACAGAAGGTCATTTGTAAGTCAATTAATTTAAAAAAAAACCAATGTGTTACTTGAGTTGCTGGAAGCATGTATAAAATCAGGGTGACACGATGGATCCATAAATATTGTCAGACATGCAGGCTCTGCAGGTCTGCACTGGCTGTAGTCCAAAAAGAAAAGAAAAAACGTAACACACTCTGGCTTTTTCGGGGTATTGTCAAAAATGTCTTCTTTCGTTCTCGCAGATGCGAGAAACACATATTGATTCCAGGCACCAAGGTGTGGGGCAGGATCCATATTTACAGCTGGAGACTTTTCAAAGACACGAATGTCTCAATTGCAGCAAAAGTTGAAGGACAATTTAGTGTAAATAGGCATTTGATTACATTAAACCCATTCAAAATGAAAAGGCCAGCTGCAGGGCTGAAAAAGGTCTTCCGCATTTATGTCATTTTCTGAATTTTTCTTTGCCAGGCTCTTCAATTGGAGAACTGAGTAGAAAAGTCAGCGTGAACTAAAAAAGGACAGATTTTAAAAAGTCACCACCTGCCCCATTTATGAGGCCTGGCACTTACCACCAACAACCTGAAGATGGGTCAGGATTTCTTTCCAGCTATTAACTGTGAAAAGCAAACTCTTTCTTACACAGATGCTCAGCTTTTGTCCAAAATCTCCAAATCCTTTTCAAGAGAATAGAAGAAATGGCAGAGGAAAGATTCACCTTCTGCTGCTTTATAAAGTATTACTATGGCCTAATCCTAGAAAATCCTCAGGCTAATCCCTGAGTGTGTTGTTTTTTAAGCCTGCCTTAGATACATTTCCTGGAAAAATACATGGGAAAATCTACTTCGGGTTAGGTCTCTATGAACTCATATAGCAAAATGGACATCACCAATGGATTCGGAGCTCATGGGTATGGTTAGGAGGGAGCATACTTTTCAATCCTGCCTTATCTACATTTGCTGGCAAAATGCATGGGAAAATCCCATTTGCGGAAAATCCAGTTGGGGTTAGGGTTAGGTCTCCATGATTTTGGAGAGCAAAATGGACATCAGCAATCGATTTGGAGTCCTGCCGTAGCACCTGGCCACCGGCAGACAGCAAGAGTTTGTCGCTCTCACTGGTTTTGCCTACCACTGCTGGAGACAATGGATTCCCCCCAGCCCTGCTCTGGGCACTACAGGTACCGAAACGAATGATGTCGAGTTGGCCATGCCCATCCCAGCTAGCCCTACCCATCCCCCGAGGTCAAACCCAACCCTGATGCAGCCCTCAATCAAATCGAGTTTGACATACCTGGCCTAGACAAATCCCTGCAGGGTTTTTTTGGGGGAAATTTCAGAAGTGGTTTGCCATTGCCTCCATTCTAGGGCTGAGAGAAAATGAACGGTCCAAATAGTCACCCAACTAACTTTCTGCCTAAAGCAGACTAGAATCATGGTCTCCTGGTTTCTATCCTGGTGCTTTTAGCATTACACCAAAACTGGCTTTCCTGTTGCAGAAAATGAGAGTCTTTAGACTTCTCAGGATACAGGAGGAGTTTATTTGACAGCCAGGTTCAAAAAGTTAGCACATAGCTAGCATTGGAAATTCTGAACAACCTTCATTATGGAAGCACACATTCTTATACATTCTCAAAGCAGCGTAACACAGAAACACTTAACTCATTTCTTATTGGTTACCTTGAGGAAAAAGCCTTATAAGGAGATGGGGGTCTTACTTCTCCTTTTGTTACAGGTATGGACTACGTGTCATTAACAAACTTTAATTGAATCTTGTGGTTTTGGACTCTTGACATAGGAACGTTTGCTGGAACATGTTGTGGTTGAAGGCTGATGACATTTCGCTGTCCCTTTAAGCAAGCTTCTAACTGTCCCTTTTATGCCACGTCTTCATTCTTATATTTTAATCCATATTTTATTCTACTTTATTCCTAGACACAAATATACTAGTTCTTTATTTTGTTGTTACTCAGGGCTACCACTGCTGTTTTTATTCCATTTTACAGCTATGATTTCTAGTTTTTACCAGCCTGGTACTTCATGCCTTTCCACTTAAGTGTATTACATCTGGATTACAAAAAATATGAAGGATTCTATTTCCTATTATCCAGGTGTGTGTAAAATATATGTATTCTAGCAACAAAGGCATCTTTGAAAAGGCCTCTCTTGTGGTTCTGAAATGTCTCTACAGCAAATAAAACAGTCACTCAGAGAAGCCCTAAACCACTGATGGCTAACTGCATACCGACCTGAGTGCTGGAAATGGCACGTAAAACCATCCTGCCTGGACTGTGCGGCCTCACTGGCTTTTGCGCACGCGGGAGAGCTGAAACCCGGAAGAGCAGTGTTCTGGCGCACAGGCACGCACAGGCACCCGAACATCTGATTTCCAGTGCAGGCGCACACCTGATGAACAGCTGGCTGTGGTGCATGCATGTGATGGAAACCCGGAAGTTCGGATGCCGGTGTGTGTGTGTGTGTGTGTGTGTGTGATGGAACACTGCTGTTCCGGGTTTTGGCGCACTCCCATGTGAAAGGCCAGCTGGCCAGTGTGTGTGTATGTGTGTACACAGAGGAACGTGAAAGAGGAGCCAGCAAGGCTGTGCGTTCTGCATGGGATGGCTCTGTGTGCCGCTTCTGGCATGCGTGCCATAGGTTCGCCACTACTGTTGAGGCCCTTAACTGATCAGGGTTTTAAATGTCAACAGCAATATTTAAAATGTTCCTGGTAGTCAATTACAATTGCAATTACAATTGTAGTCAATTGCAATTACTACAATAATTAATAAACAATCTATTCAATTTTGCATCAGTTGCATGCAAATCAAGTGCTTTTCTAGAATAACTGCTGTCAAGATGTTTCAGTAATTCTGAAACAATTAGGGCAATTTAGGAAAAATAACTTTTCCTGCCCTCATCTCTAGTGGTTATTTGGGGGGAAGAGGGAGAAAACCTAAATGGAAAATGTCTCCCATTTTTTCTTCAGTGTTTTCTAGGTTTCCAACTCTTTATATAACAGTAATCAACAGTAATCACCAAATAGGACTATTCTATATGAATTCCTTTGACCCTACGTCTAACTCCTTTGAAAGCTGTCCAAAAAGGTAACAGCTATTACATTACATCGTATTATACCTGCCTTGAACTCTTTAATTGCTGAAGTCTTATATAAACTAAAGCTGCCAAGTGTTACTTAATTAGATGGCAAAAAGTTTCCATAGTTACATGAGTGTGGATTTTCATCATTCATTACATGTGAGAGTACAACAATTTGCACACACTTGTTGGAGGAGCAGGAAGGTTAAACAATGACTTTCTCCAAGCACCTTTAGAGTTGTGTATTGCAGAGAGAAGTCTCTCTCTTCAACATATAGAGTGTTTGCCACTGCTAGCCATGATGTAATCACATAATTTACATGAACCACACTTACACTGGTCTCTTTAGCCACCTTTTGTCCATCGGGCATCTGCAGTGCGCTAATCAAATTGATAATAATCATTTACATGCCTTGCCTTATGTCCCTGCAAGCAGAACTGAGATGGCAAGTGCCAAAGCAATCGAAGAATGATCTGTTCATGACAAGGAACAACAGAGGGATAGAATCAAGATCACGTGAAGTGTTAATACCACTTTATAATGCCTTGGTAAGGCCACACTTGGAATGCTGCATTCAGTTCTGGTCGCCACGATGTAGAAAAGATGTGGAGACTCTAGAAAGAGTGCAGAGAAGAGCAACAAAGATGATTAGGGGACTGGAGACTAAAACATATGAAGAACGGTTGCAGGAACTGGGTATGTCTAGCTTAAGAGAAAGAAGGACTAGGGGAGACATGATAGCATTGTTCCAATATCTCAGGGGTTGCCACAAAGAAGAGGGAGTCAAACTATTCTCCAAGGTACCTGAGGGTAGAACAAGAAGCAATGGGTGGAAACTAATCAAGGAGAGAAGCAACTTAGAACTGAGGAGAAATTTCCTGACAGTTAGAACAATTAATCAGTGGAACAGCTTGCCTCCAGAAGTTGTGAATGCCCCAACACTGGAAGTCTTTAAGAAGATGTTGGATAGCCATTTGTCTGAAACGGCATAGGGTTTCCTGCCTAGGCAGGGGGTTGGACTAGAAGACCTCCAAGGTCCCTTCAACTCTACTTTTGTATTATTGTAAATAAAATCATAACCTTCCCAAGATCACATCACCCCTGGCCTGAAGCAAACATACAAAAAAAAAAAATAGATCCAAATTGTAACCCATAAAGTGTTGTGGCCCACCAGCAGCCAGCGGAGCTGGCAGCAGATTCGGACAGTGAGAAGGTTGAGGAAGAACTTAGGGCAGTCCTGGAGTCTGGGGAAGGCTCTGATGAGGGCTCTGTGTTGGAGGCAGAGAGGAGTCCAGAACCGTATGCCAGTAATCACTTGACTTCAGAGTCAGACATCAGTGAGGCAGACAAACAGCTGAAGCCTGTTCCCAGTGTGCGCATGTGCAGAGTTGCCAGACGAAGGGAACAGCTAAAGAATGGGAGTCGACTTGGGAGTAAGGCCACAGGTGGACAATGAATGGCCCCTCCCAGAGGAAATAAAAGAGGAGCAAAAGGGGAGTGGAGTTTGTAGGAGACAATTAAATCACTTAATTGGTTCATGACTCTCCGAGACTCCTTGCCAGGTTTTGCGGATATGGGCCGTTCAGCTCTCCAAGCCAGATAAGGTCTGTGACTGTAAATCCTCCCTTGAAAGACTTTGCTGGATGTGAATGAGCAGAATTCACTGTAAATTAATACAAAGGGTTCTTGTCGGGACAAGGAGCTCAAAGAGCTCATGCTCTTGGGAAACATAGGTCAGAACATAAACATACCCCATGCTTCAGGGACCTGATGATTTGTGTTAGATTCATGATTGCCTTGTTGGCCCTGAACTCCTGAGCTACTTCAAACTCTGTACTTAGAGAAGAAGGTTGAAGTCTTCCAGTTCCATAAATCTAGGAAGTTGCACTATCAATTCAGTCACACCACTGAACATCTAAGCAGTAAAGTTGCTATGCAGCAGGGAGGTACAGAGCAACATTACCACTTGTCCTCTAAAGCCCAACGTCCTAAACAGGATCTCACATAATGTTCTCTGCAAAACAGTGTCTCTGAAAGCCACAAGAGACACCCAGATAACAAGACCCATCAATCCATCTCACTCCCTGTCTTGGGGTCAAGGCTGATGCCACACTTGATAAGTACATTTCTATGTGCCACATAAAGACATGCCCCTCCAGAATTCAGTAAACTCTGCCAGGGCTTATGAGATCATGGATGAGAGCCTTGTTACAAGAAAGCCATAAACTGTATCCACTGAAGCCATAAATCATCAGCTCCTTTCTGATTTTTGAGAAGCTCTTGCAGCTACCAGCAAAATTACTCTTTTGTGGGTTTGCAAAAAACCAGGATGCTGATTCTGATTGAGCTCTTTGTTTTATACAGACCACAAAATTGCCTCCTTGTGGCAGGTGTTACACTAAATTGATGCAAAGGGGGAAATAATGAGCATCTGGGAAATGTCCTGAGAACAAGAATGTATGTATGTATATACATTTACCACATTTAGGTGTGAAATGTATTACAATGTGCATTATAAGAAAGATAATTAATACAAGTCTGTTTCACTTCTTGTAGAAATGCCATTCTGATGTGAACTCAAAATAATTGGCATTATTATAGGAATTCTAATATTGTTATAGTATTTTCTGTAACAGTTAAAAAGCATTTTATAAATTGCATTTCTACAAATCATTATGATAGCTCACCAAAGCTCATCTCATATAAATTCATAGCTAGCCAGAACTAAATTAGGGGAGACTAAGCTTGGCTCATATTATTCTTCACAGCTAGTGTATATCAATCCTCATATGACTTATTCAATTAACATAAAGGAATATATCTATTTCCCTTTGAAGCCTACTAAATAAATTAGTTGCTTTAATGAGTCAGTCTTATAAAAAGGGTAACATCTTTTCTTTTTCTTTTTGCTTGGAATAGAAGTCTGAAAAAGGACATGCCTGCTTTTATTAGTAGCCAAGATGTGCTGTGCTTAAGTCAAGGTTTAAATCTGTTAAAAAATTATATGTGGTCAATGATTTCATAGCTCCTATGACAATGAATTCTTGCTGGTCAGAATAGAGAGTAAGGCAAGTGTCGCCCTTTTTGCACATATGTTTTGATGTTGCATGGATTTACATAGTGTTCTGATCTAAGTTTCCTGAGACAGTAAAAATTGCATTCTTAGTCCCAAAAACCCCTCTTTTTATTTAAATGGCTGGGAATTATGTTCATTCACAGCCCATAATGATTCACAAACAGTCTTTCAGGGTAATGCTGATGAGCACCCACCTTTATCTCCCTTGAAATGCTGCCAAAGACCAATTACTTTTGCAAGGCCAAATGGAGCACAGAGTCAAACTGAACTTCAGAGTTTAAACCGACCAGCATGAACCAAGTTGCTTCCCGCAAAGGCTCACATCCGTTTGCTCCTCTTTTATGTCTTATGGGAGGGACCAATCATCTCCAAGCCTTACTCCCGAGTTGCCCCTTTTGTCTTAACTGTTCTTGCCTTCTGATAGCTCTGCACATGCGTGCACTGGGAACAGGCTCACACATTTCTTCTGCCTTGCTGATGTCAGACTTCGGAGGCTCTGGAGGCAGCACATAACTACCAGATGGCCCTGGCCCCCTTTCTGCCTCGGATGCAGAGCCCTCATCTGAGCCTTTCCCAGACCCTAGAACTGGCCCATGTTCCTCCCCAATCTCCTCACTGTCCGACTTTGCTGCCAGCTCCACAGGCTGGTGGCAGACCACAACACGTATGAGGTGGAGCTTGAAACTCTTCATCATTTTGCTGAAGCCACTGAATTGTGTGAGTGCCTCTGATTCTTGACTAAGGTAAAGATTCACATTCTGCCAAGTTGGGCTGAAGAATTATGTAGCCAAATCAAACCAAGGAATCAAGTAAAGCCTTGAACTATGAGGAGGTCCTTAATATAATGCTTAGCCCAGGAACAAAGAAGGGTGAACTATACATTTTGTACATGAACTGAAAAATTGCTACTCTGTTCATGAAAATTTATGGAGGGAGAAGACCATTCCTTTCTTGGTTGCACTGTTTTCAATGAAGGGATTACAGTACTTATTTTTAAAGTGTTCTTTATACATAGGTGGTAACATGATGTGCTCAAGCAATAAGATATTTGACCCCCCCCCCCCAGTAGCATGTGCATTAAAAAATGAAGAAACCAATCGTAAAGATATAGGGACAAGCACAGGACAGATAAATGGAAAAGAAAAATCAGTTGATTCAAGAATGCAGATAACCACTTGCAAAGGAAAGTTTGGGTGTACTTTTATTCAAGGCTATATTCAAAAGGGTATGTTGGAAACAATCCCAGTTTAAACTGGGCAGAAAAATGAATCCATGGAAAATATTCTCTAATAAACCTTTGTATGTTGGCAAGCCAGAGAATTAAATCTCCTAGAATACTTTCCATCATTTCTCAGTTTCTAAAATAAGTATTGGACTTATTTGCTTCTGTTTATCTCCTAGTCTTAACATCTAATTTTTTTGTAATGAGGGGAACATATTAGGAGACATTTTCTTACAAAACACTGACATTTTCTGTGTCTCCTCCCACTCTGTTAAATAGACAGGACAAAATTCATTAGTAACAAGTTTATTATCTTCTTGTTTTATCATTACTGACCTACTGTAAGCCTGCTAGAAAGCTTTCAGTTGGGTAGACAAAATTTTGAAAGGTTGCATTCCAGAAATCCTGAATGCCTTTTCTGTATAATTAAGGTGACCAACTTTTTTACAATGAAAAGGAGGACAAATAAATAAATATCTGAACAAGAAATATCCTTCATATTGAATTTTATGGCAAGTGCTGCAGCTAGAGTATCAACATTCAATCTCGAGTTCTCACTTGTCGAAAAATCATTGGCAATTGAAAAAAACTCTTTCAACTGCTACATTAGTTCCAGGGCAGCACAACATAAATTGAACAAGTATAAATAAATGTTCACATGGAATATGTTCATTTTTGAAATGGCTGAAAATAACCACCCATCTTTTATCAATTTCAACATGTTGATTTTCCCATTGTATTAATTTTTCAGAATTTAAATATACATTCAGTCTTCTAATTTCTTCAAAGAGACAATTGTCGTCTATTTTAATGTCTAGCATTTCTTTAGATAAAAATTCAACACAAAATTCAATATCTGTTCAATATACTTGTGATGAAGTAAAAAAAACACCATTGAAAACTGTTTAATAAAACATGAATTGTACTTACCTCTGTATAATTGAATATTAACTGAGAAAGAAATAATTACTGTGAGTCATTCAATTGCCGACGTGCCGTGAGTCTATTGCGTGCGTATGTGCCGTCTTGTGTTTCGGTAAGAAGTAAACAAAGCCACTTGCACGGGGCGCTCTCTCTCAAGGTCTCCCGTGCGGAGCACATGAGTCTCATAATCGCGTCTTATACCGCACTATACCGAGTCTTGATGAATTGTCATGTCAAATACAAATACGTCACATAACGCGCAACAGATTAGTCTTCAAATATTGAAAAGGAGGACACGTAGGAGGACACTTTTCGAGGGAGGATAGAACTTACAAAAGAAGGACTGTCCTCCCTAAAGGAGGAGAGTTGGTCACCTTAGTATAATTATAGTATGACTTTATTACCCAATTCAAAATTCTGATGTGAAAAAAAAATCCATGTCATGAAATAAAAATGGAAACTTGCATGCACAGAATACCTCAAACTGTGAGTTGTTTTAAGTCAGGGGTGTCCAAACTTGGGAACTTTAAGACTTGTGGACTTCAACTCCCAGAATTCCCCAGCCAGCTGGCTGGGGAATTCTGGGAGTTGAAGTCCACAAGTCTTAAAGTTCCCAAGTTTGGACACCCCTGTTTTAAGTATTGCAACTAGGTCCACCAACTTCTACATTTTGGTCATCAGGTTGCAGTTAGAATTCAAGTGCTTTATTCATGCAAAAACCCCGCACACATTGCAAATTCCACACTTCCATGTTATAAATGTTTGTGGACTATACCCAAACAACTCTAATGCCATTAATATCTATCACAGTTCAAAACACACTGGTAAATTTCCAAACCTTACTTCCAAAGAACTTAGGAAAAAATAAAAATAATTAAATTAGCCTTCAATTTTGGTATACATTTGGGAAATACTTCTAAACTATAAATAACTATGTAAGGTTAAAATAAGACTTATGTTTTCTCTTTTTAATTCATTTGGTCTCTCCCTGCATCCTTCTCCATATTTCTAAATTGAGGGAGGGGAAACACCCTAAACCAGTGGTTCTCAACCTGTGGGTGGGGACCCTTTTGGGGGGGTCGAATGACCCCTTTCACAGGGGTTGCCTAAGACCATCGGAAAACACATATTTTCGATGGTCTTAGGAACCGAGACACCAATTTTATGGTTGGGGGTCACCACAACATGAGGAACTGTATTAAAGGGCCAAGGCATTGGGAAGGTTGAGAACCACTGCCCTAAACCAATTATTATTATTATTATTATTTATTCACATTTCTAAACCGCCCCCTCTCCCAAAAAGGGACTCGGGGCGGTGTACAGTCCACAATAAATCACAGATAAAATACAAATATAAATAGAACTATAAATATATGTATGTATGTGGAGGAGGTTAAAATTAAGAGTACTGTACAGAAGAATAAATATGAGGCTAAAAGCCCTAAAAACAATTAAAACTAAAACATTACCCTTAAAATAACCAGATGAGAATATACTACCAGGAGTTCATAGATGTAACATTTATAATCATGCCAGGCCAGCTAGTCGGAACAGGTGAGTCTTCAATTTTTGTCGGAAGGAGCGGAAGTCCGAGGTGGTTCTAATGTCAGGGGGGAGGTCATTCCAGAGGGTTGGGCCCATCACAGAGAAGGCTCTACTCCTTGGCGCCACCCGCTGGCATTGCCTAGTGGAAGGCACTTGGAGAAGGCCCTCCCTGTGAGAGCGGATTGGCCGCAGGGATGTATGTGGGAGGATGCGATCCCGCAAGTAACTAGGTCCTGAGCCATGGAGCGCTTTAAAGATAGTAATCAGGACCTTGAAACGCACCCGAAAAACCACAGGTAGCCAGTGCAGCTCGCGCAGGAGCGGTGTTATGTGGGAGTATCTAGACCTCCCCATGATAACCCGCGCGGCCGCGTTCTGTACTAACTGCAGTCTCCGGGCGTGTCCCAAGGGAAGCCCCATGTAGAGAGCATTACAGTAATCTAGGCGAGACGTCACCAGCGCATGAGTGACTGTGCGTAGGGCATCCCGGTCCAGTAGGGGGCGCAATTGGCGCACCAGGCGAACCTGGTGGAACGCCCCCCTTGCCACGGCTGCCACATGGTCATCCATTGACAGCCGGGCATCTAGGAGGACGCCCAAATTGCGCGCCCGTTCCACAGGGGGCAGTAGCTCGTCCCCTATGGCCAGCGATGGAGTCAGCTGGCTGAACCGAGGTGCCGGAAGCCACAGCCACTCAGTCTTGGAGGGGTTGAGTTTGAGTCTGTTGTTCCCCATCCAGACCCCGACGGCTTCCAGACACCGGGACATCACTGCAACAGCCTCGTTGGGGTGGTTTGGGGTTGAAATGTACAGCTGCGTATCATCAGCGTACAGATGGTATTCAACCCCAAAACCACGGATGATCTCGCCCAGCGGCTTCACGTATGCATTGAACAGAAGGGGCGAGAGAACCGACCCCTGCGGCACCCCACAAGAGAGTGGCCTCGGGGTCGATCTCTGCCCCCCTGTCAACACATATTGCATCCGGCCGGAGAGGTAAGAGTCGAACCACCATAACACGGTGCCTCCGACTCCCATCCCCTCCAGCCGGCGCAGAAGGATACCATGGTCGATGGTATCAAAAGCCGCTGACAGATCTAATAGGACCAGGATAGAGGAACAACCTCTATCTCTGGCCGTCCAGAGATCATCAACCAACGCGACCAAGGCTGTCTCAGTGGTGTGCCCGGGTCGGAAGCCGGACTGGCGTGGGTCTAGATAATCGGATTCATCGAGGTGACGCGGAAACTGCTGCGCCACCACATTCTCAACAACCTTCGCCAAAAAAGGGAGGTTGGAGACTGGACGATAATTAGCTAGCTCCATTGGGTCGAGTGAAGGCTCTTGAGTAAGGGCCTCACCACCGCCTCTTTTAAGACGGTAGGTAAGGATCCCTCACCCAACGAGGCGTTCACCAGGCCCAGAAGCCAGCCTCGTGTCACCTCCCAGGATGCCAGTACCAGCCAGGAGGGACACGGGTCCAATGAACATGTGGTGGGTCGCAGCCTTCCACGCAACCTGTCTAAATCCTCGGGGGCAACAGAGTCAAACTCCTCCCAGAGTGGACTCACAAGACTCACTGTTGACGGCCCGTCCAGACCACTGGAGGGGGCCCATCCACTCCGGATCTGAGCGACTTTGTTCTGCAGATATTCTCCAAACTCCTCTGCTCTACCCTGTAAGGGTGCCCCCCGCGTCTCTTGCACCAAGAGGGAGCGGGTGACCCTAAACAGGGCGGCAGGGCGGTTATCCGCAGACGCAATAAGAGCGGCAAATGTCTACATTTGGCCGCTCTCAATGCCACAAGTTAAGTCCGTAAATAGGCTCTTACCTGTGTTCGGTCAGACTCGGAGCGTGAGGACCTCCACCTGCTCTCTAGACGTCTCCTCTGGCGCTTCATCACCCTCAGCTCCTCGATATACCAAGGAGCCCGGGTGGGTCGCTGCCGTAGGAGAGGTCGCAAAGGCGCAACCCGGTCCAAGGCCCCAGCCGTCGCCCTATTCCAGGCGGCCACTAGGTCCTCCGACCGAGCGCAGGTCAGGGCTACAGGTAGCGGCCCAAACTCCGACTGGAACCTAACTGGTTCCATCAGATGCTTGGGGCGGTACCAGCTTGGACAAACTGGTTCCGCCTCCTTGCGGTGGGGGGTAGCACCAGGGAAGTCCAGCCGGAGACAAGAGTGATCTGACCATGACAGGGGAGTAATGTCTAAGTCCCCTATTCCCAGATCACTCGTCCACTGCTCAGATACAAAAACAAGGTCCAGTGTGTGGCCACCTTCATGTGTGGGGCCCTGAATTAGTTGGGTCAGGCCCATGGCTGTCATGGAAGCCATGAACTCCCGAGCCACCTCGGATGCTGCTCCCGTCGACGGCAGGTTGAAATCCCCCATAACCAAAAGTTTGGGGATCTCCACCGCCATCTCCGAGATCAGCTTGAGGAGCTCGGGCAGGGCTGCTGACGTATAGCGAGGAGCCAAGTATACAATCAGCAAACCCCACTGCCTCCCTGGGCCCCATTTCACACCAAGTGACTCACACCCGGGTATCTGAGAAACAGTGAACTCCCTCGGCTCTAGACCATCCCATATAACCACCGCCACCCCTCCACCCTTACCCAGGGCCCGAGGCTGATGAAATGCATGGAAACCTGGTGGGCACATTTCCACGAGGGGCAAACCACCCTCGTGACCCAACCAGGTCTCTGTTATTCCTGCAAGGTCCAGCTCCCCCTCAGAGATCAACTCATTAATGAGGGGGGCCTTGTTGGTCACGGACCTTGCATTGCAAAGCATCAGCCGCAGGCCCTGTCTCTGTAGATCCCGACCACCTAGGTTGCGGGGGTTGGTACAAACGACCGGGCGTAGCCAGCAGCCATGGTCTCCCAACCGACCTTGTGAACTTCTCAATACAGGCTGATTTGCTGAATTTGCATGACATACTTAACTTGGTGCTGGATCAATCCATTTTCTGGGTTCATTCAATACCATGAATCATAAACTAGCCAAGCAAGCAGGTTGCCAATGTTATTTAGAATCCTTTCAATCATGCTTAATAAACAGGCCTGAACTGAGTAAGAACAAATTGTCTTAATACTCAGTTCTGATAATGAAAAGTGTGCTTCATAATGAGATAGACCATCGGTAGATATATACTCTACTAAAGAATATTATGGCATATTTTCTGCCTGGAGGTAATGGAGTAACATTGTAATAATTCACATAATCAGATTAATTACTTTACTTTACTTTATTCACACTTATAGACTGCCCCCTCTCCCAAAAGGGACTCGGGGCGGTGTACAGTCAATACATAAAAGATACATAGAATACATAAATAGTTAAAGACTTAGATACTTAGATACTTAGATGGAGGAAGTTAAAAGAACTGTACATTAAAGTAAAGTATTTAAAATACAATCTTTAAAAAACCCCTAAAAAATATCCCGAAAGTTAAATTTAAAATGGTTCCCCTAAAATATCAATTAAAATATATCTGCCAGGAGGTAAAAGTTATGAGTGTGCTAGGCCAGCTAATCGAAACAGGTGAGTCTTTAGTTTTTGTCGGAAGGAGCGGAAGTCGGTGGTGGTTCTAATGTCGGGGGGAGGTCATTCCAGAGGGTTGGGCCCATCACAGAGAAGGCCCTACTCCTAGGCGTCGCCCGTTGGCATTGCCTGGTGGACGGCACCAGGAGAAGTCCCTCCCTGTGAGCGAATTGGTCGCAGGGATGTGTGTGGAAGGATGCGATCCCGCAGGTAACTAGGTCCTGTGCCATGGAGCGCTTTGAAGATGGTAATCAACACCTTGAAACGCACCCGTAAAACCACCGGCAGCCAGTGCAGCTCGCACAGGAGAGGTGTTACGTGGGAGTACCTAGTACTCCCCATGATAGCCCGCGTGGCTGCGTTCTGGACTAGCTGTAGTCTTTGGGCGCGTCCCAAGGGAAGCCCCATGTAGAGAGCATTGCAGAAGTCCAGGCGAGACGTCACCAGCGCATGAGTGACCATGCGTAGGGCATCCCGGTCCAGTAGGGGGCGCAATTGGCGCACCAGGCGAACCTGGTGGAACGCCCCCCTTGCCACGGCTGCCACATGGTCGTCCATCAACAGCCGGGCATCTAGGAGGATGCCCAAATTGCGCGCCCGTTCCACAGGAGGCAATTGTTCGCCCCCTATGGCCAGTGATGGAGTCAACTGGCTGAACCGAGGTGCCGGTAACCACAGCCACTCAGTCTTGGAGGGGTTGAGTTTGAATCTGTTGTCCCCCATCCAGACCCCGACGGCTTCCAAACACCGGGACATCACTTCGACAGCCTCGTTGGGGTGGTTTGGGGTTGAAATGTACAGCTGAGTATCATCAGCGTACAGATGATACTAAACCCCAAAACCACGGATGATCTCCCCCAGTGGCTTCACATATGCGTTGAACAGAAGGGGCGAGAGAACCGACCCCTGTGGCACCCCACAAGTGAGTGGCCTCAGGGTCGACCTCTGCCCCTCTGCCAACACACATTGCATCCGGCCAGAGAGGTAGGAGCCGAACCACCGCAAAACAGTGCCTCCGACTCCCATCCCCTCCAGCCGGCGCAATAAGATACCATGGTCGATGGTATCAAAAGCCGCTGACAGATCTAATAGGACCAGGATAGAGGAACAACCCCTATCTCTGGCCCTCCAGAGATCATCAACCAACGCGACCAAGGCCGTCTCCGTGCTGTGCCCGGGTCGGAAGCCGGACTGGCGTGGGTCTAGATATTCGGATTTGTCAAGGTGTCGTGGAAATTGCTGTGCCACCACATTCTCTACAACCTTCGCTAAAAAGGGAAGGTTGGAGACTGGACGATAATTAGCTAGCTCCATCGGGTCAAGTGAAGGCCTCTTGAGTAAGGGCGTCACCACCGCTTCTTTCAAGGCGGTTGGTAAGGATCCCTCGCCCAACGAGGCGTTCACCAGGCCCAGGAGCCAGCCTCGTGTCACTTCCCAGGATACCAGTACCAGCCAGGAGGGACACAGGTCCATTAAACATGTGGTGGGTCGCAGCCGTCCACGTAACCTGTCCAAATCCTCGGGGGCAACAGAATCAAACTCCTCCCAGAATGGTCTCACAAGACTCACTGTTGACGGCTCCCCCGGTCCACTGAAGGGGGTCCATCTGCTCTGGATCTGAGCGACTTTGTCCTGCAGATATTCCCCAAACTCCTCTGCTCTGCCCTGCAAGGGGGCTTCCCGCGTCCTCTGCGATAAGAGGGAACGGGTTACCCTAAATAGGGCGGCAGGGTGGTTATCGGCGGACGCAATAAGAGCGGCACAATGTCTGCGTTTGGCCGCTCTTAATGCCACAAGGTAGGTCCGTAAATAGGCTCTTACCTGTGTTCGGTCAGATTCGGAGTGTGAGGACCTCCACCTGCTCTCTAGACGTCTCCTATGGCGCTTCATCACCCTCAGCTCCTCGGTATACCAAGGAGCTCAGGTGGGTCGCTGCCGTAGGAGAGGTCGCAAAGGCGCAACCCGGTCCAAGGCCCCAGCCGCCACCCTATTCCAGGCGGTCACTAGGTCCTCCGACCGAGAGCGGGTCAGGGCTACAGGTAATGGCCCAAGCTCCGTCTGGAACCTATCCGGTTCCATCAGGTGCCTGGGGCGGTACCAACTTGGACAGTCTGGTTCCGCCTCCTCGCGGTGGGGGGTAGCGCCAGGGAAGTCCAGCCGGAGAGATGAGTGATCTGACCATGACAGGGGAGTCCCCTAAATCCCCTATTCCCAGATCACTCGTCCACTGTTCAGATACAAAAACAAGGTCCAGTGTGTGGCCACCTTCGTGTGTGTGGCCCTGAATTAATTGGGTCAGGTCCATGGCCGTCATGGAAGCCATGAACTCCCGAGCTACCTCAGATGCTTCCCCCGTCGACGGCAGGTTGAAATCCCCCATAACCAGAAGTTTGGGGATCTCAACTGCCGTCTCTGAGATCAGCTTGAGGAGCTCGGGCAGGGCTGCTGACGTATAGCGAGGAGCCAAGTATACAATCAGCAAACCCCACTGCCTCCCTGGGCCCCATTTCACACCAAGTGACTCACACCCGGGTATCTGAGAAACAGTGAACTCCCTCGGCTCTAGACCATCCCGTATAACCACCGCCACCCCTCCACACTTACCCAGGGCCCGAGGCTGATGAAATGCATGGAAACCTGGTGGGCACATTTCCACGAGGGGCAAACCACCCTCGTGACCCAGCCAGGTCTCTGTTATTCCTGCAAGGTCCAGCTCCCCCTCAGAGATCAATTCATTAATGAGGGGGGCCTTGTTGGTCACGGACCTTGCATTGCAAAGCATCAGCCGCAGGCCCTGTCTCTGTAGATCCTGACCACCTAGGTTGCGGGGGTTGGTACAAACGACCGGGCGTAGCCAGCAGCCACGGTCTCCCAACCGACCTTGTGATCTTCTCCTGTCCTCGCATCCCCCCTCCCTGCGACCGTTGTAATAAAACAACCCTCTGTTGAAATAGCTTTTTCCCTCTCCCCCCCACCACACTCACTTCCCTCCTGGACTCACATGTTCACCTGGCACTGGCTCCCCTCCCGGCCTGATTAACCCACCCCCCCACCGTGGAACCCCCTAAAAAAGATACAAAACATTTTGTTAAAAATCCCTTTAGCTTCTGCTTCCTCCACCTCTCGGGGTTCACAAACCCGTCAACAATTAAAAACTGCTTGCCAGGGTCCGCCAATTGTCCCCATATGAACAGTACAAGAAGACAGAGAGAGAAGGGTTAGCTCTTCAGTCAACTTTATCTCCAATAAAATACCCAGTTCCTAACATCATCCCACTGGCTTTCATTTTAATAGGTGAGGAGCATAACTACCCAACAGCTGTTTTCACACAGACACCTAGGAGTAAATTGAATATCAATCAATGCAAATCCCACCTATTTTGTGTGTATTGATGTTGCATGCATAAATGTTAAAAAGGGGTAAGACTTGCATAATAATGTGCAATTCACTCTCTTGCAGATTTTGACCTCTGTCTATGGATTCTGTTGGGTAAATTACCATAAAGACTCTACTATTTTTATCATTCCTGAGTAGAAACAATTAGGAAGCTCAGGAATATACCATATTTTTCGGAGTATAAGACACACTGGAGTATAAGACGCACCTAGATTTTGAAGAGGTAAATAAAAAAAATTTTTTTTTGCACTCTGTAGACCTCCCAAAAACAACCCGTTTTTCGCAAAAAAGGGCCCTTTTTAAAAAAGGGCATGAATATCCTTTATGAGGCGTGTAGAGTGCTCCTAGGGGGTGGGGGCCCAAAAATGAAGAAAAAATGGTCTGTTTTTCGTGAAAACAGGCCCATTTTTTTTATCAAAAAAGAGAATACATAGCCTTTAGGAGACCTGTAGAGTGCTCCTGAGGGCTTTGGGGGCATAATTGAGCAAAAGACGGCCCATTTTTCACTCATTTCTGCCCTCCCTCCCCAGCCCCCAGGAGCACTTGGGAAGCCTCCTAAAGGCTCTGCACAGCCGTTTTGGTAAAGGTTTTGGGAGGCAAAAAATGCTGTACTTAGTGTATAAGACGCACCCAGATTTTCAGCCTCTTTTTTGAGGGAAAAGGGTATGTCTTATACTCCAAAAATATGGTTTTTTTTTTCCTTATGTGTATAATCTTAGTTGAAGAATTGGTAAATCCAGTAAGGTAACTAATATAAGTTGTATCATACTAATATGAGCAATGCCTGTGATACAGCTGAGAACTGTAGAAGGGAGGATGAACTACAATCCACATAAGGTGAATGAGTCACTCATAAATTTTGTACTTTAGGATCCAATCAAAGAAAAACATTCTGTTCATTGCAGTTGGCATGCTCACTAGGATCAGAATACCTAAATTGGTATAAAGTTAGCCAGTCCAACAGCTTTATCTATTATATAGATTTTCATGGATTTAGCCATTGTTGTTGGACTTGGGGAAAGTTTAAAGGGACCCTTTATCATCCAGAAAAAAAGCATATTAATAGAATATTTGTAATGAGGGTTGAACTGGGGAATCCTTGATGCTCTCTGAGATTGGATGCTTTCTTGCAGACATTTCAATACCCAACTAGGTAACATCTACAGTGCTAGAAGGGAGAATAGTTTTCTCTCTCTTTATATATAGCCACTGTATATAATCTTCCTTCTTTCTAAGCCATGAGTATGACAGAACACTATTTTGCTTGTCTGTGATTGTTCTGATGCTTTTCTTACAGTCTAAGCTTGTTCCAAGAAAGGAAGAGGAGGAGGAAGGAGGGGAGAAGGAGGAAGAAGAAAACACTTAATAATTTTGGAGAACTGGAGAAGAGTTACTGAGTTTTCTTTTTAACAAGAAAAGTGATTACCCATTTTGAAGTGAGATCATTTGTAGGACAAGGCCGGACAGAGGTGGAGGTGGGCAGAGTTAAATGTGTCATTAGCTTAGAGTCTTTATGTTGCCATCAACAATCCAACTTCAACCCCTCTTGAATTCCATTAACCCTTACCTGGTGCCAATTTAATATTAAATTTAGTTGACTAGATTCTTGTGCACAGACTTGAATAAAACCTCTGTGACACAACTTAATGTACAGCCCTGATCCTTTGTACCTGACATCATTATGGCTAGATTTATGTAACCTGTTAGCTTAAAATGTGATTAAGAAGTTTGTAACTAAATGTGTTGTACTAATACTCTAATCCTGTTGCTCCAACACTTCTAGAAGGCAAAAAAGTTGAGGAAGACTGATCTAAATTAACAAAACAAAGCTACAAACCTGGTATCTAGTAACTTAATATACAATAGAACAGATAACAACAACAACAAAACCAAAAGGATGATAAATATTTTCTAGAGAATTTGCATTTATGGAGCAGTGAATTGTTTTCTTTATAACTGAAATGGATCAGGCATTTTGTCAGTGGAAATTCTTGTTCAAATTGCCAGATCTGAACAAACAAGGAGACACTTTCAAGTACGCATGTATTTAGACACTTCATTATCATGATGAACCTGTGGCATGCATGCCTGAAGTGGCACACAGAGCTATGTTGCCCGCCATGTGCAGCCTCGCCCGTTGCTCTTCCGAGTTTTTGGTGCGCATGTTTGACAATCAGCTGGTCTTCCAGTTTATGCGTATGCATGCGTGCCGGCCAGTTGATCATTGTGCATGCACGTGGGCCAGAAACCAGAAAAGGAGCTGCCTGGCGCACATACAGTTTCTGGCACATGCATGCACACCAGACAGCTCCTCTTCCGGGTTGCGTCCCTGCACACGCTCTCCCTTTTCGACACTGAGTGCCGACAAGTTTTGCCATCACTGCTCCATTAAGCAGTAGCGCATCATTTCCAATAAAACATTAAATGTCAGCTAACTTGGGCCAATTTCATAGGTGTGGCGAACAGTCGTGCAGTTTTCACATTCAGCCCGTGGCCAGTTTAATCATTGTGGCTGTTGACATTAGCTTTCACACATGGTTCTAAAAATAACTACCCTTCCTCTCTGGAGAATGGAATGGAAGGCTTTAGCTGGAGACAGTTCTCAGATGCAGCCGAGCCACCTGGCAGTCCTGGTCTGCCCTGAAATCTCCATTTGCTTCCACTCAGCTTTCAGGCACAAGTCACGATTCTTTTTTTTTATATATATATCCTTAAAAGGCTAGTGTTTTAAAAGCTGGCTTCGCTGCTGGTGAATGAGCTCCTGATTCTGAGCAAAAGGGAGATGCTTCAGGAAAAGTGGAAACATCTAAAGTGCAATTAGAAGACGATGGAGTCATTTTATTGATTGATTGATTTAGTTTTTTAACTGCCCATCTCCCTCACAGAAGGGCTCTGGGTGGTAAATATAAATAAATAATAAACATAAATGTTAAATAAATACATAAAAATATATTTATATTTATATTTATATTTATATTATTTATATTTATATTATTTATATTTATATTTATATTTATATTTATATTTATATTTATATTTATATTTATATTTATATTTATATTTATATTTATATTTATATTTATATTTATATTTATATTTATATTTATATTTATATTTATATTTATATTTATATTTATATTATTTATATTTATATTATTTATATTATTTATATTATTTATATTATTTATATTTATATTTATATTATTTATATTTATATTTGTATGTATATGCCAGGGGTGTCCAAACTTGGGAACTTTAAGACTTGTGGACTTTAACTCCCAGAATTCTGGGAGTTGAAGTCCACAAGTCTTAAAGTTCCCAAGTTTGGACACCCCTGGTATATGCCAATAACTCAAGGCAGCGAATATATCCAACACATCTCTTTCTTCTTCCTATTTCCCCAACAAAAACAACCTTCTGAGATGGGTTGGGACGAGAGCAGGGGGGAGGGGGGTTCCTGCCAGTTCTAACCTCTTCTATAGAAGAGGTTCCACAAATCTATGGTGCCGTTTAGAACTGGTTCCAGCTCCCTCCCCCCACCCGTCCGCACATCATCAAGATGAAGAGCGAGAGGAGGAATTCTGGAAGTTGAAGTCCACAAGTCTTAAAGCCGTCAAGTTTAAACACCCCTGGGGTTTTTTTCTAAAGGGTTAGGGGTGCAAGGGTCTTGTAACTTAATAATACAATACAATAGTAGAGTTGGAAAGGACCTTGGAGGTCTTCTAGTCCAACCCCCTGCCTAGGCAGGAAACCCTATACCATTTCAGACAAATGGCTATCCAATATCTTCTTAAAGACTTCCAGTGTTGAAGAATAGTTTGACTCCCTTTTCTTTGTGGCAACCCCTGAGATATTGGAACACTGCTATCATGTCTCCCCTAGTCCTTCTTTTCATTAAACTAGACATACCCAGTTCCTGCAACCGTTCTTCATATGTTTTAGTCTCCAGTCCCCTCCAGTCCCCTAACTTGACAGCTTTAAGACTTGCACACTTCAATGCCAGAGTTCCTAAGCCATCATGACTGGAGGAAGAATTCTGGGAGTTGAAGTCCAGAAGTCTTAAAGCTGTCAAGTTTGAACACCCCTGGGTTTTTTTTTTCTAACGGGTTAGGGATGCAAGAGCCTTGTAACTTGACAGCTTTAAGACTTGCGTGCTTTAAATGCCAGAGTTTCTGAGCCAACATTTTGGTTGCTAAACAAGAGCGTTTGTTAAGTGAGTTTCACCACATTTTACAAGTTGGTCACGCCCACCCAGTCACATGACTGCCAAGCCACTCCCACTCAGTCACATGGCTGGCAAGCCACTCTCACCCGGTCACATGGCCAGCAAGCCACACCCACAAAGGCAGGCCACACCTACAGAAGAGGTTCTAAAAAATTTGAAACCCACCACTGGATGAGAGAGAGTGATTTGCCCAAAGTCACCCAGCTGGTTTTCATGGCTAAAACAGGATTAGAACTCACCGTCTCCCGCTTTCTATCCTTAGATTTTGCGTGTCTATCTTCATGCAAAATAATTCTAAAACAACGGGGAATCTTGCTCTTGTCTGAGGTTTCTTTATTAATTTACTTGATGTACAGCTTTACTGCAAATTCGATGAAAGGAAAACATTTAGCATTCACATTGAGTCATTTAACAGGTGGACAACTTTTTAATTAGGAAGAGGCAATAAATGTATTCATATTGTTTAGAACGAGAGTTCAGTATTTAGCCTTCAGTTAAGTGTGTGAGGAGTCAATATTAGTCAGAGGAGATAATATTTCTTCTGCTTTCACCACTACTAAAACTTAAATGCTGCAGCAAAACTTGGCTCAGCCAGTACAGTAAATAAATAAGCAAGGAAACATCTTTATAGAGCGATTTGTAAGGATTGAAGATGATAAGGCAGGATTTCTGGTTCTCGTTTCAAGGAAAGCCATTTTGTTAACAAAGAGAAGATGGCAAAAGGCTGTGTGTGTGGGGCCAGAAAATTAGTTTAGCCAACACAAAGATATGGAAGGAATAGGCCTGGGATTTAATCCTGGGGGGCTACAATATAGAGAAGGCAGGATCTGGAGTACTGGCAGATGGATAGCTTCTTCATATGAATGGCTTCCTAGTTCTTTGTCATAAATCTAGAAAAAAAAATATTCCGCATAGCAAAAGATTAGCATGCATTACTTAGCCCAGGGCAGCCGATTTCATGGCAGCTTTTTTGTACTTTCCCAAGAAAATAAATAAACAAAAATGGGCAGGTTAGGATTTTACTGAACTTTGAAATCTTTTTGTGGACCAATTTGAAACAGCTGTTTGTCACAAGTCATCATTTTTGTGAACTCCACTCCAGTCTTGTGTTTGGTTTGTCATAACTCTGATCCAGATTTCCATGAACAAATTCATCATTCATAAACATTTGCCAAACGAAGTGACCTGATTATGGCTCAGAGAATTGCTAACTAGACATTCATCTGGTTCCTTTTTTCCATATTACAGTTTCTGCTTTCCTGAGTTGAAGAATATACAATTATAAACAGGAGATGAGTGTTTATTATTTTCAGACCAACCATTTTCAATTTTGTACTTCGCCAGAGCACAGAAAGTCAGCTGTATTCGCCTGTTGACTGAAATATTTTTTTTACTAACCACTAATATTAGGGAAGAGGGTACCTTTGGTGCAATTTTAGTTGATACTCATTATTAATGACATTTTACCTTAGGCGGTTAACTCTTAACTCAGGGGTGTCCAAACTTGGCAACTTTAAGACTTGTGGACTTCAACTCCCAGAATTCCCCAGCCAGCTGGCTGGGGAATTCTGGGAGTTGAAGTCCACAAGTCTTAAAGTTCCCAAGTTTGGACACCCCTGTCTTAACTGGTAGAACTTCTAATTTGCTGTTGCTACAAAATTTTGATCTTTCTTTTAAATTCTCACTTTCTCTTTTTTAAGCCATAAGGACTGTAGTATTATCAAATGGCCATACCTAGAAAATGAACTGCTATATTTTTTGTATGAGGCAGAGGGAATATTACATATTAAGCAACATGCTACTTTCTTGAAATATTTCTTTCATTGTTAGCCTAGATCTCAAAAATGAAGATTTCATTTACCAGAATAGCAGAATTTAATCAAGAACTTAAACCTGTTTAAAAAGCTTGCTTAACAAATCATGTTTGATGGAATTTCTGCTCTAATATGTTCACTTAAACATAAGTGAACATAAACAGGCTACATAAACAGAGGGAGAGAATCAAGATCATGTGAAGTGTTAATACCACTTTATAATGCCTTGGCAAGGCCACACTTGGAATACTGCATTCAGTTTTGGTCGCCACGATGTAGAAAAGATGTGGAGACTCTAGAAAGAGTGCAGAGAAGAGCAACAAAAATGATTAGGGGACTGGAGGCTAAAACATATGAAGAACGGTTGCAGGAATTGAGTATGTCTAGTTTAATAGAAAGAAGGACTAGGGGAGACATGATAGCTGTGTTCCAATATCTCAGGGGTTGCCACAAAGAAGAGGGACTCAAACTATTTTCCAAGGCACCTGAGGGTAGAACAAGAAGCAATGGGTGGAAACTAATCAAGGAGAGAAGCAACTTAGAACTGAGGAGAGACTTCCTGACAGTTAGAACAATACAATACAATACAATAGTAAAGTTGGAAGGGACCTTGGAGGTCTTCTAGTCCAACCCCCTGCCTAGGCAGGAAACCCTATACCGTTTCAGACAAATAGCTATCCAACTTCTTCTTAAAGACTTCCAGTGTTGGGGCATTCACAACTTCTGGAGGCAAGCTGTTCCACCGATTAATTGTTAATTTATTAATCAGTGGAACAATTAATCAGTGGAACAGCTTGCCTCCAGAAGTTGTGAATGCCCTAACACTGGAAGTCTTTAAGAAGATGTTGGATAGCCATTTGTCTGAAATGGTATAGGGTTTCCTGCCTAGGCAGGGGGTTGGTTTAGAAGACCTCAGGTCCCTTCCAACTCTGTTATTGTATAGTATTTATACATTGTATGAAAGATTACTTTTATATGAACTCTGAAGGGTGAAATGCAGATTGTGAACCCTTCAAACCCATGACATTTGGGTGGAAACCCTAGAGCTTTCTCAGTTATCTCATAGAACTGCTTTGAGGTCTGAGATTAATTCATAGATGCCACCCTGAGCTCACTGTAAGAATGACAAGCCAGGCATTTTTAACATTGATACTCAGCATATAAGTATTTTAGCATTTATATAAATGATTCTGAATGGATGTATGTGGATTTATTAAGACACCAATTGTTAATATCTCAATATGAACACATTTGCTCTTTCTGTGTCATTTCAGATGAAATAGGACCTTTTGCAGAATACATCGTTTTAGAGACTATCAGAACCTAGCCATCTCTTTCAAAGCTACCTCTTGTGAAGGTTTGGTCCTTAATAGAGTAATAGCCTGCAAATGGATCTTTGACAGCATTTGTAGATGTTCAAAATAGTAAAGGACAATGCTTCTGCCTTATTTCTTATTTTGTATGGTCCTAGGGCTAAACTCTTCAGAACTAAGCATAATACCTGTCTAGAGGGACACTTGATTTTTGTTTGGGATGCCTCTCAAAAATTCAAACTGCTAGTCAACCAACAATATTAGAAAAGGAGAACGGAGTTATGAAACAGAGCACAAATCAGAGTGAGATCTTTTTTGTGGGCTCTCAACTCATTTTTTTTTCCAAAGAACATCCAGGCTGTAAAGTGAGTGTTATCTATTATGTAATAAGAACAGAGAAATCCCTTGTGACGTTAAGCATTCTAAGTTTGCGAAAAGCAAACTGTTACGGTCAGTTTAGGAACAGCATGCAGCAGTGATAATGAGCAATTGTTCTTTTGGACTTCAGATAGCAAGAGCACTGATGGGACAGTCCCCATCTTCTAATCTACGTTAGTTCAACAAAAATCCAAAGACAACCCCTACCCATATATGCTCTTAGATATGCTAATGAACACAGGCCAACAAGGAGCACAGCTTGCTATTAAGATATTCATCACCTGTATGCTATCATGAAACTACAACCAGTGAGAGTATTTATATATATTGGACATTATTATTATTTTGCCAGTCCTCTTATTGCAGTCCTTTCCATCAGGGTTGCTAAGCTTATGACCCTTCACAAATTGCTTTTACCAGTTCTAGAAATCTTATCCTTATGGCCACTGGTGAAGGATCCTAGGAATACTTCAGCAACACATGTAAGATCACACATTCTCTACTCTTCTCTGTACTAAGAGTGGGCAATTTTTTAGAGGCCAAATGTCTTTCCAAAACTTAACACTTTGGGAAGAATCAAATCTCGTAATAGTTAGCATCAGACTTTTGTTCTCGGTAATCCTTGTTTGATTTTTAAAACATGCGAAACCCTTTTTAGAATTTACATACATCGTTGACCTATTTATACCAGTGAGATTAAATAAAAACACGCAGGAATTTTAAATCCTAAATATTGGTTAACAAGGCAAAATCTACAAGTACTCTGTGCTAGAATTCAGGCATAACTAGAATAACCAGACAGTGGGAAAGAAAACCTCTGAAAATCACTGAAAAGACCCAGAAGAATCAACAGAGGTTGCATTTCTATGTTTTATATGGCAAAAAGTCATCACACAAGGCAGACAAGACAATTGTCTTAGCAGGACACAGAAGGCAGTGTTTCATATTGAAAGCAGCTTTGAATCCTCTTTGAACGAGAAGAAACAACTCATCATGCAACACGTTTAGTCCTGCTAAACCTGCAACATCACTCAACTTGTATAGTTTCATTTAATTACTTCTCGTTAGTTCTGCTACAAGGTATCAGTCTTAACTCCTAGATAAATTCTCTGCAAAGAATAACAGAGTTGGAAGGGACCTTGTAGGTCTTCTAGTCCAAACTCCTGGTCAGGCGGGAAACTCTGTACCATTTCAGACAAATGGTTGTCCAATCTCTTCTTAAAAACTTTCAGTGTTGAAGAACCCACAACTTCTGAAGATTCCACTGATCAATTGTTCTAATTGTCAAGAAATTTCTCATTTGTTCTAAGTTGGTTCTCTTCTTGATTAGTTTCCACCTGTTGCTTCTTGTCCTGCCTTCAGGCACTTTAAAGAATAAGTTGTCCCCCTCTTCTTTGTGGCAGCCCCTTAAATATTGGAACACTGCTATCATGTCACCCCTAGTCCTTCTATTTCTCAGGACACATCTATTTTTCATCTTACATTAAGGAAATATTTATTTATACATACAATCATTTCTGTTGCAAAATCAAAAACAAAAACTAATGAAAAAGCAGAAAAAAACAAGTAATCCTCCCCAAAACTACAACAAAAAAACCCAAAACCCAATTCCTAGATTGGGATAACAGTAACACTCAGAGACTAAAAACAATCTGAAAGATAGTTCAGAGAATCGGAGTTAAGAGTTAATCCAGTTTGGTATCAAAGTGTTGCTTAGAAACAAATATTTGAAACAATATGAACTCCCTTGCAGCATTTCACAATTTAGTTGGTTTCATAAGTATTCTTGCCAGTTAGCAATCAATCGCTTTTTGAAGAAACATCAGAGTCATAACATTACTAACAATACACTAGCAATTGGTCATTAAAAATAAGGTCTCTGTATCCCAATAGGAATTCTGGGAGTTGCAGTTGAAACAATTATTGGAAGAACATAATACACACAGTCCTTGACTTACAACTGCAATTGCAGTCATTTAAGTGAGATATCTGTTAAGTGAGTTTTGTCCCATTTTGTGACCTTTCTTGATGCAGTTGTTAAGTGAATCACTGCAGCTGTTAAATTGGTGACATTGTTGTTAAGTGAATCTGGTTTTCTCATTGACTCTGCTTGTCAGGAGGTTACAAAGGGGATCACCGCACCCCAGGACACTACAACCGTCATAAATATGAGTCAGTTGCCAAGTATCTGAATTTTGATCAGATGACCATGGGATGGTTGCAATGTTCATAAGTGTGAACAATGGTCATAAGTCACTTATTTCAGTACCGTTGTAATTTTGAATGGTCACTAAATGAACTGTTGTAAGTCAAGGACTATCCGTACCCAATTTTCTACTACTGTACTATCTCTGCTACACTGCTATTTTTTTTAAATTTTACTATTGAACCCATTTCCTTCCTCTCTGATAAAATCATGCTTATGTGTAGTTCCTTGTGGTTAGCTTAGCAGCAATATTTTATCCAAGCATCTTTTCTGGGGAGAAACAAAAGTGTAAACTTTTCAAATAATGCACTGGGTATATTGTATCACTCACTCTGGAAAAAAAAATCAAAACTAGATTCTTCTTTACATACAAATAGAAACTTTCCAAAAAAAGGGAAAGTTTTGCCAGTCCAGTTTGGCTTTTCATAAGTCAGGTTTCAGTGCTGTGATTCCCCACCCAGAACGCTGCCTTCGTCTCAACCATTTACTGTTGTTTTCATTCTGATGGTAGGCATAAAAGTGAGGAAAATGAGTATGTCTATCGATTTTAAGTGTACAAAAACGTGTGTGCATAATGGAAACGAGGCAATCCATGATTTGCTGGGTCATCCTTTCAGAGATACTTCCATGCCAGATTCTAATGCCTTCAACAATGGCAGAACATCTATGAGAAGTTGAAAAGTTCTGCTTGAAAAGTTCTTGCATATTCAGGGTGATATTCAAAAATATATTAAAAATAGCCCATGTTGAACTCTATGGCATAAACAACAGGAACTGTCCTCAATAATTTTTCCCCATTTTGTATTATAACATAAAACTGCCTAATGGTGACTTTTATGTCATAAAATGTTTTATAAATTTGGCCAAATCTCAATTCTACCAAAGTCCTAGGTTTTGTATTTTGGGCACATTCTGTAAATTAACCCATTTGTGATATGTATGTCACAAAGTGTTTTGCCCTATGATGGACCATTTTGCCCAGTGAAAGGTTACAGACATGAGAGTTTTATTTTTATGTCAGAAAACGTTTTATGAGCGAATACTATGGTAAATAAACAGTATGCATAAAAGAGCCTAAATTGCTCAATCTTACCATTTCCTCTGTCACATTTGTCACTAGAAGCCATTTTTGGGGAAAAACAAAACTATTTTCCTTTCAAGAACTGTTAAAGATAGGGGAGTTTCTCTTGGATCAAGAGCCAGACAAGTTGTCCGTCCCGTCCCCCCCCCCCCTCCGCCACAATAGTTCTTTTTCTAAGTAAGACAAAGAAGCCTGATTCCTTCTCAGGCTGTTTTCCTGTCTTCAAGCTGGGATAAGCCAACAGTAACTAGTGAGTGTTGTCTAACAAGGCAGGCAGCTGGCTGTGAGTGGGAAGGAAAGTGAATTGGTCTAGCCAAACAACCTCAAAAGGATGATTCACCCCCAAGGTTCACCCTGGAGCCCTGGCTTCTACAGAGTAGCACACAAGATGTTGTTTGTATTAAGAGATATTTATATGAGTGGGTCTCCTGGAAATCTAACAACAAGGATGTGGAGAGTTCAGAGTCAGGCATCATACTCCTTACCATATTAGGATGAAATACCATAAGGACAATTCAAACAGGACAGTAACACTGTCTGGGGAAAAAAATAACACATTCTTAAAATAAATAAGGAGCTTCCCACACTCCAAATAGCTAGTTTTGATTTTGAAAATTTTTAACAAGAGCATTACTGGATTGACTAATTGGATGAGTTACAGAAAATTAATGTCGATGACTACATTTATTAAAATATTATTTGCATTATAGTTAAATGTTGAATAAACAATTGATCTCTTGTTGTATGAAGTGAAAGAAAAAGCTGGACATCATTGCATGTCCAGTTCTCTCTCTCTCCCCCCTCCCTCTCCCCCCTCTCCCCCCTATCTTTATTTATCGATAGTGAAATTTAGAATGTATCAGTTATCAAATGCTATCTACCAACTCTCTGAGTAATTAGGTTTGTATTAAATACTCATAAGAAATTCTTAGGTTGTAAAGCAATTCATACATACATGAAGTAGTCTCAAATGTTCAAATGTGTTTAATTAATTAATGAAACATTACTTAATCAATTGCCCAGGTGCCAAATGTTATTTTAGGCTTAATGTAAATTTGCAACATGGTGGCCTTTCTTTTTAGATTCCACATTTCACAACCCATACAGAAGAGTCTAGAACCAGAGCCTGTTTAGTCTAGTGGTTAAGGCACCTGGCTAGAGACCAGGGGACTGTGAATTCTAGTCCACCTTGTGCATTAAAGCTGGCTTGGTGACTTTGAGCCAGCCCACAATGTCAGGTTTGGGCATAGTACAGCTAACTCTGTACTCACAAGAAAAATGCTAGGATGAAAAAAAAATGCAATTTCATTATTTCCCTTTCTAGCCAGATATCCTAATATACAGCGTTCTCTGTGAATTTACTCACATATGGTTTTGTAGGATTTCCAGCATCCCTGAGGTACAATGCTTCTGATTACTACCATTTGTTGACTTTTTATCAGCTGTTCCTCTTCTCTGCTTGTGTAGAAGAAAATCTGGGACTGGAAGTCTTTGAGACAGTTGTCTCATAGGAAATCACCAATGTCTGCTCCTCCCCATCAGTGATATGCCATTTAATGCTGAAGCATTTTATCTGTATTTTGGTGGTGCAGTTTCTTCAGTGGTACCATTGTAATTGGGAGCAATATAATTGAGGCTCAAGAACTGCCAAGTTTATTAACATCTGTTTTCAGTCTATACTGGGTTATTTCAATGTTAAGAAGAGTCCTGATCTGACTGTTAATTTAGCACAACCTTCCCCAAACCAGGGCTATCCAAATTTGCTGGGGTTGTAATTACCAGAAGCCTGACATTGCGATGTGCATTTCCTTTGCAAAATTTGGTCACACAAATTTCAATAAATATATGAGGAAGCGGAAGATCTTTTACTCATGTCTTCAAATGACATGTCTGATGGTCAGGTTTCCAATCGCTGTGGGTTCAACATTAGTGTCAATTGTACCTATGTGTGAGTCTTCCTCTCTCTAATGCTGAATACATGACATTTGTTATGGAAAATTAGGGGGTAACTAGTCATCATGGTATAATAAATAATAAGTTGATACAATTAGTTCTTGTTCTCTTCCCATTTCTTACACCATTATGTAAGTGTTACACTCAAACACATTTCATCAGGCCAGTAACTCTTATTCAACCAAGCTACTTTACAAAGTTGTAATTATTGGGGGAATATATTTGTACTTTTGAGCTTCTGTAGAAAATATAAATATTAATATAAATGGTTCCATCACACTCTGCCAAATTGACTTCAATCTTCCCTGGAGCAAACTCATTTTATTGGAAATACTTTGCACATGCTTGAGAATATACTACAAATCTTACATGTCCATTTGAACGCCTGGAGTCCAATTGCTTATCAATTTGACAGGACCAGATTAGATGGACCAACAACATGACTCAATATAAGGCCCTTCCTTCCTTCCTTCCTTCCTTCCTTCCTTCCTTCCTTCCTTCCTTCCTTCCTTCCTTCCTTCCTTCCTTCCTCCTTTGATTAAAAAGCAAAAAACCCAACATTATATGAGGGAACAAATAGAAAACATGTTCCTACACTGTCCTTAAGCTTATCTCTCACCATGTAAAGAGGAAAATTGCTTTGATGGAAATATATAAGAACCATTACTTAAGCAAAAGGGGTTGAAATATTATTAAGTTCAGTACAATGAGATAACATTAGGTACAGGCAAATGTCTCCCTAATTCAGTGAAAATATAAATTGAGGTATGGCACAATGAGACTTGCAAGATTCTGCTATTATAGCCAATCTCGATAAAAGTAATTTTAGCCCTTGTATGAAGTTGAATTTCTAGTCTTCTCCACCTTGTGGACATGGTGGCCCAAATCAAGTACTGGAGAAGATGCCTAAACTGGGGACTATAAGAATCTGCAAGGAATTGCTGCTCCAGAGAGTAGGAGCTGCAACACAAGAGATAACATTGCTCAATCCATGTGACCCAAAGCAATGAACTTCCTGGTCTCACAGGACAATCAGACACTATGAGAGACAGATGGTTCTCCAGATAATTAGATTCTATGCCATGTAAGACTTAATGGGCAATAACTAGCATGTTGAATTGTCCATTCAAATGACCATAAATGGAGATAATATTTTTAATGCCAGTAGTTCTCATTATGGACATTTTCCGATAGTTTTAGTTGAAAGGGGGAAAGAAATGTAAGACTATTTTTATTTGCAGTCCAAAAAAAGTACAGTTCCATTTCATTTTTGGTCACAATATAATTTCTAGTTATATTCCAATACAGCAGCTGTTTCTAACTTTCTCTTATTTTGGATACTACAAATATACATACGCATCAGGTATTAAAGCAAGCTATTCTTGAGATCACTTCGCTCTCAATCCTCATAACTTTCTGATAGTTCCATGTGGATTAGGATAAATTCATCCTATTACAGTTTTATGGTGTAATAATTTAACCTGCAATAAAAATGCCCATTCTTCCATAAAGCAGGGCACCAGAAGACTCCCCACTGCATAATAGCAAAAGATGTGTGAGTAGGAGAGATAGGGGGAAAGTTGCACAAAGTCTTTAATTCTTCTTTAAGAAACTTTATCACATACTTATGAGACATAAAAATTGCCTCCTCCAACTTAGTGCTTAATAGCTGTATTGAGATAACATAATTTGACCTAAATATATGCATTTTAATGTAGCTTTCTTAAAAAAAAATATCAGGGAAAGTAAAGAAAAGGGTGCTGGACAATTTAACTAATCAACTAACATCACTGGGTGTTTCGTTTGCTAGCTTTCCAAGACATCTGCTTGATGCCATATAAGGCCCAATAAGACAACATATAAGCCTAAACCATGTCTTGCACCCTGCTTTTTGAAAAGATGCAAAAGGATCCAATATTCACTTATTTAACCTCTCATAATCCACTGAAATCCTTCTCTGGGCCTCTTGTCATTCAAGCCCTGATAAATGAGGATATTGCAGCATGGCTTAGTGCTAATTCCTGCCACATGTGTACACTCTACTGAGTCTTCCAATCATTCAAACGTTGCCAATAAACTACATTTTCTGCTGATTCGCTGTAGGGTAATGCGCTATAGAAATTGGGATAGGTTGGGCTGACTCATTCTCCCTGGCACTTCAGGATGGTATTAACTGAGGGCTGAAACTTAAACCAACAACTTAAATACAGTATATATACATATATGCAAAACGGATGTGAGTGAGGTTTAATTAATTTTCAATTTCTGAGAATTGCAAAATGAAAAAGAACACACAGATGGCTTTTTCCATTTAAGTTAAAGATATATTCTTATTTATTAGTCTCATTATGAATAAATGTATTCAGCAAGGATCTGGAAGTGGCCAAAATCACTGCCAGCCATTACAGATCAGCAGCAATCAAACAGTTGGTCCTGGAATGGTAATTCCATACTGATGAAAGAACAGAACATACTGATGAAAGAAATGTCCTTCTGGGTTCCGCTCCAAGTGGGGAAAAAGACACTGGAGACATGGAGGCTGCTTGGAAAGATGGTTTTAACGGTGGACAGGACCACATGGCTTGAGTCCTGAACAGAAAAGTTGATCACATGCTTCAATGTTGGTGGAGAAAAAGAGAGGGCAGGCTGAGATGCTGAGTCCCTGGTTTTATGCCCTCTCTGGCCTTTGATCTTGAGCTTGTATTCTGATTGGTTTTCAGACTCCCATGGGGCCATGCAGGGGCAACTCTCTAAGCTGTGTTCTGAATCCACGTATCGTTCAATCTGTGGTGGGTTTCAAAAGTTTTTAGAACCTCTTCTGTAGGTGTGGCCTGCTTTGTGGGAATGACTTGTGACTGAGTGGGAGTGGCTTGCCAGCCATGTGACTGGGTGGGCATGGCCAACTTGTAAAATGTGGTGAAACTCACTTAACAATGCTCTTGCTTAGCAACCAAAATGTTGGCTCAGGAACTCTGGCATTGAAGTGTGCAAGTCTTAAAGCTGTCAAGTTACAAGACCCTTGCACTCCTAACCCTTTAGAAAAAAAAACCCAGGGGTGTTCAAACTTGACAGCTTTAAGACTTGTGGACTTCAACTCCCAGAATTCCTCCTCTCGCTCTTCATCTTGATGTTGTGCGGATGGGTGGGGGGAGGGAGCTGGAACCGGTTCTAAACGGCACAGTAGATTTGTGGAACCTCTTCTATAGAAGAGGCAGGAACCCAACCCTGGGTTGAATTCTCAGATGCCATGTGGTGAGTTGGGTAAAGGGCCAATATTATCATGCCTTAATCCCATCCCCCTGGAGCTGAAGGGGAGAACTCTTTATTATGTAAAGGGACTGGCTTGGACATCTTAATGGCCCATTGACAAAGTGGGTGGAGGCAGGAAGCTACAGGGAGCTATTCTCAATTTAAAACATGTTTCTTCCTTTTCACATCCAGGGAAATATAATATTCTGCCATTTCAATATTTCCTCGGATATTTCATTTTTCTGGGAGAGGGCTGTGTGATAACTTTCTACATTACAAAGGAAATGGCTTCCCAGCCTGTGTAGCTCACCACTTTCAGAAGCAGGCTGAGGCCCAACCCTTGCACAAGGGAAATGCTGCCAGCATTGCTAGTCCAAGGAAATAATCATTAATAAAAGGAATTTGGTTGGCAGGGTTTTGTTGTTGTCATTGTTTTGCTGCTACCAGGATGACTAGAACTGAGTTCCAAAGGAAGGGATTCAGATTGCAATTAATGGCATCCTTCCAATACATATCTTTCTCACATAAAATAAATTAAGGCGGTGTTTTTCAAACTTGGCAATGTATAGACTTCAACTCCCAGAATTCTGCAGCCAGCATTCTGCAGAATTCCGAGAAGTGACATCCATGCACCTTCAAGCTGCATGTTTGAAAAATACTAAAGATGACTTTCTTTCAAACTGAATTCAACTCCTGGTGACTACACAGACACTTGAAGGTAGTCTTAATAATATGAATCTAGTTTGCCATTACCTTCTGGTTTTGTCTTGTTTTACTTTTCCATCTAGCCTACAATCCTAGGATTTTCTGATGGTTTTCCATTCAAGGGGTACTCAGGTCCGACTCTCTTTTCTTTGGCTCCTCTAGACGCCGTCATCAAGTTTGTATATATATGTGTATGCACACTTGTATATAAATACATATACTTCAATATACAAATACATATAAACACAGTTTACATATGTGTATACACACACATATACAAATACATAGAAATGCAAAATACAAACACATATAATCTTTGTTCACATTCTGTAAAGAAAATTTTGGCAAGTTGCACTCTTATATAAACATTAGGTAGTACATTTAGAAATGAATGGATAGATAGATAGACAGATAAATAAATAATAGATACATTCAGATCAATTGTAAGCCACATGGAACTTGCAGATAAATTGGACTAAGTTCATGGACTCTGTGCAGCAAAATCAAACCATTTCAGTCTTTTGTGTTGGGAGGACAGATGAGAAGGAGAAAGGAAGTCAGAATAAAAGAGATACAGAGTCAGCAAGATTGAGTCCTCACATAGTTTTGGCTTCTTGCTTAAAGCCATTTGTTACTGAAGCCCCATCCAACAACTCAGTGACGTGCGGTGAGCTTTACGGCTGGTGAGGCTGGTGACGTCATCAGCGTGAGCCGCGGTCCCTTTCATGTTGACTCAGGAGTCAGGAAGGAGGGGAATTCCCCTCCTTCCTGACTCCTGAGTCAACATGAAGGGGACCGCGGCTCACGCTGTGCAATCCCTCTTCCGCGATCCCTCCAGCCTCCCTCCTGATCACGTCCCATTCCCTGCCTTCCTAAGTTAACATGAAGGGGACCATGGAGCGTGCTCCGTGGGACCGCGGCTCACGCTCCGTGGTCCCCTTCATGTTGACTTAGGAAGGCGGGGAATGGGACGTGCGCAAGTGGGAGGCTGAGGCTAGAGGAGCCTCCTGCACACGTGGTCCCATTCCCCTCCTTCCTGACTCCTGAGTCAACATGAAGGGGACCACGGAGCACTCCCATTCCCGACCACGTGTGCAGAAGGCTCCTCAGCGCCTTTTCCCTTTCCCCCTTTTTAAAAATTTTTTCATGATGAGAGCGGTGCCGCTCTGCCTCCCCTGCCTCCCCTGCCTCCCCTGACCGCACATCCCTGCAACAACTCATAACTGACAAACTTTCCCTTTATAACTCTGCTCTTCTCCTGAAACTGCATTGGAATTCCCTCCTTATCTTCATTGGAGTCCAGAACTTATCTTCATGGGAATCACACTGAACTGAGCAGAAATTTAAACTCAAGACATAGCTCCAAATCCAGGATTCTAATCGTCCATTACCTTCACTCTCCATTCATTGCTTCCCATCCCAGTTCCAGGGCTTTTTTTTTTTTTTGTCCTGCTTAGGTATGAGGAGTTTTTTTTTTTAATCTCAAACAATTAGCTACATTGGGATCAGTTTTGGGGCTTGGCTTTGACTATTTCCAGAAATATTACTGTGTTTTTCTTTTGTTTGGATAAATCACAATGCACAATTCATAATGCACAAGAGAGGAATACATATAGTACTTTATAGGGTTCCATATTTGCTTGCCCTTTTTGCTCCATAAAAATATTCTCCATGCTTCAATTTGCACAACTAGATCTTGAGGTCCTCAGTCTGCTTCTGTTTCTAATCAACAATAACAAAATAGAGTTGTCAAGACAATGCTGTATTATGATGATAATGATTGGGATGAACGCAATGTTTCTAAGTCACCAGAGTGTGTGTGTTTATTCAGAGAGGTGCATATGTTTACTCTGATACCAGAGTGATAAATTTTACTAGGGTAACTAGGATAAATTGACAAACATATTTCAGTAGGTTTCATTAAGGAACAATATTTCTTGATATTGTTTCTTCAATAGCAACTATTATTCTGCCATTTTATACAGTATTTTATCTAGGGAAAAACTCACATACACGGTTATTTTGAAAACAGAGGCATTTAAGGACCTGTCTGAATTATCAACTGAATCACAAGAAATAAGAAAGTCTGGAGAGTCATTTAAATGGGCCTGTCTGCTTAAAAAGCACTGGAAAGAAGTTACAAAGCACAGCGAATAAAAAGAGACCATCTGCAGAAAGGGAATTTATCAGATGTGTTCCTGTTTCCTCTGATTTTTCAGTTAAGTGTAATTGATTTAACAATTATTCGTAAGATGTTATAATATCCAGTATTCCAGACAATGTGGAGCCCGGGTTATGGCATTAGGATGGTGATAGCCTGAGTGAGCAATGCCAATATTGAGGGATTTCTTTTTGTCCTTATTGTTAGGTGAATCAGCTCACTTGTACTTCCGGGACTGTGATGCACAGAACTATATTAAATATAAAATATCTCCATGTTTTATGATGGAGTTCTCTGTTTAAAAGTTTTAGGCAAACTTCTGGATATTAGGAAACATTCATATAAACATGCAAATACTAGGCAGGGTGTTGTGCGTTTATGAGTAAGTTCCAAGTTAAGCTAAGCCAAAGAAGAAAGTTTACCAATATCCTGATATGATTGAGAGCAGGGGTCCCCAACAATGGTGGGATTCCAAATCTTTTCCTACTGGTTCTATGAGAGAGCACTTTGTGCACACATGCAGCACTCAAAGACCGTCCTGGGTGTCAACACTGATGAGCTGAGCTGTTTTGTTTAGCTCAGCTGAGGCAGGGCAATCCGCTTTGCTGCGTGAATCAGCAGCAAAAAACAAGGAAATATAGGACAGGGAACGACAGAGATGGGAGGGCAGGCCCAACCAGAGGTGGTATTTGCCAATTCTCTGAACTGCTCAAAATTTCTGCTACAGGTTCGCCCGAATTGGTCCAAACCGGCTGAATATCACCTCTGGTCCTCAACCCCAGGTCCTTGGACTGGCACCAGGCCACAGCACGCCAGTGACCAAGCCACACAGACAAGTGAAGCCCCAACTGCGGGATGGAGGCAGCCAATGAAACCACCCCTCTCTCCATGGAACCGGTTCCTGCTGCCCAAAAAGTTGTGGGCCACTGATGTAAAGCATATAATATTATTTCGAAGGAAAATCTTAGGAACTGTTTTGAAATTCTTCACCTGCTTGATAGGGAACCATATGGACTGTGGAATGGAATCCAATAAGTTGATAATGATGCACGTGAAAAGGGACTGTTAAAGAACCAAGAAGCAGAAGTAAACGAAGTGTCAGAACATATGATGGAAATTGCCAAAAAAAAGAAGGAATTTATAGACATGAAAAGCAAAGACCTCAGGAAGGAACTTTGCAAAGTATTTCAGTGTCTGAGGTTCATGTGTTTACCTTTTGCGACCTGACGAGCAAAGTCAATGGGGAAGTCAGTTTCACTTAACAACCGTGTTACTAACTTAGCAACTGCCGGGATTCACTTAACAACTGTGGCAAGAAAAGTCATGAAATGAGGCAAAACTCGCTTAACAAATGTCTCACTTAACAACAGAAATTTTGGGGGTTAATTGTGTTCGTAAGATGAGGACTATGTGTAAGGGCTTACTCATTCCTAATAATTAGCACTCTATGAATACTTTTCAGTTTGTCAAAGTATGATATGAAGTATGACTCAAGAACTGAACATTTTATCAGACTGGATTTATTTATTTTAAATTATAAATTGTATCTCAGGTTTCTGATACAAAAAGCAAATTTACTAAAATATATGTTTAATATAATACGTCAACTCTCTCTCAAACTGAGCTCTGCTCCTGGTGAATAACTAGACAGCGCACACAAATAAAATATCCATAGGCTAAAACGAAACATAGAAATAATGTTTCCAACAATGAAAATATTCAAGTAAAAGTATAAAAACATAACATCTTTTAACTTTTCTAAATTCTCTTTTTGGATTCCATGAAACATCAGTAAAAGGAACAAGGATGTAATTTATTATCTGCAAAAAACATATATTTTCTCCAGAACAATGAAAGCAAATTAAGTCGGATAATTTTGGAAGAACGCTCGAATTTCATTAATATCGTATTTAATACTGAAGTCAAATATTTCACTTAGTTACAGAGCTTTTCAACATTTATAATGTTTATAATCACAGCATTAACATAACATGACTTTTTTTTTCTGCTGGGGCCCTCTGAGTTAGCTCTCATCTTGTTCCCTGTCTCTGACCCTTCACCAGCAAACTGAAATCAAAATGCTAATCTGAATATATGTTGGGTCATGAAACTGAAAACCAAAAAAGGCAAAAATATTACAAAGAGAGGGAAATTATTCATGTTTTCTTGCCTCTTTGACAGCATCATCTTGTGGCTTTAGGGGAATTATTCCCCAAGGATACTGACAACCTCTGGCAAAGAAATGGAATAATCAGCCTAAATCAGTTCCACTTATTCATTTCTGTCCATCTGCATATATGAAAACGTGTGAATGACTACCAGAAAAGAAAACAAAATAAAAGAAATATAATGGGGTGAAGTATAGAAAAACTACTGAAGCCGTGTGATTTTAAAGCCTGCGCTCTGGAAAATATCATCTGATTACCATCTGCTTCTTGTTACATTTATTCTCACAGTCAAATAATTGATAAATAAAAAGTATTCTGAAAGGCCACTCAGCTTGTATTTTAAAAATAGGACTAATGCTCCCTAAAGACCAGAAGGACAAATTAAACTGGGAAAGGAATGTGAACTCTGCCAGCTGTGTGTTACTGGTTTTATCCTACATGGCTGCAGTACAGATTCTTGGCTGCTTCTTTTAAGAAGGAATTTTGCACAGCAATGTTTTCTCCTGTTTCTATTACTTTCAGGTGCTGCCAGCTGTAGCCACTCACTGACAGCACTGCCATCTCTTGAGGATGTACGAGTTCGAGATATATCGGAGCTGGGTTAAGAATGACGAGAGTTTAATCTGAATCTTTTTTTAGTCTGAATGACAGGTTACATGCACCTCAGAGGGACGTACCATGAAGCTGGAGAGACATGTCTGATGATCACTTCTCCACTTCATAGACCTGTCAGCCAGTTTATTTTCGGACACAGGTTTAGAATTCCGCCAAAGAAAAGTAGACATATGACTAGAAATAGACCAAGTGACAGGCCATGGCTGGGAAGAACCTGGCCTCAGTGACCTGTTACTCAGTCAACTTGATGGCTTGGAGTCTTTCTCCAGTGGTCTCCACCCACCTAATTAGATCTGTCAGGAGGGGTATGCCTCGGGTCCCATCAATTAAAGAAGGTCCTTTCACAGGATGCAAGAAACGTATATATTTTATGTTACAATACCTGTCCTCTAGAGAAATTCATCACCTGGGATCAGATTAGTCCCATCACTGCTGGCCTATTGTAAAGCTTTGAAACCTGCTTGTTTCAGTGTTTTACAACCTAGAACAATGATGGCTAACCTTTTCGGATCACGTACCAAAAGCGGGGGGAGCGCAGTGGGGTCGTGCACTGGCGTACCCACACCCACAATGCTATATGCACAACCCCAGCGCGCATGTGCGCATGACCAGCACTACCCCCTGCTTTTGGCACACTTTTTTCCACCCCCTCCAGGCTCCAGAGGCTTTCTAAGAGCCTGGGGAAGGCGAAAACAGCCTCCCCTGCCTCCCCCTCCCCCGGAGGTCCTCTAGAGGTTTCAGAAGTCTTCCCCAAAGGCTCCGGAGGGTGAAAAACGGCCCTACGGCCAAACTGGAAGTCCATTCCCAAACTTCTGGTTTGTCTGTAGGGCCGGTTTTTCGCACTCCAGAGGCCTCAAGGAAGCCTCCAGAGGGCAAAAAACAGCCTTAAAAGAAGGCCAAAGTCAGCTGGCCAGCACGCATGCGTGCTGGAGCTGACAGGGCAATACCTCACGTGCCCTAAGTGTTGGCTCCGAGTGTCACCTGTGGCACGCGTGCCATAGATTCGCCATCACAGACCTAGAACTAAGGAGACATTTCCTAATGATGAGAGCAATTAACTAGTGGAAAAGCTTGTCTTCAGAAGTTGTGGGTACTCCATTATTGGAGTCTTTCAAAAAGAGGCTAGGCAGCCACTTGTCTGGGAGTTGGATTAGGGAGTTGGACTAGGGCAACTCCAAGGTCCCTTCCAACTCTCTTATGCTCTGTTCTTGTTTTCTAAGGCACAGAGGTCATAAAGTTGTTTTGGTGTTATATTATATTGTTATTTTACTATCAGCTGCCAGTTTTGTTTTGAATTATATATTTAGCATTGTATGTTTCAAAGTTTTGCATTGTGGTTTCAATTTAACTTGCTGCGGTAAAGGGCAGGCATAGAAGTTCAAATAAACAAACAAACACGAAACACGGCTAAAGGCTTCACCCAAGCACTGTTCTCTATATGTTAATGAAGGCAAGAACAGATGGTGGTTTCTTATACCGGCAAGTGATGTTGGGTGGATGGGAGAAGAAATCCAGGCAGGGAAATCCACCAGTTATTGTGCAGTTATAATATTAACTGTAAGGGCAGAGTTCTTTACACTCTTATTATTGAGGCAAAATATGACTCAGGCACTGGACAACAATTGTTTTCCAGCTCATCTTTGCAGCAGCCTTGGTAAAATCCACATTAACATGTCTGTGGTCACCCTCCTCAGTAAAGCAGGTGAGGATGGAGCATTTTCCCCACCCCTTTATTAAAGTACAGGTGATCCTTGACTTACAACAGTTCATTCAATGACCATTCAAAGTTACCACGGCACTGAAAAAAAGCGACGTATGGCCATTTTTTCACACTTACGACTATTGGTCACGTGATTTGCATTCAGGTGCTTGACCACTGGTTCAGATTTACGACAGTTGCAGGGTCCCAGGGTCATGTGACCATATTTTGTGACTTTCCGACAAGCAAAGTCAGTGGGGAAGCTAGATTCACTTAACAACCGTGTGACTGATTTAACAACGGCAGTGATTCACTTAACAAACGAAAAAAAATTGTAAAATGGGGCAAAACTCCCTTAACAAATTTCTCACTTAGCAACATAAATTCTGGGCTCAATTGTGGTCATATGTTATGGACTCCATGTATCACCAACTTTACAGCGGTTAAAAGAACTGGAGAGGGCTTAACAAGGACACAGAACATTTTTGTAAATCGGTGCTTTGCTCCAAGCAAGCAGCAAAACGTTGAGGACACTCCACGGCAGACAGAGCGTTGCTCGGAAAATTAATGTGCTGAAAAAGGAACAAGCAACAGAGAGTTTCTTTCCTTTTGTGCCTCGTCATTCGTAATAGGGGTCAGTTGTCATTCTGTTCTGGGAGGCAGACAAGCCCTTATTGCTATTATTACTGAATGCATCATTCAGAGGGAGGCAGGAGGGCTTTGGGTATACTTGTTATGTTTTCCTTTGCCAATCTGACCCGCGTTTTCCCCTTTCTCCCTTGCAAGCACAAGCTGATCTCCAACACTTCACTAGGACACAGTGACCATTCAGTAATGTTATACACTTGGATATATTTATCCATTTAACTTGTGTAGATGATTGCTGGGGTGGGTGGGGTATTGTTTGGATGGATCTATTTCCTGTGTTTTGGATTCTTCTTGCCTCTGTAGAGATAGTAACTCAGAGATGGCCGGAGTTGAACTGCAGGTCATGCCAGAGAGTTGAAGTGGTGTCCCGGGACTTGTGTTATGGTGCTCCTTGGACAGTTGCAGGGATATAGGTTGTCCCCTTGGTCTTCTTTGCCTTGATCTTCTCATCATATCATAAACACATTTCTATTCTCCATCTGCCTAAGTCTCCCTGCTTGCAAATTTGTTTTATTTTTAAACAACACATTGCAGTGCAGGGGCTTTATAATCCCATCTCTTTTCAGACTGCACAGAGAGAATGTTATTGCTAACGCAGTCAAATAAACACTAATCTGTCACTATAAAGTGTGTGACAGACCCAGGGAAAACTCCCTGGTTTTAATAGTAAATCTTGCGAAAATATCCACAAAAGGATTAACCCTCCCTCCCTAAAAGGCTTTAGGGGAAAAAAAAAAACCACCCTGGGCATGTGTATAGCACATGCATGATTTATTTAAAGTTTGTTGTTTTATAAAACAGTCGCTATATTGTGTATGGCACATGTCCAAAAGCATTGTGCAGAAGGTTGTAATAGAGGATAAACTGGGATTTTTCTATTGCTCAGCAGAGTCAAACTATTCCTGGGCTTTTATCAATTTCCAGCTGGTAATGTATTGTAGGAAGTTAGCACCCAGCCTTCTCCTAGAAAAATGAAATATCCTGGGAAATATTGAAAAGGCAGAATATTACATTTCCCTGGATCAGAAATGGTGAAACATGTTTTTAGGCAGAAAACAGGGTCACTCTTAATAGCCTCCACTTTTCTTAATGGCCCATTAAGATGCCCAAGCCAGTCTATTCTACATAATAAGACTTCTCCCCTTCAGCTCCAGAGTGATGGGATAAAGGCATGATAGCATTAGCCCTTTACCCAACTCACCAGATGGCATCTGGAAACTCAAACTTGGCCCCATGGGAGTCTGACAACCAATCAGAATATATTCCTTACACAGGAACAGGAACCAGAGAGGTGGGGCCGAACAGAGAGTATAAAGCCAGGAACTTTCAGCCCTTCTTGCTCTCTTCTCTTTTTCTTCTTCACCCAACATCTTAAGGCATATGATTTCCCTTTTCTGTTCAGGAGCTCAAGCCATGTGGTCCCGTCGACCATTAAACCATCTTTCCAAGCAACCTCCATGTCTCCAGTGTCTTTTTCCCCACTTGGAGCTGGACCCAGAAGGACATTTCTTCCAACAGTGTTTTAGATTGGAAGCTCCAAATATGGCATCTGTCAAATTCTCAAGTTCTAGAATCCAGTTACTTTATTTTTTTTAATTCTATTTGTTTGGAAAAATAGGAAGTTAACCTTGCAAAACAAAATTCCAGCCTCGAGCAGCAATATCTTCAGGCTCTGTAAGTACCCCAGAGGCACACTTAGAAAGTAAAACGATAGAAACAAGAAGTAGGGATATATAAAATAATGAAGTTGTAGAAAGGTTAAGTTGCCAACGATAGTAGGCATACAAGGTACAATATATGCAAAATGATATTTTGATATAAACAGTTAAATATAAATAAACATGGAATAGTATTCACAAATAAGTAAAGAACAAAGGGATCACAAATGGGAGACATGAATGTATAGGGGGGGAAACACCAATGGTAAAGATATATAGACACGGAACTCCTGTATGATGGACTTTTTTTTCTTTTGTCTGATTTTTTGTTGTTTTAATTCATATTTTGTGTTGATTGTGTGTTTAAAATAAAAATAATAATAAAAATTTTAAAAAAGGAAGGCAAAACGATAGGCAGTTGCACAGTTGCTTTGTCTAAACTGCTGTGCTTCATGCCTTGAAAATAGCCAGAGGTAATTGGAGATAATATAGAGCAGGAGGCTAGAATAGATGATACAGCACAAATTATCTATTTATCTTCTGTTAAACAATCAGTTGGTGATTGACCAGGCACCATTCTTATTTTGGCATGTTATTTTAATGAGAACCTATAATATATGCTCAAAATTCCCAATACGTGCATGATCTCAAAAGTTTTGGTAGCTGTATTCCAGACAGGTATTGATTGTGGAAGAAAATGAGCAATGAGAGTCTTCTCATGGCATTTTAATTAGTGTAATTTGTGATATTTATAGAACTTGAAATGGTTTGGAGCAGGATGCAATTTTCTTTTTAGGTCAATATGCATTAAAATTCCTATTCCTTCTCTGCTCTGACAAAACATCCTGAATACATTTTTTATTTTCCTCTATACATCAATTGAATCCTCTGTACATAACCAAATCCTCCGCTTTTTGCAGATGAATATCACTGAATCTGGTTTAACCATGCCATTTTGCTTTCCCCCCTACTGAAGATAGAATATGTATGCACCTTGGGGTTTGGAATGGAGGAGGAAAGTGGAGGAAGGAAGGAAGGAAGGAAACAAGAGGAGGAGGAGGAGGAGGAGGAGGAGGAGGAGGAGGAGGAGGAGGAGGAGGAGGAGGAGGAGGAGGAGGAGGAATATTCTCTAATGAGGTAGTTAGAATGTAATTCTAGATACTATCCTTAATTTTCTAGAAATGTTGATATATCAGTTTGTGGAGCCATTCCCATCTTAGCCTTTCCTGCCTTTTCTATAAGCTAAACCAAACTAAACAGCTAGTGTATATCAGATCTTCATTGGCCATATGCATACTTTTTAAAATAAAGTTGTTTCAATAAATACTTCTAGATCCCTTAAGAATTCTTCATCTGATTTATCTGTATTTCAACAAATATATGAGTCACTGCTGAATTACTGTACATGCTACTAGCTGTAGCAGCAAAGGACAAGATCAGATCTTCGCTCATTCCCCATGTAGAAACTGACCAGACTGCCACTGAATCAATGCACTGAAAACTGAACAGCAATTTCCACAGCACCAAAGGCCAACAAAATCCCTTGAAACAATCTTATTCCTAACCCCTTGCCATTGTTTCCTAGTCTTGGCATCTAAGGTACTAATAATACTGCATTGTGTCTAATGATAGGGTCATCCCCTAAGGTTCAATTAGTTTCTTTTCTGTTGCATGCATGGTTACTTGCCAAAAAAACATTTTGAAGGAAGTGTTTTAAAATTAACTTTATTTAAAAATATAGGTTTCAACCAGGGGTGAGATTGAAAATGTTTAGCAACTGGTTCTCTGTCTGGTTGCTGGGTGGGCATGCCCGGGGGGGGGGGGGGGGGCATGGCCTATTTGGTCTCCTGCACTATTGAGGGGGGGGGGGTGATTTTGCCCTCTCCAGGCTCCGGAGGCTTTCCTCAAGCCTCTGGGAGGGTGAAAATGGCCTCTCCCAGGCTCCAGAGGCCCTCTGAAGGCCGGAAATTGGCCTATTTCCAGACTTCCTGGAGGCACATTTTTTGCCCTCCCAGAAGTCTCCACATGGAAACTTCTGGGAGGGGAGGAGTGGGTAGGGCCAGCCAGTCATTCCAACTACCGGTTCAGTGAACCAGATGCAAAATTAGCATCTAGTTCACCTGAACCAGTCCAAATCGGCTGAATCCCACCCCTGGTTTCAATGCACTTACATTTGAAAAACAGTAAAGTCCTTTTATGACATCGTAGGAGCTAGCAAATCAGCTTGGTGCAAAGCAGCTTCAATTGTAATCCCAACAAATTGGTCTCGCCTTTAAGAGGCTGTTATAAGCACAAGTGAAAAAAGTGCAGGATCTCTGCTCTGATAAAACATCTTAAATATATTTTGAAATTTTTTAAAAACTTTCCATAAGATGTATTAAACTGCAAAAGAAGTAGACCTCTCCACTATTCGGCTGCTACTTGTCTAATTTTCTTGCTGCAGCAAGGAAGCAATACAAACGATTGCTTCCTGTTTGTTTCCAAAAATGATAGTGAAGCTTTCAGATTAGAGGTGCCCAATGAATTTCGACATCAAGAATTTCTGCATGCCCTATTTCAAATACCTGCTACACAAAAACAGGAAATACAATTCAAATCGTTTGGCATCAAAGTAACATTTTTTTTAAAAAAAAAACAGTTGTTGCTTTATGAGCAGCCTTCTCAATTAGAGTAAAATAATTTTCCAATGTTCTCGTGTGAAAGAAATGAAGATAATGCATTCTCCAAGTAGTTGGAATATTTCTGATGTGAGCAATATGACTGTTGGCTGAAATTTGAATGAAATCACTTTTTGTGACACCCCTCTCTGCGCCCCCATCCCCTGCGCATAGGTGCGTGACATCCCCCACCCCCCACATCCGCCTGTACACCGCCATGCTCCCCCTTCTCTCCACACGTGCATTTGCCATCCCCAATGCCCTGTTTTGGGCCTAGCAGGCCTCCCTCAAGCCTCCTGGGACCAAAAACGGGGCACGGGGGCAGTGCCATCCCCCCATGCTCCCCACATGTGCACATGACCGCCAGCCCCCCTGCATATGCATCTCTCGCATGCAAATTTGATTAATAAATAAATAAATTCTGTTCACCAGTTTAATTAAAACAAGAGCAGATATGATATCCAAGAAGAACTTGCAATATGCAAGCAACAGAGTCTGGCTTTGTAGGAAAGGACTTGCTCATCAATCCTCAGGTTGTCCCCTAAATAATGTCTATAGTGCATTAAAGGTAAAGGTTTCCCTTGCACATATGTGCTAGCTGTTCCCAACTCGAGGGGGCAGTTCCAAAGCCGAAGAACCAGCGCTGTCCAAAAACGTTTCCATGGTCATGGGGCCAGCATGACTAAATACTGAATGTGCATGGAGCACTATTACCTTCCCACCAATGGTGGTCCCTATTTTTCTACTTGCATTTTTTACGTGCTTTCGAACTGCTAGTTTGGCAGAAGCTGGGACAAGTAATGGGAGCTCACTCTGTTACACGGCGCCAAGGATTCGAACCGTTGAACTGTCAACCTTTCTGATCAATAAGCTCAGCATCTCGCTGAGCCACCACATCCCTTGTTATAGTGCATTACTAGCTTCTAATTCAAGACCCAGTACTAGTAGCTTTTTTTTTAACTTAAAAGAGGAAAGCTATTATTCTGATCATGAAATCATGATCATGACATGGAACTTGCAAGCTTTGTATAACTCTTACAAATGTTCAAGTCAGTTATATTAATTCCCTTTATTTCTTAGGCTCCCCGAGTTATATTTTTTCTATGGTTATTGTTCATATACAGATAGTCCTTAACTTACAACCACAATTTATGTTGCCAAGTAAGAATTTTGTTAAGTGAGTTTTGCCTCATTTTTTTGACTTTTCTTGCCACGTTTGTTAAGTGAATCACTGCAGTTGTTAAATTAGTAGCACAGTTATTAAGTGAATCTGGCTTCCCCCTTGACTTTTGCTTGACAGGAGTTCACAAAATATGATCACATGAGCCCAGGTCACTGCAACCGTCATAAATATGAATCGGTTGTCAAGCATCCAAAAGTAAATCACATGAGCTTAGGGATGTTGCTACAGTCCTAAGTGTGAAAAATGTTTATAAGTCACGTTTTTCGGTCACTCAATGAGTGAGCTGTAAGTTGAGGACTACCTGTATATTTACAATTCAAGATTCTGACCACTGTCACGTCCAACTGCAATTTTTATTTAGTTCTTCATCTTTTGGTGGGAAAGCAGTCAACAAGTATGCATAATACCTATGCATACAACATCTTGGATTGTCTTTCCTGTAATTCAACCTGCCATTTTCATAATTTCCATCTTAGATCTGTACTTTCAATGCAGAAACGGCCGCACGAGTAACTTCACGGCCTATATAATCCTCAGCACGTTGCCTCCTGTTCTCTAAGCTTCCCTGGCTCTCTGTAACCTGTGATAAGGCTGCCTTAGAGACTGCTCTGTTCACTTGTTAAATGCCATGAATTTGCTGTGGAATTACTCTTGCAATTTGGCTGTTGCAATGGGAAAGAAGAATTCCTCTTCTGCCCAGGAGTGATGAGTGATGCTCTCCTAATTGCTCTGTCACATGTTACTGACTAGCCCACGTCAAACACACTTTGTCATCCTCCCAATGGACCAACTGTACATTGCCACTGTTTGGTAAGCCTTCTGCAGGGGGACTGTGATGTACCTGGTGGCCTTAGCAACCAAATCAAAGTCTCATGTATTACAGGAACAGGTGGACTCTCGAGAATTTGCTTAATTTGACAATTGGAATACTCTGCTGTGCTGAAGAAAGCTGCTGCCGTTAAGAATGGCAGTAAGTTCAAACAACAATCAAATAGAAAAGAGATGAAAAATACATCCAATCACAGCAGGAAGGGGAAAAGTGAGGGATGCTTGATTATATTAAGTGCAACAGAAATTCTACCAGGAAAGTGAGCAAATGATATGAATGAACCACTGTAAACAGAATCCTCTGTTGTCAAAAAGAATTGGAAATATTAACTGGAAAGATGGAAGAATCATTTGCATAGGTTCTGGAAAGTGATCATTTACATGCTGCAATCTAATTGTGTGTGTGTGTGTGTGTGTGTATAATAGTTACAATTTCTTTCAGCAAAGACTCCAAATGTTCTCTCTGTTTCACAATGCAGAAACAAAACATAAGGACAATGGTTGCTTTGCCTAAGCGGAAAACACTTCTCCCCATCATTGTCTATTTAAACACTCAACAATGGGATAAAACATGAAAAGGGAGGGGAAAAGAGCAGGTGTTTCTTCATTTATGAAAACAATTAGATACTACCAAATATTAACATTTTCAGACATTTTAAGTGTTCCATTATTATGCCAGTCAGAATTGGAGAGTCATGATAGTTGTTTTTCATTGCAGTGTTGAAATAAATGCAGTTGGAATATGGGCAACAATCAGGAGATACGTAAAAGTCAGCCTTAATGTATTGTCCAGTGTTAATTGCTTGGATGAGTATGCTGATGACTTGTATGACTTGTATGACTTATAAAACCTCACAGAGGTTTTTCAAAAAAGCAACAGTAAACAACTGCAAGAATAACAATTAGAGCATCCACAGTAAGCGGAAGCAGTATGCTCCGTCCCATATTTGAGTAGACCAGGTTGCCCTGATAGACCGGTTTCACCGGAAAAACACTTAATCTCTCCCCTGGTATAGCCAACAAAGCGAGGAGAGCCCATGGCTTAGAGGTTAATACAGCTACCTAATATGCAAGTAGCCCAGGTTTGCACCCCAGAAAGGGCATGGCTAGTTGATGAGAGCTAAATAGCTCGAAATAGATCTATACTGTTCTCTCTTTACTTCTTTGTCAGTAAAATATAAATTCAACATCCACAGTAACAGTAACTAAATGTCCACAATAATGACAGTCCTAAAATGTCCATGGTACAATGAGTAGAGAACTTCCATGGGGGATAGGTAAAACATTAAAACATTGACAATGTCCATGAATCTCCTCTTATCCCCCAAACAGGCCAAAGTACAAATATGATACCAAAATGTATATTTTTATCAGGACGCTGTGGCATACTTTAAATGAGTGTTTCTCAGCCTCAGCAACTTTAAGATGTGTGGACTTCAACTCTATGGAGCCTTATTTTGAAGATGTGGTTAGCAGCTTCGGATGCTATCTTATTCGGTTTTACAGTTGTCTATATTTGTATTTACAGAATACAGAAATTGCACTGTAGTCTTCCTTTTTATCATTATGTATTTTTACAGATGTGGGTGATTTTTTTTTACTAGGAACTTGTTTTTGTACCAAAATTGGAACCACATATAATTATACAAGCTGACAAAAAGTTACATTGAAACAAAGCATGGGTCTATGGTCAGATGGTTTACCCTCAATATCTAGGAGCCAAGAAATAATCAGTCCAAAATCAATATTACTATGATATAACTGCAATATCACCTTTTGTTTAGAATGAGGTTGCATTGAATTGCACACACAGTCTGTTTGTGTCTGTTTCTGAATGCGATGTTCCAGTGGTAGGTGCAAATGAAATTGACACCAGCAGCCAGCACACAGAGTGAGAAATTAGGCACTGTAACTGTGAATAAATGGGTAAAGCTGGAACCGAATTTAATAAATAAATACAGCTTCAAGTTAATGCCTTTTTATGCAAAACCAGCCAAGGAAAAAAGAAAGGGAAAACGAACTATGACTCACTAAGCTGTGCATAAGATAAACTAAAGTGATACGGCTAAATGCAATAAACAAGATTATTTGGAGGTGCCCTGGCCACATGTGTTATCACTCTGCCAAGGTCTTTGGTGTGGGCTGCCCAGCTTGTGGGTCATCAAGCCAAATTAAATTCACTGTCTGTATATTAATCCACTGGGACTCTCATATGTTTTTGTTGCTTGTCTGGTATTGCAAAACCCGGAGTATTTTCAAATATCTGGCTGGCTCAAATGTTTCCCTGGTGTTCAGCTGGGTGAACCTTTACTATCCTTTTTTTTTTATTTAAATTTTATTGGTTTTTCAACATTTATAGGGAAAAGGGTAAATGGACAGGTATACAAATTTTGGCAGTTGCAAAATGTGAAAGGCGCCCCTCCCTCCATACCCATAGTATACATTTATATATAATGCATTGGTATATAATTGATTACAATCAGCATATTAGTTCTATTACTAAATTCAATCAGATTAAACATTACAGTATAAAATCCAAATATAATTCCATTATCACTTTCGGTCAGTTTATAATAATATGATTTTCTTGTTTATTTTTGTGATCTGAGTCTTCTTGCTATTGCCCCATCTCCCTCCACTGGCAGAGCTCTGGCCCCTCCCGTGTCCTGCGTGTCCGTTGTAGTGTCTCATGTTTTTTCTAGGAGTGTTTTGTTTTTTTCCATAAAGGCCTGCGCCTCTATGGGTGAATTGATTCTGATTCTTGTCTCCTCCCAGAATATCAGCATACCTTCAGGCATCAACCATCTAAACCACACCCCTTTCTGGTATAATTTATTCGCTAATTGCGAATAATTCTTCCTTTTTTCTCTAATCTTCTTAGGGATCTGCTTCAGAATGGTTATCTCCATATCATGGTATGCCAATGCTTGCCCCCTTTGTACACCCAGAATTTCATCTCTTGTGCTTTTTCTAAGAAATTTAATGTGAACCTCCCTGGGTACATTGTGTGTTCTAGCATAAGCTGAGTTCACTCTATAAACCAGGTCTATATCCCACCCCATCTGTTGTTTTTCTTTGTGTGTGTAGTCAGCCAGGATGTTTGTCATGATGTCTCTTATGTTTTCCCCATCTTCTTCTATAACATTTTGAAATCTAAGGTAATAGGACATTCTCTCAAATTCTATTTTCATCTGTTGGATGTCAAGATCTTTGTTCCCTTTCTGCACAGCTTCTACCCCCCCCTCACCTCCTCCACCCCCCCCCTTCCACAAGATTCAGTCTTTGTGAGTTCTTATATATTTGGGCTTGATTTTCTTTAATTTCATCTTTCATTTCCCTTAGCTGTTTCTTGATTTCCTCCTGGCCTTGTAAAATTTGTTGAAGCATTTGTTGAAAGTCCATCTCTGTAGTCTTAGGTTGCATCAGTTCTGTTATCTTTGACTGTGTGGCTGGACTGGATGTTGCGGATGTTGGAGCAGAAGTGGCAAAGCCAGGTTTTCCAGGAGGTGGTCTTTTGGATGCCATCCTTTATAACGTTAGAAGTTCAGTCCATATATAAGATAAACAGTTAGAAAAGAAGGGTAGCCAGGTGAGTTCCGGGAGCAGAAGAACCAGGCAGAAGAGAATCTCTCTAATAAGTCTGGCAATAGATAGAAAGTTTCCCCTAGAAAGTTTAAAAAATACCAATCCACAAGAGTTTCCTCTGGGAGACACGGAGACAAAGACCGGAAGCCTGAATTTTAAAGGTGGAGTCAGGTTTCACAGTTCATAAAGACAACGGAAGTGTGCCATCTTGCCCTGCCAGTTTTGGGCACAGAGGCATAACAAAGTTTTAAAAAGTTCCAAAAGTCCTCAAATCACAGTAATATATCAATTAAATTGAAAAGAAAATCATCTCAGCCTGGGTGAGGCTTCATTCGTTGGCTCTCCCCCCTCCTCCTTCCCAGGGGGCTGAGAGCAAAATTGTTCCTCGCCGCTTGTCCAAGGGGGGGGGGAAACCCCCCTCCCTCCAGCCGCGCCTCCAAAATGCTCCGAAAGTTATTTTAAAAAGCTGAATAATTCTTCGTGCAGATTAGGGAATGAAGAGAGAAGCAACCTCACCGCACTGCAGCTGCTTCCTTCTATTGTTGCATTCTCCAGTCGGCTTATAGCGAGGCGCGAGGCGCAGAAACGCGAAGCGCCCTCCAAGCTTGCTCCCCGGTGCCTTGGGCGCGCGAGAGAGCTCCCGCCGGCCGCCGCCACTGCAGGAGTCCTCCGTGATGCCGCCCCTCCGGCAGGACCCCTCTGCGGGGTGTCCTGTGCCCCCCAAGGAGTGGGGAAGCCCACCGGGGAGCCGGAGCGGGCAAGGAGCTGCCCGTCGCCGCCGCCGCCGGAACCGGAACTCCAACCTTTACTATCCTGAACCTACCCTGCATTAGAAAGTGTGAGGGCAGCAGCACGACTCTCTGGATGTAGAGATTGCCTGTCTGACCAGCACAATTTATATTCCTTTGCTTTCCTCTCAACATAAGTGTGAGAGGAAAGAACACTTACGTGGCCACGAGGAAGGATCTGTGATCTTATGACCACAACTGAACCCAAAATGTCCACCGCTAAGCAAGACAATACAATAATACAATACAATAGCAGAGTTGGAAGGGACCTTGGAGGACTTCTAGTCCAACCCCCTGCCTAGGCAGGAAACCCTACACCACTTCAGACAAATGGCTAATCCAACATCTTCTTAAAGACTTCCAGTGTTGGGGCATTCACAACTTCTGGAGGCAAGCTGTTCCACTCATTAATTGTTCGTGAGTGGTTCCTCATTTTATGACCTTTTTTGACACAGCTGTTAAGTGAATCATGCAGTTGTTAAGTGAATCTGGCTTCCCCCATTGCCTTTGCTTGTCAGATGCCAGGTGTGTGTGTGTGTGTGTGTGTGTGTGTTGGTGTGTATGCCTGTATTTTATAGTCACAGTTACAAACGGTGATATCATGACCCGTGGATAGTGCAACTGTCATAAATATAGGCCAATTGCCAAACGCCTCTGCAACTGTACATGTAAATTGAGGACTATTTGTGGCCTGTTTGTTGAACAGTACAGTGTGAAGGTTCCAATGTACTGCATCAGCTGGGGGTGTTTCAGCTCAAACCTCTTTGTGATAAACTGCAATAGCTCCCTGGACAGCAGACATGATTATTTTAGGTCACGCACATCAACCCGTTTCTTGTCCCTCCAAAAGCTGTTTGAAACGGCCCATGCACCATTCATATATCTATAAACCAAAATAGCAATAATATGTTCTGAATTAGTGCGCTTGAGATTGTGATTTTATTTTATTTCAAAATGACTGGCTGAGTTCAATGTAATATCTGTTTTGCACCTGTCTTTCGCAGTACTCTGTTCAAATTTGGATACTGTCCCCTTTGTAAACAAATAGAATCTCTAATTTGTGCTCTCCAAGCAGAAATTAGGTGCCCAATTCGGCCATTCCACACTATGGAAATGCCACACTATCAGCCCGCTCTGTCGCAAAGATCCTGCAGGAGAAGAGCAGTCTGGACAATCGTGGGATCTGGCAGGGTGAGAGCTGTGAACCATAAACACAAAGCTTTTGCTGTGACCCAGCATAACAGATATAGCGTCCTTGCTGACCTTAATGGGGACACTAAAGAGACAGGTCAAGGTAGTTGTGATAATGATGACTCAAATAAGCAGGGGATCCTGATCCAAAATGAAGAACTTTCTTTGGAAAGGCGAAATGGGGACCCAGGTATCACACATCAGTCGCACAAGAAGATCAAGGTATGTAAAAAGAGAAGTCACCTTCTGGTTGGTGATGCAATCCTAAGGGATGTAAATTTAGGAAAGGATATGCAGGTTTTAAAAGAGGTTACGTGTCTGCCAGGTGCTACTGCCAGCCGAGACAAGAGGCGTATTCTTAAGATAGTCAAGAATGCAAGTAAAGACTGTGACGTTGATGCTATTATACATCTTGGCACAAATGATCTGTCCCAAAAAGATGTACTTTCTGTGAAGAATGATTTCCAGATCTTGGGGTATGAACTTAGTAGTGTAGATTGTAAGCTTATCTTTTCAGAGGTTTTACCAGTATATAAGGAACAAAAAGGGAAGGGCGAGCGTGTAGCAGAGTTTAATGTGTGGCTAAAAGAGTGGTGTAAAAGGGAAGGCTTTGGTTTTATTAGTCATGATGCCTGCAGCTGGTCCAATGAAAAACTGTACAAAAGAGATGGTTTGCACACATCCAAGAAAGGGACTGAGTTACTTGGCATTAAATTCACAGATTTTCTGGATAAACATTTCAACTGAACAGCGGGGACAGAGAATTAATTGATACAGAACATTTCTGTCCTCAGCAATCTAAAACTCATAGGGTTATCAGGGCATGTAAAATAGATGTTTGTGCGGGTAAGATTATCATTCCTGCTGTCAAGCAAAACCAAGCATTTAATAGTGAGCGCCATACCATGTGCATGAATCATACAAGTGGCAAGAAAATAGGGGCAGTCAGGCATAACACAGGTTAATGTAGACAGTAAACACAGGGTCAATCAAAATTGACTCCAATGTCTATACATCAATGCACAGAGTATGAGGAATAAACAGGGTGAATTATAAATTCAAGTAAATGAGGGCACATACAATATTGTTGCCATTACAGAAACCTAGTGGGATGAAACCCGCAAATGGAACATACAGCTGGAAGGATTTAAATTATTTAAAAGAAATAGACCAAATAAAAGTGGAGGTGGAGTTGCACTATATATAAGAAATAACTACATCTCTACAGAAATAGAGTACAACAATGATGAGAACTATCCTGAATGCATTTGGGTTAATATTAAAGGATGAGGGGGGGGGGGATGACATTGCCCTAGGTCTATACTACAGGCCACCCAACCAAGCAGAAGAAGTAGGTGAACTTTTCGCTAGTCAGCTAACTAAGGTATGTAGGAAGCACACCAGAATAGTAATGGAGGATTTTAACTACCCTGACATCAACTGGGAAACAAACTCTGCACCAAGTGGAAGATCCAACAGGTTCCTAACAAAAAAAGCTTCTTCCAACATGTTAAAAACAAGAAAAAAGTTAAGGAAACAATTGGCCCATTGCTGGGAGAAAGTGGCAAGAAGGTGACAAGCAACAGGGAGAAAGCAGAACTATTTAACTCATGTTTTGCACCTGTCTTTACACAAAGGGATAAAACAGTCCAACCTAGCAAAAACAGCACCACAAAAATCAGATTAGGAACACACATTGAAATAGGGAAGAAAATGGTAAGTGAGCACCTGTCTACCCTAGACGAGTTCAAATCACCAGGACCGGATGGATTATACCCCAGGGTTCTGAAGGAACTGGTAGATGAGATCTTAGAACCACTGAACTATATCTTTCAGAGATCCTGGAGCATCGGGGAACTGCCAGAGGACTGGAAAAGAGCTGATGTGGTTCCCCTCTTCAAAAAAGGAAGAAAAAAAATAGATCCAGGAAACTATAGACCTATCAGCCTGACCTCAATACCAAGAAAAATTCTGGAAAAGATAATCAAGCAACGAATTAGCAAACACCTAGAAGTAATAGCCAAAAGCCAACATGGCTTTGTCAAAATCAGATCATGCAGACTAATCGTATTGTATTCTTTGACAAAGTGACAAAATTTGTGGACCAGAGGAATGCCGTCGATTTAGTTTACTTGGACTTCAGTAAGGCATTTGATAAGGTAGACCATAACCTACTACTAGATACAGTAGAAGAATGTGGGTTAGACAGCATCACCACCAGATGGATTCGGAACTGGCTGACCAATAGCACTCAATGTGTAGTCCTCAATGGAACTGCATCTACATGGAGGGAAGTATGCAGTGGAGTACCCCAGGGCACCTGAAGGTATAACCAGAAGCAATGGGTGGAAACTAATCAAGGAGAGAAGCAACTTAGAACTGAGGAGAAATTTCCTGACAGTTCGAACAATTGATCAGTGGAACAGCTTGCCTCCAGAAGTTGTGAAACCCCAACACTGGAAGTCTTTAAGAAGATGTTGGATAGCCATTTGTCTGAAATGGTATAGGGTTTCCTGTCTAGGCAGGGGGTTGGACTAGAAGACCTCCAAGATCCCTTTTAACTCTGCTATTGTATTGTAAATCAACTATTATGCCCATTTTCCACTGAATGTTCTCTGAGCTACTGCAAATTCTTAAGCAACAAGTATGACAACCTTCCAGCTTTACCAAATAAAAATTACGAAAGCATGTTGTATGCATGCATTTGTTGGCAAAAAAAACCCGAATGAACAAAACCAAAACCAAGTGGCTGTCATAAAAAGATGCTGGCTGCAAAGACATCGTTCCTTCCATGTTGAAAAATTTCTAACAAACAATGATGGTTAAATGATAGGCTGCCTTTTGATCAGGGCTTGTATCTAGTACTAGAGCAGGGGTGGCGAACACGCGGCTCGCGAGCCGCATGCGACACGCGGCCAAAATAAATGAGGCTCTTTGCCTCTTACCATTATTTAGTATACTGTGGCTCGGATCGCGCGCTAAACCCGGAAGTACGGTCGACGCAACGACGCTTGCCTGCGCTCCACCAGCTCGGCTTCCGTTCCCAGCTGGTGGAGCGCAGGCAAGCGTCGTCGCGTCGACCGTACTTCTGGGTTTAGCGCGCGATCCGAGCCACAGTATACTAAATAATGGTAAGAGGCAAAAAGCCTCATTCATTTTGGCCGCGAGCCGCGTGTTAAGTTAAGATGAAGTCTTAAGTTAAGATGAAGTGGAAGATGGGTGACTAGCTTGTGGCAGTTCTTTTATACACCTATTGCTTACACTTAGAACAAGCTTGCGCGATCCGAGCCACAGTATACTAAATAATGATATTATTGTTAAAATTATATGCTTTTGTGTGAGTGTTTGTCTGTTTTGGCAGGTCACTGCGTGGTGTGGCTCTCTGACTCTCACAGTTTAAAATTTTGGCTCTTTTTGTCGAACTTGTTCGCCACCCCTGTACTAGAGTATTGCTATCCAACAATCAAACCAGCCAAACCCCTCAAACTTTATTCTGCACCTGTCCATTTGAACTCCAAAGGCAGATTGTAAAATAAAAAATAAAAACAACAACAATTTTGCCAAACTCAAGCCAACATCCAAGAATGAACACAAGGAGGTGTTCTTCAAATAATGAATGGGAACCAAAGAAGAGAGGAGAGGAAATTTCTCCAAGAGGAAAAGTTTAAATCTGGTTGTATAAACAAGAGCTTCTTCCATTAGCTACCTTGTAATCAAATGTTTATCCTGGAGATTCCTACAGAATTGTTTCATCATAGCTCATAAGTCCTTGGAAAGGCATGATTTGACTTTCACACAGCCTAAAATTTTCTTTTGGTGTGCTATTTTCTCCTACCAGTGTGAACTCTGAAGTACTAAACTTTCACAGCATTAGACCAGAGATGGTATTCAGCAGGTTCTGACCAGTTCTGGAGAACCGGTAGCGGAAATTTTGAGTAGTTTGGAGAACCGGTAAATACCACCTCTGGCTCTCCCTGCCCCCATCTATTCTCTGCCTCCCGAGTCCCAGCTGATCCAGAGGAAATGGGGATTGTGCAGTAACCTTCCCCTGGAATGGGGAGGGAATGAAGATTTTACACACCTTGCCACACCCACCAAGCCACGCCCACAGAACCAGTGGTAAAAAAAATTGAATCCCACCACTGCATTAGACTCCTCCTTTTCAGTTGAATTATGCAGTTGAATGAGCTAAATCTGAGTCAAGACAGTTCAACTGGTAGAACTACGGGGATTAATCTAATCCCTTAGTTGTAGAAGTTGTAAATGCTCCAACAATGGAAGTTTTAAAAAAGAGATTGGATAACCATTTGTCTGAAGTGATGTAGGGTATCCTACCTAAGCAGGGGGTTGGACTAGAAGACCTCGAAGGTCTCTTCCAGCTGTTATTCTATTAGTGGCCTAGTCACTTAATGTCTGGTGCCTCACCTCACCACATTCAGTGACTTTATAAAACACCTGAATTCACACATGCAAAATAGCCAACTCCATTTGGTCTAATGAGCTCATTTAAACTCTAATGCCATCACCTCTTTCTTTCTTTTTATTCATAATACTCAGGAAGGGAGGAAGCTTTGGGGAACTCATAAAGGAAGAATACTTTCTGCAAGATGTGGCAAGCTAGTCCTATTGTGTATGAAAGCTTCCTGCTTGTTCAGTTGAGTAGGGCCTTGGCCGTCTCCCCAAACACTTTAAGTGCAGCCATTAAACAAGCAATTCTGCAGTTTAAGAGATGGCCTTTTAGTTAATAGGGATGCTGGTTTTATTAGATCTCTCAATGTACTAGCATCTTGCTGAAACTTCACTCCATAGGAACAATAAAAGGATCAACACAAAGCATAAAATTGTGGAACTGTTGATCCAAAAAAGCAACAGCAACTCTACCCAATGATGCATGAGGTAGGTACGTGAGTTCTAGGAACTTCGCCACCTGGCAAAAATTGTTAAAGAAAGATTTTTCCAGTCTGAACCCCACTCTCTCTCTCTTTCCTTTAGGAAAAAGAGGCTAACCCATAGCAATAACTAAAAAGAACATTCTAATGATCTTTCTGAATGTTCTCCTTGCCCTGAAGTCACAGAATTAAATAAACTATGAAAACGTCTATTTAAAAGAAGCCTATGTTCTAAGCAGCATCCCTTAAAAATGTTTGTGTCCTGGTGACATGGTAGTTGCTGTGTCCAATAATCTACCATGTACATTTTTAGAAGGTACATTTTGTAACCATTGCTAAATGCATCATATTTTGCTACTGGAAAGAGTGGTCATTGTGCCATAAGCGACATCTTTCCTGCAGTGCGGTAAGAATTATCTGTGTCTCCGGAGATACTTTTAAAAATGGGAGATGAAAAAAATTAAAGGGTGTTTATTTCTCTCCACCCTCCCCATTGACATTGTATAGAATGCCCCCAGCTCTATCCACAACAATTCTCTTGAAGATGGATTACCGTATTTTTTAGAGTATAAGATGCACCTTTTTCCCTCAAAAAAGAGGGTGAAAATCTGGCTGCGTCTTATACACTGAATACAGCATTTTTGACCTCCCTAAACCTGTCCCCTTCACCAAAATGGCCGGACATAGCCTTTAGAAGGCTTCCAAAGTGCTGCTGAGGGCTGGGGAGGGCAGAAATGAGCAAAAAATGGGCTGCTTTTTGCTCAATTTTGCTCCCCCAGCCCCCAAGAGCACTCTATAAGCCCCATATATGTATGACCTTTTTAAAAAGAAAAAATGGGCCCGTTTTCAAAAAAAACCTGGGCTGTTTTTAGGAGATCTGCAGAGTGCAAAAACTTTTTTAAAAAATTTGCCTCTTCAAAATCTTGATGCATTGTATATTCCAGTGCATCTTATACTCTGAAAGATACGGTATTTCCTCTCTATTTTTTTTCCTAGAGTTCATTAGGTTACAGCTATCTGCCCTGAGCTGTACTTGATGTCTGTCTTTCCTAGACAGAGTGAATGGGTCTTTTCTGGATATGACAAGCTTATTGTCAGGGTTCCAAGTTATAAACCCATAGCAAGCAAAACTCCAAGGCAGATGAATTCTTCAAAGAATAGCTTTATTGGAGATATTGTATTGGTACAGATCTGGTGAAAACCGACTCTGAAGTTTCCCGCAGTTTACACCTAATTAAAAGATGAAGTTTTTCCTCAAACCCAAACAATCTGTCACATGGTCCAATCAAGATGGTGTCTGGTTGCCTGGTGACCTCACTCCTCCTTCCACGGGTCAGGTATGAGAATGTCCTTGGTTCCCAAGATAAATTATTTTATTTTGGCTACAAAACCCCAGCTATCTCTAATCCCCCGTCCCTATCCCTCAGCTCCAGTGTGGCAACACTGAAGCTCCAAGATGGCTTTGGTCAGGTCAGCTTCAGGTTTGACACTTATTATGCCTCCAATTGCACTGTAGGTCCTAAATGCATGAAAGCACACAAATCCATAACTACACAAGTGTGGAAATGAGATCCATCAGTAGGAATCCTCTGAGATTTATCAGAACAGTGCAATGTAGTGTTGGTGGCAAAGATCCTTCGGCTCAGAACAATTTCATATCCTGACTTATTAAAACTATGAAAGAAAACTAGCATCCTCTGCCATTTTGAATGGGCAATGAAAAAGTTAGTTCCTGCAGATTTGAAATCTTGTTTGAAATGACTAACGCAGGAATCTTGAATCATATTTCCCCTGTGCTTCTCACCCTACAAATCTAGAGCACTCCACATTGTTTATTTTGGTCTGGCGGTAGTTGAAATAGACCTTTTGCAAGATTTAGGGTGCATATGAGATGTTTGTTTACCATGTTCTGGACAATTGCAAATATTGACATAGGCACCAGTATAGATTTAATTAACAAATAGATGCCAATCAAGGGGTTTAAAATTCTAATTGCAAGATTATTTGTTAAAAGTGTTCATTATATTTTTTTTAAAATTAACTATATCCACATTATCAGCATAAATGTGTTGTAAAGGAGTCATTATCTTTATTATGCATGTCACAATCTGCATGTGTGCACTTTGGAATCTAATCTACCTTTATCAGAAGTCCACAATTTCTGACCTGAATAACTCAAGACTAAGGAAATAAACAACTAGATACACATACAGGAGACTAAATAATCACATTTTGCTAAAGGCTGCAGGAACGGGCAACCGTGAGACTCTAGTTTTAAGTTAAGGGGGGCGTTCCATCAGGTTCGCCTGATGCGCCAATTGCGCCCCTTATTGGACCGGGATGCCCTATGCACAGTCACCCATGCGCTGGTGACGTCTCGCCTGGACTACTGCAATGCTCTCTACATGGGGCTTCCTTTGAGATGCACTCGGAGACTACAGTTGGTCCAGAACGCGGCCGCGCGGGTGATCATGGGGAGGACTAGATTCTCCCCTGTAACACCTCTCCTGCGCGAGCTGCACTGGCTTCCTGTGGTCTACCGAGTGCGTTTCAAGGTCTTGATTATGATCTTTAAAGCGCTTCATGGCACAGGGCCTAGTTACATGCAGGATCGCATCCTGCCCCACACATCCCTACGACCAATCCGCTCTCACAGAGAGGGACTTCTCCGGGTGCCGACCGCCAAACAGTGTCGGGGGGCGACACCCAGGAGCAGAGCCTTCTCTGTGATGGGCCCAGCCCTGTGGAATGACCTCCCCCGGGACATCAGGATTACTTCCGATCTCCGCTCCTTCCGTGTACAACTGAAGACCCACCTCTTCCAACTATCTGGCCTGGCTCAACCGTAATTTTCTCGTACCCCTCCTGACTGTCTGTTTTTAACATTTTGAATTTGGATTGTACATGGGGTTTTATAATTAGGGTATTTTAATGGTTTTTAATTGTCTATGTATTGTATCTGTTAACCTCCTCCGAACATGTGTGTCTATGTACTTATGTATGTCATGGATTTATGTAAATGTTATATGTTTTTACTCCATTGTACGCCGCCCCGAGTCCTATTCGGAAAGGGAGCGGCTAATAAATTTAAATTATTATTATTATTATTATTATTATTAAGTTAACTACAATTCCAGGAAGCCCTAATTCATCTGGCCTTTAGTGAAGAAGCATGTTAATTGTTGTTAGCAATATTTGAAAGGCGACATAAATGACATTTTTGTAATAGCTTTCAAGTAGCTTAAAAGTGACACTCAGTGGGTTCTTATGAAGAAAATGTCTATTGATTTATTTACTTACATGGCTATCCATTTGGTATGCCACCAGTCTAGGCAGCCAACAACAGTAACAAAAAAAAAGAACTGTAAAATTAGAACTGGCACTTCACCAACACTTTTCAATAATCAGTTAAGTAGAATCCCAAGATTCAAATCTCATCCAATCCCAACACTTGGTAAAGAACCAGCTTTTTATGAACTGTAAGGATAAAAGGGTGGAAGCCTGCTGTATCCCAGGAGGAAGGGTAGATGGCAACATCTGAAGGAATGGACTTGGGCAGGTCCACCCTGTCTGACCCCATGGAACAGGCAGATACTCTCAGGAATTTATAATGTCAGTCCAGAGGTTCTTCAAACAGTCCCTCCAGAAATCATCTTGGCATTCTTCTTTCCACAGAACATCAGGATACTTGTGTCTGTTCCAACAAAGATTAGGTCCTTCTTATCCAATTGTTCTATTGCATATTCATGATTGCACTCAAGAGAGTTGAGAAATCAGAGTTAGACTTCCAGGGTGATTATTTTATAACCTAAGGTTATTTAAATATAATAATGTTTTGGACTGATAACTTTTCCCTGGGCAGGACATGTAAAAAAAAAGGGGATATGTCTTTAAAATATGAATCTGTTAAGGTCTCATTAAGGAAAAAGCATAAATAAATTAGCTACAAATTGAATGAATTGGTAAAATTAATGCCGTTATTCATAATGGAAAATGGGACTGGAGCAGAGGTGGTATTCTGCCATTTTGCCCTGGTTTGGACAAACCGATAGTGGTGGTAGTGGGGGGCTCCACCCACCCACCCAGATGTCATCACGGATGCTCTGCACATGTGCAAAAGTGCCACACGTGAGCGTGTGATCCCAATTCCAAACCGGTAACCAAGATAAGAGGAAACCATTACTGGACTGGAGGCAAGGAGTGAATTTAATTCCTTAATTCAAGGTGCCCTGAAATGTATAAGAATCTATCAACTTGAGTGTAGGTCCATGCAGAGATTAAATATATATCTCACCATGATATACCACTTCAAATGAATGCCTTGTATGCAAGATCCAAAGAAAATTTTTCATATGGTATTTGATCTTTGTGCAAAATGTGCCAATTTTAAGAAAGCAACTTTTCTCTGGCAGTTTTCATTAGAACGATTTCACAAAGCCTTTTCTCTCTTCTCCATAATTCTCCATTAATAGAGCTGTGTGTAAGTAGGGGCTTTAATCAGTTTCAAGTTCTTTCCGATTCTAGATATTTTGCAACCTCAGCAACTTTCATGTGTGGACTTTAACTCCCAGAATTCCACAGCCAGCATGGGAATTCTGGGAGTTGAAGCCTGCACATCCCAAAGTTAATGAGGCTGAAAAACTGATCGTGGTTCAGACATGGATGCTTCTGTAGCAGGAGGAGGGTCAAATCTTTTCCCACAGGGCTTTGTTTTGTTCCAGGCGACAGATGTCTGCTTCATACAGGTGAATACTGTGGCATTAATGTGCAGAAAAAAAGGAGTGTTGGCGGGAACCAGAATAAATATCACAATACACTTACCCAAACAATTTAACCAGGTGTAATTTGCCATGTAATCAGTCATACTCTTTTTTTAGTCTTTGTACTAAGAGTCCAACAAAATCTCTTTTGAGAAATTTCATTAATGCTTTGGTTTCTTGTCCAATCTTGTTCCGTTATACATTCAAATACTACTTTCAACTGCTTTGCTTGATGATGTTTTATGACCAATGGAAACACCAAATAACTGCGTTTATAGAAGAATGTGGCGTACGGTACAGTAGTGGAATTCAATTTTTTACTACCGGTTCTGTGTGTGGCTTGGTGTACATGGCTTGGTGGTCTTGGCAGGGGAAGGATACTGTAAAATCTCCATTCCCACCCCACTCCAGGGAAGGTTACTGCAAAATCCCCATCCCTCCCGATCAGCTGGGACTTGGGAGGCAGAGAATAGATGGGGCAGGGCCAGTCAGGGGTGGTATTTACCGGTTCTCCAAACTACTCCAAATTTCCACTATCGGTTCTCTAGAAATGGTCAGAACGACCTGTTGAATACCACCTTTGGTATGGTATCCCTGCATTTGATAAACATTCTTCTGTTCCTGCTAAAGAGAACTGCAGAGAAAAATATTTCCCTTCCTCATTTTGTTTTGTTCTTACTTTGTTATCAGGGTATACAATCTCATGACTGTCAGCTCTCACAATGATAACACCAAGATTGCAGATCATCCCACCACTACACTCAAGACCCTTGTAGTGCATGATTTCAACTGATTGGGGAATTTGCTGCGGGAGCTTCACAAAGGCCAGCTCGAAGCTGCACACATTCTGAGACTCAAATGTACTCATATGACATCAGGGCAAAACCGCCTCCCCCCGGAAGGCCGAAAATCAGCTGGCCAGCATGCGCATGCACACTGGAGCTGACGGCTGGCGTGCAGCAAATATGGCTGTGTGCGCCACCTGTGGCATGTGTGTCATAGATTCGCTATCATGGGTTTAAGACATCTGTTTTATTGTCTCTGAAGATATTTTCCTGGCTGTGACCCTACAACTCTTTTGCTCCCCATGATCTTGGTGATTTACTCCATAGGAAGAATACTATAAGTTTGTTTGCGTTAAAATGATTCTTATTGCATCCAGCAGCATATCTGATGAACATTGTTTGCAGCTGATGCAAAATAACAGTAAGCTGGTGATGACATCATGCAAATGTTAGGAATACAAATTGGTGTCATGACATCTGATAGAAATGATATCATTCCATGCCTGTCATTATCTGACCTCCTCTTTATCCCCTTCATTGTGTTCCCCACACACTTACAGTACATATAGACCTTTAAGCCATTAAGCATTTTTAAAAATATACTATCCCAAAACCAAAAATATACGTAAAAATTTATTGAAGCGGTGAAAACGTAAAACTGTGATTAGACAATTGAGGACACAAGGACAAAACAATTTTTATAGTGGATAAAACTCATTGCTTCATATTTACAAGAATATTAAAAAATTAAAATTTTAATTAAAAATAACAAATGGTCTCGTCTACATTTCTGCTTTCCCTACATGTAATAGTTTTGTTTTGAGTAGAAAAATGTACAATACTTGATGTGTTCTTCGGTGTATACCAAAGTGTGCTAACAAAGACATCTTGCAAAACCTATTAGTAGACTGTCATCTAGTGGCAAGTAGAAAGCTAGTAAGTCCATTCAACTCCAGTCAGTTTTAGCTTTACATATTAGGTAGTGATATCAGTGTTGTAGGCTAGAATAAAATTAACTGATGTGTGTAAAAACATGCATGTTGGTCTGGCAAGTCTCTGACTCTCCAAATAAATGTATAGATATATAAATATACACTTAAAACTCCACCATCCAAAGGTGGATTTCTTCACTGTGGAATAAATGCTGTAATTCAACAGCCTCTTCAACAGTCAAAATCCCTCTCCTGGATTCTCAAGTTTAATTAGAAAAAATAATCTCTAATGAAGTTTTTTTTAAAATTATGGAGTAAAATGAGCAAGTGTTCCAACTGGTCATTTGGGGAAAAAAAGACAACTATTTTGGCCAGAGACTGCAAATAACATTTGATAAACGCTAAGACCAGGTCACTAAATGCTTTATAATTACATTTTATCTTAACGCAATGAACATACTGGCCTCCTTGGGTTTAAATTCTGTGCTGTTTCTATTACCCTGTCCCCACAAACATGTTCTCTGTGGGCTTCAAGCTTTTTTAAAAAAAATGACATATTAATTTGTTGAGCCACAGAACCATAGAGTTTCCAGTAGCAAACAGGAGTAAAAGTGTAAATAAAAGTGATCTTTTATTTTCTGGTTTTAGTCATGTTAGACCTGCAGGGACTTGCATGATATTTAACAGATTAACAAGTTGGAAGGGACCTCATAGGTCATCTAGTCCAACACCCTGCTCAAGCAGGAGAACCTACACCATTTCTAACAAATGGCTGTCCAATCTCTTCAAAGTTTCAAGTGATGAAGTTGCCACAACTTCTGAAGGCAACTTCTATTCCATTGGTTGATTGTTCTGTCAGAAAGTTCTTCCTTATTTCTAGATTGAATCTCTCCTTGGTCAGTTTCCACCCATTATTCCTTGTCTGGCCTTCAGGTGCTTTGGAAAATACCTTGACCCCCTCCTCTGTGGCAGCCCCTCAAATATTGAGACCCTGCCATCATGTCTCCCCCCTGGTCCTTCAGATCACTAGACTAGCCATGCCCAGTTCCTGTAACCATTCTTCATGTTTTAGTCTCCAGTCTCCTAATCATCCTGGTTGCTCTTCTAGAGTCTCAACATCTTTTTATAGTGTGTTGACCAAAACTGGATGCAGTACTCTAGATGTGGTCTTACTAGGGCTTTATAGAGTGGTATTAGTACCTCACTTGATCTTGATTGTATCCCCCCCGTCTCTCGATATGATATGCTGTCAGCTGTATATCTTTCCTATCTCCATTAAAAATAGAAATGAATTAAGAAAGCTTACAAAGTTAAGAAACTTGAAGTGGGGCAGAGTTTGTGTGCATGCTCATGTTTCAAAGTAGGAAATTACCATGTAAATTGAAAATAAAAATAGCCCATAGAAACCGAGGTGGTAGAATTCTGTAGAGAGCAAATAGACAATCCTGAACAGTAAGCCAAAAACACACATAGTATTTTAAGAATGTTATGTAAACTGCAATTTAGAACAGGCGTGGGCAGATACGTGTGGTGTATATGCGGATTATCAGCAAGGATGTTGTCAGCAACAACAAAATGATTTCTGTTTCCTGGAGATGTTATGAATCAGCAGGAGAAAGCAGGAGCTTGAAGACCGTAGCTTCTAGTCAGTTCAAGGCTGCAAATAAATTCCTGGTTGTACAATGATGTATTTTTTACATCAAATCCCATGACTGAAAAAAGAGAAAAAAAGACCCTAAAGGCATGAAGTCTGCCGATGTCTAGATATCTCTTAGAAGAAAAAATCCTTGTTTGCATAAAAGAAAAATGATTGTGGTTACTGACACAAAATCTCTCCGACTTGCATTGAAATTTATGTTTCCTAATTAACAGTGTGATAGTTGAACTGCTTCCTAAAGTATACCATCTTCTTCATTAAAGACTTAGTACCACATAATTTGTTGCCCCTCCTTATTCTTACTCCATGTGTCCTTCCTTAACGACAGCACAATTGTCTCTTGACATAGCAGTTGATCCCGTTTAGTTATATTTCACTTAATATGAGCCAGATCCAAATTATGTCATTTTTCTGCTCCTTATTGACACATCCAGGAGCAGCCTCATGACTTATTGATGTTCACCAGCCCAATGGCAGAAGTGGAAGTATGGGCACAGCCTCTCTATCCATCTCTATCATGGAGGTAAGAGCAAGGAAGGATGGCACAATTTCAGGATGGTGTCTTTGTCTGAAGAAACAAAGACTTTTGTTATAGAACTAAGGCAGAGTCTCTTTGAAGAGTTTCTCTTATCTTTCACATCCGGATGGACTTTTCTTCGCAGATAAACTTACAAAAAAAAAACCTCTCTCTTTTCCAGACCCTCACATTCCCTTTGTTCCTGGTCAACCTCTTCTACCATACTATTTGTTAAAATAAGAGCTTGACATGGTCCACGTGAATTGGAAAGAGAATTATTTTGTATACAAGTTTTAAAGTTAAATAGGATCATAAACTGAAATAGTATTGATAATGAAATGCTGGAGTCAGCTCTGTACAGAGGAATCCACAACTCAGCGACTGGAAATTATAGAGAAAAAGAAGTTTTAAGTAAAAGTGCTGTTCTCAAGTTTTTCCACTTTGACTTGTTTATAACACAATGTGATTTAAGAAAAACAAAGCAATGTTTTTAAGATTCCTGACAAAGCCCTGGTGTCATAATAATGATAATAATAATTTATTAAATTTCTAGATGTCCAGAATTGGATGCAACAGAGGCAGAATAGGCATCAGCAATGAGCAGACTTCGTGCAGTACTATTCTCTGCCAACTCAAGGATGGAGGGAAAAACATTACAATTCAAGAGAAGTGAAAGGACAACTAACTTTTATAACCTTGCAGAAATCCAGTCTAGTTGTGAAGCTTTGGACACCAGAATAAGAATTAAAATCAGGTTCTTGATGTTCGGATTTAGTTCAGAAACCTGAGTGGCCTTCTATGAAGGTGTCTTCATGAAACTGATGGGCTTAAGAAAATACAATAGAAACACTATAAACAAATTATAAATCTCAATTAAGCGTTATAAATGCTGATATATTACATTGCAGCAAGGCAATATATCAGCATTTGTAACAGTCTGAGAAGAAAAATTCAAATCAAGGAAGCTCAAACTATTATTGTTTCAAATAAAATTTGCCCAAATGTTTACCCAAAGTCAGGTCTGAGTTGAAGGCTTGAATTTTAATAATGATCCTCTATCTGATTCAGATTTACTATTTAATCGTATTTTGAACAAAAAACAAGTCTCGCTAGGTTCAACATTCAATATCTTTTTTGAGAAGTTTTTGTAATGTTTAAATGGTATTTCAGAAGATGCCTCTCCATGTTATCTGAAGAGCAACTAGGAGGAAATGATGACTTGTTAATAAAACATCAGAACTTGACAAAAGATTGTTTAATGAGGTATTCAGCAGGGTAGTAAAAAGTTGTATATTTTATTTTATTTTTGTAAAAATCTTTTACACATGCAGACTAAAACCAGTGTAAGAAAGTACCCACCATTATCTTAAACAAATAACTATACTTAAATAGAAATGTCTGCAATATGTTTGTATAAAAATAAGATACATTTGTACAGAAACAGATCTCCAGTTTTCATATTGATACCACAATCCTAAACACATACAATTTAACCTGATTATTGTTTCAAATTAGATGATACTGCTAAGGTATTTTATGTGCAAAAATTCAACATTTTTTTGAACGTGTCTTACATTCTGGACATACTGGGCTTCAAATTAAATCCTAATTGACTTCAAGTTTCAAAGAGTCACATACCTTGTATAACATCCAAGCAAAGGTAATAAGCAATGCGCCCACATTTAGTGCCTGTGCCTGCTATGTCCTGAACGGCCAGCCCCATGGTGCTTGCTTTTATGTGATCTCTCAAATGAACGAGACCTTTCTCGCCTGTCTCTGTGGTGTCCTCGCTCGTGTCTATGTTTCTTAATGAGGTCTGAATGGTCCCTAGATTTGCTCTGAGAACGTGAACGAGACTTTTTTCGCTTGTGACTGTGTCTATTTACTCCTTTCAGTTCTTCTCTGCTGTGCTTTGGTTTTAGATGGGGCGATCCATGATTATGGTGTCTTCGAGGGCTGCCACTGTGACTACGTGATCTGCTTCTGGACCTTGAGCTGTAGGTTCCCGAGAGACTCCGTCTATTGTTGTAACTTAAAAGACAACATTATGGCTTTTCAGCTTGTTATGCAAAATGCAGCACTGAATTACCTACTGCTCATATTTTGTTAAGCATTATTTTTACGTTGCTAAAATTACTTCTACCAGGCTACTCCTATTATATTTGTTTGCAAAACAATTACAACAAAATAGAAAATTAGGAAGTCTGCTATAGTTTGATATACAAAACTACTGAATACTATCATTTATGGGAGAATATCACTGCTATAGTGTGTGTCCTAGAAGATACTGTGTGCTTCATGTATTATTTCTTTTTAGGGCATTCAATTCAGCTTTCAATCCTGCATTGAAACTTCATGAGTATGTAGGAAATCAAAATGTAAGCTAATTTGCAGCAAAAAGTATTTGAACGTCAGTTACCTAAGAAAAAGGGCACTGCCGGCAGGGGCCCCTGAAGTAGCATGGCACAGCCTTTTAAGCTTATATACTGCCCCTTAGTCTTGACAGCACTCTCTGGGCAGTCTATAATATACAAGCATTATTGGCATACTGTTCCCAACAATCTGGGTCCTCCAAGGATAGAAGGTAGAGTCAACCTTGAGCCCCCATAAGGATCAAACTCCAGGCTAAACAGAGTTTGCCTGCAATTCTGTACTTTAATAATTGCACCATCAGGTCATCTAAGTAGGAAAGAAAGGTACCAGGGAAATTGGGAGTCAGTCTGCTGGCCAATATTTAATGCTTGCAACCCAAGCTACTGGCACTGCAAGGAGAGGACAGGGAATGGAAAGCACTGGGAAAAATGATGGTTGCACTAGGGTACAAGGCATGCAGATGAGTGGGGGAAAAGGTGTGACATACACCTGTCTTGCCCTATTTGTCTGCTTTGATACCTTCAGAGAGAACATTTCTTTTATCTGAAATCTAAATTGTGCTGGGTTTTGGATCTCAGCTGCAAACCTCCTGGAATGCTTCAGTTGAATTTACAAAATACTGATCTGTTGATTTGCAGGCCCAAAGTTGGAATGAGACTCCCAAATTGTTCTCAAAGCATTCACAACATGAATACATTACACAGTTAAAATTAACCTTCCCAAGATACTACGCAATACAATAAAAGCACTTTTTGAATAAAATTGTAAGATATGAAGTAATCATTAAAAAAATACTTACTGTCTCCTCGGAGAGTGAGATCTGGATCGTGATTTTGTTCTTGACTTTGATCGGCTACCACTTCTGCTGCTTCTGCTTCGCTTGCTCTCTTTTCTCATTCTGGTAAAAGGGGCGCGGGGGGGGGGGGGGGAAGAAAGGCATTAATTACTACATAGGCTGCAACAATTAAGTTTCTTCAATTGAATTAGCCTGGGACAAAACTTATTACAAACTGTTACTTCTAAGTATGAGGAAAATAAGTTGTGCTGAAATCATTCATCAGAGCAGAGAACAAACAGCTGGTTTTGAGAGGTTCATGCCGTAACCTAAACCCAGGTTTCCGTTGGTTCTGTCCATGTATGTAAAAAAAAAAAGAAGGTCTGAACATAGTTTTTTCTAGATGGGGGAGGTAGAAAAAAAGGCAAGGATGTTGGAGGCCGAACAGAAGAGAGGAAAAATCTGAGATGAGCAGAAGAACATGATGTAAGGATATGCCATGCTAGAATCTATTGGAGGAAGAGAACAGAGACAACAAGCCTACTTGTATAAAATAAGATTCTGGGATCATTCAGAATTTTGTTTTGCATGCTATTTAATAACAAACTCAATAATGATGTCATAATTTATCATAACTGAACAGTTGGGCAGAACTTATGAAGTGGAATGATATGTCCCAGTTTTGGGGGAAAAAAACGTTATTTCTGTTTTGTGAAAACCTCATCACTTACCCATTATAAGGACTTTTGGAAACCATCTGCCTGTCTTCTGGTTCTTTTTTGATAGTTTTTGCATTAATACACACTGGAGATTTTTCTTCTGTTTTTATTTCTCTTGGAGATGCTAAGAAATAAAATAATCCAAGGTAAATATTCTTTTTCTGTAACCAGTAACTAGATTTTAATTATCAACTACCATTAACTTTAATTTTTTCTTGGTTTAAAACATTGGCAGCTAGCTTTTATCTTCCCCCTTAGACTAGCTTTTGCGTTCTGAAAAATTAAGATCAGTAATTTCCAAAGAAGCCTCTCCCAATTTGGATTCCTATTATTTGAAATAAATGATGTCAGTGTTTTCAAGGTAATGTAGGTTTGTGAACCTTTTGAAGTTTGAGTATTTTTTCATAAATATGATTTAAAATGTGATCTATTCTCCACATAAACCCTGAAATTAGATAAAATGAAGCCAATTAAACATGAGTCAAAAACAATGTCCCCATTCAGTTATGTAAGAAAACTGTTCACGTGTGTGTGTGTGTGTGTGTGTGTGTAACAAAAGTATGTGAACCTCTAGGATTATCAATTCATTTGAAGCAGTCAGGTATTTCACTCAATGGAATGAATCAAGTATGAATGTGAGAGATCCTACCCTATTTATAGAACAGAATTCTTGGTATTTAATATTGAAGTCTGATTATAACACAGGTACATGGGAGTGTATAATGGCTTGAACAGGTTATCAAACTATTTCTAGAGAGTTCAGACTCCATCAATCCATTGTGAGGCAGATTGTCTTCAAATTCAAAACCATTGTTAACTTCCCAAGGAATGGTTGACTAACCAAGAGTACCACAAAAGCAAGGCATGTAATAGCCCAGATCTCAAAAGAATTCTAGACTAACAGTCAGCATATTGCTCCCAACAATTTGGGTCCTCATTTTACCCACCTTGGAAGGATGGAAGGTTGAGTCAACCTTGAGCCTAGTGAGATTTGAACTGCCAAATTGCAGGTAGCTGGCAGTCAGCAGAAGTAGTCTGCAATACTGCACTCTAACCACTGTGCTACCGTGGCTCATAAGAACCTTATCACATTTGGGAAACATGGTCAAAGCACATCAGTCGTACGACTAAAGAATGGTTAGACTAAAGAATGGTTAAAGTACAAGAAAGTTAATGTTTTAGAATAGGCAAATCAATTTCCCTGATTTCAATTCTATAGAAATGTGTGAAGGATTAGAAGTTGGCAGCTCATGTGATGAAGCCCACCAATGTCGAGTTGACACTGCTCTGTAAGGAGGATTGAGATAAAATTCCTGCAAGCCAATTTGCAGGACTGAGCAACAGTAATATATTTAGTTGCTGTTACTCTGATCAAGGGCAGCAGAACACAGCAATTACTGATAGCAAAGATTCACATACTTTTGCCAAACAAATATGGGTCATTTTCAAGTTTGATTTTGGCCGATTTATTTAACTGAGTTCTCTTCATCTTGCTTTAGCACTTGTGCAGAGCAGAGATCATATTTCAGGTTTCATTTACACAGAAATATTGAAAGTTCAAAAAGATTCACAAATTTTTAAGCATTACCATATGCTAACTTGCATATTGTAAGGACCATTTGGCAGATTCTTTTTTCACATCCATGCTTTCCAAAATGCTTAACCTGTTTCCCTGAAAATAAGACCTCCCTGGATAATAAATCCAATCGGGATTTTGAATGCATGCGCTAAAATAAGCTCTCTCCCGAAAATAAGCCCTCCCTGAAAATATTGCAACACAGCAGCAGCCATGATGCCTCCCACACCTCAAAAATAATAAGCGCTTATTTCAGGGGGCAAAGGAAAATAAGACCTTGTCGTATTTTTGGGGAAACACGGTACATATTAAGATAACTTGCATTCCCCAAGCTGGCCATTCATAAAGGAGTTGCTAAATATTAGGAATATGACAAATAATTCATGCACGAACAATTTCAAAACATGCATGCTTGCTCCAAATACAGAATAAGATAGAATAGGAAAAAGGAGTCAAGGATATAATGAAGCAGCTAAGAAGGAGCAGGGAAGGAGGACAACTTGAGTAAACCACTAGGGAACATGGTGAATTATGTTATGCTGCAAAACTGAACAAGAAAATTGGAGGGCCTGGCAGGCTGGTAAGGTATGCTATGCTGAGCTATTGGAGGAGGATTGACTAATTAATTATAAAATGGATGGTAGAGCTTCCAGGACACAACGCACCTGTTGAGTTTGAAGCAAAACAGGGTTTTAGCAGTTTTTTTAAAAAAAACCTGTGCATACCTTTGTCAAGTATACAATGGCTACAACATTTGGACAGCAAGGATTCAGAGGCTTAATGAGTTCTATTATCATATTCAATAGGTTTCAGAACATAGATACTTAACTACCAAATCAGATCCTGTGACAAAATCATTACAGTAGCTTTTGAAGCAATATATAATTAAAAAGCATAAAATCTAGAGCTGATTGTGGCTGCACATAGTCAAAATGGCAACGATTAGTAAATAAAACTTACATGGCTTGGAAGCTGGCGAAAAGCCTCCCAATGTTGAAAGCGCTGGCGTTCCATCTGGATTTAATCCTTTGGCTTTTAATTTAGCTTCCTGTAGAGCCATTTTTCTTTTTTCTACTTCCTTATCAAGCAATTCATAATTAGGCTGTAAAAACATGAGTCCAAAAGTCAGTTCATACCAAAATGGATACATAGATCAGCTTGTTGTACTTTCTAACAGTGAAATTTAGGTGGTTGAACTTTTTTTTAAAAAATGGCTTCTACATTGTCAGAAGGTGCTCTCAGGTACATATGTGCAGAAACACATTTGTGAATTAAAATGATCCATAAATCAGGAAACTATATAAAAAGTTAGCTTAAGTTAGATGAGATAGAAAGAAGCTGACCACAAGAGGCCCCTGACATTAAAAATGTTGACTCGCTCTTTCTGTGTTGGAGATGGAATAAATGTGAAGGTTGTCATCCAGATGTCATATGGACGTCCACTTATAACTCATTATTAGTTAGACATTATTATGGTGACCTAGTTCTTCGATGGCAGCTAAGAGTTCCGATTGTTAAGATTTTATTATATTATATTCCCCAAATCTAAAATATTTTAATCTATAAAGACCTTTTATATCTAGTTTGTTCTGTTGAGAAAGAAAAGACCATATACTCATGGAAGAATGCATGTGTTCCAGATTCCAATTGTTGGCTTAACATCTGTCAACTCCCAGCCTTTGAATCATGTGTGCATTAGACAGGTAAGGCTAGACATTATGATTCCGTATGGACTAGGTATAATTTATATTATTTTCTGTTAATTTTGTTGCTGTTTCTTAAATAATTATTTTTTTCTTTTTTGTTTTTTCTTCTTCTCCAGGTGATTTAGTACATTTTTACTTTGTTTCAGTATAAAGCTTTTCAACATAGTAAATTAGGTTTTTTTTTTAAACTATGTCTTTTCTACAATAGTAGATTCACTATTACTATTTTACTTTTCTTGAAATTATCCCCAAGTATCCATACACGCTGACTGGAGCTACCAAAACTACCAAATAAACAACTGGAATGCATACAGTAAGGGAAATAGCTACACTGTAATATTTGTAATGCCATTTATATAGATACAGAACATTACCTTTTTCCTAGTGTAAAGCTTAAGTGTTGCTAAACATATCTCCTGAATGTCTTCTTCAGTAGCTCCAAAAAGCAAAAACCAATGAGGACGGTTAGGTAAAGGAATCTAGAAGACAAAATGTTAACAAAAAAGTTACAAATCTATTTTTTCCAAGATTCCATAGATCTGAAGAGTCTGAAAGGACCCAACAGACTTCTCAAAATGTAGGCCCTTTTAAAAAGGTATCTCTTGTTGACATTAACTCCCAGGCAAGTTCATACTGAAAATCTATACATGTAATATTTTCATTATTTATTTTTAATTTATTAAATAAATTTATACGGCTGCCCAACTTAAGTCCTGGTGACTCTGAGCAGTTTATAAGATTAAAACCTCAAATACAAAATCCAATCCACCCTACATTCAACGACATTTAAACAAGCCACTCCATATCAACTGGCAAAATTACATCTTCAGGGCCTTTCGGAGGAGTATCAAAATGGAGGGGTGTCTTATCTCCGCTGGGGAAAAAGACCTTCTACTTGATCTCACTAGGAGGATTTCCTTGATAGATGAGATCCATAAAATACCCATTGTTGCTAATCTCATAGGTCGAGTAATATAACTGGGAAAAAGCAGTCCTTCAAATAACCTGGTCTCAAACCATGTAGGACTTTAAAGGCAGTAATTAGTGCCTTAAATTGAACTAGGGAGCAAATCAGCAACCAATGCAGCTTCCGCAAGAGAAGTGACACATGCAAATCTAGATTTACACATAATCATGCAGACTGCAGTATTTTGAACTGACGTTTCTAGATACGTTTCACAGGCAATCTCATTTGTATGGGATTCCAACTCCTTTGGGATTGGATTTCTGTCGGTTAGTCCCCATTATGATTCATAGAATCAATATAAAAAATTGAAAATATACAAAAGCTATGAGCAAAGAAGAAAGAAAAATACTTACTTGAAGAGCTCTAGCAGCAAGATAGATGCAAGCACAAGCTATAGTTTCTGCTTGAAATCGAACAAATACATTGGTTCGAAGAGTGTCATTCATGTAATTCCTGAAAAATATAAACCTCAATGTGTTTCCAGTTTAAGGGATACCATAAAATCAAGCAAAGAAAGTTGGAGACTCAATCTACTTTATTATTTTTTCTTTTATTTCAGTAATATAGGTTCCCATTTGTCAAAGAATCTGCCATAAAGACAAAATGCCTCAAATGCCCCTGGACCACTGTAACACACAGGCTCTTTTTATCTCTCTAGAACCCCATGAAAGTACAAGCTGAGTTTTGAGTTCAGTCTTTACTATTACAATGCAGTGCACCTCAACACAAAAGACTTAACAAAAGTTAATGCATTTTTAAAGTATTTTTGGAAGTGTCCATCAACTAAACTTTACCTCCAAAATTATTAATTCACGTGACCAATTTCTTTTAAAAATCACTGAATTGTTATTGATCTGTTAAATTCATACAGATTAACATAATCTACAGCAAATTTGTAGCCATCAAAAATTAAACATATTACACTAAAAAAATATTTTACATCCCATTATATTGAAGGGATTGATATAAGCATATGCTTTAGTCTCTTAGGGATATCAACCAGATTTGATTTAGCATTCTGTATTTTAAAAAATAATTAAAATATTTACAATTACTTTTAGATCATCTGTGAGACCAGAGAGAGATGTGAATGACAACTGTACACATATTTCTATAGGTACAATATAAAATTGCAGGGTAACAATTTAAACATTTCTTACAATGCAATAGTCATTGCTAATCTAAAACTAAGTAATGAAGTATTTCTCTAAACCTAGCAGGTAACTTCCAAACATACCTACAGCCCTATTGTGAATTTTCTGTGTGGAAACCTTCACTCATCAATATGCCTATAAATGAGACATGTGCTAGCTTTTGGCATGCACAGAGGAAAATAATCCCCCAGTTAGGCAACCCTCCCAAATAAATAGATGCTTGGAGGATAGAATTAAATCTTATATGATTTACCTTAATAGGTAATGTCATAACCCCTTTAACTAGGACAACAAGTATACATTTCATGATTATGTATATTGAATAGGTAGTTCTAGAATCAAATATACAAATCCTTTTGACACCCCGACAGAACTAGAAGATGCTGCCCGCTGGATATGGACCACTTCAGTAAATCTTGGCTGAGAGCTTGCACTGGATTGACTGGAGAGAGAGGCAGCCAATCAGGCCATCCTCAGATCATGAGCTGTGGTGCAGAGGGCAGAGTTCTATGACTTACCATCAGGGACTACCCTTTAATTAAAGAGTAGAAAAAAGAAAAAAGTTAAATTGAGTTCTCCAAGGAAATGCATTATTGAAAGCCATGAAAATAGTAAGCAGAAAACAAGCAGCAGCACACTCCACAAGAATTTGCTTTGTTTTTTTGGTTTTTTAACTTACAGTTCATTACTTGGTATTTGGACATCGAGCTTGTTTTTTTTTCTGCTACTATTTTTCTGGCTAAGAAATGTTAAAAAAGAAGGAAATAACTTACCAGGCTGTCTGGACGAGAGTTTGACTACGTTCACATTCTAAGACTTGCAAGTACATAACAATGATCTGAGGGATGAAATAAAAAGCAACATGTATTAAATCAGTTATTGAAAAAATTAACACATTTTATTCCAATCTCACTTTGAGCATAAATCAATCATAATTAGATTTAAAGTTTTCTAGCAGCTTCTGAAAAATCAAAACCACTCTTTCTACTGGTTCCAAGTGTTATCTTTTCTGAAGAAGGCACTTATACTTATGCTATAGTAGTGCAAATGCAAAAAAAACCCTCTTTACCTTCTCCATCATTATGGAAATACATATATAGTTTAATACTGGAAAGCAAACACTTTAGAAGACTCACCTTATGTGGATGCTTGACATGAACACAAAAACCCAATTCCTTCAGCACCCTCCTTTCTGCTTTGATTACTTGATTTTTGGTGTTTATGTAGTTCTGATCAAGTATCAATGGGCTTGGAGTCCTACAGTTTGTAAGAGATAGAGTCAAAACGCTTTTCTATATCGAAGACAGCAGCTTCTCTGTTTTCCCTTTCCAACCAACTAATGGCAACAGAAACCAGATTTTGAACTCCTGCAAACAAGTTTAAGCTTTAATCTTGTGCTGTCCAAGTTAACTAAAAAGTCATTACCTAAAATTTTATTTACCTGTAAATATTTGCAATGAGACATTTGAAAGATACTTCATTAAAAAGACAATTGAGCTACAAGACAAGAGTGTCCCGGCAGTTTCTCAGGGAAAGTTTTCATTAGCTGAAAAGGAACTTACTGGTATATACAACATTTCAATTTCCGCTTGACAGTTTCAACTCTGTAAAATAAATCTGTTATGCATGGGTAAGTAAATGAAAGCCTTTAATATTTTTTCCCTGCTATTCAGTGAGAAAATAGGTGCATGTGTCTATGTGTATGTAAAGAAAGTCAGAGAGACAGGCACACAATTTCTTCCATTATAAAATCATAAAAAAGTGAAAGAATATCTTGGACATGTGATGTGACACCCAGAAAAATATGGCATATTTCACTTAATCCTCCAAGGAAAGATTGAAGGCAAACAAGGTCCAGGCAGGAGAAGAACATCATGGCTTCAAAATCTAAGGGACTGTTTTGGACAAAACTCAGCAACACTTTTTTGTGCGGCTATATAGGATCGCCAACATGATTGTCAAGGTCCGATGTTGGATATGGCACAAAAAGTTTAAAAAGCAATGACAAACAAGAAATCATATTAATTTCTGTATTTCTACATTTTGTGGATAGTCTATGATTTTGGGTAATTCTCACTTTTTAACAAATATAAAAAATAAATTAAAAAAATTATTTAATTTATTTAATGCCCAAAACAAAATGTTAAAAATGTTATGCAGTCTTGCATATTACTACAATTTTTCCCACTGTTTCCCTATTTGACATTTAGATGGACAGAGAAATGTACTTTCATACCTTAGAACGCTAGGCATTCTACTTTACTCTGAATTCTAGAACATTTCATATTTAACAAAAAGCTTGGGGAAAATATATTTTTCCAAAAATATATTTTTCCAAATATATATCCCCCCAAAATAAGCACTATGGACTCAGAAAATGTGTCAATCTCTTACCTTTGTTATCTGTTAGTAGTGTAATATTCTGAATGTTACCCATTTTTAACTGGACAGAGAAAAGCAAATCACATTCCTACTTTAATTAGTTATGCAGAGCGCCAAATGACATCATATCTATCAGATTACATTCCTATAACTACTGTTTGATTCAAATGCCATTCAAGTTAGTTTAGAGCTACAGGACATCTGAGAAATAAAAAAATATAGAGAAGTATACATCTCTATGATGTTCCAATTATCTGTTGGTCTGCAACTTAAACAGGTAAATGTTACTTATGTAGTCATTTGTCCTAGGAAATTTTTTAGCAAAATCTTTCTCCAAATTCACACTATTGTTTTGAGGTATGAACAAGCAAATCTCATCTTCAATTCTATACTAATTTAACTCCTGAAAATGCATGTGTTTTCCCAATTTTATTGAACTGCTTCTTACACAAACATGCATTTTTATAACCTCAATTAAATTTCAAACTCTATTTTGACCTAAAATTATGCCGTTTGTCTTTAAGGCAAACAATAAAGCTTTCCCAAAACCATAGAAATATCAACAAACTTATCTGTATTAAGATTTAAAATATTTATCTGGGTAGCTCTTGGCAATTGACCATATTACTTAAGCAAAATCCATAAGTGAATTCCACTTATAAAATAAGCAGTTTGCAATTATTATGAGAAAGTTTTGATAAGGAGCACAAACTAATGTGCAACAACTGAACAACTCCAGAATGTTCCACTCATCCTTTGAAATATGCCAAACTGAATAACCTTAGCATGGTATGGAGGGAGATAGAATATTCTACAGGTTTTTGGATAAATGTAAACATTGGAAGGTGTTTGCTATTTGGATCTGGAATGTATTTCAAGATTAAAAGGCTCAATATTTTATTTAATACTGTACTACCTAGAAATTTTAACAGAAATATGTTTTATATTTGCTTTCTCTGAAATAGATTAATTCACCAGAGTATAAAAGGCAAGATAATTTTTACATATTTATATCTGAAAAATATGTTAATTGAACAATGACAGTTAAAGCCCTCCTTGTAGAGGCATATATGAGATGAAACAATTGCTCAACTGCTTCCAATATTATTCCGCCATTGGAATAAAAGTGATGTACCCAAGTGTAATATATTTAGCCATATTAGAAGATAAATTAAATACATTTCACTGGAAGCAAATTGTAAAGCTGGACTATCTTGTAAGTAAATACAAATGACAGTCTGCAAGTCTGTTAAGTATCTAATTATCTGTGTAAAACTCTAAACCATTACAATTTGAAATATTGTCCTGAACCCACAACCAGGGGTCAAATCATTAACTCAGTATCTTTCTCAATCTAAATTTATGTGCCATATTTAATTTTAAATTTGCATGTGTCTGTATACATACACGCACATACATGTCCAAAGGCACACTTTTCCTTGCCTGCATTTGTCGCAACTGATCCTTAAGAAAAACACTTTTTAATTAAATTTTTATACCATCCATCTCCCCCATAAGACTTTGCTGCAATTTTAACTCAGCACTTGAGTGCTCTGGCAAGAACTGTGTAACTGCTTACAGCCAGAATATGTAGCAATAGAATTTAGGTTTATATACCACCCATAGTGCTTTACATCACTCTCTGGGCAGCTTGCAATCTAGAAGCATTATTTGCATATTGCCCCAACAATCCAGGTCATTTTACCAACCTCGGAAGGATGGAAGGCTGAGTCAACCGTAAGCCCTGTCAGGATTGAACTCCAGGCTGTTGGCAGAGTTTACCCACAAAATTCCACTTTAACCACTGCACCACCTGGGTTTTGTTTATATTTATAGAAATAAACCCTAAGGTCTGTGAGGGGCATTTAGGACCAAAATATATGAAGACAAGTACTTAGCTTTGCTATCTATTTGTCTGTTAACAAGTAACATTGTCTTCCATTCTTGATATAAGTCTGAATATCTATTTTATATTTCTCCCTGCTAAGTACCACCTATATACATGTGTACACGGATTTAGCATCTCTAGGATTTTGGCTTCTCACATCTTAACCTTCTTTATGTCCCATTTTGTGTATTGTTGATAAAGCACAGAAAAGAAAGTGGAATAATCAATATACTATAAATTTCAGGAAAGTCACATTCTTAAATCAGAAATGTCTTATTTGGAATAGTTCTGGTTTGATTAAAAAACGTGGAACTTCTAATACATACATTTTCTGTGAATTCCTCACTAAATTTGTTAGAATGAATGCAAATATTGAAATTATCTAACAGACCCATATTTTATTCTATTCAGGCAATACCTCAAAGTGATGTGACTGGACCTTCACAAGCAAAACATTGATTTTTTTGTCAATTGCTAAGCATGCGTATTTACTTTTACTTTACAAATCCACCTGCTTTTATTCTTCCAAAATCAACAAGAATCTTATTCCAAATGAAACAAAGTACACATTTCCTACTATCACTGAAAACGTATGCTAATTATATTCTTAAAGATTAATTTGCATATTCAATTGATTTGGGTTTTATAAAGGAAAATACTTGAGTTTTAAAACAATCTGTAGAAAAATATCATTCAATAAAATGTTACACATTGAGAGTAGTCATTTGTACATAGATAGGAACACTGTTGTAAAGGTGAAATATTCACCTTGGACCCTCAAATTCAGCAGAATAAATTATTATGAAATAAAGTTATTCAGCAAAACACAGATAAGATTTGTATTTAAAATTCACACATATACACACACATTTTACTAGTTTCCAAAAACCTGGACAGCAAAGATAAAAGCTTAACCCAAGATACAGGAGTTCCTCCAAATTGTTCACCAATGCCCAACCTGTCAGTCCCCGGTTCCAGTGACCTATTCTGAGAGCACTGGCTTCTCCTTGGGGATTTTCCATACGTCACTCACTGTTGCCATGACGACAGCTTCATCTCTATGAACCACTCCACATCACCCAGGCTTTGGTAAATGTAGCTGGTCGCTGTATAGTCGGTTGCAAGGGAAAAAAGAGCTAAAGTTAATAACGTGTACAACTGATTTGTTTGTAAAATTGTAACACGCACAGAAATATACTTACATCCTGTTAAAAAAAAAAGAACCTGCATGCCAAATTTTAAGTTTCCATAACCAGATTTGTTGCAGAATTTTCAGAGAATATTTAAATTAGATTAATTAGAAACATAAATGAAACATAGTTCCCCAATACAACACTGACACCTAAAGCAGAATGCCAATGTTTGGAATGTTAGTTTATAAGCTTTAAAAAATAATTAAAATATATACAAGTAGTTAAATCAGAACCTAGATAATGATGTCTTAGACTCACTGGCCATGATATATTTGCTTCACTTGGAATCAAAGTATAGCTAAAAGTGCCCTTTCTGCATTTACATTCAAAATAAAATGCATATTTTAAGAAAATGCTTGAAAAGCAAATAAGCAACATTAAGCCATATGTATTTTGCCAAAATAGGCAATGAATATTTTTTATTCAGCATAAATACCTAAATATATCCAAAACACTTATCGTGTTAGAATGGCCCACTATCCTATAAGACACAACTTCTTGGGAACTTCACTAAATTTCCAGGAATCACCGAAATCATCTTTATCACTACTAAATTCACTCAGATAAAATGAATGGATTAAAACAAGGAAACAATCTAGAAACTATAGTGTTTCTTTAAAGATTTCCTAACTTTCAATTTATTTTTAAAAAGTTCCCTAGTTTTATATTAAAAGCTTAGCACAATTCCACAACAAAACAGTTCTAAGTCACTAAAGCACGCAAAAGCATGATGAACAACAAGTTTGGTTCATGTTCTTAGGTTCAGGTGGCTTTCAGGCTTCATTTGCTTATGTCACTGAGGATACTATTAAAAACAGGTATCTGCTGTAAATCAAATTGCTGTCAACTGTCCAAACCAATAATACTACCGTCAACTTGAAAATTAAATGTAGATATTCCAAAGTACTATCTTAGATAAAATCTACTTGCTTCTACACCAATGACTGTATCAATACATTAACTGTAGTTCAGATTTAATAAGTCACCATAGCAAAGTCTGATGCAACATAAAATAAACAACAAGTACCAACTTAACGCCTTAGACTTCCATCAATTTTTGATCAATTAGTTATTAAACACATTAGACCTCTAACCTTACTTACAGGAGTAAACCAGCTACGTAAATAAATGACTATAATCTGCAGACCATTTTCAAAAACCTACATTAACAGACCTGCACAGAAACAATTCAAAGACCCCTCAACCTACTGAAGTAACCCTGTGCAACTGAAACCTCCACAAGTTTGAGACTACATTGTGTGAGTATACGATTAAACAAAATACACAGGTATGTTTCAGGTAATTAAAAAAATGGAGTTGGCCTTACCTTTTTATTCTTAGTTGGCGTAAGTGATGGAAAACATTGATCACATCTCTTATCCGACGGGGAGCTTCTTCAATTTTGGAAGCAAGATTAATGCAGGCCATAGCCACAATCTGGGAGGGGAAAAAAGCCAATTTTTCTGTGAAAACGGCCTTTGAACCCGACCCTCATTTATTATTATAATACACAAAAACATTCCAACACCCCCCCCCCCAAGTCCACCCAGCTTCCCTTTCCCTGATGGCCCTAGAACTCACCTCGAAACTGTGCTTGACGAAGGACTTGGAGTAAAAGAAACGATGGAACAGCACCTGCCCGGTCGCCATCGCCACCTGCGAATCCAATCCCCAGACGGGGAGGAGACAAAGATCAGCCATCTCAGGCACCCGTAGAAAGGCGCATGCGCAGGAGCGGCAGCGCTTCAACCCCCCCCCCCTCGCTTCTTCCCGGAAGCGGCGACAGAGCTGGGCCTGTCAAGCAGGCCGAGGTCGCGAAGCCGCCGCCATTTTGCATCAAGCGCCCGTTTCCTTTCCCCACTCCCTCTTTTTCCTTCTCCTGCGTCTCCACCACAGTGGGCCTTTCTAACGCCCCGACTTTTCTAACCCTCCGTTCTCTCCCGTTGGAAAATTGGAAGGGCCGGGATTTCGGTTAGGTCCAGACCAGGCCTTCCCGTCCGTTAGTTTCCACCCCCCCCGCCGCCCCCAACCCACCACCGCTTTTCTTCTTTTCCCTCATATGTTCGGCTCCGGTTGCGCTGACCTGTGGCAGACGGAGGAGAATGCCCGCGGCCTGGATGAGCTCGCAGCCCAAGATCCGGAGGTCGGTTTCACTCTGCAAGTCCAGTCCGTCCTGCAAGGAAGGCGTCGGAGAGAGCCGCTCCTCGGGGATGAGCGAGTGGTCGATAGTCAGCGACACCTCCGAGTACAACCGGTCGCCGATCAGAATCCCGGCAGGGAGAGCAGGAGGAGGAGGAGGAGGAGGAGGAGGAGGCGGCGGCGCTGAGGAGAGCGGGGCGCCCGCGACGGCGGGAGAAACGTGACTCCCAGCAGAGGCCATGACGAAGAATCGCGGAACTGAACGCACGTCGACCGCACCCGGAGCCGGCCACGCAGTGACTAGCCCTTTTGCGCCCGGGCGTCGATGACGCAGCACAGAGCGGTGCACGCCGGGAAAAGAACCCTCGCCTCGCGACCGTGTCTGAAAAGCCAGCGCCGCCCTCCCTCCCCTTGACGTCATTGGTGGTTAAGCGAAGAGGGGTGGGGGAGCGTCTCCGTGCTATTAATAGCTCAGTTCTAAGCAGGGAGGCAGCGGCGGCATGAGGGTCTTGTTGCCTCGGTGGGAAAGTCATAAAATGATACAATAATACAATAATACAATAGTAGAGTTGGAAGGGACCTTGGAAGTCTTCTAGTCCAACCCCCTGCCTAGGCAGGAAACCCTATATGATGGGAGTTGAAGTTCATACGTCTTAAGTTAACGAAGCTAGAGAACCAGGTTTGAAGTCCTAAAGCCGTTGGTGAATAGAAGAGAAGAGAATAAGAATAGAATAGAATAGAATAGAATACTTTATTGGCCAGGTGTGATTGGCCACACGAGGAATTTGTCTTTGGTGCATATGCTCTCAGTGTACATAAAAAGACAAGGTACATTCGTCAAGAATCATAAGGTACAGCACTTAATGATAGTCATAGGGTACAAATAAGCAATCAGGAAACCATCAATATCAATATAAATTGTAAGGATACAAGCCACAAAGTTACAGTCATAAAGTGATAAGGGGGAGGAGATGGGTGATAGGAAGGATGAGAAGATTAATAGTAATAGTAATGTAGCCTTAGTGAATAGTTTGGCAGTGGTGAGGGAATTATTTGCTTAGCAGAGTGATCATCGCATTCAGGGGAAAAAACTGTCCTTGTGTCTAGTTGTCTTGGTGTGCAGTGCTCTATAGCAGTGATGACAAATCTTTTCGGCAAAAGTTTTCGGCAAAGCCCAAACGAACGTGTGTGCGTGCATGTGCATGCGCCAGAGCACTGGAAACCCGAAGACCAGCTGGCTGGCACACGCATGCCTAGTTTTTGGCTGTTTTCAGGCTATTTCCCAGGCCTTTTTACAGCTGCTTTTTGGCCCAAAAGTGGCCTGAAAATGGCCCGGAAAAACAGCCTGAAAACGCCCCAAAAATGGCCAGGGTTTTGGACGTTTTTCAGTGCCTCTTAAAGGAATGATTGGAATTGTCCCTGAAGGATTTCCTGGCCTGACATCTCAGGTTATTTCTGCCTGACCTATTCAAAAAGGAAGGTCCCTGTCTGAGTGGAGCCTGACGTTGCGGATGGGAGTTAGAGGAACCCCTGTCCTGTCCTCGAAAGGGCTGCCTACGATAGAAGGATTGAAGCCTTCCTGCTTTTTAGTGGCCGGTTGCAGAACCTGAATGTCGAGAGCAACCTATTAGAGCAGGGGTGTCCAAACTTGAGAACTTTAAGACTTGTGGACTTCAACTCTCAGAATTCCCCAGCCGGCTGGCTGGGGAATTCTGAGAGTTGAAGTCCACAAGTCTTAAAGTTCTCAAGTTTGGACACCCCCGTATTAGAGCACAGCAGTCTACTTATCTCCTTCGTCAAAGAAGCGGGAGGACTCTCCTCAGAGGCTATGATGTCAAATCAGTAGTCTCAGTCCTATTGGTTACCGGCTGAGTTAACCCATGCATGACTGCTGTCTCCACCTGCCCAGAAAAGGGGTGTATCAGGTAAGAACCAACGGCCCATTTTCTGGCACCCTGGCGCCTGCGAAGACTAGCTGGCCAGCATGCATGTGTGTGCTGGAAACCAGAAGAGCAGCTGGCAACGGTGCGGGGGCCCACAGGGCTCTGTGTGCCACCTCTGGCACACATGCCATAGGTTTGCCGACATGGCTTTATAGCGTCGTTTTGAGGGTGTTGAAACAATTTATGTCCAGAATGCGAGGGGTCTGTAAATATTTTCACAGCCCTCTTTTTGACTCGTGCAGTGTATGTTGTGTATCTAATTAGATAATGGAAGTGGGACTTCCATTCCCCTTAGCCTCCTCCCTTCTCCTCAGTCTATTGGTGACAGGAAAGGTCTGGGGCATCTGGGTTTCCTCGGTTTTTGTATACAACCTGCAAGGAGTTCCAAAGGTGCTTTTTCAAGAGGCAACTGGAACTTTCTTGTTTTTTTCTTTAAAGACATTTTGCATCTCATCCAAGAAGCTTCTTCAGTTCTGACAGGATGATGAAGAATTGAAGGATTTATATTCCTTGCAGGCAGCTGGTCATTTACATCCTTTCAGAGGGTTATTGAAGCACTTGGAGGTGTCCTCAGGGTCACCCGAGTAGTGCTAATGGTTCCAGTAGTCTGCTTTTTTCTTCTTCCTGGAAATCCGTTCGTACCTGCAAGGAGTTTCCATGATGGACAAAAGTCTACAATCACATAAAAGTGAGATGGACACTTATAAAAACCAATCAGCCAATCAAATAAAAAATCTGTCCCCATTTCAGTTAGTCCTTGACTTACGGCCACAGTTCAGCCCCAAATTTATGTTGCCAAATGAGAAATTTGATAAGAGTTTTGTCCCATTTTGCAACTTTTCTTGCCGTATTTGTTAAGTAAATGACTGCAGTTGTTAAATTAGTAATACAGTTGTTAAGTGACTCTGCCTTTTCCATTGACTTTGCTTGTCAGAAGGTTGCAAAAGACGATAAATGACTCTGGGGCACTGCAACTGTCATTAATATGAACCAGTTGTCAAGCATCTCCGAATGTAAATCGCGTGGTCATGGGGATGCTGTAATGGTCATAAATGTGAAAAATGGTCATAAGTCACTTTTCAGTGCCATTGTAACTTTGAATAGTCACTAAATGAACTATCGTAAGCGAGGACTATCTCTACTTGCTGTCCCTGTTTTCTACTTGCAAGGACTGGTTGTGCTATAAATGCTAAAAACTGTTCTAGTTTCTAACACAATAAATTATTTCACTACCTTTATCTCAAAAAGTTTGTCAGCTGAGTATAAATAAACCACTGACAAATATCACCTTTCTTTTCCGGTTCTCTGGTTTTTAATTTAAACTCTCTTTTAGAAAATGTCAGTAAGTCAGCATAAGTTATCTTAGTGTGTAACTATCATTTCTCTTCTAAAGAAATGAATTTTAGTCTTTATAAGATGTTCTACAGATGGCATCTCCCCCCAGCACGGCTTTCCAAAATGTTCAAAAATCTGGCCCCAAACTGATGGAAGTGTAAAAAAACACCAGGCACTTTTGTATCATATGTGGTGGACGTGCAATGAGGCAAAAAAAATATTGGAAAATGATTCAATCATGGTTAGAACAAATGGTGGGAGAACAAATTATGTTTAAACCAGAAACTTTTCTCCTAGGCATAATACCGGAGGGGTTTAAGAAAGATATACTTTATCTAATTATACATATACTAACTGCAGCGTGCATAACCTATGCACAGTATTGGAAAAAAGAAAATGCACCATCAGAGCTAGATATAATCAGAAAAGTGTTGGCCTGTGCAGAAGCAGATAGGCTCACTCTTGAACTTAAAAATAAAGGGGAATCAGAATATTTTGAAGTATGGAACAGATTTTATGATTGGTATAAGACAAGATGACAAGACTGGAACAAATGTATATATTGTGATTGGACAGAAGGATAGACAATGTATTAAGTAGATTAATTGTTAATGGTTGAAACTAGCTGTATATAATGTGAATGTATGGTCACTTCGACTCCGCAGTATTGCATTGTTTTAAATGTAAAAATAATAATAATTTAAAAAAAAAGAAATGAATTTTAGGAGTTAAAACTTGCATATTTACAGTATATCTGTTGCAAACCCTCATCATGTCTAAGAAAATATTTTTGAAAAACTGTATTAAGCTTAACTTTGCCATACCATAAATAGCTATGCCACCCAACTCTCAAAGCATATCTTTCCTGCTCCAGTAACCTCCTCTACCTTAGTGTTACCCAATCTTTTATCCAGGCTAGACTATACAAGCAGGAATTTTAAATCAGGTAATCTTGCCCACCTCTTTCTTTGGCATCTTGCCATTTCTTGATGACAGAAATATCTTTTTGCTATTGTTTAAATGGCACATCAGCTGTCAATATTGGTATTGTTTGAAATAGAAATAATATCCCCAAGCATTCATCTTACTCAGTGAAATTCTACCCAACAATGACAGTTGTAGTTTGTCCCATATTAATAAGTTTGTTTTTAATATCATTCCATACCTTACCTTAACATAAATATTTAACCTTTTCAATTTTAAAACCTGCCTTTTTTTCGCAGCCTCTTGGTCTGGTGTACTCATATTTTTAACCAACATCTTCATTTTTTAAATTTATTTTATATCATGATAATGTACTAAAATCCTTCAAGCCAACAACTAAGTTCAGAGAGTCCAAGAATTCCACAATACAATACTGAGGTACAGAATTTATTCATTTTTGAAGCTATCAGCTACTTGGAGCAATGCATCAGTATTTATTTATCATGTTTATATGGCTGCCCATATCCTTGTAAAGACATTCTAGGTGGCTTAAAATAAGTACGATGTAAAAAGTAGGATGATGAATGATAAATGACTACTGTTCAACTCTTTGACTACTGTTATCATATGCCAAGTTGCTCGTGAGCCTGTCTGCCTAAAAAAAAACTTGATCCTGGCTGGGGACGGGGGGGGGGGAGAATCTCATTTTAATGTGTTTAGAATCTCTAGCCATTCAGACTACTGAAAGTGCACCCATAATTGAATTTTTAAAATTACACATTTTAAGCAGATGTTAGCATTTAACCTTTTGAAGTTTAGATGTATCAGAATTATCTAGCCACTGTGTTTAGGGGTCAAACAGGCAGATTCTGCATGTGGGGAAAACTGATTTTTATATCTCAGTGAAGCTGAGATATAAAATATCTCAATTTCCCAATAAAATATAATCGTTCTGTGTGGCCGTTCATGGGAGCAGCTTCCAAAACTGACATTTGGGCCTAAAAAAAGCCATGACTGTTTGACTTGGAAAAAATGTGCTGTACACAAACCCATGTATATAACAAGTGACTTCTTTCAAAGGATTTATACAGCCCTGTCATTAGTCAGGACTAGCTAAATTTACCTCCCATCTTTCATGGGGTTTTCTCTTCATTTTATGCTGAAAACAGTACCCCTCTGAAGTGGCTTTAGCCGAGAAAAACTGGCTCAAAAGTCACCCAGTGAGTTTTCTTAGTTTGAGGGTGGACAATTTGACAATCCTACACCATAACCCCTAAAACATACTAGTTGGCTGACCTAATGGGTAACAAGACCACAATTTAGCCTGACTGTTTATCTAGTGCTTTCTGGTTTTTCAGAGTATTAATACTACCATGCTTCATTGTTCCCATTCTTGTACAGCCAAGAATCTCTGGTAAGAAACAGACTGGGGACTAATAGCCTTTGCATTTTTAAAGACAGAGACGGAGGCTATTTGATGTATCCTTGAACGCCAGGTTGCCATTAATTGCAGATGCTTCCAACAACTGTGTTCTGTCTCCAACTGCCATCTCGTACCGCCTTTGGGCATCTGATTTCACAACTGTAACATTTGGCTTAGTTTTTAAACTTGTTTCCTTCTTCCCCATCTCCTGTTTTTAATTATCGTACGCGGAGGCTTTGGGGAACTGGAAAGATTGCCTTCCATTTTGTTGGTTCCCCCAATAAACTAAATTAGGGTGGTGGTGTTCCCCTCATGCATTGACGTACTTGCTTTTCTATGTAACACCTTTTTTTAAAAAAGGAGATGAAACAGTAATCAATGTTACAGAATCCCATATACAGATGGAATATTATACTTAAAAGAAACATCAGAGAGAGGTTCTATCATTAAAGAGGTGACTTTGACCAGATAAAGAAATGTAATTCAGTCTTTTGGGACATGGAAAAGGTTTTCTGTCCCATTTGAGAATATCACATTCTCTTTTACATCTGCCCTGTGGGTGTGGGAAGTATCTCAGAAATGGAAGGGAGATGGGATGGGGAGTCGGGGGGGCGAACATCACTTCAGAACCTGCTTCAGCCTCCTTCCTTGTAAATAACCATCTGTCGCCATCTGCTCTGTAAGAAGGATCCCGGCAAGTCATTGTCTTTGTGTGTTTTGTATTGTAGTTTTAGGGTCACGGTGGCTAAGATGCTGAACTTGTCGATCAGTAAGGTTGGCAGTTTGTCGGTTCGAATCCCTAGTGCCGCGTAATGGAGTGAGCTCCCGTTATTCGTCCCAGCTTCTGCCAACCTAGCAGTTCAAAGCATGTGAAAATGCAAGTAGAAAAATAGGAACCACCTTTGGTGGGAAGGTAACAGTATTCTGTGAGCCTTCGGCATTTAGTCATGCCAGCCACATGACCACAGATATGTTTTTGGACAAGTAACATTCGGCTTTGAAACGGAGATGAGCACTGTCCCCTAGAGTCAGGAACGACTAGAACATATGTGCAAGGGGAACCTTTATTGTGGTTTTATTCATTGCCGATGTTACTTGGAAACCACCTTGGAAAAGCATACATCCTATAAAAAAGCTCATTTAAAGAACAACAATATATAAAAATATTTACAGAGACACCACTATAAGTCTCTCTCTAGTTTACTTAGGAGAAGCACTTTCCAATGTTATAGAATAAAAGATGTGACACTTCTGCTTTGCAAGCTGCATTGGCTAACAGTATGCTCTTAGGTACAATTGAAGGTATTGGCGGCTTGGGTTCAGGTAATTTATGGGCCCATCTCCCTCCACTGGTATGTATCCATCTTGTTAAATCTGGGAGAGGACCACGCTCCAGGTCCCATCAACAAGAGAGTTCCATCTGGCAGGAAGACCACCTTTTCTGTTGTGTCATCCAGAAATATGCCTAACTGTTTGCAGATCTTCATAACATAATTAAGAAGAAAAACTTTGAATAGACACTTGTGGATTGTGTAATCATTGGACATCACTGCTATATGTTGTTGCTTGGCTGCTATTTTAATGTTATTTATAGTTTTGCTTATGGTTTTTGTTTCCAAAATAATTTATTTTGTTTTCAATTATTAGCTTATAATGTCAAGCTTTTGAGATCGGTGGCCATACAAATTTAATAAATAATAAAAACTGAGCAAACATCCCTGTCTTCTGGCTGTTCCCAGGTGGAGGCATCCTTCCGGGTTCCCAGTTGAAGAACTGCATTCAGAGAAAAATATGAAGGGATGTTTTGAAATGGAAAGGGCAGGTCAGGTTTACACAAGGACACTTGATAGGCACACCTCTGCCTCCCTTACAGAAACTGGAATTTCCTGTTGAGTTGTAGAACCTGAATTGGAACAAATCATTTTTTAATTTGTTTAAAATTAAATTTATATTCTATCCATTGTCTTGTATAAGGTGACTCTGGTTGGCTTACAGATGATAAATTAATCACAATTTTGGAGAATGAAATTTCTGTTAAGATTAAAAAAATATGTTTGTCATACAACCAAAATTAGATTGTATATAAAATCAATTTTGATATACAATAGTTTCCCTCTCTCCTTCCTTCCTTCCTTCCTTCCTTCCTTCCTTCCTTCCTTCCTTCCTTCCTTCCTTCCTTCCTTCCTTCCTTCCTTCCCTCCCTCCCTCCCTCCCTCCCTCCCTCCCTCCCTCCCTCCCTCTCTCTTTGATAGAAGAGAAATAGTCTGCAAGGTGGGGGGCAGAAAGAGGGAACAGTTTGAAGCTTTGTTTTATAATATTTTTCCACAACATATAGGCAATACTATCTCAGCAATGGTCCCTGTGTTTTGGAGATACCTCCGGAGATATGGCTAACTATCTACAAATTGGTCTTCCATAAAACAGTCACAACGATATATTTTGAACAGTCATTTATGGATTGATTGATCAATGAGTGAGGTCTTGGTGCGTTAGAATTATATCTATTTCATTCATTATTATCTGCTTGAACAGGGGTTTGGACTAGATTAGAAGGCACCAAAGATATTCTATTCTATTCCTTTATTCCTATTCCTACCCTACTCTGATCTATTCCTACTATATGTTGTTATGTGTTATGTACAATTATGTCTTTAATTTTCCTAAATTGCCAGCTGGGCAATAAACAAACAAGCAAATAATTTTTCTAATCTCCTGTACTCTTGTCTCTGCAGGGTCTGAGAAGTTAATAGATAAAATGTTGTTTTCCTTTTATGCCAGGGATTTTGATCAACACAGAAGTTAGAACAGCCTTCTATAAATTAATATGCTCCAGATATATTTTCAGTTCCCATAATTTGCCAGAGATTATGGGAGATGTCAGATGCAACTGTAGGGCTCCAAATTTAAACAGGAAAAAGACCTGCAATACATATGAAATGTTATATGAGGCAGCCTGTATTTGGTGTGTAATCAGTGCTTATGTCTTGTTTTCAAACAAGACGAGAAGGTTCAGGCTATTGCTAATATGGAATCAGATCCCTTGTTACAAGCTTATTTACACAATTTTTAAGATGGGCCTATATAGGAGTTTGTGAGTATTCTTTGTTCCATAGGATCTCTGGCTTCCCCAGAAAATAATCCTAGCATTCATGAGTGAAATGGAGTCTTAAAATTCTCCTTCGATTGACAGTGAAATAGGCATAGAATATTTGTTTTGTGCTTGTCAAATAGAAAAATAGCAGGGATTGTAATCTAGTTTTGGCATCACTTATGTATGTATGATTTTATGTTTTCATTCTTCCAGGTTTGTGTTTTTCCTTTTCCTTAATTTTGCATCAAACATTTTCAGCCAACTCTAATAATGTAATCTTTAATTAATATTTTTCCTAGTTATTTAATTGGTCCTGTTTTTTCAGTATTTAAATATAATGATTGCTATAGTGAAAAAATATCCAATTTTTCATCTTTTAATTGAAATAGAAGCCTTTCAGCATTTTCGTTTATATCCAGAAGGTGTCAGCATTCCATCATAGGAAGGGTCTTCAGTACCCATAAAAATACTGCAAATAATTTAGGTCACTTCTGAGTAAATGATAATTATGATGTATAATACGTGTACCATTTAACATCTTCATCCTATATACAAGTATTATACAATATATGGATTTGAAAGCACTGACCAGCCTACCTGCAATTTAATTTGTAGTTTCCCTACAGTTAAGGTTCATTAGACACAATTGGACTTGCTTCCTAATCAATATAATAGATTTGGATTGTGATGACAGAGAAATGTATCTGAGCCTGACATCAGATTTGACTTTCAGGTTTCTTAAAATGGTGCCTCAAAGTATAGAAACATTTTCAAGAATCCTGTAGAATAGGGAAGGACACTTTAAAGCTAGGATTACACTTTAGTGTCACTGCATGTGGAGGAATATATACGTATCGGAGATGATTGCATAGCTGTTGTATTTATATATCTGTGAATGTTAACCTGGCTAGGCAGTGCTCAAAGAACAAAGCATGGAATTGGATCAACAAATCAGCATGCAGGGTGCGCATTTCCACACAACACATAGTTCAAATTGGGGAGGTGTGCATGTTGGCCTGTGTTCTGACCTAGGATTCCCCAGCAGCATGAAGCGGAGTCCTCGTACATTTATCTTCAGCAAAATCGTGGGCCACAGTCTTTCAAGATAGTTCATAATTACCGACCTTTATCAGGCTTGGAGAGAGGCCAGGCTGATATCTTTCAGGCTCCGCAATACTCGGCAAGAATGCAGGAATGAACTAATTGTCTCCTGCAAACACCCCTCCCCTTTTGCTCCTCTTTTATACTCTATGGAAGGGGCCATTCACCGTCCACCTGTGGCCTTACTCCCAAGTTGACCCTTCTTCCTTAGCTGTTCCCTTCCTCTGGCAACTCTGCACATGTGCAACAGGCTCCACCTTGTCTGCCTCACTGATCTCTGACTCCAAAGGCAGCTGATATCTGTCAGACGGCCCTGGGCCTATCTCTGCCTCTGATGCAGTGCACTCATCAGAGCCTTCCCCAGACTTCAGGACTGGCCCATGTTCCTCCCCAACCTCCTCACGGTCCAAATCTGCTGCCAGCTCCACAGGCCGGTGGCAGACCACAACATGTAGGAGGTGGGGCTTGAAACTCTTTTCATCACAACAGCCTGTTTGCAACCACCTGCAACCTACACATACCCATCAATTCTTTCTCAGCATAAGTATGCATCGATGCCTATGTGCAGTTGCAGACAAGTCTAAATCAAGCTTAAAGCCATATGAGGAGTGTCAGATTATCTATCCCTATTCTATGGGGTTCTTGAAGGTCCCTTCCAACTCAGTTATTCTGTACGGCCATATAGAGAAATATGGCCTCTCAATCCTTTTTGGGTGCATGCTGCTGTTTCTTTTTTAATTAAAATGTTTTTTAAAAAGAAAGAATCTTGGTTGTAAATGTATCATTTAAAAAAAAAGATTATGTGCCATCAAGTTGTTGTTAACTCTTAGCAACCGCAGAGATAGATTTTCGCCATTAACCTCATCTTTCAGGTCTTCCCACTTGACTATTTTGGATTATTCCTCCATCTTTGCCTCCTCCATAAGAATGATAAGTGCAGTTCTTGCCCACCAAAACTTTCCTAATTTACTAAGTATGTTTCCTGGTACTCCCCCCCCCCCCTATAATATAGGTTACAAATGCGAAGAAAGTTAAGCAGTTAATGTGTCCTCCTTTAACCTTGTTCCTATTCCAATTGCCCATGTCCTCCTTTGCCTCACTCAGGTATTTGGGGAGTGTTCAGGTTATTTTATTCATCTCTGATGTATTATTTTTGGACACATGACAGGAGTAAACTACAGCATATGCTACTATGGTCACTGGCTACTGTCCCACAACTGTGCTGCTGGTCCCAGACTACTCCATGCTATCCTGATCCTACATTAGATTAATGTTTAAGAAAGCATTCCTTCGTTCTTAACTAGAAGAGTGGGAGCAGGAAGTTTACACATAGTTTTATTCACACTGCAAGTACCGGTAATTATTATGTGGCATAAATATTTAAATCAAGGTTTTCAAGTACTGTAATACATAGCTCACAAGGACATGGTTTAGCAAGGCCAAGAATTCATATTACAGGCTGTAATGTATGCAAATGATTGAAGATGTCATAAAATAAAAGTATACAGTATGCAGACAACCCTCTCCTCTTGCTGTGTATTTGATTTCTTTTCCTAAATAAAGAAGTTGCATTCTTCCTGTTAATTGTCTGTTTCTTATTTTTAGTTGGTTTCACTAAAGTTTTGAAATTAATTTTACTCTGAGATATTAACCCTCTCCCTGTTGTGCAAACTGTAGATTTGATAAACATCCCTTCTATATTTTCATCCTTGCCATAAATAAAAATGAAAATATCAAAGCCAGCACCATCCCATCGGCACCTAATTTAATTTATAAGGGATAATTGAATTGATATTTTTGTACAGCACATTCAAATCCAGCCAGACCATTTGATACATGAAGCAGAAAATCTACAACTTCTTTTCACATTCTGGCAATAAAAATAAATAGTTAAAATACTAAATAATTGCTAATTTGTTAGCATTTCATGGTAATCAAAATCTGTTGCTTAAAGAAATGACCTCATTGGCTAATGGTTGACTTGAATCTGTATCTGTACAGTGTATTTTCCCAAAAAAAAATAAAAAATGAGAATTTTTTATTTTTGAATAAACACAGACAAACAAAACACAAAAAACACCACAAAACCATCTTCCATTACAGATTGTAGAAAGTGTGTCAATTGGTTTCAAAAAACTTTTGTGCATCTTTTCCACAGTCATCACCTATAATTCATATCAAGTTATATATTTTAAATCAAATATATTTATATATATTACTATCATCATACCTCAAACTTCATTTGACTATAATTGTTTTAACATCCTTTTATATAAAATATCCCAAAATTTAAAGAAAAACCACATAATGGCATTCCGTTAACTGTTTCCATTATCATCCGGTAACTTTACATCTTTATGACATGTTCTAAATAAAAAATTGATTATATTTAATAACAAAGTTTCTAGACCTCATTTCTTAATCACTGTTTACAATTTATATCCAATTTCCTTTTATCAAACCAGTACATATATATACATTATTTTAACTAAATTTGGCTTTTTTATTATAAGCTTTCATACTTAACAGAATTTCTAAACTTTCTTTAGTAGTCACCATTTGCAATTTATATCAAATTGGCTCTTATCAAACCAATACATATGTATACATTGTTATCATTATCAATTATTTATCTAACTTTGTCCATTATCACTTCATTTTTTACATAATGCTCTAAATTTAACTAAATTTGACTAATTTTTTATTATAAGCTTTCATATATCAACCTGTGTCTTTCCAGTATTAGTGCAGTCTTATGTCTTTTGCCATTTGTGGGAATAGTCTTCTGGATGTTTCCTTAATAAGATTTGTATGGACTTCTCTTCACAACTTGTTGCTTCATGCATATCTTATATAATCTCGAAACCCTCTATTTGCTTCTTTAATCAGCTTATCTTTAGTTATCAATAGTGCTTCTGACAAAATTTCTCTCTTTCCATTTCCAACCACGCTCAGTTCACTGTTGGTATCAACAATTATCTTGTCTCTGTTCATTTTTTCCTTCAATTTTTAGGACTCTAGCCTCCACTTTTTCCATTTGATGAACATCTTCAATTTTTCCATCAGACGTTAGTGTTTTACAATCTATGTTTTCCAATCTTTTCTCAATTTTCTCTGTTACTTCTAATAATTTTTGAATTTCAAACATAATCTTTTGCAATGTTAAGGTTTCTTTTTGATGTTGTGCCATTCTTCCAACTGGTAAACACTGCCACTCTAGCTTTCAAAACTTTTATTAGATTTGACACAAGTTCATTTATAATCTTTCAAAACAAGGCTTTGTTTTCACTTCTCTCCAGCTGCCAATGAAGCTCCCAAAGTGCACCTGTATAAACAACCCATGCTCTTCTCCTTATCACTCTCTATAAACAAGCTGAAGAACCTTGAAGTGCAAAGTCAAAATGATCAAAGCGAGAAAAAAAAGGGCAATGTTTCCAGGACTCAAGCCTCCAGCCTCCAAGTAGCAATGCTACTTCCTTTCCCTCTGATATTACAACCCTCTTTGTATTCCTTTTATATCTTCTTTATATTCCAGGCTGAAAAGAAACAAATTCTTAAGTGAAGCAAAATAGGAAAAAAAAACCCATCCAAACCAGTATTATAAAAATAAAGAAAAAGATTTTAATCCATAGGTAAAAAAAAAGTAGAAGAAAAACTAATCCATTCACTTTAAAAAGCAGGAAATATTTGCAAAAAATCCATCCATAAAAGAAAATTAAAAAAGGATAACACACTGTCCAATGTAGCTTAATTTCAATGCTTATTTTCTTCTGTTTCCAAATTTAATTTAGCTTTATTTTTGAGGGGGGCAGTCTCTTTTATAACAATAAGATTTCCTCACCAGATGACACACTTTCTCTTTCCGCTTTCCTCCCATTCCGGAGCTGTCCCAGCTTCAGAAGCTTTTGGCTGCGCTTGTGTCGCCAGCAAGAAGAGATTCTCTTGGATCAATCTCGGATCTCTTGGATCGATCTAGGAGCTCCCAGATCGCACATCGTGTCATTGCGACGTCAGCTCCCAGCCTAAATTTTGTACCTACAATATTTGCAGTGAGTGGAAGCCATGGGCAACAGCTAGAACGCAGATGAGGAAAAACTCGTACTGAATCTGATCAAATTTAAATAAGCATTTATTTATTAATCAATTTGCTTTATAGCAATGATGAAGGGGGGGGGGGGGAAGCAGGCAGATCCTTATTGGATCCAGAAGGTTGAAATCCTTTTCTAGGACAAGGTTCTTGCATTTGTGATCTAGAAACTCATGGATGAAAATTGATCCATTTATTTCAGGGTTCAGGGTTATTTGAGTCCTGGATTTTGGCTATGCCTTGCTCACCCAGCTGGGAGAGAGACAATGGGACTGCAGTGTTTTTGATTCTCTTGGGTCTCTCACTATCATTCCTTCTGGTGAAGTTGTCTAAGTTGAAATGATTTAAGCAGTTCCATTTAGACCTGGATCACTGTCTCCAGAAGATAGTGCTAGGGGATTTCTGCTCGACTTCAGGTCACTTATGTGGAATTAACAACAAATTATTGTTTTTAAGGGACATGCTGAGCACTTGCCCAGGTCACCCATTAGGAGAAGTCCCAGTTCCCATGACAACATCCAGCCAGCAGCATCAGATGAGCAATATGTGGAATAGCAGAAGGTTCACATGAGCACCAGTACAGGAAACAATGTCCTTGTTTGCTGTTCATTACAGGTGGGGCTCCCATAACTGGGCTGCTAACATTCAATCACAGCATAGAGTTGAACTAGTTCCTTTCTTTCAGTACTAGCTCCATTCTACTGGGCTGTGATTTCAGTGATTCAGGAGGATTTAAGTTTGCAAGGGAAATAGATAATATCTGGACATTTTTTCTCTGCATTTACCATTGCTTTGATGGTGAGGGAGGTGAGAACCCTGTCTTCAGCAGTAGTGTTAATTCATTGCACTTAAAGTGTATATAATGCCCTCCATCTCCATATGCACAATAGAACCCCTTTCTCAAACTCCAGCTCTTTAACAATATATTTCCAGCTATGAATTTGGGCTACATAAATCAGGCAATTACTATATGGCAACCTGTAGATACAAAAAAAAAAAAAGGCAGATAGGTTGATTAACAGACACTCTAAGACAGGATTTATTGTAGATGTATTGGAGCAAAACTTAACATATTTTTCTCATACACCAAACCCTAAGAACAAAATCAATGCTTGATACTATTATAGTCAAAGGAGACAATCTCTTCTGCCCTCTAATGCTCATTAGGTCAATAACTCACGGGGGGGGGGGGAAGTGTGTGTGTGTGTAGTGTGTGTGTGTGTAGAGAGGGAGAGAGATTAAGAAAGAAGGAAAACTCTGAACTTTTTGTGTAGTGATTGATGGCAGCTTGTCTATAGTTGGCTATCATTCCAATTTCAGCCAGGGGAAATAATCAAGCATTGCCCTACACTGTTGGATGAACCAGGAAGAAAGAATAACAACGGTGAGTGTGTGGTCTTCTGCCTTCTCTCTCCCTGGATGGCTATATGTGAGACATCCAGATAGTCAGTTAATATGTGAGCCATTCAGATAGTCAGTGTAATATGACTACACTACATTCAGTTCTGGTCGCCACGATGTAAAAAAGATGTGGAGACTCTAGAAAGAGTGCAGAGAAGAGCAACAAAGATGATTAGGGGACTGGAGACTAAAACATATGAAGAACGGTTGCAGGAACTGGGTATGTTTAACTTAAGAGAAAGAAGGACTAGGGGAGACATGATAGCAGTGTTCCAATATCTCAGGAGTTGCCACAAAGAAGAGGGAGTCAAACTATTCTCCAAGGCACCTGAGGGTAGAACAAGAAGCAATGAGTGGAAACTAATCAAGGAGAGAAGCAACCTAGAACTGAGGAGAAATTTCATGACAGCTAGAACAATTAATCAGTGGAACAGCTTGCCTCCAGAAGTTGGGAATGCCCCAACACTGGAAGTCTTTAAGAAGATGTTGGATAGCCATTTGTCTGAAACGGTATAGGGTTTCCTGCCTAGGCAGGGGGTTGGACTAGAAGGCCTCCAAGGTCCCTTCCAACTCTACTATTGTATTGTATTGTATTGTATTGTATTGTATTGTATTGTATTGTATTGTATTGTAGGTAGTCCTTGACTTACAACCATAATTGGGACCACAATTTCTGCTGCCAAGCAAGGCAATTGTTAAGTAAGTCAAGTTTTACAATCTCTTTTTTCCTGCCACGGTTGTTAAGTAAATCATGGAAGTTGTTAAGTGACTCATATGGCTTCTCCCATTGACTTTGCTTGCTGGAAGCTGGCTAGAAAGGTCTTAAATGGTGATCATGTGATAATGAGACGGCGCAACCGTCATAAATATTTATAGTTGCCAAGCACCTGAATTTTGATCGCGTCACTTTTTTGTGTGAAAACTCTTGTAACTTTGATGGTCTGTAAACAAATTGCAAAGTGAGGATTGTTTTATTGTTTCAGTTCCTATCAATTCAATTGCCGAGCACAGATATTTTAGATAAAATTATAAAAAAGGAGATCCCAAACGTAAATCAGGAGTGGGGTCTTCCTGATTAATGGGCAGAAAAAAATGGAATCCTCAGTTTCACACTTGCAAAGGAATTCTTGGCAATTTACACAACTCAAAGCCTATATGTAAATATCTACCCTAAGAGGAATACGCAAATTTTAAATACACTTGTGAGAAAAATACACATATAATTGTGTCTTTGAGAACAACCTTCGATTACTCTAATTCAGACAAAAGAACGATACAAAAATGATACAAGCCAGTGACAGATTCACCTTCTTTATAAACACCTACAATATTGTGCAATATGATAGCTAAAAGAGACAACTCTGCCTTAAATGGGTATTTGAATACAGTAGTTGCCCTTATACAGTAGATAAAGAATTGTTAATTTACTTAAATGCTGTTTTTCATTATTGGCAGTAATTACTACATTTATGAGCAAATAATTAAAAGACAGGATTTTGTAGAAAATAGATAAAGCATCTTATCGTCTTTTAGAATGTTGACTATATAGTCTTTAATAATACTCTAGTCTTTCCGAATAAGACCTGCAAAAATTGCTCTGTTGGGAGCCATCTTAAGATGTTACTGAAGGGGTGGAAACATTATCTCAGCACATTACTATGCTGCAAGGGACAAGATATAAAAACACTAACACTAGAATTATGGGGCTTGTACCAATGAAAGCCAAAAGAAAATCCAGCTCATTCCAACTTTAAAAACAGGCAAACAAAACAAATTCAGTTAGAAGAAAATTTATGGACCTATGAACCTTTTCCTTGAATTGCCCAACGTTTTGCTCTTCTTGAACAAAAGACTATTGTGGAAAAATATTTGATTACATAATGTTTTTAGTGATCAGAACACATGAATCCTAAGAAATCTAAGTAGGTGGTGTAGAATAAGACCAGTAAGATTCAAAGCTATGCCTTCACCCACTTGATTCCTTCAGTAAACAAATAACTGATATTTGTTCACTGAAATACCAGTAAAAATTAAGAAAAAATGTATCTTAAATTAGCTATTTGGTGAAGGTTGTCAATCTGCTTTGCTAATTTTTCAATCCCCTTCATTTTGTATCAGTATTATTTTATTTTCCCCCTGTTTTCCCATCCTTTCTTAGTGATATTTGCCTGTTGTTCTGTGATATAAAAAGGGGTCTATGTTCCTTTTAAAGTTACCAGATTAATTAGTCTTTTTGTGACATTACTGGGGAAATGCTTGTTCCAGAATTCCAAGATCTTTAAACAGTGTGGCTTTAAATTTATCTCATGAAACAAGAGCTGAGCAGTTCTGAGAACTTTCTGCCAGAAACGAATCAACTACTAGGGATACAAGCTACAGTGCACAAGGTGTTGATAAAATTAAGAACTAGAATAACCCAGGAAACAAGTGGAGAGGAAGTATAACTAAAGAATTTGCTGGGGAGGAAATGGATGAATGAATAATGATTTCAATTAAGGATTTCAGTAAATATATATTTATAAATTAATTTATATATTATAAATTAAATGTATACGTTTATAAATAAACTTATGAAGAACGGTTGCAGGATTTGGGTATGTCTAATCTAGTGAAAGAAGGACTAGGGGAGACATGAGAGCAATGTTCCAATATTTAAGGGGCTCCCACAAAGAAGGGAGAGGGTCAACCTATTCTGCAAAGTATCTGAAGGCAGGACAAGAAACAATGGATGGAAACTAATCAAGGAGAGAAGCAACCTAGAACTAAGGAGAAATTTCCCGACAGAGAACAATTAACCAGTGGAATGCCTTGCCCTCAGAAGTTGTGGGTGCCCCATCGCTGGAGGCTTTTAAGGGGAGACGGGACAGCCACCTGTTTGAAATGGTATAACATCTCCTTCTCAAGCAGGGGTTTGGACTAGATTATCTCCAAGGTCCCTTCCAACTGTTTTATTCTATGTTAAATCCAAGGAAAGAATTATTTGCCTTGATGAACTGAATTTACCGGGTGCGCTTCAAGGTGTTAATCACCATCTTTAAAGCGCTCCATGGCACAGGATCTAGTTATTTGCGGGATCGTATCCTGCCCCATACATCCCTGCGACCAATCCGCTCTCACAGAGAGGGACTCCTCTGGGTGCTGTCCACTAGGCAGTGCCAGAGGGCGGCGCCCAGGAGTAAGGCCTTCTCTGTGATGGGCCCAGCCCTCTGGAACGACCTCCCCCCAAATATTAGGACAACAGCTGATCTCCCCTCCTTCCGCACGAAACTCAAGACCCACCTGTTCCAACTAGCCAGCCTGGCTTAATTAGAACTCTCTAACCTCCCTGGCAATTTTCAACTGTAAATTTAAATTTTTTGGGTATTTTAACTGTTTTAATTGTTGTAATTTTACTGTTATTTATCTTAACTTTGTGGCTTTTATTTCTATTTGAATTGTTAAATGTTGATGTATTTACCTCCTCCATGCCACACGCCTATATATTTGATTGTACGTCGCCCCGTGTCCCTTCACGGAGAGGGCGCGACTGATAAATCGAATAAAATAAATAAATAAATAAATAATTTATGTTCCTGATTTCTTTATTTGGTCACAGCGATGAAATTACAGCTGGTCTGGAAGTGAGGGCAAATGACTGCTTGGGGTTGTCCAAATGACAATGCAAGGGTTGCAGATGATGGGAACAGGCCAGGTCAATTCCTGAGCTGAAATTCGCATTTGAGGAGAGAGTGGAATGGATGCTGCTTGTCAGTACAACTTTTTCTTACTTTTCAATTCTTTTTTTAAATAGCTGTTAATTAATTTTAAAAACATAAGATATTATCTTGTCCTCCCTCCTTCTTTCATAAAATAATGTTTATTAAAGCCTGTGACCCAAAGTGAGCTCATTGAGAAGTCCATTATGTTTAGGTTCTAAAAATAACTTGGACAGAGGACTTTTCATTCTACTTCATTTTCAAACCATATACAGGTAGTCCTTGATTTGGGACCACAGTTGAGCTCTATGTTTCTATTGCTAAGCGAGACAGTTGTTAAGGCTTTCTTATCACAGTTGTTATGTGAATCACACAGTTGTTATGTGAATCACACAGTTGTTAAGTGAATCAGGCTTCCCCATTGACTTTATGTGTCAGAAGGTTGCAAAAGCTGATCACATGACCTCAGGACACCACAACTGTCATAAATGTGAACCAGTTGCCAAGCATCTGAATATTTTTTAAATTTTCAAAACAACTCATCCTTCTTTACATACTGTAGAAAGTGTATCAGTTGGTTACAAAAAGGCTTTCGTGCATCTCTTCCACAGTCAACATACATAATTCATATTAACTCAAGTATTTTAACTCAGATATTTATACAAGTTACTATCATCATACCTCCATTTTCATTTGACTATAATTGTTTAAACGTCCTTCATCATAAAATATTCCAAGATTGAATACATAACCACATACTGGCATTTCATGTACTATTTCTAAAATCCTCCAATAACACTGAATCCTTATGTCCTAGCTAAACGTCCATAATATTTAATAACAAATGTTTTCTAATCCTCCTTTCCAAATCACTGTTAAAATTTACATCCAATTTCCTTATGTTGTACCCATACATATATATACATTGTCATCATTATCCCCCCTTTACTTGACTATATCCTGTATCATAACATTTCCCCCCTAATAATCAAGACTTAACTGCATCTAACTTAGTTCTTTTTTATTAACCTTTATATATAATCCAAAAGGATTTATAATCTTCCTTTCATGGGTACCATTCAATATTCATATCCAATTATTACTTATCATAACAATACACATTGTATACATTATTATCATTATCAATTATTTATTTAACTATATCTATTGCCACTAAGTTTAACTAGTTTTAAATTATACTCTTCCATCTATCAACCTGTATCTTTCCATTAGCAAAACAGTCTCATGTCTTCTGCCATTTGTGGTGTCAGTCTTCTAATCATCTCCTTAATCAACTTTGTATGGACTCCTCTTAGCAATTCCTTGCTTATAAAATCTTTCATGTAATTTCGATGCCCTTCTTCTGTTTCCTTAATCAGTTTATCTGTGATTGTCGGTAGTGTTATCAATGATATTGCTAATAAAATTTATCTCTTTAAATCCATAAATTCTTTTGTTTTTTTTCTTCTGTATCTTGCCATCTGGGGTAGATTTCCACTCCATTTAATTCCTCTTTCAGTATTCCACTCTTTCCATTTTCAGGGACAAACCAATCACCATAAATATCAGCAATTTTAATTTCTTTATATTCCTTTTCCTTTTCGATTTTTAGGATTTTAACCACCACTTTTTCCACTTGAACAACATCTCCAAATTCTTCATCATATTTTGCTGTTAGATGCTCTAAGTCTTCCAACTTCTCTATCCTCTCATATGTGTTTGATAATTCCTGTATTTCTGAGAATATCTTTTGCAGACTTAAAATTTCTTTCTGCTGTTGAAATTGTGCCATTATCTCCAGCTAACAAACACTGCTGCTCTAGCTTGGAAGGTTTTAACAAGGTTAAGCATAGATTTACAATAACGTTTTATTTTCACCTTTCTCTGGTTAAAGATATATTTCAAAGGGACATCTGTATGCTTTTCTTCTTATCACTCTCTATAAACAAGCAGTGAGACTTTGGAGTGCCAAGCCAGGATAATCAGTGAGAAAAGTAAGAGTGTTTCATTTCCAATACACAAACCTCTAGCCTCCGAGTAGCAATGTTATTGTTGCAATTTTCTTTGTTTCTTTTTGTTTCTTTTTTGTATTTCAAGTTTAAAAAATAGTCCGATTCTTGAATGAGTTAGAAAAACACCCACAGTAATGAAAGAGGAGAATTTTAGTCCATAGGTTACAAAGAATAATAAAAGAAAAAAAATAGAAGAAGAAAACTTAATCCATTCATTTTAAAAGGCTTGCATAAATTCCATCCATGAACATAGCATTTAAAAAGTAAAATAACCCACTGTCCAAAACCATTCCAAATTTAATTCCGCCACTTATTTCTTCTGTTCTCCAATTTAAATTAATTTTAAGTTTTTTATAGGCAGTCTCTTTTAAAACGGTAAAAAATCCTTACCAGCTGGAAACACTTTCTCTTTCTGTATCCTTCCATTTTGGAGCCGCCCCGACTTCATCAGCCTAATGGCTGGATTTTTTGTCACCGGCTTGAAGAACTTCTCTTGGATCAATCAGGGACTTTGCGATGTCCCTGAGATCAGCAAGACATATTCTTCCTGTTCACCATCTCTGTGGGACGGTTTAGGTCCATTTGGACCACCCAGCGGCAAAAGTATCGACGGCAATCTCAGAGCATTGAGATCACACGTCGTCTCGTCACGACATTGGCTCCTCCTCTCCCCAAGCATCTGAATTTTGATCATGTGACCATGGGGATATTGCAATGGTCATAAGTGTGAAGAATGGTCATAGGTCACTGTTTTCAGTGGCCATTGTAACTTTGAACAGTCACTAAATGAACTATTGTAAGTCGAGGCTACTTGTATTGACAGAAGAGGAGGAATAGGTGTAAACAAGCATAGACAAATTTAGGGTTTGGACTTGTTTTGTTTACCTTTTTGATACAACATTATTCCAATTCAGCGTAAGTGGTGTACAAGGAGTCAGGCGCAACACTGTTTAAGAAACACTTCTTTTTCTACTATAATTAGTTCAACTTCATGGCAGAAATCCAACCCCACAAATTAGGTTTGGAAGTACAGGGATATTCCCCAAGCTGACTGGCTCTATCTTTTCCCTTCCTTGCTCCTATTTCTCAGTCTTCTGTCATCACAATTGGCAACGGCATTCAGGTGAAAAAAATGTGGATATATTGTCATGTTGATAGCTATGAACTGAAGGCATGCTCCGAGGTTTGCAAAGCACAGTTTGGAAGCACAGCTAACCTTGGCAAAGTTTCATTAGAACATGTCAGGAAGCCCACATGTGAAGGCATTTGGGAAGTTAGGATAGAAATTATATCTTCTAAACTGGGTGAGCCCTGCACTTTCGGTCCAGGGAGAATTCCTGTCTATCAAGAATGTTTACTTTCACCTGTACAAAAGACCCATATGCACTGTAAATAACTCTTGTGTGTGGATGAATTAATGTCTTTGCTGATTTACAACATCCAACCTAGGAGGCTCAGCATATTTTGCCAAACTGGCTACAACGAGACTGCTTGAACACATTCGCCAGGAGAGAACTCTCAACAACTCAAGATGAACTCACCAGAACACATTTTTTTCATCTCTCTCCCCCCTCCCCTCCCTTACATCTCATTGATAATCTAATGGAGATGGGTTAGCAAAACCGAAAATGGCCTCTTAGCTGGAAAATGGAAACTATCTTTTGCCTGCTTTTCACCAATTATTGCCAATTCACTGGTAGATTGGTTTATTTATTAAGCAAATTTATATGGCCGCCCAGAAGACTTGGGGAGGCATGGTAGATCAGCAGTTAAAATGCTGGGCTTGGAAAAACCACAGCCGAGGTTCGAGACCCAAGCACCACATGATGGGATGAGCTCCTGTACACCCCTCAACTCCTGCCAACCAGCAATTTGAAAGCATGCATATGTGAGTAAATAAATAGGTATCACTTTGGTGGGAAAGCAATAGTGCTCTGTGATGTCATGCTGGCCACATGACTGCGGAAATGTCTTCTGACAACGCTGACTCAATGGCCTTGAAATGGAGAGGAGCACTGCCCTCTCGAGATGGCAACGACCAGCAGACTAAAATCTACAGAGACTTCTTTTGTTTATCAGGAAGCTCAAATAAATAAAACGACACCCAATAAACCCCCATTCTTCAGGCAACAACATTCTAAAAAACCTGTGGTGGGTTCCGGATCCCGTTGCAACCAGTACGCTGCAATGGGACCGGGCGTCCACCATGTGCACGAGCACAGCACACGCATGCATATTTACCACCCGCAATGCTCCAGCTGCTCGGCAGAGCGTCGCACAGGCGCTGTATGCTCTGTGCCCATGCATGAAAGCCCCAATTGGCTCAAATACAGGTAAGGAGGGAGGATGGGGGGGCTTCCGGAGCACCGTACCGGAATGGTACCTGATTCTCCCAGCAGACACCGGTACACCCGTACCGGGGCATACTGGTGGTATCCCACCACTGTAACAAACCCCCTTGATCGTCTCTGTATCATTCTAGAGGCCCAGGCCCACGGTCAAACCAAGTCTTTAGAGCCCATTGACAGAGTATTAAGGTGAGGGATATTTAGTATCAAAACTGAAAATAGGCTGTTTTAAGGTAATTCACGCCTTCATGGATTACTGCCTTGTCATGGCGAAGGGGCTTGCATAGCTCAATGAAGCTATGAGCTATGCCGTGCAGGGCCACCCAAGATGGACAGGTCATACCAAAGAGCTCTGACAAAACATGATCCTCTGGAGAAGGAAATGGCAACCCACTCCAGTATCTTTGCCGTGGACAGTACCAAAAGGCAAAAAGGCCTGGAGGAACTTTGTCCATGGGGTCACAATAGGTCGGACACAACTTTGCAACTAACAGCAACAACAACAGCAATAACAAGGGTAATTCAACAATCAAACAATTGTACATTCTGCAGGATAAGTGATTGGATTTATTCAGCCTGGTTTGAACTTTCCTGAGCCATGACTAAGTAAGGGAATGCATAATTTAACTTTCATTATGCTCCAATATGTTCCACCAAACTAGGGCATTGTGAGAAATTTAAATGTTAGCTTTCTGTTCTGATCCAGAAAGTCCAGTTTTTACGGGAAGAGAGGAACCCAGAATAGGAAAACCTCACAAACCATCATTTTCATAAGAATGGATTTGTCTCTATTTCCCAGTCATGTGTATAAATCTACATGCTTTGTTTAGTAACCCATATTATAAGCATGATTGCTATGTTAACTATGCATTTAATTTAATTCAATACTTCAGTTAATCTGTACTGCAACCTTTGGGTTTTAAGACAAATTTTGACAACAGAAGTGATACTAGAGTTACAACAGGGGAAGGGTGATGATGCAAAAATAATCAAATGAATATTTGCAACATGGGCAAAGTACACAGTTTCTCTTGCTTGCTGTCTTGCCCTTTCCCTATAAACAGGTAGAAATGTATATTTGCATATCCCTTAGTAGAACAAATGCACAAGTTCTGGTTCTTGTCAGGACAAATGCACTTGGATAAATCTTTAATCCTCCTTAGGTCTCTTTCTTTTTTCAGAAAATTTATCTCCACCCTCTTCTCCCCTTTACATTTTAATCCATTAGTGCCCCTGAGGTCTTAAAGAATAAATCCAAGCATGTTCAGAGAATTAATTTCCTTCTGCATAATAGAGCTGGAAGGGAGAACTAAATTCCCTACCTTTCATATGGTGTTCTTAATTTGAACCATCCTATGCTTACTGTAATGTGAGGTTAGATAACCAATGGCCCCAGGATGGTACGTGAACCTAAACAATGTTTAGAAAATTGCAGAAAACGTATCATTCAATTTCCCACAATAAGGAAACTTTGACATTGTTATAATCCATAAAAATAAGTTTAGAATAGAATAGAATAAAGAGGTGGAAGGGACCTTGGAGGTCTTCTAGTCCAACCCCTTGCTTATTCAGGAAACTCTATACCACTTCAGGCAAATGGTTATCCAACATCATCTTAAAAAACTTCCAGTGTTGGAGTATTCACAACTTCTGGAGGCAAATTGTTCCACTGATTAATTGTTCTAACTGTTGGGAAATTTCTCCTCAGTTCTAAGTTGCTTCATTAGTTTCCGCCCATTGCTTCTTGTCCTACGCTCAAGTTATTTGGAGAATAGTTTGACTCTCTTTTTTTTTTTGTGGCAACCCCTGAGATATCGGAACACTGCTATCGCAGTTTAAAAAGCAAAGAAACCTCGCACTCCTTAAAATGAAAAGCAACTTCCCCCAAATCCCAGCAGCGTTGAGATGCCTGACAATGTGATGCCTATTTTGAACTATTTTCCCATCCCCAACTTATTGGTTCTATTCTCCCTATTCTCTCCAGGTCCATAAACAAAACCAAGTTTTAAAAGAAGGCCAATAATGTTGGGGCGCATCTTATCCTGGGAGGAATGATGTTTCAAAGGGTGGGGGCCACAGCACAAAAGGGTCTCCTCCTGCTGTTAATTCCTCTAACCCCCATACCTTTTACCTTAAGCCAAGGATGTCCAAACTTTTTGCAAGGAGGACCAGATTTGGTGAGGTGAAAATGTGTGGGGCCGACCATTCTTTGAACCATTAACATTAAATGCAAATGAACTATTTTATGAAAGACTAAACAAATAACTAGCGGGGAGAAGAGGCTGCAGGATGCTCAATATTTGAAAACGGGCCACAATTGGCCCCCCGGGCCGGACTTTGGACATTCCTGCCTTAAGCTTTCTACTGTGGATCTTACGCATTTCTTAAGAGGTCCCAAAGGGGGCGTGCATAAGCGCACCAGCGTGCCTATCGTCCCTCTCCTACCGTCCCATTTATATGTACTCTTTTTATGTGTTTATCGCTATGCTTTGCTTATTTATATCCATTTATTTGTGCCATTTTTTCATGGGTTTTCATACTTGTTTCCTTGTTGACAAATAAAAATAAATAAAATAACTAACTAAATAAACAAACAAACAAACAAACAAAGCTCTTTAGCCAATGGAGATTGCAACATGCCCCTTCTGCCAGATCTGATGGAACATGTAAATGAAGATGGAACTTTCTAGTTTAGTATTTGCCATGCTGGATGTTCCCACATTGGAGCAATAGTTTGCCATCACTGATGCAATTGTTCACCTGTTTTCTTGCTGCCTTTTTTGTTTACTTCAGTATTCTGTTGAATCGACCTATAAATGTTTTACGGAGGGAGGTTATTTCAGCCATACTTTTGCTTAGATTTTCCTAAATAACTATCCTGGCCTTCAAATCAACTCACCTTCTCCCAAAACTATTTTTTTTAAGATTCTGTTAAGAAAAGTGTTTTTGGTTTTTGCTTTATGTGATGAATTGGCAAATTGAAATATGCCTATGGTAGTAGTCCTCATTTAACACCCACCATTGCACTCAGCTGTAAAGCGAAATGGTCACTAAATGAAACCATGACTGTGCTTATGATCTTAATTCATATTTCCTTTGCTTTATAGACCTGCAAAGTTGTAAATGTAAGGACTGGTCATCAAGTTACTTTTTCAACACTGTTCTAACTATGAACAATGGCTAAGCAAGATGATCAGTAGAACCAATCTGAGTTGGACACCAGGTTCAGAAGTTTATTTTTCCAAGCTTTTGGACTCCTGCTGGAGCCCATCTCTCTCTCTCCAGAAGATGTGCACCAAGGGGCCCTACGCATAGTATTTATGTGACGCCTGGTTGTGTGTGGCTTTTAATTGTTAATTGCGGTGTTGATGGTCAGCTATTGAGTTACTGATTGTTGTTTCCCTTTACTGCCATGCTGTCAGCTCCTAAGTACTTGATAAACTGGTGGTAAATCAGCACTTCTGTTGACTGGCAAGGGGCCTGTTTCTCAGGCCTTAAATATTTCTCTGACTATTTTTTCTGACTAATTATTTTTCTGGCTATTTTAAATAGCCAGAGAAATTATTGAATATTATTTATTATTATATTGAATATATTTATTGAATATTATATTATATCCATATTATATCCATTTGAAGGCTTGGTAATCCAATTTGGGGACCCCAAAGGAAAGTGGAATTATCAAGTGGTTGGTTTGATTGTGTTTTGCTGCTGCCACAGGGGTGGAGATTATAGATTTTATGTCATGGATTTTAACATCGTAAACTGCCCAGAATCACCTGCATGTGAGTTGGGCATCCATATAAAGTTATTTAATAATTTAAAAAAGAAACCCCTAAACTATAGATGCTAAACTATAAGTTTTGATTTAGTTTACTGTCTTGTGAGAGCTAGAAATTAAGAGGAAGAGGGAAAATCCATTTACTTTGCATTTGAATATGAACATTCGCCATGTTTAATCCAACACACAACCATAAATGTTCACAATACATTAAATTCAACACTACAGTTTGCAGACAATAAAGAAGCACACTAGGGGAAAAAAACCCTGTAAATAGGCACATACCTATGAAAATAATATACATCATTATGTTAGAGAAATTATTTGCACATTGCACAAAATTGCAAACCGCATAGAATACGTTTGCAAAAATGTACATTGATATAAATGTGAACGTGTGTGTGGAGTGTGTATTTTATGCACTAAACTGAAGTTTGAATAGTTAAGCTGAAAATGTGTAAAAATGAGAAACTGAAAGAAACGGAAATCGACAGATTTGTTCAACTTTAATGTAGTTATTCTAATTCGTAAAGTTTGAATTGTGGTTTGTGGTTCAATCTCATATGTAATACACTGTAAGTTAACTCTAGCTTTTTCAACAAGCAATCACAGCATTAGTATTCATCATGTTATTCTAACCTGAAATATTTAACACACATCACAGGGCAGTTTCCTTCTAATTATAAATAATGTACACTGTTTTGCTTTTTGCAAGAGAATTAATAGGTAAAGAAAGAGATCACAAATATGGAAGATTTAGCAAAGTCCATCGTCAGCCATACATATGGGGTATATGAATGCAAACATAATGCAAGGCTGTTATATGTAAATGTCATCCAAGATGAGAAAATGAGAGACAGCTTGGAAGATATCAATATAAAGGCAGAACATCCAAATGAAACTTGTGTACTTATTTTTTTATGCTCCATGCAAGACTTTGACAGCAAAGCTGCAAAAACATTTATTATTTGATGAATAATTCAGAGTATTTCAGGGAGCTGTAAGGAACACTCTGCTGGCATCCCAAGAGCTTGTAGAGATTAATCGTATCAGTAGTGACCAGCCAGACAGTCTGTGAACTCTGACCTCTAAAGAGTTTTTTAAAACCAGTTCATTAAGGTGAAACAGGAGGTGACAATCCAGAGGAATTCCAAAGATGAATTACTCTTATAACTCTCAGCAACTGCTGCTTGGGGGAAAAAAAGTTGGGAAGAGCATGCCAGGGATATGAAACAACTTCAGCAGAGTGATGGCAAAACATGGAGAGGTTTTGTATATGGGCAACTTTTAGAGCAGAAATTCAGCAGAGTTGCCTGCCCAACCAAGGACCAGATGGAGACGATGCTTTAAAAAAAAAGATAGATCCTTGAAAGGGGCCCAAAGTAGCAATAATGTGTGAGTTTAATTACCCCCAGCATCTGTTGGAATATGGATTTTTTTTTATCTACAGTGGTTCCAAAAAGATGTTTCTGACTAGCCTCACTAAACTTCTTCTCATTGAGAAAATGGAGGGTAGTACAGGAAGATCTTTGAAAGTGCTAGTTAATAAGAAAATGTTTGCTGAACAGGAGAAGTAACAGGAATTTTGGAAGGGAGGGAAATTTTGTAATGTTGTTGACTTTAGGTAAAGGTAAAGTGTCCCCACAGATGCGTGCTAGTCATTTCTGGTTCTAGGGGGCAGTGCTCATCTCCGTTTCTAAGCCAAAGAGCCAGCGCTGTCTGAAGACATCTCCATGGTCATGTGGCGAGCATGACTAAACACCAAAGGTGCACGGAACGCTGTTACCATCCCACCAAAGGTGGCCCCTATTTTTCTACTTGCATTTTTATGTGCTTTCGAACTGCTAGGTTGGCAGAAGCTGGGACAAATAACGGGAGCTCAATCCATTACGCGGCGCTAGGGAGTCAAACCGCTGAACTGCTAACCTTTCTGATCAACAAGCTCAGTTTCTTAGCCACTGTACCACCGTGTCCCTTTTTGATTTTACAAGAAACTAAAATTGAGTGTTGTTGAATAGATCTAATAGACTTCAAGAAGGAAATGTTTAAATATACTCAGAACAATGATAAGTAGATTTCCACATTGAGAAATGCAATGGAAATAGAAGCTATTGGAGGTTCCAATAAGGGAGATACTAAAAACACAATTGTAAACAATCCCCCCCCCCAAACAAGATTTCATAACAAGGAAATGTATTTTCACCGAGCATTTCATGAAGACATGAACATAAAAAAAGTATAGAAATAGAAGCTGGAATGATACAGAAGAAAAAGAAAGCTACAGTAGAGGATTTATTTATAGTCTCAGATCAAAAAAACACTATAATACAAAATCAAAAATACGAAACAGCAATAAAACACAAATAAAAAATTTAAACTACAGAGAAAAGGAATTTACAAATTTACAATAGAGCACATGGTAAAGATACTACAGAAACTATAAAATTACAGAGATAGTAACCAAGAGGCTAAAAGTAAAATGAGTTAAGGTTGGCAAAACAAAGCTAAGAATAGCCAAAAGGGAACCTTCAGTACTGTTCTAAATAAAAAGGAGGGGAAAATAATTGGATTATCAGTTGCTAAATGCAGATGGAAAAAAAAAATCTAGCAGGCATTTATTTAGTTGTATTCTTCTTGTTTATGGAACATTCCAGATGGCTTCCAGCAGAACAATTTGGCTGAGTGTCCTTGAATAAGAAGGTAGGAGTTCCACCAGGCAATCGGAAAGAACAAAATGAGGAAGCCGGATTGAAATGTAAGATGAATGGAAACACGGGCAGAGAATACATTTAAATTGATCTTGAGTGAGTTTAATTTCTTAGACCACCATATGACTAGTATTGTGCTAAATGACTTTGTTGTTGGGTGCTGCCAAACATTTACTATCTGAGAAATTCTAGAAACCAGGAAGCATCAGACAACTGGTACAGTTTGTATGTCCCCCCCCCCCTCTGCAGTAGATCTATAGCTACATATATATATCTGCATCTGCAGCTATATCTATCATCTATTGTAGCTATATCTGTAATGATAGCTATACCTGTATTTATGTATCTGTACCTGTACCATATTTTATATTTTTATAAATAACTCAAGATGGCAAACATACCTAATAGTCCTTCCTCCTCCTATTTTCTCCGCTACAACAATCCTCTAAAGCAGGAGTAGAACTCTCAGTTTCCTGGTTTCTACTCCTTTTTTTAATAATAAAAAAGATGGAAAGGAGGATCTTTTGAAATGATCTTAAAGTCCAGCATAAACTGAAAGGAAACATTTATTAGGAAGCACTTTAATTCATATCATCATAAAATAAGGTCAAGAAGACATATTAGTTTTTAAAAAATCATGCTAACTTTTGACAAGTTGTATATTGTTCAACTTGTCAAAAGTTAGCATGATTTTTAAAAAAATAATATGTCTTGTTGACTTTATTTTATGATGACGTGAATTAGTAGATTGTGGGCATGCTAATGACCCTGACTTTAGCAAAACATTTGACTACCTCATGAAATTCTGAGTAGTGAGCTAGTTAAATATGGATTAGATAACTCAAAAATTAATGCAGCTGGCTCAGTTACTATGTTAAAAAAACTACTGTGAGAAGTTTGATATCAAAATATATTTGATTCTTTATACTGTTTCCATCTTCCCTACACATTAACAGAATCCACAATGGTCTGAGAATCAGCATCTCAACTAGATACTATAATTGACAGTCAAGTTGAAAGTAAATTATTCAAGTAAAAATAGCAAACGGGAAAATATTTTACCCAAACTTCCTCAAACTCACAAATAAGTTACCCTGACCTAATCCACATATGAAAGGATAAGTTCTTCAAACATAAATAGAGTTAATTAAATTAGGTTTCCCAGCAGAAATGCAATTCACAAGAATAAACACCATAGAGATACCTACACGCACGCACGCACACACACACAGACATTTCCACATCAGGACAAGCTTTCTTATAAAAGTCTGTTGGTGTACCCCATTTTTCTACAGCTGCCCCTAAAGGCAAACCGTTTGCTTTTTAGAATACATGTTTCTTCTCTCCTCGCAGCTGTCTGAATCTCATTTTTATTTATTCTTGTGCAACCCCGGCTCGAGATGGAAACCTAAATTATTATTCTGATGCTACTTATCAATGATATTTTTTTTTACCAAAGATGGAGAACCAGAAGTTTTGGTCTTTGGCTTATAAGTCAACATTTTTACTAATTATTTGGATGAAAAGATGATGCTTATCAAATTTTCAGATGACATAAAGAACAGTATCTGTAGTGATAATCACTGGTTTCATAATGATAGGTTGACCATCAAAGCACTCTCATATCTAATATATATTATGGATATAAAATGGGTGGGGATTTATTAATCTAATCATGCCTGCCATTTTGAAGCCAGATGCCCCTGTTAAATACCCTAAAAGACTGATATAAAATTAAAACGTGCTCAAGATCACCAAATTATCTTTATTACAGATGCATGCAAAGGTGGTTTTTTAAAATGTAAGATGACTTCTATTCAAATTCAATTCCTTGTGTCTTCATTGCCATCTGATTTTGGCAACAACATAGAAGTAGCTATTATCTTTGACTTGTTTCTTGACTCTCCAATGTGATCTTGAAATTGTCTGGTGAACTCCCATCCGATACCAGCCAGATGCACTCTTATCTTGCTTTATGAGATCAGCCAAGATTTTCTAGATGCCACATATAGCACTGGGTATTCTTCACTTAGAACACAAAAAAACAAAATGTGTAGAAATGAATGGAGAAATCCCTGCCTTGTAACAGCATTTGCTGAATAGACCTTGAAACAGTAGTTTATTACAAACTAGAGATGGACCATTGCTGTGATTGTCTGCAAAAGAAAGAAAAAGAAAGAAACAGTTAACACCATTTTAGACTGTGTCAGTGAAAGTCTAATTTTCAAATCTTGGAACATAATACTTTTATATTCTGCATTGCTTCAGACAGATCCCCCCTCTTCCGAGTTGTGTATCTACATATATCACATTTTAGAGAAATTAGGATGTCAAAAAACGAATTGAGATAAGAAATTAAGTCATTTGAAGAAATTTTGAAGAATATGGGAACAGACTGGACAAGAAAGGACTGAGGCAGGATATGATCTCTTCAAATACCTGTGATGATGTCATCCAGAAGAAAACTTAGGTATTGTTCCGAAGTATAAGCAGCGGTGGGATTCAGCCAGTTCGCACAGGTTTGGTAGAACCAATAGCTATCTTTTTATGTAGTTCGGCGGACTGGTTGAATAGCGTGCTTCCCTATGCCCAGCCCCACCTTGCCCTTCCTCTCCCAGCCACTCCTCACCTCACTGCCCAGCTGCTCACATGGCCATTCAGCCACTCATCCGGCTGGGCAGCAGGGCCAGTAGCTGGGCGTGATAGGGAGTGGCTGGGAGGGGAGGGATGAGGCATGGCTGGGCATAGTGAGGAGAGGCAGGGCAAGGCGAGGTGTCCCTTGATGTGAGTGATGTCAAGTTGGTCACACTCACCCAGTCACATGGCTACCCAGACACACCTACCCAGCTGGTCATTAGGGCAGAGAACCGGTTGTTTAATTATTTGAATCCCACCACTGAGTATAAGCCATGGTATAATAGATTCACATTACCGAAAGGAAGATTTCTAACTTCCTAACAGGAAAAACAGTCTGACAGTGGAACCCAGAGAGGTAAACTCCCATTCACTGAATGTCTTCAAGCAGAGACTGGGCAACCATTGGTTAGGAACGTGTTAATTTAGATTCCTGCCCTAAGAAGTGATACAGATACGATGGATAAAAGTGGTTTCCTATAGCTCTATAATTCTATGATTCTATGTCTTGCTTGTGGGCTTCCCAAAAGCGTCTAGTTGGCGCTTGTGGGAAACAAGTTGTTGGATTAAGAAAAGACTTTTGGTCTAACTCAGCAGGGTTTTTCTTGTGCTTTCATCGGCTGTAATTGAAACCAAGGCACTTGTGCTACTCTAAGTTAAGGCGATGCTGAAGAATTAAGTACATGAGTGGACAGACCTTTGGCTCTGCAGGTTTGAAATGGTCTTTTGGAGAGGCAGATATCAGAATTCCATGTAAAACCTGAAAGTATTACCATCTACACAGATTAGAAGTCTGACAAAGATGGAGAAGTCTGACATTAATAATTGTCATGGAACATTTCAAAACATTCTCTGAGCTCTGTGATCTGAGCAGAACATCCTTCCCTAACTAGGCAACTGGGAGATGTATGATGTAATAGAGTCCATTAAACATTTTCTCTAATTTGACATCCAATTCATCAAAGCCTGGTGCCTCCATAGGTGTAATTTAAATGCATTTTTTAAACTGATGTACAGCTTTTTCGTATTAGCAGTACATTTAGTAATATATCCATCACAACCTACCCTTTTTAAGTTATACAGTAAAATAGGTTTGAGATAAATTCTAATAATGTTCCAATAGATTAAGAGTGATTTGGATTATTTTTTATGCATTTGTTTTTCCTGGATAGCACTCACCCAGCTTCACATAATAGTTGTTTAAAGTACAGGACAATTGCTTAGCCAAACTTATTTAAGCTAAGATTAGACAGTGCTTTGGTGGTTGATGTCCAAACCAAAATTTTGAGTGGGATGCCAAGAGCTACAATGGGTGATTTAATTCTGGTACAAAAAGAACAGAGGTGATTATGTGTTACATATGGTGGGAACAAAGATTTTCAGGATAAGTGTTCCTATATTTTTTTGAAGGAATGGGAAATTTTCCTTGTTCGTTTTAAAGGAAGTTAAGCCTTTTGTGGACTTATAATACTGTTTTCATATATAGCTCGTCCTTGACTTACAACTATTTGTTTAGCAGCTATTTGAATCCACTCACTGAATTCCACACCTTTTGCTTCATTCCCTTAACTTACATATGGAATGGGGAAAATAACATGCCTTTTCAGCAACTAACACATTTAATTCCCTTTCCATTGAAACCAGTGGGAGGGAAAATCTAGAAATAACACAGAAAGGAAAAGGAAACATGAAGTCTTGTTTCAATTCTGGCTGTGTAGGAGGCTTTGGATGTGTCAGGATATATTGTATACATTCTCCCCCATCCTTATTTGATCCTTGAGAACAATGCATCATACAATATCTATACATATGGTTTTTAGGAGTACATTTCAATTTAGCAAGAAGGCAACTCATTACTAGATTACATGATGCTGATGTCATGCTGTCTGCATATCTTCCATGTCTTCATATGCTCATCTCCATCTGTGGAGTTTGTTTGTTTAAATTTCTAGGCTGCCCAACTCCAGATGATTCTGGATGGCTTCACAAAGTCAAAAGAAGCACAATCCCACAAAATCAACAAACATCCATACAATGACTGTTCAAGGGAACAAGCTATCCTTTCACACACCCCTGCAGTTCAGACAGGCCTGCACGTTCATTTAACTACAAATCTGAGAGAAAAGCCAGATTTTTAAGGAAGACGGGCCAAATGTAGCCTGTATGTAACCTTCTGGAGAAAGGAGGGAGTCACTCCAAAAAGCAGATACAGTAACAGAGAAGGTCCACCAGAGAACATTGGTTAATTGATGGGACTCAACGTTAACCAACTCTATACACAAGATGGAGCACACAAGATGGAGAGACAATATAGGAGAGAGGTGGTCCCTCAGATTGCTAGGCCCTACACCATGCATGGCTATTTTTATATGTATTTCTTTTAAAAACCTACTTTTTATTAGTTTTACAAATAATTCAAGGTGGTAACGTTGGAAGAAATATCCTTCTGGGTTCCGTTCCAAGTGGGGAAAAAGACACTGGATTCATGGAAGTTGCTTGGGAAGAAGGTTTATTGATGAACAGGATCACATGGCTTGAGATGCTGGACAAAAAAAGGGGGGGAAGAGATGCTGAGAGTGCCTGGGTTTTATGCCCTCTCTGGGCTTTTGAATTTGAGCTTGTATTCTGATTGGTTGTCAGACTCCCATGGGACCATGCAGGGGCAACTCTGTAGGTTGTCCTGAGTCCCAAGTTTGGTTGAGCCTTGCTGGGTGATGCTGTGATAAAAGGGCTTTGGGGTTCCTATTATGGCTCTGCCTGAAGGCGGTAGATCTTTATTATGTAGAATAGACTGGCCCAGGCCTTAATGACCCATTGACAAAGGGGGGGGGGGAGTTTTTGCCTTCCTTTTAGGGAAAATATTCTGCCCTTTTAATATTTCCTAAAAATATTTCATTTTTCTAGGAGAGGGGTGGGTGCTAACTTCCTACAGCAAATATATCCAACACAACATCTTCCTCCTATTTTCCCCACAATAACCACCCTGTGAGTGTGGGGGTTGGGCTGAGAGAGAATGATTGGCCCAAAGTCATCCAGCTGGCTGTCATGGCTGAAGCAAGACTTGAGCTTACAGTCTCCAACATTCTGGCATGGTGCCTTAACCACTACACCTTGAATTGTGCCTGGAATCCAACAGATAATCAGTGCATTTCAGGCTATATAGCATGTGGGCTAGATGAGCATAGCAAGGCTTGATACATGTGCTGCCACATTATGGAGCAGCTATAGCTTCTGAGTAATCTTGAAAGGCAGCTCCATATAGAGTTCATTGTAATAATCAACCTTGAAGGTGACCCAAGGCATAAGTGACCATCAATCTGGGAATGGGTCATACAAGCTGCACATGTTCAAAGACATTCTTGATCAGAACAGCCACTTGCTCCTAATTTTCAACATGTTTTAGAAATGTTTATTATATGAAGTATTTACCTCTCCAAATGGAGGAATACTTGGAATACAAAGAAAATAGTTTAGGGTGATTAGGGTTGATTAACTTGGAGTCAGCCGTATCTGTTCCAAATAAGTTATTTTTTTCATATGGATTTCCATAAACTTGGTTCTTGGACATTGGTTACAGGGCTTCTAAAAAGATTGGATAAACCAATTAAGTCAACTATAGGAATAAACTAAATTTGACTGCAATACTTAAATGCAACCTTTTAGCTTCGAAGCAATATGGATGAATATAGATGCTAATACTCCTGATATTTGGAGTTATAAGTCTCATCACTTTTAGCCACCATTACTAATGGTCAGAAATGAAGAAAATTTTACTTTAGCAATATCTGCAAAGCCTCAAATCAGAGATATATCAGATAATTGGGTCCATAAAGTGTGAGTTTCCATAGTGGTGTTATTTCTGAACTACTTGGAACAAAATGCCTCGCTGGAGAGACCATGACTTAATCCACAAATTCTTATTTTGATGTGTTTGATGCAAAAGCAAAGATGGCTGACTACCAGGGCTACCTTGACTTTGTAAATCTAAAATCCCAAGTGAAAAAGAAGACATTTCCACCCATTCCTTCTCCGAGCACACAGTGTTGGATTACATGACTCTTCAAGCACTTTTAAAATACATTTCAGATGCATCAAAACTGACTGGGATGGTATGATTTCCTTCCCACCTCCCGGCTACTTTATTTTCTCCTCCTGTGTTGGGAAATAAGCCTAAAACTTTGTTAATTTGCTGGCTCAATTCTGTTGGCTAATTGACACACATGTGTCTTTCTTCCCTCTCCGTGTCTGAATTAAGTATCTCATGTGAAAAGGGTTACTGAATGTTCCCCAAAGGAGTGACACAGTAGACAGCAAAACATACCTGAGTCACAAGGTCCTGGATGAGCCTTATGTTTAAATGTTTCCTGGAATTTCGGCCTGCCAATGAGTCTGTTGCAATATTTTGACTCTTGCTGTGGGATTTCTTCTCTCTCTTTTCAAACTAGCCTATTTCTGCCATAGTTATGGGGGGTTTGTGACCTAGAGGCATCTCATGGGATTATGTTCCATCCATGCTGTAGTCCATTTGCCAGGGTAAGGGAGGAATCTAAAGAGCTGAGTGAGCCAGTGCAAGTCCTGCCAGACCTCTCATATGTTTCCGTTTTGTTCTCACTGCAACAAGTTAGCTTGGCCAGATGGGATTGTCACTCCCATTTATCACTTGAGAGAGAAAGAAGGATCAGAAAAACATGTGCTTTAGTAGAAGAAAGAAAAATGCTGATGGCACCTTAGTGGGATTTGATTTGCACATTCTCCACAGACATGAACATGAGTTGCTTAAAGCATTTGAGTGCAAACAACACTCAGGAATTTCTGGATGATCTATTTTCTGGGGGGAAAAGAGGGATGAAATGGGATAAGCCTATTGTAATTGGATGGGCTTTTAATTGCCTAGTCTATGACCCACAACTCCTCCTCTTAGCACAGTTGAAATATTCAGTTTTGAATGCAAATCTAAGAAGCCAATTCTTCAGACAATGCTATTTTGTGTTCTAGGTTTCCCGTAAGCTGTGTTTTTGGAAGGTTGACCAAACAGATGAGAAAAGGAACTAGCTAACAGGGCATTGAGTTTGAACTGAAAAACCTAGATGTGCTTTGGATGGTTGTGGATCAGTTTGACATCCCAGTATACATTACAGAAACATTATTGTGGGAATTCACTTAGGAAGAAATAAGCTGGCCTGCCTTGAGTTCCTTATTTGTTTGTTTATTATGCAAATTTATATGGCCTCCCATCTTAATCAAATAACTTTGGGTAGCTATCAAGCATAAAATCGGGAACATATTTATGAAAACAATAGAAAAACTCAGCAAAAATGCTGGGTAAAAAATGTCTTTATCAACCAAAGTAAAAAAAAAACCAGCCACATTACAGGTTCCATTAACATTCTGGCCTTCTGAAAGGCCACCGGGGTTTAGGATATCCAAAATCAAGGGGAGGGGAAGACATGCCATCATGACAAAGAAAGCATGCCTGCTAAATTGCATGAGATGAGAGTTTTATCCAAGGGACCTTGAGCATGCTCATCCTGCGGGATCTGATAGGATGGGTGGAAATCCTCAGAGGCAGGTAGTCTCATATATCCTAGGCTGTATGCTGTGTGAGGCTTTATAGATGATAACTAGCACCTTGAATTGCATCCACAACTGCTGCCCAAAATGGATTTGTGCAAAGATACTCTTGATCATAGCTCCAACCTCCAACCTGCTCCTTGAGCAGGAGACAGGAGTCCAGAAGGACTTCCAGATTGCACACCAACTCTCCAGATCCAGGAAGCTCTGAAACCCACTTGTCTTGCTAAGATTGAGTCAGAGTTTATTCCTTGACATCCAAATCTTCCCAGTCTCTAGACATTTGTGAGCATCGACAGCATCATTTGGCAGCCCAAGTTAAGGTGTATAACTGAGTATTGTCAGCATGACAACTGGTGACTTTGCCTGTTAAATAGGAATGAGAAAAGGGTTGTACCTTGAAGCACGCCAACAATCACATCCAACCCTACTAATGCTGACTTGAAGAAAGAAGGAGACAGAGAGCCACTAAAAATGTGGTCTCCAAGTTCCAACCTCTGGAGCTGGTACAAAGGGCTACCATTGTTGATGATATTGAAAGCCACTGAGAAATCAAGAGGAGGGTGGTATCTTTTTGACAGTTTTTGTATACAGTATGGCATCTTGAATTGATAGCGTTAAGGCCCAGTGAGTTCCTGATGCATATTGATGGAGTCAGTCATTTCTTTTTCTTAGAGGAAATGTCATGAAAAGTAAGATTTTGTTCAGCATAAGAAAACCAAATGTCATGCTTGAGCTACATATATTCTTTTGAAGATCGAATGCTTCAGAAGTCTGACAGAAAAGCTGATAGCCTTGATTTCTTGACTTCCCAGTGATTTTGTTCTGGGAAAACTGTAGGCATTTTATAGATGTCTGCAAATTCATTTTGTGTTGTTGAGGGAGGAGTGGGGAGTAGGTAGAGGGGCTGATACCACAAACTGATCCTTATTCTTTTAAAAAGAGAGAAATGTTTTAAATGAAAATAATAATCCTCCATTTCATTTTGCATTAAAATAATTGCATATGTAATTTTGTTGAAAAGTTAAATTGCATTGTTCCTTTTCAATTCTAAGTTGTGCAATCTAGCTGAGGAATGCTTTCCTGGAATAGAAGAACATTGCTTTTGTATAGCCAAAAAAACCCAGGGGGTCCGATCCCAGACTACGAAATGGTTGCTAGCATCAGTGTGAGCTAGGCGGGGACCAATAATGGAGGAGGAAAAAAAGAAAAGAAAAGTCAACATATAACATAAGTCTTCATAAAAACTGTTCCAGTCCAGTGAACTTGGAGGCTGTACTTTCTCACAGCTTTGTCCATTACATATCCCGGAACTGGTCTTCTGCTTGGGAGGCAGACACAATAAATTTAAAATGTGGAACATTAAATGTGCATTCCTCCTCCTCCTCCTCCTCCTCACAATTTGCCAGTGTGACCTTTATTTTAATTATTTTTTTTCTCCAAATAATTCTTACTAAAAGATATTGCACGTCCAGCACGGCTAATCAAGGGATTAATGGCCACCCCTTCTCTGGCATAGAAGAAAAGCCATTCTTCTTACTTCCTTACTTACAAAAGGTCTGGTTCTATGACCCTGATAGTGGGAGGTCAAACCTGGAATGTTTATGGCAGTGCCTTCGCCTAGGTTGACACCATGAATCTGAAAATGATTACAGAGTGGCAGATGTTAGGACCACATGAATGAAGAACGTGAATTCCTAGACTGAACTGGCCATGCCAGAATCCTGTTCAATTATCTTTTCTTACTTAAAAGTATACACATAATTACACTTATTTTATTTTATGTTGAAATGCATCACTCTTTTGTATGATAAATTATCTTTATTCCTATATGGTATATTACACAATTTAAATAGATTAGCCCACCATTGTCCAAAAGAATAATTAAGTCCAAGTCTCTAAAATTACAAAGCTGTCAATACAGGAGAATATTTGTAGCTCAGGGTTGAAATGAGGGGTCCTTGGTACTCTGAGCTTGGTTGTTTTCTTGAAGACATTTCATTACCCAAACCATCAGTGCTAGTAAGGAGTGAGGTTTGTTCTCAGTTTATATTCCAATGGCTTGCCCTGTCAGTGTTGGTGGGGGTAATCCTAGAGCAGGGGTGTTCAAACTTGGCAACTTTAAGACTTGTGGACTTCAACTCCCAGAATTCCCCAGCAGAGCTGGCTGGGGAATTCTGGGAGTTGAAGTCCACAAGTCTTAAAGTTGCCAAGTTTGAACACCCCTGTCCTAGAGGTTCTAAGAGGTTGGGCTGTTTACTGTTGGCTTTTTTTGGGCAGTTCCTTGATTGGGGTATTGTTTACTGCACTGTTGGTCTGATGTTAATCTTGGCATTAATCTATGCTCATCTGGATGCCTGCGGGGAGGTGTTTTGGTCTTTTTGTTCCCTTTTTGACTTGTTGATTGTCTCTTTTGCACAGTATGTAGATGCTGTTTATGTCTATATGTCTATTGATGGCTAATTTGTCAGAGTGCCAGGCTTCTAGTAATTCCCCAGCATTTTTAGCCTTGGCTTGGTTTAGGTTGGTTATACTGTAGTTTCTCAGTTGAAACTATGGTTACATCAGTCCACCAGTGACGTGCTGTGAGCTTTACGGCTGGTGAGGCTGGTGATGTCATCAGCGTGAGCCACGGTCCCCTTCATGTTGACTCAGGAGTCAGGAAGGAGGGGAATTCCCCTCCTTCCTGACTCCTGAGTCAACATGAAGGGGACGCTCCACGGGACCGCGGCTCACGCTCCGCGATCCCTCCAGCCTCCCTCCTGCACACGTCCCATTCCCCACCTTCCTAAGTCAACATGAAGGGAGCGTGCTCCGCGGGACCGTGGCTCACGCTGCGTGATCCCTTCTCCACGATCCCTCCAGCCTCCCTCCTGCGCACTTCCCATTCCCCGCCTTCCTAAGTCAACATGAAGGGGACCACGGAGCGTGCGCGGCTCACGCGGTCCCCTTCATGTTGACTTAGGAAGGTGAGGAATGGGGCGGGCGCAGGAGGGAGGCTGAGGCTAGAGGAGCCTCCTGCACACGTGGTCCCATTCCCCTCCTTCCTGACTCCTGAGTCAATATGAAGGGGACCACGGAGCGCTCCCATTCCCTACCACGTGTGCAGAAGGCTCCTCAGCGCCTTTTCCCTTTTTTTTATTTTCATGATGAGAGCGGTGCAACTCTGCCTCCCCTGCCTCCCCTGACCGCACGTCCCTGCTGTCCACATGTTGTGAAATTAAAGAGCTTTCATTATGTCTTCCGATTATTAGTTGGTGTTCATGGATGTGTTCTGCCAGTCTTCTGCCTGTTTGTTCCACGTAGTGGCTGTTGCAGTCATTACACATGTTGTAAATGACTCCTGGGTCCCCCCCCCCCCCCGACTGCTGAGTCTAATGGTTTGGTTGAAGTGCTTTTTAGATGGCTTGTGTGCTATGATGATTCCAGGTGGTAGTAATAGTCTGTTAGTGGTTTCTGAGATGTTCTTAATGTATGGCGGTATTGTTCTTTTTAGGACTTGTGTGTGTTGTGCTGTATTGGGTTGAGTGGTCAGGCACTTTTTGATAAAGTTGTGCAGATATTCATTTTGTTGGAAGATGTTGTATACAGATGTTCTGTTTCCTTTTTCTGCTATTCATGTTCGCTACAGTGCATTTGTGGTCACCTAAATGAAGTTCTTAGGCAGCTTTTCTTGTGACACGGTTGTTGCTACACCAAGGGAAAATCCATTGCATCATTCATACTACATCACTATATCCAAACCACCAAAGCAGGAAGAAAGGAGTACTCAATAATATACAAAAATATGCAGAAGTGAAATCAGGAAGGCTAAGGCTTAGATGAATTAAGGCTTTCTAGAAATGCAAAAAAAAGAAGGTTATTTTGATATGTCTGGAACTAGAGGAAAGTCAAGGAAATGGTTGGTTCATTAGTTGGAAAATACGGAAAGATGGTAAAGATTAACAGGAAGAAAGTTGAAATGCTTAATTTCTATCTTGCACCTGCTACTTCTCAAAAGGAAAAAGTATTTGGACAGATCAGAAGCAAAAATGAGAAACAAAAAATGCAGATCAAAATAGTAAGGAATTGGTAAGAGGAACCTTGGTTGTCTGAAACAATTTAATCTTCTGGGCCAGATGGATTACATTCCAGTATTAAAAAGAAATGGTGAATGTCTTCTTAGAGCCAGTGATTGAAAAGTTTAAGAAATCCTGGAGTACAGTAGAAACACCAAAAGAGAGTAAACATTTTAATATTTTAAAAAGCGGAGAACTGCACCCAATTACAAATCTATCAGATAGGCATTAATACCTGGGAAAAACCCTAGAAAAATAATCAAGAAATGGGTTTGCAAGCATTTAGAGACAAATAGGGTGATTACCAGAAGCTAGCATGGTTTGTTGAATACAGATCATGCCAGACAAATCTTCCCGCTTTCTTTGACAATGTAGCTAGATTGATGGACAAAGGATATGTAGATGTAGCAAACTGATTTTAGAAAGGCCTTTGATAAAAATTGTCCACAGCATCCTTCTTGATAAACTAGGACATATGTGATGAATGGTCCCATCCCAGAGAGTTTCCCAGTTAGCTAAACAATATTAGCCAAGACAGGTGTCCCTTCCAGTGATTCTGATTCAAGAAGTAGTAGAATTAATTCCTTTTCTTTGGAAGCAATATCAAGAGGCAGGGGGGAAAAAACCACAGCAAGCCCTTCGTTGATGTAAGCCACCAGTTTTCAGGAAATGCCATTAGCTCCATTACGGACTTGTATAGTTTATCAGTAATATCTCTAGATCTCTCTATGTAATTATAGGGCAATGTATTTTCAGGTTTTAATATTGTTTAATATGCCTTATACCAGATCAGATCTGATCCATTTTATTTCTGCTAAGTGGCAATAATTCTTAGTCAAAAGTCTCCCCATTATCTGCTTTACATTCCAGTGATTGAAGAAGTTGAGGACTGAACCTCGATGCATGTATGCAAACAATACATGCTGCCAAGGAATTAAAATGCTATGTAAATTCAGGTTAATCCCACCTATCATCCTTTTGGGCAAATCTTCAGAAGTGAACTGGGCCCTCTAATGTTCTCCTGCTGAATAAAATAAGCGATTGGCAACATGTAAATCTTTTTGACTGAATAGCGCAATGGACATAAAATTTTACCACAATTGCGCTCATTAGAGCCAAAAAAAAAAAAAAAAGGAATGGAGTGGGTTGGCAATATCATCCAGATCTTTAGTTTAAAAAAAACAATGAACATTTTATTCCAGACTAAACACTTATGGAAGCAACGAAAGTAAGCGAATACATCCTGCATTACAACAACCATATGAGCTCCACAGCTTTTAGCTAAATGCAGACATTACTCTGAGTGTCACAGTGAAAAACAAAACCTATAAAGTTTATTTGGCAGCTGAAGAAAAAGAAAACCTGCAGCGATGGGATATAGATATTTTTGACTCCTTCCCCTGTATTCTGATTGATGGCTTTTGCTTTGCTTAAGTTTTTTTTTTCTAGAAGGGCAACTGGAAAGCTTGATGGCAGTGAGGTTCCTTTTATAGTATTCCAAAGTATAATCATCTACAGGGGGACCAAACCTAGGCTGATTTTATGCAATTAGGTTTGGCTCCAACCCCAGAGGTGTCTTCAGTTTCACAGTGTTATATTCCACATTGTTTCAATAGTTCTTAAAGTGAAAAGGAGGATCTAAGATGGCTGGTGATAACTTAAGTAAAATAATGTCTTAAGCTATATGATTTCAGACACATTCTAGTGAAGCAAAAGAAAATAATGATTGTATTACACAGGTCAAAACATTGCCATGTAGGAAATAAAATGTAAGCACTAATATCCCTCGCTTACATTACTGTTGTGGTAATCCTCAATCCTTAGACTTATGACAAAGGATCCTTTTCTTTATGTGGAAGAATTCATGCTTGCCTCAACTCCATACGCAAATGAACTGGGATTCAAAGTGGCTCAATTTATGTGATAATTCTGTTTTTCATTTAGAGAAAAGAATTAATTTGAATTGGAAACCCACAATATCAGACAAGGCCAGTGGTGTGTAGCTTCAGATCAGAAGGCATTCATTGACATTCAACAATAACTTCTGAATAATTTATTCATTTTCATTTACATGCACGATCACTCATCTGATTTTGAATTTTTTTTTAAAGTGAAGTATAACAGGATTTTTTTAAAAAAAATATTGAGTCACAAATTAATGATTAATGATTTGTTTTATATTCCTCCAGATAAATGATGGTAGGGAAGCTATAGAGATGGGAGAAAGAAGGACATCTCAAAAGTACAAAAAACCCCAAATTTGTTAGATCATTCATTTTAATATATATATCTTAAGGGGATTGATAATGAACATTTATATAACATAATATGATCAGAACATTTGTTTGATTAAAATAAATGTTTCTCTGGACTGTGAAGAGTTTCTCCAGATAAGGCCATCTGTGTATGAGCCTATATTATCAATGCTTTTTCTTTTACTGATTTCCTTATCTAAATGCCACAGGAACTAACTCCAGACATAACATTTCTGAGATCATGCAGACTAACAAAGACTTGGATTCATAATTCATAAAGTCAAAGCTGATAAGATTTGTAAGTATGTTCAATGAACATGAGGCTGTGCAGTCATTACTGATGGCAGCAATTTTTTCAACTCATGCCTCCCTCCAGAAATGGTTAATTTGCAACTAGACAACTAGATTATAGCACATGGGAACAGATTCAAGAAACCATATACTTCAGTTGTCACGTATGAATTACACTGATTTGAATGGATTCATATATCTGCTAAGTGGCAGGTGGAATAGCAAAAAGTATAAACTAGTCAAGTTTGATTTCTTTCATAATCTCAAACAAATATCTTTACCTCTGATGAAAATGTACTCATGACTAGCACTAAATCACTGAACCTTTAACCTACAAACGATGGCCTATTATCTCAGAGGGAAGGGAAGTTTCTTTTAAACTTTGTCCCATCCAATGGTGGCCAGCCAACTGCCTTGATCTGGGGTTCAGTGAAAGTACTATACAACGGCAGATTTGGATACTCAAAAAATGGGAGTCAGTCAGGACAAAATAGAGCAGCTGTCATATCTGGAATTCATGTATGTGACTCCAAAGAAATGTGATATAAGCATGCACTAAAAGTACAGCCAAGATGAACTGAAAGCAACTTGCTAATCAGTCCTAAGTTGCTTCTCAATAACTGCAATTATTTACATATTTATGTACGCATCTTCCTTCTCTTCAGCAGGGCACCAGCCCCTGGACAGGGATTTCTGGTTGTGATGGTCCCAGGTCTATGAACACACAGAACTAGTCTACGTGATATCCAAAGATCATGACGATGGAATATCGTGGAAAAGATCTCAGTGGTGTCATTTCTCAGTGCAAAACACATTACACAGCCCGTATAATATCTTTTGCAATTCAAAGATCGAGATACTCCACATAGTTATCTATGACTGAAAACGATCTTCAGGAAAACATAAACAAATCCATAGTTGCTACAAATATGTGGTTGCTTCTCTGCTTTCTCGTTCTTTAGCTTGTGCCACTGCCACATTAATGCACTGTAGCCACTCCTCGGCATTTTTTTCATCTTTGGCCTTGAAGACATACGTCTTATTGTCCGTGAAGATTTCAAAGGCCCGAGGAAGACTGCGATCTCGGCGTTTCTTGGCTACCACTTTGACACTCTGGACTTTACTCAGTTCAATGGGACAATCATCTGGATCATCTTTCTGAAAGAGCAATGGAGAAGGAAACAGAGGTTAATATCTCTTCAGAAAAATTGCATTGTTAATAGTTATTAATCCTTTTGTTCAGTCTAACTGCTGTCATCCCAGCTTCATGTAGATAAGAAGCTAGTTCAATACAATACAATACAATAGCAGAGTTGGAAGGGACCTTGGAGGTCTTCTAGTCCAACCCCCTGCCTAGGCAGGAAACCCTATACCGTTTCAGACAGATGACTATCCAACATCTTCTTAAAGACTTCCAGTGTTGGGGCATTCACAACTTCTGGAGGCAAGCTGTTCCACTGATTAATTGTTCTAACTGTCAGGAAGTTTCTCCTCAGTTCTAAGTTGCTTCTCTCCTTGATTAGTTTCCACCCATTTCTTCTTGTTCTACCCTCAGGTACCTTGGAGAATAGTTTGACTCCCTCTTCTTGGTGGCAACCCCTGAGATATTGGAACAATGCTATCATGTCTCCCCTAGTCCTTCTTTCCCTTAAGCTAAACATACCCAGTTCCTGCAACCGTTCTTCATATGTTTTAGTCTCCAGTCCCCTAATCATCTTTGTTGCTCTTCTCTGCACTCTTTCTAGAGTCTCCACATCTTTTTTACATCGTGGTGACCAAAACTGGATGCAGTATTCCAAGTGTGACCTTACCAAGGCATTATAAAGTGGTATTAATGTTACTGTGAAAGACAGAAATTGGTGAATGTCGACATTCACCGGTGAATGTCGACATTCACATAGTCGCTTGGTGTATGTCCGAAATATTTGCTAAATACCCTTATTTATGACTTACACTAAATACCTAACCCTAACCCTAACCCTAACCCTACGTATTTGGTATGTGTTGACATTCACCGGTGAATGTCGACATTCACCAATTTCTGTCTTTCACAGTAACATTAACACTTCACGTGATCTTGATTCTATCCCTCTGTTGATGCAGCCTAGAACTGTGTTGGCTTTTTGGGCAGCTGCTGCACACTGCTGGCTCATATTTAAATGGTTGTCCACTAGGACTCCAAGATCCCTTTCACAGTTACTACTGTTCAACTGCCATTCATGCTCTGAGATATCCACAGCAACAGATTATGCTAAAATAATCACTCATGTTCAGTGTTGCCATGATTGAAATTCCACCAGAGTGCGCTTACTTCCTGATCTCTGATGCAAATATATGTACTTTTCAGTATTTGCGCTATGGTGTCATGGCCTGTTATACGCCAGCCCCTCCAGCAGCCGAATCAGATGAGGAGAAGGCATGGGAGTCAGGGCCACCTCATCAAGGCAACCTGAGAGCTCCAAGGGGGAAGAGGGAATGGAGCTGTCAGAGATAGAGACAGAGGCAGAGCCTGGCTTGTCCATCAGCCCTCAGATGGAGAGTCAACAGCCCCCAGGTCTGGAGGTGGCTGATGAGGAAGAAAAGGAAGAGCTGGGTCCAGTGCCTGACGTGCAGATGTGCAGAAGGCAGAGGAGAGGAAAGCAGTGGAAATCTATGGGCCAATCCTTGGGACGGAAGAGCCACTGCTTCTAGCCAACCCTAGCTCAGGGGATAAAAGGCAGGGGGGGAAGATGAATAGGTATCACAGACAACTATTCATCTTCCTTCTGGACAGACAGTAGCCTACTGTGAGAGGGAGTTTTTGACGGGGTTGCTAGCGCTCCTAATAAAGGAATCATTTATTTAACTATAGAGGGTTTGTCGTGTTTGGGAGCCCGGTCAGCCGGGTCAGAACACACGACATCACAATGCACAATTAATAATTTGTCCCCCGCCTCATCTTGTCCTTACTTGTCCTCACTATCTATGCTCCAAGATGCTTAGGTGAAATATGAAACAGCAATTCCAGTATTCGTATTAAACATTAGCTAATATTAGTTTCTGCAATGCTCTTTATACTTCTACATGAGCAAGAACAAAGAGAAAGCAATGTACTGTGGTACCGGGACTGTTGTGAGTATCAGGTTGAGGTTGACCTTCATCTCTGGAATTTAACTAGGCTGATTTAGGAGTGGTCATTGCCTGTCTCTGAAAGTAAAAATGCTCTCTGTGTAGCTTTGAGTTGCTAGAATAAAAAGTGCAGTTTAGATCTAATGAATACATAAAATAATGGTACTACTGTATAGGCTCAACTTACCATGTATGAAAAAAATCTCTGAAACACTTAATTTCTTTCACTGGAGCTGGGTTTTTTTTTAGGAATTGGTGCTTACTAAGATATCAATATGTATGGTTCCCCCCCTCTTTCAGTATTAGTGCACATGTTACAATACTCCTCTAAATGAAGCCAGAGATGTTGGATTTGGCCAATTTTCTCACTAGGTTTTAAATACTTTTAATGCATGTGAAAGATGCCCATCTGATAATCCTGAACTAAGAAGTGTTCTGTTTGTTCTCATAGTCAGTCTGGCACAGAAACATATTCAGCTGGCTCTAATTCCAGCCACCTGTCATGGGCTCATTCCTCATTGCCATTTAACGCTGTTAAAATAAATAGCAATAACACTAACAATAGCCCTTGGACTTACATACCACTTCATAGTGCTTTACGGCACTCCCTAAGCGGTCAGCGTATTGTCCCCAACAATCTGGGTCCTCATTTTATGACCTCAGAAGGACGGAAAGCTGAATCAACCTTGAGCCAGCCAGGATCGAACTCCAGACTCTGGGCAGAGTGAGCCTGCACAGAGTCAGCCTGCACCATTGCATTCTAACCATTGTGCCACCACAGCTCCATATTTTACCAAATAAATGTTGGTAGAGAGGAAAGCAGGGAGAAGAACTGAGATCCAGTGTTAATTTACCAATGTCTTAATGCTCCACACAATGAATTTTACGTAAGATGGGCATCCTACTTTTTCCTCCTCTATGGATGTTCCTGCTATTTTACCCATAGTTCTTGTTCATACACTCTCCAGAAAACCCTCCTTGTCAGTCATGCTTGCTAGTGCACAAACATTTGGGTCAAAAGCTGCAGTTTCAAGAAAAACAAAGTCATTGTCTTTTAGGTCTGCCTGGAGCCTCATTAGCTTTTTCACTACAGCAACACTGACAAGATTTCATTACACTGGCAACATATTTTCCTTTAACCAGTGGTTGTATAAAAGAAAAAAAGGAGGAGAAAGAGGGAATGAAATTGGCAGTGTTCCAAGTTCCAATTTAGACAGAATGCATAGAGCAGGGGTGTCCAAACTTGGCAACTTTAAGACTTGTGAACTTCAACTCCCAGAATTCCCCAGAAGTCCACAAGTCTTAAAGTTGCCAAGTTTGGACATCCCTGGCGTAGAGCCTCACTTGCTACTCCTCTAGCTGTAGCTTATTTTCCTTAGTCTTTTATGCCAATTCGTTCAGAAGACTCCCAGCAACTTAAAATAGTGAACCCAGCAGTGGTGGGATTCAAATTTTTTTACTAGCGGTTCTGTGGGTGTGGCATGACTTGGTGGCCGTGGCTTGGTGGACGTAGCAGGGGAAGGATACTGTAAAATCTCCATTCTCACCCCACTTCAGGGAAGAGTTACTGCAAAATTCCCATTTCCTCCCAATCAACTTGGACTCGGGAGGCAGAGAATAGATGGGGGCGGGGACAGTCAGAGGTGGTATTTACTGGTTCTCTGAACTCAACATTTCCACTACCAGTTCTCCAGAACTGGTCAGAACCTGTTGAATACCACTTCTGGTACCCACCAATCAGATTAAGTAATATAAGCCAAGGATACGTCAATTGTTCCTATTCCATCACACCAATGTGCCGAGCAACCATATGTTAACTTGCAAGCTAGACTCCCGGTTAGAAATCTACCGTGGCTAGAAAAAAAAAAGAGTACTGTACATTTGGATTAAGATCAGGTTTTGCTTGTAACATTTTGCCCTAAATGTGCCAAAACTGAACAGTTCTGCCCTTATCATACATGATGGAGCTACTGCTAAGATTGGTAACCCAGATTATCTTTACTCTTTTTTAAAAATGGCTTTGGAAAACAAAGCAGTATAATTTTTTAAGGACCAATTGGATCCACAGCTGTGAAACAATACTGATGGATGGATGGATTTCATTTAGGAAATATTATTATGTCTTACATTTGTAGTGCATGCTAAAGAGTCATCACCATTTTTCAGAGTTGGGGAATGTCCAAAGTTTTTAAAAAGTGGTGGTTTTTTTCCCTCTTCAACTTACAGATTTTCCTTTGTGAAAGAGAAGTTGATTGCCAGCAAGTGTAAAATAGCGAGTCTTCCATTTTTTAATGAATTTCCATCGGATCTGCTTTTCTTTCAACCTGCCTTCAATCAGTGGCTGGCCATCTTGGTTCACAACTGTGAATATTTAAAAATATTACCGAACACCCTATTTTAGAAATAAGTTGTCCCCCACGCCACCCCCATGGCATCTTTGTAAGACACAGATTCAATTTCCCCTTAATAAATTGGAATCACAAAAAAAAAAACCTGTTACTCCTTCTAAAAAAAAAAATCAAGTCAGGAGTACGTATTCATCATTTTTTTATAAAGTTTATTGCAACTCTGGAGACAAGTTGTAATAAATTCCACTCGTGTTTACATTTACTGATTGCCATTCATCTCTCAATAGGAGAATAGAGAAGAAATACTGAGAATTGGTTTGGACACGTAGATATGTACATTTACTCTAGTATTTCTTTTTACATTGAAAAGAAATAATTCTAAGAAATGGGTAAAATTCCTACTTTTATTTTCTTTAGTTTGGCAAAAGCTGATTGTTTCCAGCCAATCTTGTGCAAGAACAGATAGAGGAGGAGATTTGCAGCAGGACATACTGTTAAATTTAGTCAGAGCTTTGAAAAGAGGTTCATTGTAATGAAGTCCAAGTGCATTTTCTTGAATAATACTTACTATTCTTCTGCAAACCGTTAGTATATCACAAAGAACTGATGAAGCCCCAGAGTTCTAATTTTTTTTAAAAAACTTTCAGGGTGCATAGTTAGGTAAATACAAGGTTGAGTAGTGATGCTGACTTCAAAAGCTAGATAAGATGCCAGAAAGTATGTGGCACTGATTAAAATGGAAAAGTTTAAAGGTCACAAACACAATACTATGAGTATTCCAAATATTTCTTTCTGAAGGAATTCTTATTTTCTTTGCAATTAAGCTGTCTAAACATGTAGTTTCGTACAGTAACCCTGTAACCTCTCTGTTGTAGAACTTCATTTCTTAAATAGAAGCAGCCTCTTTTTTTTTTACAGGATTTCAGACACCAAGTGAAGACTTTGGTTCAGAGCTATTAGTGTGCTTCCTATCCGAAGATTAAAGTTACTGGCACTACATTTCATTACGCAGATAAAAGCAAAAATGATTTCCAGATATGTTCATTCAGCAAAGTATTGCATTGTCAATAGGGATGCAAAAGCTTCTGACTATGCAAAAAGTTATGTACTTTAAATGCATTATGTAAAAACAAATCAATTTAACAATGTCACTCACTTTGAATTGTTAGGTCCGTTATGACAGCGAGCCTTAATGAGGCATCAAGATATTTTAGCTATGTCAGAATTTATTATTTATTTGATGGCCAGGGCAATTTTTGTCACCTGGAAAATTCCATGCAGTAATGTCAAATAAGTGTATAGTTATTATATCTATATATAAGGTAAAGGTAAAGGTTTCCCTCGCACATATGTGCTAGTCATTCCCGACTCTAGGGGGCGATGCTCATCTCCAATTCAAAGCCGAAGATCCAGTGCTGTCCAAAGACGTCTCCGTGGTTATGTGGCCAGCATGACTAAACACCGAAGGCACACAGAATGCTGTTACCTTCCCACCAAAGGTGGTTCCTATTTTTCTAGGAACATTTTTATGTGCTTTCGAACTGCTAGGTTGGCAGAATCTGGGAGAAGTAATGGGAGCTCACCTCGTTACGCAGTGCTAGGGATTCAAACTGCTGAACTGCCGACCTTCCTGATCAACAAGCTCAGCGTCTTAGCCACTGAGCCACCGCGTCCCTTCAATCTATATAGTATACATATCCTTATCAAACTGCAATAGAAACTGCAATATCAGATCAACAAAAAGAAAAAAAAAATCTTGAATCACACTTTGCTCTGGAACATCATCCTGCAATTTTCTTGGCAAAAGAAAATTGTACTTGGCACAAGTGTAGTGGTGGTTTACTACTTCCAATAGTTTGCCAGGATTTCTTTTTCTTTTTTAAAATTTCCCAGCCTAACAGACAGTTCTGAGATTTCCTAGTAGTGTCTTATCCAAATAATAAACAGACTTAATTCTGTTTAGCTTGTAAGTACAGTGAAGGCTGGCCAGATTACATCCCTGTTGTGTCTTAGCAACAGTACGGAAGTGCTGTCACTGCTTGCTTTGGGATATTTTTCAACTTCCTGATTTAACTTAGAATACAGGGATGTCCTGAAAGTCTCCATCCAGGTCCAGCACTGCTGCTTAGCTGGATCAAGAACAGCCAGGCTTCCCAACCCTTGTTTGCTCAAGCAAGAGGAGTCTTCAGATTGTGTAGGTTCTGGAGCAGCAGTCTTTAAAAGTGCTAATATCGGACCTTGGAGATGACTGGGCCGTGGGACTGTCATAAGATTTAGCCAATTTTACTTTTCTAAATTTTAATTTTGGATTCTGTAATGCCTATAATTACTGTATTGCCAACCCTGGGATAGTTTCTGGTTATGTTTATTTCATACCAGTGGAGGATTTCCACCTCGGTAGGGATGGGAAGGCCTGGAAAAAAACAGAAAAAAAACCTGTTCCCCCCCCCCCCAATTTTTTGGTTTTCTTCCCAGGCCTTCCCATCTTTGCTCCTGGGCCAATTACAATGTGGAGGATATTTTAATTGAGGCTGTACCAAAAACAGGGGTGTCCATAAGCTGTTACGGGCATCAAAAAAGCCAATATGTGATTATAATTGTGCAGTGGACGCCCTATTTCCAAGATGCGCCTAGGAAAGGAGTGGGGCAACTCTTCAATCACAGCTGCCAGGTTGATTTTTTTTAATCCCTTTCTCTTTTGGATACCCATGAGCAGAAAGGAAGAATTAATCACACTCATGAGCTGGAGTTTCCATTGTACTGGCCCTTTTAGCAGCCATTATTTAGGAAAATGTACAGGTAGTCCTTGACTTAGAACAGTTCATTTAGTGACTGTACAAAATGTCAATGGCACTGAAAAAAGTGACATGACCATTTCCACACTTACGACCATTGTGCCGTTGTCATGGTCACACGATCAACATTCAGACACTTGGCAACTGACTCATATTTATGACGGTCATAATGCTCATATTTATTATGACCAGGATGCCCAAATACCAGGGGTTGTAACACAAATACATACCCATTTCCCTGGCTCAGCTGATAAGGAGGAGAGCCTGTGGCTTAGTGGCTAATATAACTGCCTAATATGTAATACAGCCCAGGTTCAAATCCCAGTAAGGGTATGGCTAGCTGTTGAGAGCTAAATAGCTTGAAATAGATCTATACTAGTCTCCCTTTATTTATTTATCAGCACAAATACAACACAAACATAGCAAAGGCAACATTAAAAATAAAAAAAATATGGTTTTCTGCCTGGATGGTCTTCTGTAATGAACCGAAGGACAGAAAGGGGGAGTAGTGAGCTCCCTCCCATATTTGGGCATACCAGGGGTTGTAACACAAATACATATACATATACGTGTGCGCGCGCGCACACACACACACACACACATATATATATATGCTGGTCTTGTTGTATTCGGGTCTTTTCCCATGTAAGATTGAGATTGTCTTGGCAACATTTCCGCGAGGTCTCACTTGCCATCTTCAGGCTGGGTTTTGGGATACACACACACACACACACACACACACACACACACACCCTAAACTCATGTTTATGTGGAAAGGATTAAGGAGAGTAAATGTTTAAGTATTTGTCTAACTGGACAGTAAACATTTCCCCCACATACATTACTTTTGGGGAAATCTTTCTGCAATATCAGAAATGTCAACAAAAATAGAAATAAATATAGTGACTTTTCATGTACCACACCCTTGCCAAAGGTCCTTCATTCATCAGGATTTGGGTATATAAAGCACAGAAAATTAAGACTCTTGTGATGAAAAGCTGACATGGCAGAATGTACTATACCATTTCAGACTGCAAATGAATCCAGATTTGAGAAATTTTTAAATGTTCTTCAACTGAAATCGATACAAACTGAAGCAAGCATATGAGGAAAGAAATTTTCATCTCTTCAACATTTATATGTAAGGATTTTTAAAATTATGAAAAGCTTTTATAAATTATATCTGTAATCTTAAAAGGTGTCTTGATCAGACACATCAACCTAAAGTTTCCACAATAATATAATGGTATCTTTTAAACTCTCAGCAATAATGGAGAAATCTGGCTTAAATGTTGAATCAGGACAACAAAATTGGATTTAAGTATGTATGTATGTATGTATGTATGTATGTATGTATGTATGTATGTATGTATGTATGTATGTATGTATGTATTTAGCCTAAAGTTGAGTTGCTGTCTACAAACACAAATCTGAAACAATAGGCAGAACATAATGCATTGTCTTTTAGTTTTAGAGGTTACTGTAGGCCAGCCTGAAATTATGATATAACAATAAACTTAAGTTTGTATAACAGGACTATTAGTTTCCAAGCTAGTGTTTTAAAAAAAAATATGACACAAATTGTGGGAGATGTTGAAACATTCAAAACTTTTACAAAGTATTTATACTTTTAAATGGATAGAGAAAGAAGTGAGTTCTACTCTACTCTTATAGGACTGATTCCAGATATTATTATGAGCTGCATGAACCATTGTATTCATAGCAGACCTATTAAAACAAAGTCCAGATGATCAGAATCGTTGACAATTTTAATTCTTTTCTTCACTTAGTGGTTATCTGGACTTTTGTAGTTGAGATCTGATAGTCCTCATTTGTACGGGAAGAAAATTATAGAGAACAGGGAATATCTTTTTGACCATCTTAAAATACCTTTTGTATCTTCTCCAAAATGCAGGAGACATTGAGCAAGGAGCCCAGCATTTCAAAAGGTGCCTGAAGAAATGATCAAGGAAACAGAATGTCCTGAAACATTTTTTAATCAGCTCTGTAATCCTTGACACCATTCCCATAAAGCCTCCAGCTTCACAATTTCACTGAACCAATTCTTTCCCTTTAAGCTTTTGCAAATTAGGTAGAATAGCATCAGTGGATTTATTGGAAGGTCGAACTAGCATTAATGAAAGCAATATCAGTTCTTAGCTGCCTGTGCTTTGATCCCATGACAGATATATCCATAAGGCTATTTCAGAAAATAGACTTGCAGAAAACTCTACCATGACTCATGCATTGCTGTCTACACAACAAATGGATGAAAGATGGGGGGAAAAATCCATTACCCCTGCAAATACGTTCTGTGATTATTGACTCTGCTCTCTTGGAGCCATCATTCCTTTCTTTAGGCCTGATTGTAAGATAAAGATAAAATCTCCTTCAAGTTCATCCTGGCTCTTGTACTGTAGCTATGTTCATGTAGTTTTCTTGGCAACAATATAGAAAGAGCTTCCTTTTGCTGCCTTCTGGTGGTTTTTTTAAAAAATTTTTTCCCTCAGAACAGGTTATAGCCGTAACATTTCTGCATGGTCTTCCATCCAATGCTAATTTTGTCCAACTTTCCTTTGCTTCTTGAAATCAATCAATTTTGTCACATCATGACACGTCCTTGATTTGAACTCACTGCAAATTAAAGCATTCTGTACGATGAGATTATGGAGTCCTTAATGTTAAGCTTGGTGATTTGTTTGCAGATGTTTCCTTACCTGACTAACTTAGAAAGCACCAAAGACTCAACAGTTCAACACCTGAGCTACATAAACTCTCTTCGAATGATAAGATTACACAAGAAGAGGTTTAAAGAATAAAAAATTGCTGCTTAAAATATTACAAATCATGTTTGGGCAGTCCACTGTTCAAAGCTACTTCAGTCCCGGAAAGCATGTTTTGTAGTTTAAAAAAACCCAGTAAAGTTGTCTTAGAATGAGTCTTGGCTCATGGTCACTAGCCAGATATCCAGGCAGCATTCCTGGTAAAAATATGGAAGAATTTTGCCATAGTCTTCATCAAGGATGACCCTGTTTCACTTCTCAATCTAGAGCATGATCTTGATGTTTCTGGTGGACTCTCCTCTTGTTCTGAACCTGCTTAGATTATTTTTTTGATGAAACGAAGGACTAGGGGAGACATGCTAGCAGTGTTCCAATATCTCAGGGGCTGCCACAAAGAGGGAGTCAAACTATTCTCCAAGGCACCTGGGGGTAGAACAAGAAGCAATGGGTGGACACTAATCAAGGAGAGAAGCCTGGACTCGCCTGGACTACTGCAACGCTCTCTACATGGGGCTGCCCTTGAAGAGCACCTGGAGGCTTCAGCTGGTCCAGAATGCGGCCGCGTGGGTTGTCATGGGGGTACCTAGGTGCTCCCATGTTACACCTCTTTTAGGCGGCCTGCACTGGTTGCCAGTTGTTTTCCGGGTGCGATTCAAGGTATTAATTATGACCTTTAAAGCGCTCCATGGCTTAGGCCCAGGGTTCCTGCGAGACCACCTACTGCCACCAGTAGCCTCCCACCGTCCAGTACGATCCCACAGAGTTGGCCTCCTCAGGGTGCTGTCAGCCAGACAGTGTCGGCTGGTGACCCCCAGGGAAGAGCCTTCTCTGTGGGAGTGCCTTCCCTCTGAAATGAGCTGCCCCCGGAGCTTCGCATAATCCCTGACCTCCGGTCCTTCCGACGCACCCTAAAAAGTTGGCTTTTCCAGCAAGCCGGCCTGGCCTGTTAATTTTAACTTATTTTAAATGTATTGTCTTATAAATTCGGTTTGGTTTTTTTGGATATGTATTTAACTTCTTTTTAACTTTTGGGATGTGTGTTTTTTAATGTTGTACGCCGCCCTGAGTTCTTTGGGAGAAGGGCGGCATATAAATCCAATCAAAACAAAACAAACAAAACAAGAAGCAACCTAGAACTCATGGGAACTTTCCTGACAATTAGGACAATTAATCAGTGGAACAACTTGCCTCCAGAAGTTGTGAATGCTCCAACATTGGAAGTTTTAAAGAAGAGATTAGAGAACCATTTGTCTGAAGTGGTCTGGGTTTCCTGCCCAAGCAGGGGGTTGAACTAGAAGGCCTCCAAGGTCCCTTCCAACTATTCTATTCTATTCTATTCTATTCTATTCTATTCTATTCTATTCTATTCTATTCTATTCTATTCCATTCCATTCCATTCCATTCCATTCTTCTGTTTCCCCCAAGCCCAACTTTGGATCGAACTGTATAATTAATTTAGATCACATAGTTTTTACTTATTTTCACATTTACAATATGTTCACTAAGCCATTATATATTAGCTTGGTGCCCTCTGAGCTTAGTTGTTTTTTTTTTGCAGATGTTTCATTACCCAACAAGGCAACACCACCAATGTTAGTCTAACACTGATGATATTACCTAGTTTGAGTAATGAAACGTCTGCAAGAAAACAATCAAGCTCAGAGAGCACCAAGGACCCCTCATTTCAACCCTGAGCTACAAATATTAGCCTTCATTGGTACCACTATATCAGGAGTGTCCAAACTTGGGAACTTTAAGACTTGTGGACTTCAACTCCCAGAATTCCCCAGCCAGGCTGGCTGGGGAATTCTGGGAGTTGAAGTCCACAAGTCTTAAAGTTCCCAAGTTTGGACACTCCTGCACTATATAGTATAGGTTTAGGTAAAAAAATGCTGAAATGTAAATTGTTGCAAGGTTCAACCCAAACTCACATTAGACAGAAATTACATTGTTGTATTTTCTAAAAGTATTTCCCGGTCAACTATAAAGTCCCCACCCCCCCCAGTATTCATTAGAAAACCCTAATTAATTCTTTCAGTTGTATGAGGGAAAATGTAGGGTTGGGAGGAAAAGCAGAGAAGGCACCGTGATCTTCTTAATCCTTATAAATAATGGGAAATCTGTGTTTCTGATTGAGGAAAAGGAATATGAATGGAATGTGTATTTAATGCATAAATGAGTAAGTATGGTATGAATGAGTCTATATGGTTTGAATGGAACTGTATGTGTAAATGGCATTTGTGCATGTCCAAATTGTCTTTAGGTTATCTCACGATTAAACTGATGAAACAGGATGTAAGATTCTAGTGGTGTGTGTGTGTGTGTGTGTGTTTTATTAAAAAAAACTTCTTTTAAATAGATATTAAAAGAAACTGTCACCAGGAATGGAATCTCATGTTCTCTCCTTCTTATCCTTGCTCTAATATCCATAGCAAAAGATACATAACTAAATAGATAAGCTATTTTTAAACAGATATTACATAGCATTTTTGTACTTATGAGAATGAGATATGTAGTATAAACAAATAAAAGATATGCTGGTGGTGTAAGTTGAAAAGTAAACTATTAGCTGAAGATCAAAGTCCTATCAGGCCCTTCCAGATGTCCTTGCTAGGAATAATGGGAATTGTAGTACAACATATCCAGAAAGACTCATGTTGACGAATATACATGGTCTCTAAAATATATTTTAAGAGCACGGATTCTAGTTGTCTGCAAAAAAAAAAAAAAACACTCTCCATATAGAAGATGACTATTCAGAAAATAAATCTATTTCATTTTTGGCTATGACAGCAGGAAATGAGTAAAGAAAGCCCCTGATATAGTCTGTTTTCTTATATCAAACATTTGATTCAGTATGTTCTACATTAGAGTGTTTTGCGCTCTCTCTATCTCTCATTGGTTACTTTTAAATAACAGAGGGAGACAGGTATTGATAAAACTATATACATTTAGAGCTCTTAAATGGCTTTTTAGCTGAACTTTGTTCCTAAGAACTATTAAAAGCAGCCACCACATGCTCTTTAGGAAATTCATGATGTCGACAACCTACTAAGAAGTTAAGAATCCAGATCTGCAAAAGCAATATTCAGACTTTAATATACAATCAATATATTAAGGTATTTGAACTGCAGTAAAAAGAATATGTTGCTTATCACTGACTATCCTTCTCCATTCATTTGTGCTTGTCTCCATGTGGGGCATTCCTGTATCTTCGTGGTCACCATCAGATTATCTAAGGCTGAATAGTTTTGGGAAAAATAGGGGAGACCACCTTTTTTACCCCAAGAATAATTACCTAAACAGGGATGGTTTTTCTGATCACATTCAAAGAACCACAGTGGCTGAGAAGCAGTTGATCAATTACCAATAGAACAGAATACTTGTAACTCAGGGTTGAATTGTGTGGTCCTTGATGCTCTCTGATTTTGATGGTTTTCTTGCAGATATTTCATTACTTAGGTCAGTGCTAAAAGTGAGTGGGTTTGCTCTTATTTTTATAAACTAGTGGCTGGCCCTGTCAGTGTTTGTGGAAGTACCGTATTCCTTGACTCCAAACCACACTGCTTTCTCCCACTGTTCATGCTACTTAGTTTGGTAATGAAACATCCACAAGAAAACCATCCAGGTCAGAGAGCACCAAAGACATCACAGTTAATATTTCCTATGAGCATGTTCAAAGCATACTATGTCGCTTCCATGGACTGCCAAAAGCGATTAGCTACAGAACATTTCAAAAAAGCCGGTACAGTTGAATGGAAACCCAAATTTGTAATGCATAGAAACAACAGGGGGCATAAATAAAATTGGTGTACCTGTGAATATTGTCGGCAGTTATGTCAACAAACATTTCACTGATCAATGAAGCAGAACTTAATTAAGCATGTAGGACCAATACTGTACAGACCAGTTTTCTACTGCTTTCTACATGTATTTTTAGCTATTACTTCTACTCTGGGTAAAATAACAGCAGAAGAATAAAATATAAAGGAATAAAATAAATCTGTAAGCATACATATATTTAGAATTGGGATGTACCATGTAGAATTGGGGGGCAGAGAGAAAAGAAATAGAAGGAAAAATATTTAAAGTGAATTTGATTGTGCAGACTCTTAAGAACTATTAGTATACATCGTAAAGAAACGGCACTAGGATCAAAATATGCCACAATATTATCAAGTTTGAACTTGTATTATATGTTTCAGAACAAAAGAATGACATCGCTACTTTTACTGTAACTCTTTATATTCTTATTAATCTTATTAATATCAATAATACATTCTTCTGGTTGGTGTGGTTATGATTTCAGTTTTAATTTACTTTGTTTAGGCGTTGCAAAAAACAACACTTTAACCAAATAATAACTCTGTCTAGATCATACTCTTAAACAGATGTGCTACTGAGGGAAATGAATACATTTGCCTTTGGAAATGTCATATAATAAATTCTGAAGCAAAACTGAGCCAGTTGAAATACAATAAAAAGCACTTAACGGATACAAGGCTGTATGACATTAGTGGAATTTTAAAAAAGTTTTCATCTCTGCATGATAGCCAACAGTCAGCATTAAAGAGTTGTCCAAACTCCTTAATTGCCAGCTGTTTCCATCCTGCTGAATCATTTCAATGGCTTCACATCTTCTAATGGCAAGTCATTTTAACTGGCAACTGTTTTACTTCTCATAACTCCATCTGCCCAAAACAGTGAATTGTTTCCAGCACAAACATACTGGCCCCAAAGAATAATTAGTACAATTCCACTTTACTGAGGTCTTACCCAGAAGACACAGAAATTGACAAGGAAACTAATCGCTTAAAAAAAAACAGAACGAAACAAAAATGCTTGATTTGCTTGGCAAAATTTTATTAAGTTTATTAAGTTTATGTAAACAATATGCTAACTATCAATATTAAAAAAGTAAAATAGCAGCATCAAGAGTGTTCAACTAAACATGTATTATATGTTTATAAGACAAGGGCTTTTATTGCATTTCTTCCAGTATGGTGGAATTGCCTCAGGCATCAAATTTATCAAATATGGAATCTCAAATTTTAGATTCGATGTTTGAATGTGGCCATTATATTTTCACACTCTGCAAATCCTGAAATTATATTAGTATTCAATACAGAATTCTATTATATTGTGTATTGAATACTATGACAGAACTTCTCTCTTTACAATAATACCCTCCACCCTAATCTGTTCTTATGGAGGCATTGAAAAGGCTATGGGAGGGAAAGAGAATTGCACTCTTCTGATTCTGCTTGTAGAAACTGTTCTTTTCTGTCATTAAGAGAAGTGAATTGGACAGAATCCCAAAATAACCAACCATCTCTAATTCTGTTCAATTGGCAATAATGAAGCATTCTAATTTATATGTTTCATTTATTCAACCGCATGGCATACCCTTTACTGATCTGTAAAGTAACAAAACTTGTCAATAATTGAAATCTGCCCTATGGAAATGATCAAACTTCACTATTGAAAACACATATAAACGTGCAAGTTTAGAAGTGATCTGGCAGACTGCGAATATTAAGAGACTATCCAAAAAGATTTCATTTTCAATGTCACATTTAATTTGTTCTTTTTTTTTCTGATGATGATGATAATGACCTAACCTTGCTTAGGTCAAGTACAACCATGTTTTCCAAGCAAGACAAAGGAACAGAATAGGATAGGATAGGATAAGATAGGACAGGACAGAATAACAGAGTTGGAAGGGATCTTGGAGCTCTTCTAGTCTAAGCCCTGCTCAGGCAGGAAATATACCATTTCAGACAAAAAGGTAAACCTTAATTGCTATACCAAAGAGGCTCACTGTTAATAACATGATTGCATAATTCATATATTTTATGCAGAACGCCCTTCATTAGATTCTGAATCTGTATTATTTATATCACTCAGTTCTTATGCAGAAAAATCTCTTACCTGTTGCCTTGTCAGGATTGTTACACATGAAACATTGCCAAGCCCCCACTTCTTCATTGTAACTGAATAAATCAAAGAACCTCACTTCTTCCAGGTGTAATTGTACGTGGTCCAGATCCTAAGCAAGTTTTTTTTTTAAAAAAATGGGGGGAAATAAGAATGGAGTTGACTGTCATGCAACTGATGCCTGCATAAGTAAAGCAATAAAGTTAAATTCCTTACAGTGATTGGAATGTGAACTAAACATTTATAAGCACCGGATTCATCCTTTTATCTCTATATAAGATGTATGGTGAAACTCTTCTGATGGTGTTTTGCAAACATCTTTAGTTCTAGCTAAAAATATTAAATATACGATAATATAATATTTGAACTAACTTGAGAATTTTGGTGGGTGTTTTCTACTGTTTCAGGCAAAAGTCTTTTTCTCCCAGACTCTATGCAATTTTTCACCCAGTTGTATGTATGTATCATTTGTATGGAATCAAAATCCACCCCACCTCTAGTGAGGTTTGTATCCAAAAAAGGCATTCTCTGGGCTTTGTGACACCCCCCCCCCAATTCACCCTTTCTGTTGCATTTTCTTAATGGACAAGTGATATTATTATTTGAGAGGAGTGTACATGCATAAGGGGGAGTAAAAGAACTATCATTCAGTATTCCAAAGCACCAAAGGACAGGAGAAGAAATAATGAGTGGAAACTAATCAAGGAGAGAAGCAACCTGGAATTAAGGAGAAACTTCCTAGCAGTGACAACAATTAACCAGTGGAACAGCTTGCCTTCAGACATTGTGGGTGCTCCATCACTGGAGGTTTTAAAGAAAAGACTGGACAGTCATTTGTATAAAATGGTAGGGTCTCCTGCTTGAGCAGTGAGTTGTTAGATAGGGCAATGAGAAGGCAGACTCAGGTTTAACGCAACAACAGCTCTTTATTACAACAGTCAAGTCTGTACAATCCAGCAGCAGTTAGGTCTGACAGCTCTCCTTTTATAGGGAGCTATCAGACCTCTCGACCAATCAGATTGAACCTCTGTTCCCGCCTAAACAGAGGACTGGCGTGGAAACCATAGTAGCCTGTGTTAATATCTAACAGGGTACAAGACCTCCAAGATCTCTTCCAGCTCTGTTCCGTTCTGTTCTGTTCTGCTCTGCTCTGCTCTGCTCTATTCTATGAATCTGTAGGTGAGGTGAGAACTTCTGTAATCAGAGACATCTGCAACATTGGAGGCTTTCATTAAAAGGATAGAAACAGTATTAAGCATCATGCAAGTTCTGCCCTTTTTGTATTTGTGTGCAAGCTGAGTGCAAAAGGGTGGAAATTCATTGTGACAGCATAATGTGGCTTTCCTTCTCTGTTCATCTTACTCTAATTCCACATCCCTTCTCTTACGCTATGACTTCCCATTTGTTTCCCATGTTCTATGCATATTTAGTATAATATGGCATGAACATGTAACCATGCAGTCTTAATAATGGTAGGAAAATGAAAAATATCATGGCTTCCCTCTGCTTCTAAGTAGCAAACAATATCTCCATGGTGTAATCTTATAGTGGGTATCTGCTGGATACTGCTGGGCTTCAAGATTTAGTGACTGTGGTTCAGATAACAGATTTTATGATGATTGGCTGGCAACTGTGGCTGGCATCCTATGCTACCCTGAGGATGCAGACACAGTTGCTGGCAAAATATCAGGAAATCTGTTGTGTAGATCACAGTCACTAAATCCTGAAGCCCAACACTGCCCAAAGTAACAGTAACAGAGTTGAAAGGGTCCAATCCCCTGCTCACATAGGAGATCTGTATTAGACCTGAATTGCCAAACTGCTGACCTTTTTGATCGTATTAAAAAAAATATTACATACTAAAAATATATTCCATACTAAAAAAAAAGCATACCAAAGAGTGATCTCTCTTTAATAACCAATGTGATACTTCAACCATCATGAGAGATAGGCAAAATGATGGCAAAATGTGTTAGTAAGTTAAGGCTTTGTATCCCTGTTTAGATTCTTCACACATCCAAAGTCATATGAAATCACAGCACTTATTTTCAAGTGATTATGGCACAAGGTACTCAGTTTAGCCAAAGAAAATAATAATAATAATAATAATAATAATAATAATAATAATAATAATAATAATAATAATAATAATAATAATAATAATAATAAAAAAGCAGCCTTCCCACAGCAAATCTTTCTTAGAGAGATTCTTCTTATGCATCAGTCTAAAATATTAATTGTGGAGAAACTGTCATAAAAGCCTAGAGAAATTTGTTTCATTAATAGATTAAGAAGCTGAAGAATACTATGACATCACAATGGTATGAATATCTGTACATGTTATCAGCTTTCCAAGTCATTTCTAATTAAAATGATAAAACATAAACCACCTGCAAATTATTGAGTGCAATTGTAGACGCGGTAAAAAATGGAGAAGAAAAATCATGTTCTCGTCAACATGTTGGAATCTGGATTTATATGGGTTTTAATGGTAATACCCCACTGGAGCGATCACAGCTCAGGGAGTCCATTGTGGCAGTCAAAGCTAAAATAAGGCCATCCATTTTTTCTTTATGGTCCATCCATTATTTTGTTGAAGAAAAGACTGCTGTTCCAGTCTTGATAACAGCAATAGGAACTGTAAACAAAGGATGACTTCATCCTATCCAGAAATCCTGTTCCCAGATCATTTGTACTTCTTTGTATCCACTATATGGATCTACGGTAGAGTGGAAGCACCATAGTTTTTTTGTCTATTTGTATGAAGAAGGTTCTGTCCTCTTCCAAGCAGAAAAAGACTTGAAACTCTGCATAATTCCAACTGTAATAAGTCATCTCCATGATTCTATGAAGAAAATTTCACCCTTTGACATCACATGTTTGATTGTGCATGTAGATATTGTCCCTCATTTGACAATATCTACAGAACCTGGAGGCAAAGTCAATGTCCAGCTTTGTTCTCTAATAAAGACATCACTATATTTTTGTGGAAATCTCCTATTTTCTTGTTCACAGAAGTTTTCTCTTTCTATTTGTTTTGCATGTCCTTTTAAGATGTCCTATAATGAACTGTGGCACTGTTCTACTGAAAATCCCCCCTCCCTCTGCTGAATGATAAATGTGAATGATAAAAGTAGCTGCCCTACTTAGCTTTTGTGGATCTCCCAAAGTACAGGAATGAGTAATTTCTCCCTGACAAGTGACATTATAAGCCAATACAAATGATTTTGCAATGGATTGAGAAAATGTTGCAATGTTTGTTCTAAAAGCAACATAGCTGCCGTCCTTTGAAAATATCCATGAAGCAATTGACCGGAAATCTGTAAGGATATAAATACATCTGGAAACAATTTATGCACCAACAAATTTGAATTACACTATAAAAATATTTTCTGTGACATGTACATAACTGAAAATTAAAACACAATCCTTTGTGCAAGTTTATTTTAAAAAAGACATACAGACCGTTTTGATTGACATACATGGATTTGGTCATATGCAGCAGTCAATAATAATTACATACTTAAATCATTGAAATAATTTACACAAATTTGCTTATGGGATAAATTTAAAATTATACCAGTGGAAGGTAAACACACCATGTTTTAGCAACAATTTTAACAATTAGTATTAATAGTTTAGTATTAAAATATTAATAACTCACACAATTATATGCACAATGCTCAACTTTGCGCAAGTGCATTTAGAAAGAAATTCCATTAAATTCAGTGGAAGTTAAGGAAGCATTCACAGGATTGCACAGAAGGAACACATTTTTTTTATGATGATAACAGATTCTACTTCTGAGTGACTCAGACATAACAGATAACAGAATAACAGAGTTGGAAGGGACCTTGGGTGTCTTCTAGTCCAACCCCCTGCTAAAGGGGTTGAACCTGGATGGTTCTGTCAATTTGATTTGCATTTAATATCTCATCTTATAAGAGAATGTTGAATTCTGATATTTGGCAGATAAGTGGATTGATACTTATTCACATATTTATGTGACTTTCCTATAAGTATATCTATTTTTCTAGGCAATTTTCCCAGTATCCATAACTTTTGCAAGCCATTTTTCTACCATCATCTGTTAGGTTCAAGACAGCTTGCCACAGCTGACTTGCCACTTATTCTGCTGTAAGATAAGTTGACCCACCGCAGTCAACTCCCCATGGGACAATTCAATGTGGGATATCTCAAGAGAGAGAGACAAATGAATTGCACAGGCCTTGTCTTGCTTTAAGTTTGTACAAGGGGTGAAATCCAGCAGGTTCTGACAGGTTCTGGAGAACCAGTAGCGGAAATTTTGAGTAGTTCGGAGGACCAGTAATGGAAGTTTTGAATAGTTCGGAGAACCAGTAAATGCCACCTCTGGTTGGCCCCACCCCCATCTATTCTCTGCCTTCTGAGTCCCAGCTTATCGGGAGGGAATGGGGATTTTACAGTATCCTTCTCCTGCCACGCCCACCAAGTCACGCCCACCAAGCCACACCATAACCACCAAGCCATGCTCACAGAACTGGTAGTAAAAAAAAATTGAATTTCACCACTGGTTTGAATCTTCTCACGTTAGAAGTCCTTGAAGCTGGAGACAGAGCAGAGCGTGAAGTCCCAGTTGCCTATCAGCCAAGGTGTGTGCTCCATCAGCCATGGAGCAAGTGCAGCACACCCAGGTAGTCCTTGTGCTGATCCAGGCCGAGGCTGTGGTGCACGTGTGAGAGTAAGCCTGTTGCCACTGTTGTGTGTTCCTTGCATGCCCACTGTGAGGGCCAGCTGCTCTGCTGACATCTAGGGACTGGCCTCTGGACTCACCAAATGTGCAGGGCTGGAAGAGGAAGTGAAGGGTTTGGAGTTCTTCAGCAGCTTCATTTTAAAAGAGGTCCCAGATTTCTCAGGGGCTATTTCCTCAGCCAGAAATAATTCTTTCAGTTCAATTGGTCCAGGGGCATTTCCCCAGCTGATCAATGAAGGATTCCTTGGGGATTCACGGGATCAGGCCATTTGTTCCCATTCCACCACAGGGAGCTAAACGTGGAAATATGGGTTGTCAGCAGCAGCCTTCAGGTTGAATGCCTGCCATATGTGCCACCCCTTAAAAGCGTCCTTTTTGTCTTAAAAACACAGAGAGAAAGCACGCCAGAGCTGGAATAAACCTCTGTCAGCCCCTAAACTCATTTTTGTGCGCAAATTGACCACTCAACTGCGATACCTTGACCAATCTAAGGTTTTTCCAATCAAGCAACATATCCAACTTCAATCTGCTTAGTTCCACCATATAAACAAAATTAAGAAACAGTAAAATGGTGGCGAATCAGCTGGTGAGATTTTGAGGCTAATTTTGTATGCCTACTTCCGGGGTGAGCAATAACTTTACTTAAAAGTTGACTCCCCAGTAGAAATGGTTAGGAGCATGGTTGAGCTTGTTCCTTTTCTCATCTTCCTCAGCACGTCTGCTTTTTCTTTCCCCAATGCCTCCCTTCTCCCCTCTCTCGGTCTCAGCTCCAAATCTGTCCTTTTCCTTTCCATGCAAGCAAACCTTAAGTCAGGGGTGTCCAAACTTGGGAACTTTAAGACTTGTGGACTGCAACTCCCAGAATTCTGCCAGCATAGAATTCTGGGAGTTGAAGTTCACAAGTCTTAAAGCATAGCTGGCTGGGGAATTCTGGGAGTTGAAGTCCACAAGTCTTAAAGTTCTCAAGTTTGGACACCCCTGCCTTAAGTGAACTTAACCCCAAGCCAACCACTTCCCCTTCCATCCCTTTGCATTTGGGGAAGCCGGAGGTGGAGAACCAGTATCTGAATCAGCAGAGCAGCTGGCCCTTGCAGCTGGCATGCCAGGAAGAAGTGGTGGTGGTGGGCAACCTCTCGCAAATGCACCCATGCCCTCGACCTGGCTCTATGCAGGGAGTATCTGGGCATGCTACGCTTGCTCCATTGCTTGGACTCCATGCTCTGGTTCACTGCAGCCTCGAGGATCTTTAACTTCAGAAGGTTCAAACCCAAAGCAAGGCGATTCACTGCTGCGATTCACTTGTCCCTCTCTTGAATTATCCCACATTGAATTTTCCTGCGGCGAGTTGACCCATGTTGAGTTGATCACAGTGAGTTAGTTAGGGTGAGTCAGCTGTGGTTAGTTGTCCCATTCCACATCTATTGCTAGATATTGAACTATGGTGCAAAATCCTGGAAAGTATCTGTTTGGTTAAACATCTGCATGTTGGGTATTTTTTGTATATCTGTCAGAATCAAAACTGGTAGGTTTAAAAATTGTGAAGGGGTCATTTTTTTTCTGTCACTGCACCGAAGATATGCAAGTGGACACTCTAGCACAGTAATTCACCATCTTGGCATCTTGAAGATATGTGGCCTTCAACCCCCAGAATTCCCTAGCCAGCATGCTTACTGTGGGATTTTGGGAGTTGAAATCCACGTATCTTCAACATGCCAAGGTTGATAGACACTGCTGTAGGATATAATGGTAACTACATGAAAATGCCTGACAGCAATTTCTACAAAGCACAATACAATATAATCAAATATATTCATGGTCTCCAGCAAAGACTGACATTTATCCAGGTTGAGGAAATCATGCCAGATAGTGAAGGATAAGGTTTTCCTATCCCCCACTTCCTGAGTAATTATGACAAATGTTTAAAAGAGCTATTTCAATCAACTAGGGAAAAAAAGGAAATATTTAAAACATTTTTTAAAAGAATCCCCAGTGAAGAGTTTTTAGCGATGTTCAGAATGCCAGGCATTTCAAAATTATTTGACTGATATAAAACATCTGGCTCTTTCTGATTAAGTGATATAGTTGCCGTGCTTTATTATGTTAAAATTGACCAGCTGTAAATTAAAACAACACCCCATCCCACCCCAATCAGATTTATTTAGCTTTTCCTTGCTGTTCATCAATTTACCTCTTCACGGTCACTTTTCTGTTAGAAGTATTTTCTCAGGGAAAATTGTTTAAGCTAGATCTTTGACTGTAAAGGGAGATTCTTGTCTTGAAACCAGTGGAGTCTGACAGATTTATGTCGCAGGGCAGTTTAAGTGGCCTGCTGCCAAAGGAAGCTATATGGCCTGTTAAAATGTGTTTACATCAGCAATTGAGGCTAATAGGTTTCCAGCTTTACAAAGGAAGCAAAAATAATGTGGTATGGAATAACTTCATACTCACAGCAATAATAGTTACATGTGGATTGAAAATGTCAAACTAGTTCTATGCTTGCCCTCATGCTTGCAATGCATGCAGTCAAGCATGCTGATGGAATTCATATCTGAAGGGAATGGATACAGATCTTGTTGGATACAATCCAGATGTGTTGCCATAGAGCTGAAAGTAAAATTGCAATTCTTCTCTTCATCATGCTGGGATTCAGCAGGATAGCTATCATAGTTGTATGTACAAAAAGCCAATGCCAAATAGAGTCCCTTAATTTTAGAATTAAATAAGTTTAAGGCACAATCAGAAACTTACTTTCTTGGAAGTGAGTGCAATGTTTCCAGATTGACTTTGTAGCCTTCCTTCGAGAAACTCATCTAATGCTACCAAGGTAGGGGGGAAAAATCTTGGGCTACTCCACTATTTTCTCATCTATTCCTTTTTTTTTCTTGATAAGAAAATGAAAGAAGTAGCGGAAAATGAAGATTGCATATAGGCAAAGATTATGTATGGGAATCTGGAAAATTCTGTGAACCAGGTGGATATGAGGACAGGGATGATAACAGACCTTTCACATTATAACTGTATGTACTAAGATAGTATCAATAAAGGACAGTATTTGTAGCTCAGGGTTGAAATGAGGTGCTTTGGTGCTCTCTGAGCATGGTTGTTTTCTTGTAGATATTTCATTATCCTAATTAGGTAACATAAGCGCTAGTAAGGAATGGATTTGCTCTACGTTTATATTTTAATGGATTGCCTGTCAGTGTTAGTGGGGGTAATCTTACAGGTTCTTTGATGGGTTGCTTACTGTTGCCTTGATTGGCAGTTCCTTGATAGCACTTAGTACTTAAGACTTATATACGGCATTACAGTGCTTTACAGCCCTCTGTAAGTGCTTTACAGAGTCAGCATATTGCCACCAACAAACTTGGTCCTCATTTTACCCTCCTTGGAAGGATGGAAGGCTGAGTCAACTTTGAGCCTGGTGAGATTTGAACTGCCAAATTGCAGTCAGCTGGCAGTCAGCAGACGTAGCCTGCAGTACTGCACTGTAATCACTGCACCAATAAACCGATTGTAGTATTGTTTACTTAATTGTTGGTCTGATGTTAATCTTGGCGTTAATCTATACTCATCTGGGTGTTGATTGCTGGTGAGAAGGTGTTTTGGTTTTTAGATTCCCTTTTTGGCTTGTTGATGGTCTCTTGCACAATAGGTAGATGTTACTTATGTCTATGTGTCTATTGATGGCCAATTTATCAGAGTGCCAGGCTTCCAGGAATTCTCTAGTGTTTTTGCAAGATGGGTGGCAAACAAATAAAACCGAGGAGCCTTTTAAAAGTATTTGATGATTTGCTGTGGGTTACCTTTGGTAATCAAAGCAGGAAATGATAACATTCCTTGATGAAGTGTGATCATTTGGTTTTTTTTTACATGACCGAAGTAGCATTTTTCTAGTCTAAAAGTTTTCTAGATTTTTTTTTTAAGCGAGGCATCACTGAAGGATTGAGAAAGAATTTCTCATTGCTTGGTTTCAATTATGCAATTTAAAGTTAGGGTTGCAAATATATTTTTTCTTGTTATAAAAAGAAAAATTGTGGGCAGTCAAGACTTACCTCAAATATGTTTTTGTTTTAAACAGATTCCATGCTGGAGATTCAATTGAACCCAATTAAAGATTAATAGATTTGACCAGAAATTCCTTGCTGACTTTGAAACAGTATTATTTACAATCTTTGAAAATGCAATTGCTTTGAAACAGTAATCTTTTCAAAGGGCAAAGGTTGACACGACAGAGCCTGCGCAAATAATTACTCTTCTGGAGTCCTTGCCATAACCCACAACTATGTGACTTTGCAAAAGGGAACTAAACAATTCATTATGATAGTTTCTCTGCTATTTGAAATGAGTTTCCTCCTTTCTCTTTGTAAATAAGAAAAAAAGCTTATTTGCATTTTCCGTTCATATATCAACAGCATGTGGAAGAGATTAGTGAGAAAACTCAGACATTTCTACAAACAGATGGCGTAAATGGAAACATTGCAAAGATCAGAACTTGAATTCCTCTGCATTGCTTTGCCACTGTGCTCTAGTCATGAAAGACAATGAATGTTACCTGTGGCAGGTTGGTAGGATTTTCAGAGACCGTATATTTCTGAATAACAGTTGCTGAAGAGCTACAACGGGAGAAGGGAATTAGCACTTCCTGAAGGTATCTGGCAGATGGTTTCTGAATAAGATGGTTCCAAATGTCATCCAACAGACTATTCTTAAATTTTTTTGAAGAATTATAGGCCAAGGTCAGTCTGCTTCAACTTCAGACCCAGCCTAGAATTAAGGAGAACTTTCCTGGCAGTGAGAATTAAAATGGCTTTCCTCCAGAAGCAGTGGGTGCTTCATTGGTGGAGAAAAGATTGGGCAGCCATTTGTCTGAAATGGTATATAGGGTCTCCTGCTTGAAAAGACCTCCACAGTTCCTTCTGTTATTCTGTGTTCTATGATCATATATTTTAGTGTTGCCATACAGCAATCACATGTAGAAATGCTGCATCATGGGAAAAAAATTAAAGGGTATTGTTCTTTTGTTCCTGATCTTCAGAGACAAAATATGCTTATTTTATTAATACAGTGACATTTCTAACCCATCTCAGTAGGGCTAGGCTGGGCTACTAATACTAATCAGTGTTATTTATGACTAGGAATTGGGTGGGAGACCACAAGAGAATTTCAGGGCCGTAGACCAGACTGGGCAATAGATAAAAAGGCAACAGAAAGCAGTCCAGACTGTAGCCAAGAAACAGTATGATTATTGTCAGGATAACAACAAGAATTGAGCAGAAGATTTCCTTATACTTACTGATTGAACACAGAGTGAGATACAATAAATTAAAACAATGTATATAAAAGAAAGGGATTAAAAAGATATCGGATATTACAACAAGCTTAAAATTTTCGAGGCCACGGCACTCAAAACCTTACTAATCAGAAAGTACAATATTATAAATTATTCATATAATTGGCCAGCTATGTATGATTATCATACATGTCTATGGAGATGTTCAGTCATTCAGGTCATGGTTGTCCCTAAGGTGCTTTTTTCAAGAGGCAACTGAACTTTCTGCTTTTCCTTTGTTTGAAGACGTTTTGCTTCTCATCCAAGAAGCTTCTACACCTCTGACTGGATGGTGGGGAATGGGAGGATTTATACTCCTTGCAGACAGCTGGTCATTTGTATTCTTTTAGCAGGTTGTTAAGGTCACCTAAAGGTTTATCGGTGTCATCAGGGTTACCTGAGTGGAGCCTTCTTGGAACTATTGAAAAGATTGTGTTGTAGATGGGAGATAGATGTTGTCATATCCCTCCCCCTCTGTTGAAAGACGGCTGTTCAATTTTGATATAGATTTTGAAGACGACACAGTTCTTTCAATAGTTCCAACAAGCAAGGAGTATAAATCCTTCCATTCCTCACCATCCAGTCAGAATTGAAGAAGCTTCTTGGATGAGAAGCAAAGAAAACCAGAAAGTCCAGCTGCCTCTTGAAAAAAACACCTTTGGGATTATCATACATATAACAAAGATAATTGAGATGGAGATAACCCTCTGTAACCATTTTCTATCATTTTTCATTTGAAGGCTTCACATATCAAACAATAAACATCACCTTAAAAATTCCAACTATTCAACTGCTTTCATCTCTAGGCAGATTCAGAGATATGGTTGTGATTTTTCTTGCAGTAAATAAGGACAACACATACAAACCCCACTCCTTTGAAGGCTCATAAGAAAAAAATACCTTCTTATGTGGAAATGTAGATTGCACCATTGCAGTTTCAAAACTATGTGTTCCCTTAAGCTGGGTTTTTTCCCACAAGATCTTCAGGACTTGCAAATAATTATTCTGCATGGACAATGGTTCTGGGAACAAGCCCTAATAGACAAAAAGAAAAACAATACTAATTGAAAAGAATATTTGTATCTCAAGTTTGTGAGGTCCTTGGTGCTTTCTGAGCTTGGAGGTTTTCTTGCAGAAAAATTTCATTATCAAACTAGGTAACAAACTGCAAGAAAACCACCAAGCTCAGAAAGCACCAAAGAGCTAATAAAAACATACCGTTTTGGGTATTATTTTTCCATTTGCAAGAATCATATACTGTATCAGGTTAAATGCCTGTGCATCTCTAGATGAAATTGGGCATTACAAGAAAACATGTTTTTGCAATTGATAATTAATTGAGTGTTCTAAAAATATTGGGAAAACTTAAGAAATATGCCACAAATTAGCATTTGGTAGAGTAGCCATGAAGGCCTTGGAAATAATATTAAATTGCTGTGATGATGCACAACCTCAGAATTATGCAATATTTGGAATTTCCTGTGACACTCTATGGAAGTGAAAGCTAGGCTTTGAAAAAGCAGGATAGGAAATGTATTCATGTTTTTTTTTTCAATTTTTATGTTAGAGAAGACACCTGAGAAGAAATCCAAGGTTCCTTCTAATTGTTATTCTGTTATACACCATGGCCAGCCAAGAAAACTATTAAAGGTATCATCAAACAAATCAACTCAGAGCTGTCACTAAAGGCAAAACTTTGGACCTAGCTGTCTGGATAGGTTGGAAAGTTTGTCTAATGTTGGGAAAGTAGGGGAGAAAAAGAGATTGACCAGCAGAAAAGAGGATGGATTCAGTTACTGCACTGATGAGTGCTCCTTTATAAGATGTAAAAGACTAGATTAGAAGTAGATCATCATGGAGAAAATCTATTATGTGGTCATTAAGAGTTAACAACAAGTTGATGGTACATAATCAATAACCAATGGACAAACAATGATTTGGGCATGATATTTTTAAACTATATTTTAACTGTGTGAGATATTGATAGTAACTAAGTTCAGAGTACAATATTTGAAGTGAATGTGAGACAGAATATCCAGAAAGTTGTTCTCAAATGAAGTTGGTACTGTTTTGCTTCAATAGTGACATAGCTTCTTTGGAAGATTATGTAATTATTAACATAAACTTGACTAACATACAGATATTTGGATAAAATGCTTACATTAGAACAAAACTATCAACATACTTTTGGTGTTTAAATAAATTTAAAGATTGTCATGATTTTGACAAATCCATCTTTGAGCATTAGTGCAAGGTAATGCAAATCATGGTGTAATTGTGGTCATGCAATTTTATAGGCTGTGTTTATAAAAGATCTTATCAACACTATAAGCAGCTTTTCAGCAAAACACAACCCAAGCATCTATCATAGCACAACACATTAACTCATCTATAAATTAAAATCTAATTCTCAGAGCCACGATCAAATTGATTCAGCACGATTTTTTTCTTTCCTATTTTTGTCATACTCAAACTTATGTTTAAATGGTATTTACAAATATCTTCATTGAAACTCCATAGACAATATTTACAAAGATTTGAAACTATTAAAACGAGCAAAGAGAAAAAGTTTGGGACTGACTCCCTTCTTTCAAATTACAGCAGTCTCAGAGAAAAAAAATCATTGATATCCAGCTGACATATTATGCTTGACATTATAATTTTTTTTTTAGTTTTCCTGATTTACTTCCAATTATGTATTTTCAAATTAAACTGATCAACAATATAAGCTGACACATGTTTGTTAATAGGTAAAGTTCATTGTATTAAGAGATAACCACTCCTAGATGGGTATGTTCAGCTCAACTATATGGAAATTATCAGCATCTTAATTTAAATGCCAGTCCATAATAAAATGGTGTGTTTGTGTGTAATTACAGTATAATGAAAATAACAAAAACTTAATTTGCCCAGACTCTAGGATTCTCTAGAATGATCATCCAATGAAAGCATAACAGTAATCAGAGCAAAACATTATTTGATGTATGTACAGAGGTTTCCTCATGAACTAAGGAGAAAAGGAGAATTACATTTTTAAAAATGAAAATTATTATAGCATTCCCCAGTTCCCAGAAATTTCCACCTAGCTCCATCAGCAGAAGGGGAAGCTCGTTAAAAGGGAACAGTTGTGGACTAGAGTAACTGCTTGTGGCTGAATGCAAATAAATATTCTCTTTAAATCTAATTAAGTTTAATTTACTACCATACACATTGTTACCAGCAGAGACCAAAAAATAATCAGGCTTACACACCAGTAAATTTGGAACACACTGTGAGTTTACTGAAAATGCAGAGGGGCAGCAGGGCAATAAGATTGATCCAAAATGTGTGATTATAATATCAAACCATATTCATTAATATTGGAACTCATCACAGGAAAGTGACTCTCCCATACTGTGAATGGGACCTGAAGCTATGGCCAAAACCTGAAGCTTCTATTCTCTGCCAGAAGTTCATGTTAAAAGGCTGCTACACAGGATACCCCAAACTTGTTTCCATTTCCTTATTTGCTTGCTAATTGGCAGCACCTTCAATTGAAATGAAACACAATTTTCAATGAGTGTGTATACTACTTTTTTTAAGGAACAAAGAGCAGAGTATTCAAGTTAATTTGGCTTCCCTATGGGAGGTGGCAGGAAAGTTGTATCAGGCAAGGACCATAGCTGTATCATGCAAGGACCATAGCTGACCAATGGATGCAGAGCCACCAATAAGCAGCATTACCACTTAATAGCCAAGGAGGGGCAAGATGGATGAGACCGCAATATTAATTAAAAAGATCTTTCTCCAGAGAATGGTTATGACAATGGGGTCATCATGGTTATAGGAATAGCAGCCTCAGTATATACACCCTTAGGGTAACAGAGCATTCATTTGCCTGGGTACCAGTTTGGACACCAATGGAATGGGAACTGGTTAGTGGTCTTGTGTGACAGCCAGCCAAGTTAATGAGGCTGTCATGGAGCATACTCAGTAGTCATCTCGTTCCTTACATGTTTCAGCAAGGCTTGGAGGATTTGGGAAGCCAGATCCTGAACTGCTTTTCCTACTGTTTTTTTTGTCAGTGGTTCCACAATATGATTTTGCTTTGAATCTACTTTTCGCATCACAAATATATTTTATCCACACCTATATTGTAACAAAGAATGATCGATACTAATAAGATAGGTCATAGAATTATTATCAACATGAATTCATGCTTCACCAATTGATTGAACTCCACATTAATTAGCTCTTCTGGACCTCATTTCTCAAACGACAGTATATGTTGATATAGGTGAGCATATTAGATATGGATCAAATACATTTCATATGGATCAAAATCTATGAACCCATTAGTTCCAATTTACCTTTTATTCAAGGAAGTAGGATCCTAAATTAATCTGATCCCTTTATTTTCTAAGGAATTTTTTTTCAAATACTCAGAAAAAAATTGGGATAACTATCCAGACTTTTAACACCTTTATATTAATTGTAAGAAATATTAAGCTCTGCTATCACCTTAATTAAATGATCTGAGGAATTTGTTGCAGTGTTGCTTGGTAGTTGAACATTTCCCTTTCCTCTATGAAATAAATAAATATATAACACTTAACAATATAAACATCACAATCCTGATGCTTTGTGACTTATGGTTTGATAATAGAGAGATATATTACAGAAAGAAAGGAATTATGATGAAATCTTGGAGAGAGATCTGATCAATATTACCGTATATGTATAACTGCCAAGAGGAAAATTGGAAGATCTATCTATTTATCTATCTCCATCCATCCATCTATCTACCCATCCATCCATCCAATCTCATATTTTCTGTTCTTTTATTTTCTTCCTTTTTCTATCGTTTTCTCTGTTTTTTCTTTTTCCTTTTCTACATTTACCTCACTATATATTTTTCTCTTTTTCTTTGAATGTATTTTTAATTACTTATGTAAAAAAAACTCTTACAACCCTGTAGTCCTTTTTATTGGGTGGATTTGAGCTCACAGAATGGAGCTGAACATTTACTGGATGGGTGCCCTTCCTGATGCCTATGTGGACCTCGTAGTAGATATTTTCTCTTTGCACCCTGATAGAGAAACCTCTTTTGCTGCCTAGGATTGACCTCTCAAACCTTCCGAGTGGGAGGCGAGTATCTTCGAACAACATTGATTTAGATCAATACATGTCAAGGGATTACAGCTAACACTGATTTTAATTGACAGCTACTTTAATGATTATTTTGATATTTATATTCATATTGCACACACCTGGTGAAAGAGAAACATGATATGGATCCAAAGTTGAGGCTGGTGACTGATGAGAGTAAAACCGGATTTACTGTACAGGCAGTAGTGACCTTTCAGAGGACAGCTGAAGGACAACTTTGCTTCACAACTTTTAACTGTATCTAGGAACAAATATACACATTATTAATATCAACAATAAATAAAGATACACTATAAGTCTGACTAAACATTACAATTTTAATAGTTGTATTTTACTGCAACATAACGCATAACAGAAAGGAACCAAAGTAAAATTCATCTAATCATAAACCAGTGGGTGATTTGCAGCATTTCTGGGTTTCTTGTTTTAAACTATAGTCATGGTCTAAAACTCTAAATTATGAAGAACACTTCAGATAACCAGGAAGTGATTGTTGGATGAAACGACAATGAGGGTCATTCAGTTTTAATATTCAAAACAAATTCCTGACCTCAGAGTGGTTTTAATCCTGAGGAAGTAGCGTAACTCAAGGTTCTAATCAAAAGGATAATTTCTTACAAGCTAGTATAAGCCAACAAAAGTAAAAAAAAATTTTTTAAATGTACTTCCACTTTTTAAGCTGCAGCCTCATATTTGGAGATCAATGGTGAAACTCAACTTTTTTTTTACTACCGGTTCTGTGGGCGTGGCTTGGTGGGTGTGGCGTGGCTTGGTGGGCATGGCAGGGGAAGGATACTGCAAAATCTCCATTCCCACCCCACTCCGGGGCCATCCAGAGGTGACATTTCTCCAGAGCCTGACAGAACCTGCTGGATTTCACCCCTGATGGAGATGTAGTGTAAGTGGTACACAGCAGAAGACTATGACATTTTCAAATGTGGGATCCACCTTATTGCTTATAGAATGCCTGGTGTCTCCAGCAATCCGACAGTGATATTGACATGGCCTCTTCACTTCCCTCTTCTTTCTGTTAGGTACTTTGCAAATGGAAAATTTCTCTTGCAATAAAAATGAGCAGCAACTTTTTTTTCCTCCTGTGTTTTTCTCCATTGGGTTATATGGGGCATCTGACTTAACCTGCCTTTCAACGTATTCAGGTAGTCCTCGATTTAAAACAGTCCGTTCAGTAACTGTTCAAAGTTAGACCAGCACTGCTTTTTTTAGATTTTGGACTGTTGCAGCATCCCTGTGATCACTTGTTCAAAATTCAGGCGCTGACTCATATTTATGACGGTTGCAGCATCTGGGGGCATGTGATCATCTCTTGCGACCCACTGACAAGCAAAATCAATTGGGAAGTCAGATTCACTTAACAACCGTGTTACGGTACTAATTTCATAACTGCAGTGATTCACTTAACAACTATGGCAAGGAAGGTGGTAAAATGGGACAAAATTCACTTAACAACATCTTGCTAAGCAATAGAAATTTTGGGCTCAATTGGGGTCGTAAGTTGAAGACTATCTCCAGTTTCTAAACATAATGGCCAGTCAGCAGAATTAAGTAAATGGGCCAAAATACAGAACAATCATGCTAGGACTTTGATACCACAGTGAGAAAATGAGATGTTTTCCATTTCCTTTCTTTTTCTTTTTGGAGTGGGAAGAAGAATTTATTTATTCAGCTATTCTCCCATCGCAGTAGCTGTTCTATGCTGAATGCCAGATAATATGTCTGTGGTTGATGGAACACAGCATGCTTTTTAAATTGCCATTGTGCCAGGGAATGCACATCCAACATCAACTACATTTTAAGATTAGAGTTGTGTGTGAAGATAAGGTCTCATCCCCATATTGCACTAAAGCAGGGGTGTCCAAACTTGGGAACTTTAAGACTTGTGGACTTCAACTCCCAGAATTCCCCAGCCAGCTGGCTGGGGAATTCTGGGAGTTGAAGTCCACAAGTCTTAAAGTTCCCAAGTTTGGACACCCCTGCACTAAAGTATAGATCTTACATTTCAATGATTTTGAGACTCTAGAAAGAGTGCAGAGAAGAGCAACAAAGATGATTAGGGGACTGGAGGCTAAAACATATGAAGAATGGTTGCTGGAACTGGTATGTCTAGTTTAATGAAAATAAGAACTAGGGGTGACATGATAGCAGTAATCCAATATCTCAGGGACTGCCACAAAGAAGAGGGAGTAAAGTTATTCTCCAAAGCACCTGAGGGTAGGACAAGAAGCAATGGGTGGAAACTAATCAAGAAAAACAACAACCTAGAACTAAGGAGAAATTTCCTGACAGTTAGAACAATTAATCAGTGGAACAACTTGCTTTCAGAAGTTGTAAATGCTGCAATACTAGAAGTTTTAAAGAAGAGATTGTATAACCAATTGTCTGAAATGGTATAGGGCAGGGGTCCTCAAACGTTTTAAACAGGGGCCCAATTCACGGTCCCTCATACGGTTGAGGGCATGGACCGGCTGGGTGGGCATGGCTAGGTCATGTGACTAGGTGGGCAAGGCCAATTTAACAGTCTATTGAGCAATGCACACAAATTAAATTTTAATTTGTTTTGCTCCTGAGGGTGTTTTCTTTGCTTTTGTTGCATGTTGCTCTTTTGATTGCCTTTTCTTTTCGCTAGATTATTTTTTCAGTTGCTTAGGAGTCTAGGGGCCACTTCAGTTTTGCAGCAATTTTACTCACCCCAAGGAGCTTAAGAAATCTCTCTCCCTCTGTCGCTCTCTCTTTCTGTCTCTGTCTCGCCCTCTCTTTGTCTTTCTCTCTCTCTCTCTCTTTCTGTCTTTCTCTCTCTCCCTCTGTTTATTTATCTCTCTTTATCTATCTTCTGGAGGTGGGAGAGGTGAAAAATGGGCCATTTTTGCCCATTTTCTGGCCTCCTGGGATTTCTATGTACCCCACTTTTCACACACACACACCTCCAGAATTGTTGGCCTTACCTTTCAGTTTCAGCCCACCGGGCTCATGAAGTTAAGTCCTGCACTCAGCTGAAGAGTGGGTGGGGTGATGTGGGAGGGGCAGCCTTGTGGTCCTGCGCGGGCTGGATTAATGGCTTCGGCAGGCCACATGAGCCCGCCGACCATAGTTTGAGGAACCATGTTATAGGGTTTCCTGCCTAAGCAGGGTGTTGGACTAGAAGATCTCCAGGGTCCCTTCCAATTCTATTATTCTATTCTAATGACCAGTGTTGTCAATAAAAACCATCTTTATCCTTAGAAACTTTTGGGTGACTCATCTCATTTTTGATCAAATAAATTATATCATTGAAAATTTAGTTTTTACTGTAGTCTTATCTAAACTGGTTATTTCCAGATATGTAATTTTAATTCCCAGAATTCTAAGCAGTGGCCATAGTGGCTGGGGGAATTCTGGGCAATGAAATATGTATTTCTGGAAGGCTAGAAGGTGACTCCTTTTAAAGTTTTCCATCTGTTGTTTGTTAAAATATTTTAATATGTTCAGTTTATTTTCACATTTTTATTAAGGCTATATTACCGCTTGTTACTGGTTGTAATTAACTGGTGTATTCTGTAAGTAAAAAGCTTTCTAAATTATGCTAATTGAATGGACTTTTATGGTGTAAAATATATTATTTGATTCAAACATAATATACTGCCATTATTAGGAACTGAAGTTTTATTTGTGCATTTAGTAACGGTGAAATAAACCATTACTCGCTGATAGGAAAAATCTATTTAGAATATATAAACAAAAGTATAATGAGATGCTCATTACATAAAAGTGTACAGACATAAAAGATAGGAATGATCATGTTTTAATGATCAAAGTATTAATTACATTATTAATAAAAGACCCTAATTGATCACATAAGAAGACCCAGGACCTATGAACCAGAATTATTCACATTTCAATTAAACTTTAGAGAGAAATCTCAATATTATTATTTCAATAACAAACACAGCAAAAAAAATTGTCATTTGTGTTTGTAGTGATGTGTCCAGTACCAGCTGGAAGTATTATGAACATTATCACAGAATATTTTAGGATCAATGGAAGCCACATCTATTTGTTTAATAATAAGTGGAACATAAAATAATGGAAGCCATATGGCTAGTGATGAATCCTTATGATAAACCATATATTAAGCAGTAGGAACTATACACATAATAAAAGACCCCATCATGCTCTGAAATATTTTTTTAAATCAACAACATATGGTAGGCTTTTTAAATATCACTTTGAAGTGTTGCAGGTTGCAGGGATATTATTTGGTCATGTGGACACTTGAATATCGAAATAACATTCAATGTTAGAAAGAAAGAACATTATATGGGAAAAAGTGAGAACAGGGATTATGAGGGGAATATAATATACAATGATGACATATTTCTTTTTAATACACTGTCAGTACTTTTATGCTGCTGCTACATATTGCTGACATATTCACTTATTTATTTCTCATGTGTTTAATTGGGCCTGCAATCTTCCTCCATTTTAATTCTTTGGGGCTTGACCAGAATCTCAGTTCTAACTGTGTCCAGATTGCATTTAATATTTACTTTATATGTAATATTCAAAAGCACAATATTTTGTATAAAGAACAGGACTCAGGATTTTAAAAAAAAAATGGGTTGAAGGATATACCATTCACACGAGAAATGCATCATCATGTTTACACATATACACGGATAGATTTGATGTTGCTTGACTCCAAACTCTGGGCAGCTCACAATACATAAAAACAATAATTAAAAAAAACCCAGTAGAACTGAGAAAAACAAACAATAAAACCAAACTAGACAAAGAAAAGCAAAACTGTTGAAGCCAGAAAACCCTCAAACATTCCATCAACAACTGACAACCAGCTACTCCAGCCCAAGTCTTGGGAGAACAGCCAGTTCCCTATGGTTTTTCAGAATGCCAACAAGGAGGGAAAAACCAGGATTTCAGGGGGGATCTCATTCCAGAGAACGAGCACTGGGATAAGAGAAGGGAAACTTCCTGTGTCTTGATAGACAGCATTTTTATTCGAAGGATCCTCAAAGGTGCCTACTTGGTCAATTTGCATTGCCTGGGATAGATACCACAGGAGATAGGCAGTCTCTCAAATTGGATCCTGATACCATGAAGAGCTTTAGAGGTTAGAACCAGCATCTGGAATCATACTGGAAGCAAACTGGCAACCGGTGCAGCTACTGGGGAAAAGATATCACATGGTCACAGCAAAGCATATCCATAGCTTTCCACAGCACTGTATTCTGGATCTGTTGAAGTTTCCAAGTGGTCTATGTAGATCGCTTTGCAGTAGTGGAGCCATGAAGTGACAAGTACATGAGGGACTGAGAGGCTTCCCAATCCAGGAAAGGGTGCTACTGAAGCATCAGATGAAACTATGGCAAAGTCTTCCTGGCCTTACCCTGCCAACTCACTGAGCAGGAGTTGTGAGTTCGGGAAGGTCCCAGATTGCCCACCACCCAGGGGTGAGATTCAGCAGGTTCTGACAGGTTCTGGAGAACTGAAAGCGCAAATTATGAGTAGTTCAGAGAAGCAGCAAATACCATCTCTGGCTGGCCCCAGAGTGGGGTGGGAATGAAGATTTTGCAATATCTTCTCCCAGGAGTGGGAGGGAATGGGAATTTTGTAGTATCTTTTGTTAGATATTAACATATATCGGAGGAAGTCTCCTCTCTGGTCTGCTGCTACAGCGGGAAACAGGTATCGCTCTGATTGGTCGAGAGGCGTACCCGAGTACTATAAAAGGGGAACCCTCCGGCCACAGGGCAAGCTGGATCATTACTACTACTAATAAAGAGCTGTTAAGTCACTTCGTGTCCGCAGTCTGTTCTCTCGTTGCCCAGATCGAACAGTGGCGACGAAGGTGGGATCGAGAGACAGATAGGACGAAGAACGCTACCTCCAGAATCTCCGGATTTGATCCAGCCTAGGAATTCGGCAGAAATTCCGGCAGCCATCTCAGGTCACCACAGCGCGGCAAATTCAAGCGAGAGAAGATGGCGATGCACACTCCCCCCGCTCCATTCGACCCAGAAAACGACGAATGGGAAGCCTTCATGATTCGTTTCGACTGTTTTCTCGAAGCGAATGAATACACGGGGATCACCGACGCCCAGAAGAAAAACATCTTCCTCGGCTACTGCAGAAAAGAAGTCTTCAACACGGCCAGAGACCTCACCGCGCCTACTCCGATACAGGCAGTATCATGGGCGGCGTTGCAACAAGCCCTACAGACTCATTACGCGCCAAAACCTTCCCGCCATGTTTGCCGCCAAGCATTCAACACGAGGAACCAGAAGGCGGGAGAATCTATCAACCAGTACATTGCAGCCCTACGAAAAGCAGCCACACATTGTGGATTCCGAGACCTGGATGAGCAGATTATGGATCGACTCGTTAGCGGGCTGAGAGACATTTCCCTACAAAAACGGCTGTTAGCCAAAACCAATATAAGCCTACAGATTGTACTCGACGAGGCAAGAGCTTCAGAAGCAGCAGACAGATCAGCGGAGACCATTCAACGCGGATTCAACACAGGCCAGCCAGCGCCAAGACACACCAGAGTCCACTACGAGGACACCATTCCAGATTTCAGGGATCCCGAGCTCGAGGAAAGTCACCTGATGCGGAGCAGTCATGTGAGACCTGGGGGGAGACCCGGATCCCGTTTGCCGCCCTGCGCAAGCTGCGGAGGGAATCACCCCCGGTCTACCTGTCAGTTCAGGAACGTTGTTTGTTCGCACTGCGACAAACTGGGGCACATCGCACGAGTGTGCCGGAGCGAAGCCCCTGCCTCAAGGCAACCACCCATGTACCGCCAACAGAAGCCCAACCCAGGGGCTTGGCGAAATCAAAAAGGGCGCCCAGAGAGAAATCCACAAGTGTTTACCCAGAGAGAAAATTCCCAAAGAGCTGAGCGAGCGTATCCCCAGAGAGATTACACACAAAGAGCTGAGAGAGCGTTCTATCAAGATGCTCAACGAGAGTATTTTCAGGATACAGATGGTGAGATAGAGTTGACCCAGAGAGAGGAATTGCGAACGTATCTCACCACAATAAGCCAGGTCCGCACCAAGCGGCCTAAAAAGCTGAAAGTCACAGTCCTCTTGGAGGGCTCACCTTGCGAGCTGGAAGTTGACACAGGATCGTCCCTGACGATCATTTCATGGGCATCCATGAAACAGGCTATCCCTAGCCTCAAAAAGAGCCAACTACGCGTTCCAGACATCCTGCTACGAGACTACCAGGGGAACCGAGTCCCCATCGTAGGCCAAGGCACGTTCCAGATCCGTTTCAAGGACATCGTAGCCCAGCTGCCCATGACCATCGCCAGCGCACCATTACAAAACCTCCTAGGACTGGATTGGTTTGAATCCTTGGGGCTAGAAGTCACCGGAATCAACGCCGTGGAAAACAGCAGCGCTGAGCAGATTTTTAAGGAGTTCGAGGATGTGTTCAGCCCCGGTCTTGGTAAGTATGTGGGTAAACCGATTTCATTCAATTTAGACCCCAAAGTGGCGCCAATCCGACTTAAACCGAGACGAGTGCCTTTTGCACTCCGCCCAAAAATAGATAAGGAAATAGATAAGTTAGTGGAGCAAGGAATCCTTGAGCCGGTGGATCACGCGCGCTGGGAAACGCCCATCGTGACCCCAGTCAAACCAGACGGATCAGTCCGCATCTGCGCGGACTATAAATGCACAATTAATGTCGCGCTACAACAAAGCGCATATCCTGTGCCTGTAGTACAGCACTTATTGCACTCGTTGGGGCCAGGAAAGGTATTTGCAAAATTAGACATGGCACAAGCTTACCAGCAGCTGCCCGTTGATAGCGCCACAGCGGAGGCCCAAACTATAGTGACGCATAGAGGAGCATTCAAATGCAACCGGCTACAATTCGGTGTGAGTATTGCTCCAGGATTGTTCCAGAGCGTCATGGAACGACTTTTGCAAGGGATACCGGGAGTCGTCCCCTATTTTGACGACATCTTGGTGTCCGCTGCAAACGAGGAGCAATTAAATAAAAGAGTCAGAACTGTTTTGGCCAGAATCAGAGAAAAGGGTCTCCGCCTCAAAAAGGAAAAATGCCAAATTAACGTGCCTAGCGTAGAATTCCTGGGTTATAGAATCGATGGTCAGGGAATACACCCCACTTCAAAGAAAATTAAGGCGATCCAGGACGCCCCCACACCACGAAATCAGACCGAGTTGCAGGCCTTCCTCGGACTACTTAACTTCTACAGCGTTTTTCTGAGACAGAAGGCGACCGTTGCTGAGCCACTACACCGTCTACTCCAGAGGAACACACCATGGAAATGGGGATGATCCGAAGCAGCAGCTTTTGCCGGAGTAAAGCGCCTGCTCACCACCGACTCACTGTTAGTCCAATACAGCCAGACACTACCGCTGGTATTGACCTGCGACGCATCACCTTTTGGAGTCGGCGCAGTCCTCAGCCACCGGATGCCCGATGGAAAAGAAGCACCCATCGCCTTCTACTCCAGGACTCTTTCATCGGCCGAGAGGAATTACAGCCAGATGGACAGGGAAGCGCTAGCTGCTGTAGCTGGAGTAAAACGTTTCCACGAATACCTCTACGGCCGCGATTTTGAACTGATCACAGATCACAAACCGCTGTTGGGACTTTTGGCGGGAAACCGCCCCACTCCAGTCTCCCTTTCTCCACGCATGACCAGGTGGACTGTTTTCCTGGCTTCGTACTTATACAAATTAATTCATCGACCGGGTTCCACTCTAGGACACGCAGACGCACTCAGCCATTGCCCACTACCAGACCTTTTGCCAGACCCCAGTCCCGAAGTACCGGTGCTGCTTATTGATTGTTTGGACTCAGGACCGGTTTCTTCCTACGATGTTGCAAGGTTTTCTTCTAAAGACATGTTAATAAAGCAAGTTCAAACTTGGGTTTGGAGGGGGTGGCCGAAGGGAAACGTGGGCCCGGAATTCAAAGTGTTTTGGTCAAAACGGGACGAACTATCAGTGTTACAAGGTTGCTTATTGTGGGGGATCGAGTTGTTATTCCGTTTGCTTTACGTAGGAATGTATTAGATGCTTTACATGTGGGTCATCCGGGGATTGTTAGGATGAAGGCGTTAGCAAGAAGTTACGTTTGGTGGCCAAACATGGACAAAGAAATAGAGGAATGGGTGGCCACTTGCGACCCATGCCAGGAATCGAGACCAGCACCCCCGGAAGCGCCCGCCACAGAATGGGAGAAGCCTAAAGCACCCTGGTCGCGAATACACATCGACTTCGCAGGGCCATTCCAAGGTCAGACTTTCCTTATAGTTGTGGATGCATACTCGAAATGGCTAGAAGTAGTCCTAATGACTTCAACCACGGCAGAGGCAGTCATTAAGGTTCTACGGCGACTTTTCACCACTCATGGCCTGCCCGACCTCCTGGTCTCCGATAACGGGCCCCAGTTCACGGCCATGCAATTTGAAACATATCTAGCAGGTCAGGGAATTCGGCACGCCCTCGTCGCGCCATTCCATCCGGCGTCAAATGGACAGGCGGAGAGGATGGTGCGATTCGCAAAAGAGGCCCTCGCTAGGATGGGTCCAGGTGATTGGCAAACACGCATTGACCATTACCTCCTAATTCAGCATATTACCCCAAGCGCAACGACGGGTAGGAGCCCCGCTAAACTACTCATGGGCCGCCGTCTACGGTCTCACCTGGACCGTCTTCACCCAAATTACTCTGCCACAGCACCCCCAGACTCCACAAGCAAAATTCGGACCTTTAGCATAGGGGATTCAGTATACGCCCACAACTATGCAGGGGGAACATTGTGGATGCCGGCAAAGGTCATTGGCATCACGGGTCCACGATCGTATCTGTTGGAACTGGAAGATGGGCGGAACTGGAAAAGGCACATCGATCAACTTCGCGGTCGCCTAGCACACTCAGACCTTCGAACCGAGGACGAGAGCGACCTACCAACGCAAAGTCAGCCACTCGAGAGCCCCAATACAGAGAACTACGACACCTGCGAGCCCAGGTCTGAACAAGAGATCGAGCACGAAGCAGAGCAACCCCCAAGCAACGTAACCGAGCAGACTCCGGAACGCCCTAGCAACGAAGGCACGAAACCACCCGAACGAGAAACAGAAAAAGCATCCGATCCTGCAACCACTTCTAATCAACCCGAACTGCGACGTTCCTCCCGAGTAAGGCAAACTCCAACATACCTAAAAGACTATGTTACTAACCGCAACGTTCCGTCTAGGAGGGGAGGGGTGTTAGATATTAACATATATCGGAGGAAGTCTCCTCTCTGGTCCGCTGCTACAGCGGGAAACAGGTATCGCTCTGATTGGTCGAGAGGCGTATCCGAGTACTATAAAAGGGGAACCCTCCGGCCACAGGGCAAGCTGGATCACTACTACTACTAATAAAGAGCTGTTAAGTCACTTCCTGTCCGCAGTCTGTTCTCTCGTTGCCCAGATCGAACATCTTTCCCCTAGACTGGGGTGGGAATGGAGGTTTTGCAATACCTTCCCCCAGGAGTGGGAGGGAAAGGGAATTTTGTAGTATCCTTCCCCTGGAGTGGAGTGGGAATGGAGATTTTGCAGTATCTTTCCCCCAGGAGTGGGAGGGAATGGGAATTTTGTAGTATCCTCCCCCTAGAGTGGGGTGGGAATGGAGATTTTGCAGTAGGGAATGCAGATTTTGCAGTGTCCTTCACCCAGGAGTTGGAGGGAATGGGAATTTTGTAGTATCCTCTCCCTAGAGTGAGGTGGGAATGGACATTTTGCAATATCCTTCCCCCAGGAGTGGGAGGGAATGGGAATTTTGTACTATCCTTCCCCTAGAGTGGGGTGGAAATGGAGATTTTGCAGTATCCTTCCCCCAGGAGTGGGAGGGAATGGGAATTTTGCAGTATCCTTCCCCTGGAGTGGGAGGGAATGGGAATTTTGCAGTATCCTTCCCCTGGAGTGGGCTTGGGAAGGAGATTTTGCAGTATCCTTCCCCCAGGAGTGGGAGGGAATGGGAATTTTGCAGTATCCTTCCCCTGGAGTGGGCTTGGGGAGGAGATTTTGCAGTATCCTTCCCCTGCCACGCCCACCAAGTCACACCCACATAACCAGTAGTAAAAAAATTGAATTTCACCACTGCCACCACCCTTAAAAGGGGAAATACAACCCTACTCAAAGTCAAAAGTGAACTAGTCTTGGAACCAGGTGATCCCAAAACCCACAACCATTCGGTCTGCTAATCTTACTGTACATACTTTACAACTAACTGCTCTGAAGTTTACAATAAACAAGTTTCATTTTGGCATAGAATCCAACTAAAAGTCACAGTTTAAAGGTATGTTGGTGCGTGATGGGAAAGAAGAAAAGAAACTGACTTGTAAAATTTAAGACTAAATAGGGCTTAATTCCATCTAATTTGTTCTTTGGATTTGGCATATTGATCCTAATGGTGGTGTCATGGATGCAGGAAGAGTTTATGGCACTTGCATAGCAACAGCCTTCCGAGAACACTCCAAATAGTGATGTCCAAGAAAAAAAATGGGTTTAACACAGTAGTTGTGTTTAACTCCACTCTGAGCCATGAAACCTGACTGGGTGACTCATTCTCTCCCCTTAAATGATCTAACAGGATTGATATGGGAATAGTTGGAAAAGAGGGCACTATGCATGTGATCTTATATTCCTCAAAAAGAGATGGGATTAACATTTAATAAAAATAATATTGTCCAGGGAAATTAGAGTAAAAATAACACATTCAACTTCTAGAGCATGAATCAATTAGTATAACGTCGAATGAAAAGCATGCCAAACAAAGCCCACACAGAGCATATTGATAACCCACAGTGTATATAAAAACATCTGAGTTAAATCAGCTAACTGCTAGATTAAAAATAAGGTCAAAATATAGACTGCTTGCTTTCTCAAAGAATGTTAGTAACAAATTATAAAGGCAAAATTTTCAAGAGAGAAAATGTCCTAATGTTTTCCTGGGATGTAGAAAAGAATCTTTTGTGGTTGCTCATTTACAAGACAGTTTTTACAGAGCATAGTCTGAGTAGCCAATATAAATGAAATGTAATTCTAACTTGCTGCAATCAATAATTCTACTGTAGCACGTTGGGCTAATTGAATTTTTTATATGCAATACTCTAGAATAGGGATGTCAAACTCGCGTCATCATATTGTAATCATGTGATGTATCACAACTTTTCCCATTCGCTAAAATGCGGGTGGGCATGGCCAGCATGTGACGCATCCGACCTGCGGGCCGCGAGTTTGACGCCCCTGCTCTAAAAGGAGAATTTTGATTGATTGGAACTAGCACCTGGTCACATCATGTACAATACAGGGTTTTTTAAAAAAAATTCAGAGGAAGGTCAGAACTGACTTCCCTGCTACCGTGTTTCCCCGAAAATGAGACAGGGTCTTATTTTCTTTTGCCCCACGAAATATGGCCTTGGGCTTATTATAGGGGAGGGCTTATTATTTTCTGGGTCAGGTAAGAAGTGAGGCACGCCTTTTAGCTTTCTAGCTCCATTGCATTCTTTGCCATTGTGCTCAGGGAAGCAGCTGGTAAAAAAAAAACCCTTCTCACGAGTTCAATCAAACATCTTCAAATCGCGAGAAGGTTTTTTTTTTTTAACCAGGGGCTTCCCTGAACACAATGGCGAGGAATGTGATGGAGCTAAAAAGGTAAGAGGTGCGCCTCGCGGCCCAACACCACCCACCTCGCCACAATGGTAAAGGTAGCCTGCCTAGTTCCTTTCCCCACCGAGGGATGGCAGGTGGGGAGGGGAGAAGCGAGGCGCGCCTCTTACCTTTCCAGCTCCGTCGCGTTCCTCGCTCTTTCGCCCATTGAATCCCCTTGTAAAAAAAACCTCTTGAGTTCAACTCTCAAGTTTTTTTTACAAGGGGATTCAATGGGCGAAAAGGTGAGGAATGCGACGTAGCTGGAAAGGTAAGAGGCGCACCTCGCAGCCCAACACTGCCCACCTCGCCCCAATGGTAAAGGCAGCCTGCCTGGTTCCCTTCCCCGCTGTTCCTTTAGCGAGGGATGGCAGGTGGGGAGGGGAGAAAGCGAGGTGCACCTCTTACCTTTCCAGCTCCGCTACGTTCCTCACCCTTTCGCCCATTGAATCCTTGTAAAAAGACCTCATGAATTCAACTCGTGAGGTTTTTTTTTACAAGGGGATTCAATGGGCGAAAGGGTGAGGAATGTAGCAGAGCTGTCAGTCTCTGGTAGTGCTAGGACGCACGTCTCGCTTCTCCCCCAACACCTGCCACCCCTCGCTAAAGGGACGGCGGGGAAGGGAGCCAGGCAGGCTGCCTTTACCATTGGGGTGGGCGGTGTTTTTTTGCACAAGAAGCAACAGGCGGGAGGGGGTGATCGCATTGCTGGCCTGCCGCTGTTTTTGCAGCAGGCTCTTTTTGCATGGGAGGGAAGGGCGGGAGTTGGAAGCACTTTGCTTCGCCTGTTGCTGTTTTTGTGGTGAGCCCTCTTTTTGCCCCGCAAGCTGTACCGTTAGGTGGTACAGTGGTAATGATGGGGACCGGTTGTGCATGTGCTTAAATAGTTGGGGGCGGGCTTATTTTCAGGGGAGGGCTTATTATGGCGCATGCTCTGAAAAGCCCGATTGTGCTTATTAGCAGGGCATTTCTTATTTTCAGGGAAACACAGTAATACGATTCCCATGAAGTCCTATCAACAGTTGCCACTATCCTCACCAAAACATACTTACTTATGTAACTGCTCAAAAACAAATTAGTATTTTGATAAGGATAGGAGTACCTAAACACACACATTTGTGTGAGTACACAATTTTGTTGAAATATTATTGGAGATGTTCTGATATGGAGATAACTGTGTCCATATATTAAGTAACAGATTAGTATGGCTTCCCCCCTAATGTCATTCAGGAAACCTACTGAAGACCTGCTTGTTCTCTTGGGCAGTAGGATAAGGGTAATTGCAGAGCCCCTGTCTTGTTTTGTTATGATCTGATTGACTTTGGGTTTTTTAGGGGTGGTGGTGGCTATTTTGCTCTTTGGTTGATTACATTCTTTCTATGTTGATTTTTTATTTGTAGCCTCCAAGAATTGTTTGGGAGTCAAGGAGCCTATAAAATTGACAAAAAATTATTTTAAGGAAATACACATATTTTTTTTCAGGATGGAAATATCACTAGCTTTGGCCAATATTCCTGTTGCAGCCCTACTTCGGGTGAGAGAAGTTGCTGCAGTGACTCATGTTCTCATCACCAACTGATTTGGATACTGCAAAGTACTTCATATGGGATTGTTTTTAAAGACTATACAAAAGCCACAATTGGTTCCAAGTGGAGCAGCTTGTGTGTTAGCTGTTACACCTGTGCTACAAAGCCTGCACCAGTTACCTCTTGGCTTAGGGCAGGGGAGTCAACATCAAACTTGTGATGACATGTTGTCGTCACATGATGGAGCACAACTTTTTCTCCTTAGCTAAAATGGGAGTGGGAATGGCTAGCATGTGACGCATCTGGCCTACGGGCCGTGAGTTTGACACCCCTGGCTTAGGGGACCGTATGAAAGTGGTGTTTTCAACTTTTAAAGTCTTCTATGACTTAGCACTAAGTTATCTTTAGGACCCGTTTTCCTGCTAACCTTGTCCTGACCAATTTGATATTTTCAGTAGGTGCATCAATCGTCTGGAATGGCCTTCCATAATGAATTAGATGGGGCCCCACTTTGAGTGCTTTCTGAAAAAAAATTGAAAACAATGTTCTTCTGAAAGGCATTTGGATATAATGCTGTGTTATACATGGAGGGTTACTGAACTATTGGCTCTTGTTGGAAATTTTATATTGTTTTACGTTTTTGTGTTAATTACTGATGTTTATCTTATGGATTTGTGAGCTGCTGGGTTCTTTTAGTTTGCAGTGGGATCAGAGGTCGGTTCCTACCTATCCGGTCCAATTCAGCCGAATAGGTAGTAACTCCGGCGGACATGCGACCGTACCGGTACTATGATTGGCGGTGCCATCTTGATTTTCTTTTCTGCACATGCGCAGAACAATCTTCATTAAAAATGTAATTTTTACTCATTTTTAAATATTGTGCGCATGCACAGATTGTTTTAAATGAAAATGCGCATGTGCACAGAGCAAATTTTTTAACTATTGAATTGGTAGTAATGGCGGCCGGAACCCACCCCTGAGTGGGATATAAATATAACAATTAATATAATTTTTTTAGAAAATTTATACGTCCACTGATCTCATCAAAGTGACTCTAGTGGCATGCAAAAATCTTTTTAAAAGCCAAGAAATAGTTATACTATAATACTTTTTAATCTTTTTCAAATGGTTTCCTAATCGTTTTCCATTTTATGCTTTTTTTTAAAAAAAAAATCTTTACCACATTAAAATAAACGGTATTTAGAGTGCTAAACTCCAATGGGAGGTTGTTTGTAGGAGAACAAATTCTCATGGATGCCCTATTGCCCCAACTAAGGAGCTGTGATTCAGGGTTAAATAATTTATTTTCTCTTTATTAAAAATTGTCTCTTTGCTCCTAGTCTCTGAATTTAGCTAGTTGGATAGCAGATCAATCTTCCCCTTGATTATACTGATTTTGGTTCTTAAAATCCTATCGCAAAAGTCAACTTGCAAGTGTGCATCTATGTCAGCCTGTGACTTTCTACAATATGGGAACGAAATTCGGGGTATGGAACTTAACATCAAATATAATAGAAAACCAGGGGTTGGGGTTTTATTTTTGGTTGGTTGATGTTTTGAAATTGGCACAATGAAAATACAACAGCTCTTCAGAAACGCTGCTCTGTGTCTCTGCGAGTTTGTGGTTATATGGAGCTAGTCAAATACCATCTGTCTTCAATCAGGCTTTGGCTCATGCCATGCTTAAATTTATCAAAGGTTCCAGAAGCAAGCATTGCAGGGGAGCGGTGATCTTTTCCATCTATTTCATTCATATGGTAACAATTATCTCACAGTACAGCACAAAACATAACACCAGACAATCTCAGCAGATCCGGGACAGCACTGCCCTGATTTTTAAAGCGATTTAGGTCATACGATCAATATTTTGGTTTGTTTAAAATCATTTTATCTTATAGAATGAAGAAGCTTAAGACAAGCTTTAACGATCAAGGTTCTTTTCTCAATGTAATCTCGACAGTGTGTATAATTATCTGTTAATATCACTTATGAAAAGCCCACTGCTGATACGAAATTTGAATGTCCCCATGTTTGAATGGGCTGTGATCACTCTGAGGCAACTAATGGAAATTTGGTTTATGCTCCTCTGTTTAACTGTTTCCCAATTTTCATTTATATATTCAACTGCCCCTCATCCATATGTGACCTGGCTCAAAGACACATCACAAAATTGCTACTGTACAAGTGAGAAGCCTCTTAGGAAAGAAACTATGACGTGTAAACTACATCTGTAGCAATAACTTTTCACTTGCCCCTTGCTCGTTTTAAAAGATTACTACAGGTAGTCCTCGACTTACAACAGTTCATTAGTGATGATTCAAAGTTACAATATCACTGAAAAAAGTGACATGACCATTTTTCACACTTACAACTGTTGCAGCATCCCCCATTGTCGCGCGATCGAAATTCAGGCACTGGGCAACTGACTCACATTTATGTTGATTAGAATGTCCCAGGATCATGTGAACAGCTTTTTCAACTTTCTGACAAGTAAAGTCAATGGGTAAACCAGATTCGTATAACAACGGTGTGACTAACTTAACAACTATAATAATAATAATAATAATAATAATAATAATAATAATAATAATAATAATAATAATAATAATAATAATAATAATAATAATAATAATAATAATAATTTATTAAATTTCTAGACCGCCCCCTCTCCCCGAAGGGACTCGGGGACAACTACAATGATTCACTTAACAACTGTGTCAAGAAAAATCGTAAAATGAGGCAAAACTCACTTAACAAATATCTTGCTGAACCACATACATTTTGGGCTCAACTGTGGTCATAAGTTGAGGACTACCTGTAAACTGACCGATTCCCTAGATTTCCTGTACATTTAAAGAATCAGAGTTTTTTCAAGATAAATAACCGATTTTTGCAACATTATGTAGTAATAATAGAAAACCAATAATGTTCGATCAGATATATTCAGAAAAAGAACAAGCTAGAAATTTAGCTGACAGTTCAATTAAACACATTTTTAGAAACTGGGAAATCACAAAATCTACCATATAGTGCAATATAAAGTCTTGAAAAAGTATAAGTCACGTAGTAAAAATATTCTTTTTTGAAAGGTGATATTTTTCCAGCAATGTAGTCATAGTTCATTTCCAAGGACAGAATTGAACTTCAAGTTATAGTGCCCAGTTTTAGAATGTACACATTCTACAGAACTTTATTTCCAATTTAACATGCATGGATTTGCCAATATACGTAAATAAATATCAGAGAACCGAATGGTTGTGGAATTTATTTTTCAAAATAAACAACATTTCAGAAGAAACAAACTTTAGCCTTTGCCAATATAAATGAAAACAATTTCATTTTGCTGCAAAATAATTGAAAAAATTGCTTCTTGGCCTTTGGGCTAAGATCAAGTGTAATAAAGCTGAAAAAAAATCTGTTACAGATTTTTAAAGCAAGTTTGTGGTTCCTTTTCCTGACGTCATTCTATTTTTACCATAATTTCTTTTCCTTTCCTTGCTTTTCTTTCATGTCCATTTTTTCCAAGCTGGCACTACTAGATAATAAATATATGCAGGGGGGCAGTGCAATGGCTCAGTGGTTAAGACACTGGGCTTGTTGGCTAGAAAGCCTGCACCCCAGGTTTGAGACCTGAGTAAAGGGGTGAGCTGAGCTCTCATACCTTGCCCCAGCTCCTGCTAACCTAGCAGTTTGAAAGCATGCAAATGCTAGTAGATAAATAGGCGCCACTTCAGTGGGAGGTGTTAGATATTAACATATATCGGGATAAGTCTTCCCTCTGGTCCGCTCCTACAGCGGGAAACAGGTATCCCTGTAATTGGTCGAGGGGCGTGCCCAATCCCTATAAAAGGGGAACCCTCCGACTACAGAACAAGCTGGATCACTATTACTACTAATAAAGAGCTGTTAAGTCACTTCGTGTCCGCAGTCTGTCTCTCGTTGCCCAGATCTAACATTGGCGACGAGGATGGGATCGAGAGACAGATAGGACGAAGAACGCTACCTCCAGAATCTCCGGATTTGATCCAGCCCAGGAATTCGGCAGCAATTCCGACAGCCATCTCAGATCACCGCAGCGCGGCAAATTCAAACAGAGAAGATGGCGATGCATGCTCCCCCCGCTCCTTTCGACCCAGCAAACGACGAATGGGAAGCCTTCATGATTCGTTTCGAGTGTTTCCTCGAAGCGAACGAATACACGGGGATCACCGATGCGAGGAAGAAAAACATCTTCCTCGGCTACTGCGGAAAAGAAGTCTTCAATACGGCCAGAGACCTCACCGCGCCTACTCCAATACAAGCAGTATCGTGGACAACGTTGCAACAGACTCTGCAAACTCACTACGCGCCAAAACCTTCCCGCCATGTCTGCCGCAAAGAATTCAACATGAGGACTCAGAAGGCGGGAGAATCCATTAATCAATATGTTGCAGCCCTACGAAAAGCAGCAGCTCACTGCGAATACAGGGATCTGGAAGAACACATCTTAGAGCAACTCATCTGTGGGTTAAGAGACATTTCGCTGCAAAAGAAGCTGTTGGCAAACCCGAATTTAACCCTACAGACAGCGTTAAACGAAGCAAGAGCGTCAGAATCAGCGGAGAAATCATCTGTAACCATACAACGAGGGGCCAGCATAAACCAGCCAGCAGCAAGGCAAACCAGAGTGCACTACGAGGACGCAAGCCCTGACTACGAGAATCCCGAGTTCGAGGACAGTCACCTGATGCAGAGCAGTCACTTGAGGCCTGGGGGGAGGCCCGGATCCCGGTTGCCGCCCTGCGCAAGTTGCGGAGGGAATCACCCCAGGTCTACGTGTAGGTTCAGGAACGTTGTTTGTTCGCATTGCAACAAACTTGGGCACATCGCACGAGTGTGCCGGAGCGGAGTCCCTGCCTCACGGCAGCCACCCATGTACCGCCAACAGAAGCCCAACCCAGGGGCTTGGCGAAATCAAAAAGGGCGCCCAGAGAGAAATCCACAAGTGTTTACCCAGAGAGAACATTTCCAAAGAGCTGAACGAGCGTATCCCCAGAGAGATTACTCACAAGGAGTTGAGCGAGCGTATCCCCAGAGAGAATACACACAAAGAGCTGAACGAGCGTTCTATCAAGACGCTCAACGAGAGTATTTTCAGGATGTAGACGATGAGATAGAGTTGACCCAGAGAGAGGAGTTGCGAACGTATCTCACCACAATACATCAAGTCCGCCCTAAGCGGCCCAAAAGGCTGAGAGTCACAGTCCTCTTGGAGGGCTCACCCTGCGAGCTAGAAGTCGACACAGGATCGACCCTGACGATCATTTCATGGGCATCCATGAAACAGGCTATCCCTAGCCTCAGAAAGAGCCAACTACACGCTCCAGACGTCCTGCTACGAGACTACCAGGGGAACCAAGTCCCCATCGTGGGCCAAGGCACATTCCACATCCGTTTCAAGGACATCGAAGCCCAGCTGCCCGTGACCATCGCCAGCGCGCCATTGCAGAACCTTCTGGGGCTTGATTGGTTTGAAGCCCTGGGGTTAGAAGTCACCGGGATCAACGCCGTAAGAAACAGCAGCGCTGAACAGATTTTTAAGGAATTCGAGGATGTGTTCAGCCCCGGTCTTGGTAAGTATGTGGGTAAACCAATATCATTCAATTTAGACCCTAAAGTGGCGCCAATCCGACTTAAACCGAGACGAGTGCCTTTTGCACTCCGCCCTAAAATAGACAAAGAGATAGATAAGTTAGTGGAGCAAGGAATCCTTGAGCCGGTAGATCACGCGCGCTGGGAAACGCCCATCGTGACCCCAGTCAAGCCAGACGGATCAGTCCGCATCTGCGCGGACTATAAGTGCACAATTAATGTCGCGCTACAACAGAGCGCATATCCTGTGCCAGTAGTACAGCACTTATTGCACTCGTTGGGGCCAGGAAAGGTATTTGCAAAGTTAGACATGGCACAAGCTTACCAGCAACTGCCAGTTGATAGTGCCACAGCGGAGGCCCAAACGATAGTGACGCATAGAGGAGCATTCAAATGCAACCGGCTACAATTCGGCGTTAGCATTGCCCCAGGATTGTTCCAGAGCGTCATGGAACGACTGTTGCAAGGGATACCAGGAGTCGTCCCCTATTTTGACGACATCTTGGTGTCAGCTGCAAACGAGGAGCAATTAAACAAAAGAGTCAGATCTGTTTTGGCCAGAATCAGAGAAAAGGGTCTCCGCCTTAAAAAAGAAAAATGCCAAATTAACGTGCCTAGCGTAGAATTCCTGGGTTATAGAATCGATGGTCAGGGAATACACCCCACTTCAAAGAAAATTAAGGCGATCCAGGACGCCCCCACACCACGAAATCAGACCGAATTGCAGGCCTTCCTCGGATTACTTAACTTCTACAGCGTTTTTCTGAGGCAGAAGGCGACCGTCGCTGAGCCACTACACCGTCTACTCCAGAGGAACGCACCATGGAAATGGGGACGATCCGAAGCTGCCGCTTTCGCCGGGGTAAAGCGCCTGCTCACCACCGACTCACTGCTTGTTCAATACAACCAGACCCTACCGCTGGTATTGACCTGCGACGCATCACCTTTCGGAGTTGGAGCAGTCCTCAGCCACAGGATGCCCGACGGAAAAGAAGCACCCATTGCGTTCTACTCCAGAACTCTTTCATCGGCCGAGAGGAATTACAGCCAAATGGACAGGGAAGCGCTGGCTGCCGTAGCGGGAGTAAAGCGTTTCCACGAATACCTCTACGGCCGCGATTTTGAACTGATCACAGATCACAAACCGCTGTTGGGACTTTTGGCGGGAAACCGCCCCACTCCGGTCTCCCTTTCTCCTCGCATGACCAGGTGGACTGTTTTCCTGGCTGCGTATTCATACAAATTGATACATCGACCGGGCTCCACTCTTGGACATGCAGACGCACTCAGCCGTTGCCCATTACCTGACATTCTGCCAGACCCCACTCCAGAAGTACCGGTATTGCTCATTGACTGTTTGGATTCGGGACCGGTTTCTTCCTACGATGTTGCAAGGTTCTCCTCTAAAGACAATTTAATAAAACAAGTTCAAACTTGGGTTTGGAGGGGGTGGCCAAAGGGAAATGTGGGCCCGGAATTCAAAATGTTTTGGTCGAAACGGGACGAGCTCTCAGTACTACAAGGATGTTTGTTGTGGGGGGATCGAGTTGTTATTCCGTATGCTTTACGTAAAAATGTATTAGATGCTTTACATATGGGTCATCCGGGGATTGTTAGAATGAAGGCGTTAGCAAGAAGTTACGTATGGTGGCCAAACATGGACAAAGAAATAGAGGAGTGGGTGGCCACTTGTGACCCATGCCAGGAATCGAGACCAGCACCCCCGGAAGCGCCCGCCACAGAATGGGAGAAACCCAAAGCACCCTGGTCGCGAATACACATCGACTTCGCAGGGCCATTCCAAGGTCAGACTTTCCTTATAGTCGTGGATGCATACTCAAAATGGCTAGATGTAGTCCTAATGACTTCAACCACGGCAGAGGCCGTCATAAAGGTTCTACGGCGACTCTTCGCCACCCATGGCCTGCCAGATCTCCGCGTATCCGATAACGGGCCCCAATTCACGGCCACGCACTTGGAAACATTTTTAGCAGGGTTGGGAATTCGACATGCCCTCATCGCGCCGTTCCATCCAGCATCAAACGGACAGGCGGAGAGAATGGTACGATTCGCAAAAGAGGCCCTCGCCAGGATGGGTCCAGGTGATTGGCAAACACGCATTGACCATTACCTCCTCATTCAACACATTACCCCGAGCGCAACGACGGGTAGGAGCCCCGCTGAACTACTCATGGGCCGTCGCCTACGATCTCACCTAGACCGGCTCCACCCGAATTACTCTACCACGGCTCCCCCAGACTCTACAAGTAAGATCCGGTCATTCAGAGTAGGGGATTCAGTATACGCTCACAACTACACAGGGGGGACATTGTGGATGCCGGCAAAGGTCATTGGCATCACGGGTCCACGATCGTATTTGCTAGAGCTAGAAGATGGGCGGAATTGGAAAAGGCACATCGATCAACTTCGGGGTCGCCTAGCACACTCCAACCTTCGAAATGAAGACGAAAGTTTCCTGTCTACGGAAAGTCAGCCACAAGAAAACCCCATTATAGGAAACAACGACGCCGGCGAGCCAAACGGGGAACAAGACTACACGCACGTAGCAGAGCAGCCCCCAGACAACGCAGCCGAACAAACTCCTGAACGCCCGAGCAACGAAGGCACAAGACCTCCAGAACGGGAAATAGAAAAAGCACCCGATCCTGCAACTACTTCGAACCAACCCACACCCAGTCCTGCAACCACTTCAAACCAACCCGAACTACGACGTTCCTCCCGAGCAAGACAAACACCCACCTACCTAAAAGATTATGTTACCTACCGAAACGTCCCATCTAGGAGGGGAGGGGTGTTAGATATTAACATATATCGGGATAAGTCTTCCCTCTGGTCCGCTCCTACAGCGGGAAACAGGTATCCCTGTAATTGGTCGAGGGGCGTGCCCAATCCCTATAAAAGGGGAACCCTCCGACTACAGAACAAGCTGGATCACTATTACTACTAATAAAGAGCTGTTAAGTCACTTCGTGTCCGCAGTCTGTCTCTCGTTGCCCAGATCTAACAGGAAGTAACGGTGCACTGTGATGTCATGCAGGCCACATGACTCTGGAAATGTCTTTGGATAAGGCTGGCTCAATTGCCTTGAAACAGAGATGAGCATCGCCCCCTAGAGTCGTCAATGACTAGTGGAATAAAATCCGCAGGGACTCCTTTTACCATATTCAGAAACTCTTATCTGCTTTCTGTTTGTTTGTTTGTTTTATTGGATTTATATGCTGCCCTTCTCCCAAAGGACTCAGGGCGGCGTACAACATTAAAAAACACACATCCCAAAAGTTAAAAAGAAATTAAATACATATCCAAAAAGCAAACCCAATTTATAGGACAATACATTAAAAAAATGAGATAAAATTAACAGGCCAGGCCGGCTTGCTGGAAAAGCCAACTTTTTAGGGCGCGTCGGAAGGACCGGAGGTCAGGGATTATGCGAAGCTCCGGGGGCAGCTCATTCCAGAGGGAAGGCGCTCCCACAGAGAAGGCTCTCCCCCTGGGGGTCACCAGCCGACACTCTCTGGCCGACGGCAACCTGAGGAGGCCAACTCTGTGGGATCGTACTGGACGGTGGGAGGCTACTGGTGGCAGTAGGTGGTCTCGCAGGTACCCTGGGCCTAAGCCATGGAGCGCTTTAGTTGCATTCAATCTTTTCTTCAGAACCTTATAGAAATAATTTTACTAGGACTGTCTGACAATAACTGCTGGAGTCATTGTAAGCTCACGCTTGAGACATTAGTGAAAAACCTTTAACTTTGCCTAATGTCAGCCTCTCATCCAATTGCCTTTAGTTTTTCCAAATATCAAGCTTTCTTCAGTTACTCTTGCCAATGGATTGTGGGTCTGTTGTTCAGATTATATCTGAGCACTCTTTTGTTAGAATGATGGCTATCCCATTTTTTTCTAGTCTTTTTCTTGTAGTAGAAGATTTTACTTCTGGTCACATGGATGCCTAAACATACAATCACAAAAAACTATGACCATAATTTCAGGCTCAATTCCAGATGTTAGTCAAGGGTTACTGCATAAACTCTATGTTTATACATGTTTGTGTATTGGACATTTGGGATAAGAGGTTGGGAGGGAGCTACCTTCACAACAATAACATATGTGGCATTCCTGCTAAAGATAAAGACAGGCGTGGTTACGTTGGGCACAATTTGACCATTGTGTCACAAATGCACCCGCAGGCCCATTTTAACTCACCTACACTCCTACCACTCTATGCAAACCAGCATTTCTAGGAATTCTAACCCTGCAAGCCAACATAGCATTGCCCACTTCTCACCAGCTTTAAGGTACATGAAAGTATACCGGTACGCACTCATTATCAAAATTCATTTTTTTAGGAGCAAATATATAACATTCCCACAATATTTCAGAGTTATTGCCCCATTGCAACAGCAATTTCAGAACTTGGGTATTACAATGTTATAAGCAATGAAGTACCAAGGGAGGAAGTGGGGGGCGACTGTATGTCTTGAGTACAATCAATAAAAGAAGGGTGATGCAGAAGATGTGAGGAAACTAATGGTGGGTCTGGAGTCAGGTCACTGATGCTTATAGGAAGATCAGTTACTTGGTGATGATGGTGGGAGCAGCAGCAGGAAAGATAGGAAAATGTGTGTCTTCACATCACTTTCGACTCCTAGTGATTGGCCTTCTGCAGCACTTGGCAAAAAGTGCTAAAAACTGTAGTCATGTTTGTTTGTTTATTATTTATTATTTATTTATTATTTATTTATTTATTTATTTATTAATTAATTAATTATTTATTATTATTTATTTGTTTGTTTGTCTGTCTGTCGTCTGTCTGTCTGTCTGTCTATCTATCTATCTATCTATCTATCTATCTATCTATCTATCTATCTATCTATCTATTTATTTATTTGCACTTCTAGACCACCCCCTCTCCCAAAAGGGACTCGGGGCAGTGTACAGTCCACACAGCAAATACATCATCCACAGTAAAATTCATTAAATAGAAAAACAGATGAATAAATGAATAAATATGGAGGAGGTTAAAAGAATTAAAAGAACTGTACAGCAAGAATATAAATATGGCTTTACAACCCCTAAAATCAATTAAATTTAAAACAATACCCTTAAAATACCAGTTAAAAGTATATTTCCAGGAGGTAACAGTTATAACAGTTATAATTATGCCAGGCCAGCTAGTCGGAACAGGTGAGTCTTCAATTTTTGTCGGAAGGAGCGGAAGTCCGTGGTGGTTCTAATATCGGGGGGGAGGTCATTCCAGAGGGTTGGGCCCATCACAGAGAAGGCCCTACTCCTTGGCGCCGCCCGCTGGCATTGCCTAGTGGACGGCACCTGGAGAAGCCCCTCCCTGTGAGAGCGAATTGGCCGCAGGGAAGTATGTGGGAGGATGCGATCCCGCAAGTAACTAGGTCCCGTGCCATGGAGCGCTTTAAAGATGGTGATCAGAACCTTGTGACTGTGGGATGCTGCAAATGGTCATAAATGCAAGCTAGTTGCCAAGTGCTCAGAATGTGTTCAGTTGACCATATGAGGTGTGTGTGTTTGTGTGCATGTGTGTGTGTATTCAGCTGTTGGAACTTCAAAAGCAGGTCATAAATAGCCTGGGGAGGTCCATTGTAACTTCAAATGGTCACTATGCCACCAGTTGTTAAGCGAGGACTCATTCAATTCAGTGTTTTGACCTTCACTGCTTCGCCACAGTGATCCTTACATTATTATTAATGAAATCTCAGCAAATGCTATGAAATCCTTTTTTATTCACTTAAAAAAGTCAAGATGCAACAATGCAATGCTCTGTCTACTTTTTATCTGAGCCTTAGCCATTATCTTGACTTTTTTTTAAAAAAAAAACCCACTATAATCTGAAAATATCCTAGTATGTAACTGTAGAAACCATACGATTTGTAAATTGCAAGAATCTGAACACTCAATAGATGGGAGCAAAGAGATTTGAAAAATCGTAACCCTTTGCCGCTATTTAGCGATTGTTTGATTTTTTTCCTTTATTTATGGTAATATTTTTTGAACAGTTTCTTTAAAAAACACTAGAAACTGACGTTTAATTATCAGAACAGAAATGGAGAAATTATAGCAGATGCTCCTGAATGCCAAATTTGAGACCAAAAGTATTAATGGACTATCTCTGAATATCCTTAAGCAATCAGCATGAGTGTTTATTTGTGAATATATAGTAAATGAATCACATCAAGTGTTCTTTGGAAACATTTTGTCTCAAGAGTCTTACTTAAGGAATTTTCAGGAAATGATGATGGTCAAATAAATTCTGCAACAATGACGCCATTAAAAAGCTATTATACTGGGAACCATCGTTGATTTTGGCAATGAAAAGGAATGAAGGTGCCTTCATAAACTGTTCATTGAATGGAAAGTGTTTCTGTGGGTTTGCTCATGCTTTCCAGGTGACTTTGTAAGATGTACCAGCAGTATACATACCCGCTTGCATCTATAGCGAATGGTCTGATGTCAGCAAAAGGTATTACCTTTGAAATAGTTTACTCCATGATAAATAATACTTCTTAAAAGTGTATTTATAATTAAGTGGCTGCTTTTCCTTAGGAATAGCAACTGGGTTGTTTATTGGTTGGGGAGGTTGAAGGAAGCTGTAGATCAGAGGTATGAGATACAAATTGGTGTATAGGATTAAAGTTAACCAGCTTTTGCTGGTGTATGTAAAGATTAAAATGCACATGATGTCAAATAATAGTAATAGTAATTAGATATATACCGCTTTATAGTGCTTTACAGCACTCTCCGAGTAGTTTACAGAGTCAACATGTTGCCCCCAAGAATCTGGATCCTCATTTTACTGACCTCAGAAGAATGGAAGGCTGAGTGAACCAGTCAAGATCAAACTCCTGGCTATGGACAGAGTCTGCCTGCAATACTGGATTCTAATCACTTCATCACCATGGCTCAGTGATTATAATGGCCATAAAGAGGTGTATTGCAGCAAATGGGCTTTTTTTCAGAATAGCAATAACAATGTGCCCCAATGGTTGACTTTGGATTAATTCATTTTCAAAATATTGGTTTTTCCAGATTGATACACTGAAATAACTGTTTCGGGAAAGCACGATTCAATCTCAAGTGTCTAGTCTGTTTTAGAAGATTTATTTAGTTCTGGACCATTATATTTTCAGTGATCTTGAGAAGTAGGTAGGAAAATGGAAAGAAGCACAATTAGCCTATTGTTCCCCTTTGGGGGAATTTATAATAAGTAAATTAAATTTGGAAATGAGATCATTTATGTTTCATGTTCCAACAGACACATATCGACTGCTCTTTTTGTGAGTGTGAGAGATAAGTAGTGTTTATGAGCCACAGTGGCGCAGTGGTTAAAGTGCAGTACTGCAGGCTACTTCTGCTGCCTGCTGCCTGCCTGCAATTTAATAGTTCAAATCTCACTAGGCTCAAGGTTGACTCAGCCTTCCATCCTTCTGAGGTGGGTAAAATGAGGACCCAAATTGTTGGGGGTAATAGGCTGACTCTGTAAACTGCTTAGAGAGAGCTGTAAAGCACTGTAAAGCAGTATATAAGTCTAAGTACTATTTCTCAATCAATCAATCAATATTTATTTCTAAGCCGCACCCTCTCCCGAAGGACTCGGGGCGGCGTACAATAAAACAAATAAAATACAAAGTACAATACAATACAATACAAATCTGGACAGGACATACATATAACAAGGACGTATACAAGACGTATACAAGGAGGAGGTAGGCTGATAGCTAAAAAACAATTAAACAATTAACAATTAAAACAATTAAAAAGTCACAATATTTAAAAAACCCAATAAATAAATTCAATTGAATTACATTAATAAAAAACCCGTCAGGAGCGATATAGTTAGATCATGGTTGAGCCAGGCCAGCTACTTGGAATAGGTGGGTCTTGAGCTTAACTCTGAAGGAACGGAGGTCAGACGTAGTCCTAATATCCGGAGGGAGGTCATTCCACAGGGCTGGGCCCGCCACAGAGAAGGCTCTACTCCTAGGCGTCGCCCCTCGACACTGTCTGGTGGACGGCACCTGGAGGAGTCCCTCTCTGTGCGAGCGAATTGATCGCAGGGTTGTATGGGGCAGAATACGATCCCGCAAGTAACTAGGTCCTGAGCCATGGAGCGCTTTAAAGATAGTTATCAAAACCTTGAAACGCACCCGATAGACCACAGGAAGCCAGTGCAGCTCGCGCAGGAGAGGTGTCACATGGGAGTACTTCGTACTCCCCATAATCACCCGCGCGGCCGCATTCTGGACCAACTGCAGTCTCTGAGTGCATTTCAAGGGGAGCCCCATGTAGAGAGCGTTACAGTAGTCCAGGCAAGACGTCACCAGCGCATGGGTGACTGTGCGTAGGGCGTCCCGGTCCAATAGGGGGCACAATTGGCGCACCAGGCGAACCTGGTGGAACGCCCCCCTGGCCACGGCTGTCACATGGTCATCCATGGACAGCCTGGCATCCAGGAGGACGCCCAAATTGCGCGCCCACTCCACGGGGGCAAGTTGAATGCCCCCAATGGCCAGAGATGGAATTAACTGGTTGAACCGGGGGGCCGGAACCCACAGCCACTCCGTCTTGGAAGGGTTGAGCCTGAGTCGGTTGTCATCCATCCAGACCCGTACGGCTTCCACACACCGGGACATCACTTCGACGGCCTCGTTGGGGTGGTTCGGGGTGGAAATGTACAGCTGAGTATCATCAGCGTACAGATGATATCCCACCCCGAAACCACGGATGATCTCACCCAGCGGCTTCATATATGTGTTGAACAGGAGTGGCGAGAGGACCGACCCCTGTGGCACCCCACAGGTAAGGGGGCTTAGGGTCGACCTCTGCTCCCCTGCCAACACACGTTGCGTCCGGCCAGAGAGGTAGGAGCCGAACCACCGCAAAACGGTGCCCCGGACCCCTAACCCCTCCAGTCGGTGCAACAGGATACCATGGTCGATGGTATCAAAAGCCGCCGAGAGGTCTAATAGGACCAGGATAGAGGAACAACCCCTATCTCTGGCCCTCCAGAGATCATCTACCAACGCGACCAAGGCCGTCTCTGTGCTGAGCCCGGGCTGAAAGCCGGACTGGCGCGGGTCTAGATAATCATTCTCCTCCAGAAGTCGTGGGAACTGAGAAGCCACCACACTCTCTACAACCTTCGCCAAAAAGGGAAGGTTGGAGACAGGACGATAATTGGCCAGCTCCGTAGGGTCCAGGGAAGGCTTCTTGAGCAAGGGTCTCACCACCGCCTCTTTCAAGGCGGCCGGAAGAGACCCCTCACCCAACGAAGCGTTCACTAGGCCCAGGAGCCAGTCGCGTGTAACCTCCCAGGATTCCAGTACAAGCCAGGAGGGACACGGGTCCAGTAAACATGTGGTAGGTCGCAGTCGTCCACGCAATCTGTCCAAATCCTCGATGACAACCAAGTCAAACTCCTCCCAGAAAGGTTTCTCAAGACTCGCCACTGGCGTCTCGACTGGGCCACTGAAGGGGACCCAATCCTTCCGGATTTGAGCGATTTTATCCTGCAGATATTTCCCAAATTCCTCTGCCCTACCCTGTAAAGGGGCCTCCCGCGGCCTCTGAAACAGAAGGGAGCGGGACACCCGAAACAGGGCGGCAGGGCGGTTCTCTGCGGATGCAATGAGAGCGGCACAATATTGGCGTTTGGCCGTTCTGAATGCCACTAGGTACGTCCTTAAATGGGCTCGTACCTGTGCTCGGTCAAATTCGGATCGGGAGGATCTCCAACGACTCTCTAGGCATCTCTTGCGGCGCTTCATCACCCTTAGCTCCTCGGTAAACCAAGGAGCCAGGGTGGATCGTTGCCGCCGGAGAGGCCGCGAAGGCGCCACCCGGTTCAAGGCCCCGGTAGTCGCATTATTCCACGCGACCACCAGGTCCTCTACTCGGGGGCGGGTCAGGGTTGCAGGAGGTGGCCCAAGCTCCGTCTGGAACCTATCTGGTTCCATCAGGCGCCTGGGGCGGAACCATCTAGTGTTTTCAGGTTCCGCCTCCCCGCAGCGGGGGGTAGCACCAGGGAAGTCGAGTCGGAGGAGTGAGTGATCTGACCATGACAGGGGAGTGATGGTTAAGTCCCCTCCTCCCAGATCACTCAACCACTGGCCAGAGACAAAAACAAGGTCCAGGGTGTGTCCTCCCTCGTGTGTCGGGCCCTGAATCAATTGAGTCAGGTCCATGGCTGTCATGGAAGCCATGAACTCCCGAACCCCCTCGGATGCTTCTCCCACCGATGGCAGGTTAAAATCCCCCATCACTAAGAGTTTGGGGGTCTCAACCGCCACCGATGCGATCAGCTCGAGGAGTTCAGGCAGGGCCGCTGATGTATAGCGAGGAGCCAGGTATACTATCAGCAGGCCCAACTGTCTCCCAGGGCCCCATTTCACAACAAGGGATTCACACCCGGACGTCTGTGGCACAGTGGACTCCCTAGGCTCTAAATCTAAAATATTCTATTCTAACGCGCTGTGTGCCATCCTCCCCATTTTCCAATATGGAAGGATAATGTGGAGACTCCGAGAGCTGGTTTGATCTAGTAGCTAAGGCACCAGGCTAGAAACTGGAAGTCCTGAATTCTAGTCACTTCTTAGGCATGAAAGCTTACTGGGTGACTCTGGGTGAGACCAACTCACAGGGTTGTTGTTATAAGGAAAATAGGAGGAGGAAGGAATATTAGGCATGTTTGCCATCTTTAGTTATTTATAAAATATAATAAAAGGAGGAATATAAATCAATCAATCAATCAATAAGCAAGCAAGCAAGCAGTACGTATATAATCTTATAAGAAACACTGGTGTGAGAAAATGTGGCTGGTTCCAAGGAAAACGATCCAATTTTCTAATTGTGCTCCTGGAAAAACTAATTTTTACAAAGGCAGAACATTGCCACTGTGGGACATGAAGTGGCATGGAACAATTTATGTGAAATATTACTCTGTTTCTGGATGATCACAGTCATTTTATAGTTGCAAAGGAATACAGAAAATCTAACAGCGCTGTTAGTAACTTGGACCAGCTTCACTCTGCTGATTTAAGAGTATTTAAACTTTTGTTGAATTTAAAAAGGAAGGTTGAGTCACCTTAAAGCTTTTCTTGAAAGTTTATTTGGACATTCTGATCCATGTTTGTTAAAGATCTTGGAAAAATGTACTGAGATTCTGAAAGTAGTCTCTTGTTTTTATAAAGCTGAAGGAGTAGATTAAGCCAGTATTAATTATTTATGACTTTTAGAATAACAAGCCCAGATGTTCTGTTCTTTCAATGCACTGACGAAAATTGTCATCACAGCTTTCTTTTAATCTAACAATGTAACAAATACAACCGAAAGTACTGATATATCATCTATCTATCTATCTATCTATCTATCTATCTATCTATCTATCTATCTATCTATCTATCTATCATCTATCTGTCTACTATCTATCATCTATCATCCATCTATCTATCATCTATCTATCTATCATCTATCTATCTATCTATCTATCTATCTATCTATCTATCTATCTATCTATCTATCTATCATCTATCTATCTATCTATCTATCTATCATCTATCTATCTATCTATCTATCTATCTATCTATCTATCTATCAATCATCTATCTATCTATCTATCTATCTATCTATCTATCTATCTATCTACCTACCTACCTACCTACCTACCTACCTACCTACCTACCTACCTATCTATCTATCTATCTATCTATCTATCAAGGGTTTTTAATGACTACTTGTGGCTGGAAATGCAATTAAGGAGCTGGAATATTAATTCATGTGGCTTTGACTTAGTCAATTGTGACATTTGGATCTAAAACACACAGGATTTCCAACAGGACTGTCATTGTTACATGTCAAGCATGTATATCTTCTTAGCCCATATTTCCAATTTTTGGAATTTAACAATGCATCAAAAACGGGATACTTTTGTATTGGGGCATGTCAAAAAAACTTGTTTAATTCTGAAAAGAAATCGAAAACCACCTAGTTCTCTGAACTAGTTGGTTTTCTTGCAGACGTTTCATTACCCAACTAGGTAACATCATCAGTTCTAAACTCAGAGAACACCAAGGACCCCAGAGTTCAACTCTGAGCCACGAATATTCTCTTCAATTGGTAAGATAATATATATTTCATTTGCAGTAGTAGATTGCAGAAAATGTGCATTTTTACAATATTTGGTCTTTTAATTGAGGGACAAGGAAGGTTTTTTTAAAATTAATCTAATTAAATTGTCTGCATTTGTTCATGATGTAATTTATTTTTTTGCATGTTAATATCTTACATTGCATTATGGCTGGCATTATTCCCTTGCTGCTATCAGTATTATGTATACACTTTGTTGTTGCTTAACAAAGCTGTTAAAAATATGGCTGTAAAGGCACAACCGTCCCCAAATTGACACTCTTCAAAAGAGTTAGTGCTAAAATTTTCAACCAATTATGATTTGCAATTAGGTATGATGCTGGAGAATACTTATATGGTTGCAATTTTAGCCCTGGGCTAGACCAGTTTACTATATAAGGCACAGGTTTATCTTGCACTATGTTGCTTTCCTGAATTAGCAGGGACATTTGCTGATAATGAGTTGAATCATAAGAACACTGACAGTGCCCTGTTGTAGTCAACTTTTCTGTCTTCTTGGCCCCATCTAGCCAAGCAATCTTTTCTTACAGTGGCTCACTACTGAATGGCCATTCTAATACTGGGGGGATGGGGGAAAAAAAGAGTATTTGAAATTGCTGCCAGATTAAGGCTAGATCCGGTATATATATATACGTGTGTGTGTGTGTTAATCTCCAGGTTAATCTCCAAAACTGAACACTTCAACAAGAGAATAATTATGGAAGCTATCAAAATAGAGAAACACCCCCACAACATGAATAAACGTGACGATACCTACCAAACATCTGGAAACCAGCCCTGCTAAACAAACAAGCCACACCCACCACCCAGGCCGTTACAACACAAAACAACAACAGACCCACAGCCAGGACCAATCAGCACCAATCTACCAATCATGATACAGTCACATATCCAATCAATCCACTTACTGAAAGAATGGCAGCACTCCACACACACATACCAAGATTTACAGAAAGATGGCAGCTCCGGCCACACTTTAAGCCAAAACCACCAGCCTGAAGATGGCAAGTGAGACCTCCCCGAAATGTTGCCAAGACAATCTCAATCTTACACGGGAAAAGACCCGAATACAACAAAACCAGCATACCTACACCCGTGAAAATCTACGATATATAGCTTGAAATAGATCTATACTAGTCTCCCTTTATTTATTTATCAGCACAAATACAACACAAACATAGCAAAGGCAACATTAAAAATAAAAATATGGTTTTCTGCCTGGATGGTCTCCTGTAGTGAGCCGAAGGATAGAAAGGGGGAGTAGTGAGTTCCCTCCCATATTTGGACGCGCGCACACACACACACACACACACACACACACATATCCCTCCATTAAAATATGCAGTTATCCCATTCAGGGCAAACAATTGAGAAATGGGGTTCATCTTCTGATTCTTTACATCTCAGCAGGTTTCACACCAGCTGCCAGTAATAATGTAAACATCATTTTGGGGTCCAGACATTCTTTTCCTTCCATTATATTTTCATATTAGGCAACTGCAAGGAAAATATGTATGAAACCACTACTGTAATTAATAATCACTTTTTTTCTGCTGACATCTGCCAACAAAAGATCCTTTGAAAAGCCCAAATGTGTACAGTTTTATGTATTTAAAATATTTATATAAAGTTGTTCGGAAGCTGGAGACAGGTTGGAGAGTAATTGGAGAGAGCCTTTCCTTCTCCTAGATCAGTGAGGCTGAACTTTTTCGGCACTGAGTCCCAAACTGGACCGCATGTGAATGTGTGCATGTGTGCATGCCAGAGCATTGGAAACCCAAAGACCAGCTGGCCAGCGCACGCATGGCTGTTTGTGGGGCATTTTTCCAGCTGTTTTTGGGCCAGACTCAGGGCGGTTTTAGCCTGAAATGGCCCAAAACAGCCTGACAAACACCCTGAAAACGGCCCAGAAAACGGCTCGAAAAACAGTCCATTTTTGGCTGGTTTTTCAAGCTGTATTCAGGTGATTTTTCGGCTGTTTTGGGCTGCTTTCAGGCTGTTTTCCAGTGCTCCAGTGTCTGCGAAGACCAGCTGGAAACCAGAAGAGCAACTGGCGATGGCACGGGTGCCCACAGAGAGGGCTCTGATTGCCACCTCTGGCACACGTGCCATAGGTTCGCCATCACGGTCCTAGACTAAGCCAACTCAGGAGATCAAGATGGTGGATGGGACTGGATGCCTGTTGCACTGTTGCAGGGTCCCGAAGGTGCTTTTTCAGGAGGCAACTAGACTTTCTCGTTTTTTCTTTTGAAGAAGTTTTGCTTCTCATCCAAGAAGCGAAATGTCTTCAAAAGAAAAAATGAGGAAGTCCAGTTGCCTCCTGAAAAAGCAACTTTGGGATAACCATGGCTTGGATGACTGAGAATCTCTACAGGCTACAGTTGCAGTGTTTCTTTGAATGGCTGTGGAGTTGAGGAGGGAGGCTTCCCCAGAGTTGCAGTGCTCTTACCTGGGCTTTGTGGTCTCCCAGCCTTGCCTAGCTCTTTTGGACTTGTGGAGCCTTGTGGGTTTGCTGACCAGCTCATGGAATGGCAATGATAGGAAGTGGTCAGAGTGATTGTGCGGCTGTGGCAAGCTGCAGCTTCCTTAAAGGGACAAACAACAGCTGTGTGGCAAGTAAGTGGTGAGTGGACAACAGGAAAACAGGCCGTCACTGGTAAATGGAGCCTTTCAGATAAGTGACCAGCAATTGAACAGCCAGAGTCCCTTTGAGTGGCCAGAACAGAGGTGAAATTCAGCAGGTTCTGACAGGTTCTGGAGAACTGCTAGTGGAAATTTTGAGTAGTTTGGACAACTGGCAAATACCACCTCTGGCTGGCCCCAGAGGGTGGGGTGGGAATGGAATGTAATATCCTTCCCCTGCCACGTCCACCAAGCCACACCCACAGAACCAGTAGTAAAAAAAATGAATTTCACCACTGGGCCAGAGCAACCAAGAAGCATTTGGTGGCCTCCTTGAAGACCCAAAACACAGCCTAATGGTTAGTGAGAAGCAAACAGTTATGGACAGGCAGATACTGGAGCTGGAACCTCCCAGGCAAGCAGCAAGAGACAGAGGGGAGGAGGTGCACAGCATTCAGATGGCAAAGGGTGGACAGTCAAGTAGTCCCAAATTGGTGATTGGAACTGCCCAAAGAAGCAACTAGTCAAGCCACCCAAGCAGATTCTTCCATGCAAGCTGCCTGTTTAAGTGGTTGGAATGAACCTGGAAAGACAGCCAGACAAGTGACAAGTGGCCAGACAAACAGCTGGAGCAGGTAAGTGACCAGAGCCTTAGTGAGCAGTGGATACAGCAAGTGAGCATAAATGACCCAAGTTAAATTTGATCTTGTTGGACCTGAGGAAATGTACAAGATCCTTGGGATTATAAATGCAATCACCTGTGAATTAGATACATGCTCCTCCTGCGTGGCCAAAGCCAACTAGGAGGTTTACATGTGGTGAGTCCTAACTATGGTTAATTTATCTTTGAGACATGGGGCGTTCTTCGCATCCTTTAAAGAGGCCATGGTGTGCCCTCTCCTGGAGAAGCCATTGCTAGGTCCTACCATGCTGGATAATTTTCTTCAGTCTCCCACAACCCTTTTTAAGGAAAACTGTTGAGAGAGTGATGATACTAGAACTCCAGAGAATCCTGGATGAAACAGATGTTCCCCTTTCAGTCAGATTTCAAGCCCAGATGGGATGGAAACAGTATTTTGTATGATCTCTGATAGGAGCAGGAACATGGAGTAGTGCACGCATCCTTGCTCTTCTTGACCTCTCAGTGACTTTTGATATTATTGATCATGGTATCCTTTTGGGTCAGCTCCAAAAGTTGGGGATGGGAGGAACAGTACTGGTTCACTTCCTTCCTCTTGGGCTGATCCCAATCACTGTTGATAGAGAGGGAGAGATCCAGTCTTCAGTCCCTTATTTGTGGGGTACTGGCTCAGTGTCTTTTTTAAACATCTACATGAAGCAGCTGGTTCATCCATCACCATAGGGTAAAGTATAATCAGTATGCAATTATATCTAGTTGTACATCTACATGCTGTGCGAACTTAGTGACTGCTTGGAGACTATGGGGGTCTTGATGGGGAACAAAAGGCTTCAACTGAATCCTGGTAAAATGGAGTTACTGTGGGTAGGAGTCTCCTCTATATCTAGGGATTTACCATCCTTGGTCTTAGATGGGTTTGCACCATCCCAAATGGACCCAGTGCATAATTTGGGGGTTCTTCCTGGAGTCACGATTTATGTTTGAGGAGAAGGTGGCAGTCATGTCTAGGATGCCTTTGATCCACTCCACGTTGTGCCAAGTATGCCCTTTCCTGAATCAGGAGGCTCTTCTCTCAGTCACTCAGTTCCTATTCATCTCCCATATGAAGTACTGCAATGCATTCTATGTGAGACTATTCTTTAAAAGCATCTGGAAGCTGTGCAGATGCTTTTTAAGCAGAATGCAGCTGTGCAAACAATTTTGGTGTCCCAAGTACTGCGTACTGTATGTCACACCTCTACTCTGTGAGCTGTTTGCTTCCAGGCCCAATTCAACATGTTGGTTATAACCTTTAAAGCCCTTCATGGCATGGGATCAGGTTGCCTGAGGAACCATCTTGCCCCAGTTTTATTGATCTACCCCACCAGATCAGGCAGAGAAGGTATGATATGAAGCCTGTAAGTTGAAAACCTTTGACTATCAGGATCCAGAATGAGAGACTCCTCTGCCACATGGAATATTTTACCCCCAGAGGTGAGGCTGGCTCCTATCCTCCCGGCCTTCTAGATGGGTGTGAAGATATGGGAGAGAGTTGGGACTGAAGAGTGGCATGTAACTCTGGGGGTAGTTGAGTGTCCTGAGTGCTGCTTCGATCTTTTAATCAGCATTTTTATCTCTGTTCTTGTTTCTTATTCTTGTATGGTTTTATGTTGTTTTTTTCCTGTAAGCCTCCCAGAATTACTTAGGTAATGAGATGGGCAATGTCTAAATTTGATAAATAAAAATAAAATAAAACTTCTCTAACCTATTGCATACCAGGTATATTAGTCTACAACAGTTGTAGTGGTTTAGATGTGGACTAGTCCTTGGGTTTCCCCATTTCTATCCAATCCTCTGCCATGGAAGCCCTGGCTGATTTGGGGTAGCCACACTGTTCCAGCTCAAATGATCTTCCAGGATTTTAATATTGGGGAAAATGAAAGGAGGAAGTGTTTTGTAGTACGTGATGGAAAAGCGGGAAAATAAATAAAAATAAATTAATAAGTAAAATAATCTCCAGTTGGTATACTCTGTCACCACAATGGCTAGAAACCTTAGAAGTTGTAGATTAATTCACTTGGAGAGCACCAGTCTTAGAAGTTTAATTTAAAGACCACTCATGTTTTCTTGTGTTTCATGTGGAGTCTCATGAAGCCAGTCTTGCAAATTTTTGAATAAAGTAGAAACCTGGCACAGAACTTTGCTGAACAAAGAGACAAAAGTGGGGATGATGCCTTTTTAAAAAATTGCCCAGCCCTAGTTTAACACACAGATGTCCCCAAGGTATTTAGAATACTCTGTTTGGAACATTCTAAGGCCGTGATGGCGAACCTATGGCACGCGTGTCACAAGTGGCACGCGGAGTCATTTATCAGGGCACGCGAGGTGCTGCCCTGTCAGCTTTTCGTGAGTTCACCTTTTTAAAAGCTATTTTTCACCTTCCCCAGGCTCCAGAGGCTTTATAGGAGCCTGGGGAGGGCGAAAAGAGCCTCCCCCACCCGGAGGCTTCAGGAACCGTCCCTGAAGCCTTCGGAACGCTTAAAACCACCCTCCGAGCAAACCGGAAGTGACTTCCGGGTTGTTCGGAGGGTCGTTTTAAGCGTTCCGAAGGCTTCAGGGACCGTCCGAGGCTTCCCTGATGCCTTCGGAGTGCTTAAAACCACCCTCCGAGCAACCCGGTTTGCTCGGAGGGTGGTTTTAAGCGCTCCGAAGGCTTCAGGGACCGTCCGAGGCTTCCCTGATGCCTTCGGAGTGCTTAAAACGACCCTCCGAAGGCTTTAAGCGCTCCGAAGGCTTCAGGGACCGTCCGAGGCTTCCCTGATGCCTTCGGAGCGCTTAAAACGACCCTCCGAGCAACCCGGAAGTCACTTCTGGTTTGCTCGGAGGGTGGTTTTAAGCGCTCCGAAGGCTTCAGGGAAGTCTCCGGACAGTCCCTGAAGCCTCCGGAGGGCCTCCAGGGGGTCGGGGGAGGCTCTTTTTGCCCTCCCCAGGCTCCTATAAAGCCCCTGGAGCCTGGGGAGGGCAAAGAAAATGTAAAAATGGGGGGGGTCGCGCATTGTGTGCGCATGCACACTGGGGGGGGTGTCACGCATTGCATTATGAGTGCGGCACGCCCGCACTCGACCCCCCTGCGCTCCCCCCACTTGTGGCTCGCGTGCCACAAAAAGGTTCGCCATAACTGTTCTAAGGAATTGATGGGAGACCTCATAAATCAGGCAAATGTAACATGTCACTTGGCCCGTACGGCTAAGGACATTGAAGTGTGGAAACTACTTATTATCCTGGGATCAATATGAAAAAACATGTTTCAGCAAGTTTAAAAGATGCTTAGAAGGGGCTGGTTAGTGGCTTGGCTGAATCTCTTAAGATACTTTAAAAAAGAAATACACCAGGTTTGTTTTTCTTTTTCTTTTCAAAAATTGAGATCGCTTACCTGCTATAAGACACTCGTCTGGGAATGGAATTTTCTTCCCCATCTCCGTGACATATGCTTTCACTTTAGAGAGATTTTCTTTTAAGTGAAAGTAAAGCTTATCTTGATGCTCCATGGGATTCTTTATGATCTTTGGGTTCTCTTCGTGGCAGCTTTCTTTAACAGGTTCTGGCAGATTCTCTGGTTCTGAACATTTGATACTTGGGCGTGAAAGTGAGGATTGTTCCAGCTGGGACTCTTCAGAGATTGCACTGGAAGGCAATTTGTCGGTTTCTTGGCTCAAATACAGATCAGTGAAAGAGATGCTGGCTGTAACATCTCCATTCTCCCCTTCTCCTTTGCTGTCTGCATGGATGTCCTTCATATGACCAGCACGCACTACTAAACTTTGGGACCTGCAGTGTAAACAAAGGAACGGACTAAAGGTTTGGTAATGGAGGCAAAATAGCATAGGGACCATAGGCGGTATTCAGCCAGTTCTCTCCGGTTCAGGCAAACCAGTAGGGGCAGCTGCGGGTGGCTCCACCCATCCGCCCTTAATGTTTAAGCACTGTGTATGCGCAGAAGTCAGTGCGTATGCGCAGATGCGATCACATTTGCAAACCAATAGGGAAGGTGAGTGAATCCCACCCCTGCTACGGACCCAATTCAGATCTGTGGCCAAAATGGTTATTTCAGGGGAAAGAGCAGCCGCTTATTGTAAAGCCTTGCTTGTTCTATGCCCAGATATGGGGTTGTATTTTTAATACAAAGTAGAATCATTAAAATCTGACCCCCTTTTCTCTCTCTCTACAGCTTTAAGTGCAGAATCTGCTTGATATGTAAAGAACTATATTTCCACTTATGCTTTATATGCAGAAGGGGCAAATGCCTGCAGTTGCCCTGTTGGTCATGTTATTGCCATTGCATTTGTGAAGCTGCTCTGCCTTTTATTAAAAAAGGACATTTTTTTAACCTGTCTGAGGGTTTGCAATATAACAGGAAAAGTGAAAGCAGAGGTGAAAACAGCTGGAGGGATATGAAAAAGAGGAGGGAGGGATCTCATGTAAAAGCTAGAGATGTCAGAGTAATCAGTGGTAGTTTAGTTCCAACTACAGATTACATGGGAACTGAACTGGGATGTGCTTCACTTATTTTGTTTCTCCAAATGTATAACAAAGTAGGCAAAAACATGTTCTTATATACAATGACTTTAAAAACTTTTATCAAATATTCATTCCTATCAAAACATTCCATACTACTCACTAGCTCCCTACTATCAGAATTTGCACACCCTATTTTTTTTTCAATTTTTCCATCTTAAGTAATCATCTATCCAAAATACATAAATTCATTAATTTGCTCTAGTTTTATACTACTTATTGCAGGTCACAATCAATATAACATTTGCCCTCACTCTATTTCTCATCTAAATACTTGATATGATTGTCAAGTGAATACATAAACATATATATTTATGTTTCCAACCAATATACTGTATCTCTACTATTACTACATGAATTCCCTACACATTTCATCATAAATATACTAAATTGCCCAGTGGGAATTGCAATTACTCACTCCATTTTTCTTATCAAGGATATGGTAGCTGCAGCAGTCCTCGATTTACAATTGGTCATTTAACAAACTTTCAAAATTACCACGGTCTTGGGAATGGCGCTTTACAGTCTGTAAACCATTTTAGATCCTGAAGATGAAACTTAAATACTTTGGCCACCTAACAAGAAAGAAGGACTCACCGGAGAAGAGCCTAATGCTGGGAAATATTAAGGGCAAAAGAAGGGGATGACAGCAAATGAGATGACTGGATGGGGTTACCAAAGCAGTAGGCGTGAGGTGAAATGGACTCCAGAGGATGGTAGTGGACAGAAAGGCCTGGAGGAACATTGTCCATGGGGTTGCGATGGGTTGGACACGAATTCGCAATTAACAACAACAAACTGCTTTTGGATACCATAAAATATTGTGCATGCCCTTCAATGATTACATGACCAGATTTCAGATGCTTGGCAATCAGCACGCCTTTATGTCCGATTGCAACGTTGCATGTTCACATGATTATGATTTGCAATTTTTTTGCCTTTTTTTTTTTTTTGCAGTTCCTGGCACAATACATCCACTTGAGAGAATGAATTTGAATTTGCTTAATGACCATGTGATTAACTTAACAACTCCATGATTTGGACCTATGACTGTGTCATTTGCTTGACAACTACCATAAAAATGGTGGGGAAGATTGGGTCTGCTCACATGGATGCCTCAACTTAGAAATGCAGTGACGTATGACCAAAATTCCAGTCCCAGTTGTAGTCCTACATTGAGGGCTTATGGTACCTGGTCTTTGATACATTAATTTTCAGGTTCAGGCTGCTGTTACATTACACGATCTATAAGACACTTGCCTCAAATCATTCCTTTTCTCAGATAACAATACAATATTATCCACATACCAAAATACATAAACATTCATGTCCCAGAAAACACACCATGGATATTCCTTATATATTTATTTATAACTTAGACCATTCTAGGATCAGGGCTTCGTATTATGATCATTCATGCCTTATGACTTTCAGATTGGACTACCGCAATGCATTCCACATAGGACTCTCTTTGAAGATCACTCAGAAGCTTCAGCTGGTGCAGAATAAGGTGGCATGGGCAGTTAATTGCACTGGTTATTCTGCTTGTGTGACATCATTGAACCATGAGCTGTAATGTCTTCTAGTGTGCTTCCATGTACAATTCAAGGCAGAATTCAAGGCAAACTCAAAGCCAAGAACTATCTTTAAAATCCTTCATGGCTTGGGACCGAATCATTTATTAGACTGTTTCTGTCTAATCGTTTGTAACTGTCCAGTCGAAAGGGTGTGCTAAAGGTGCCATAAGGAGAGTTGCCTGACAAGCTCCAGGAAAAGAGCCTTACAATTAACTGATACGACAGAGAATGAGGTGACTAGATGGAGTCACCGAAGCAGTAGGCGTGAGTTTAAATGGCCTCCAGAGGATGGTAGAGGACAGGAAGGCCTGGAGGAACGTTGTCCATGAGGTCACGATCGATCGGACACGATTTCGCAATAACAGCAAAATCAAGAATATTTTTCTTCCTTCCCTTCTGTTTTTCTATGTTACGCATTCATATAGTTAATACAATTTCCTGGACTCATAAGACAGTATCATGGCTGGTCAGTTCTTATCATCACTGAATGTAATCATGCTATAGGTTTGCACTAATTGGATTTTCTTTGACATGCGTGATTACATACCCAATTTTTAGTCTTTATGTATACATGTGCTTTTTTTTTTTTTTTTTTTTTTTAGGAAAAGAGAAGGAAAAAAGGTAATTTTCTCCTGGGGTTCTTGTTTCTTTAAACCTCTTTGAACACATCACATTGGAAAAACAATTCTTGTTATAATGTTTAAAAGAAGTAATTTTTGTTTCTGAACATTCTCAAATCAACATTTTCTAATTTTTTTTTTGTTTCTTCAAATCCACATAGGGTCTTGTTTCCTCTGTATTTCTCTGGCTCTCCCACTCTCATTCTCTCTCAATACTTTGGAACGTAAAATAGGTTAAACAAATAACTCAAACCGATCTTATCCAGATCTGAGTTACTGACAAGAAGTCTGGATACAATTAAATGCCTGATGCCCACTGGTACCATGTAACTTGGCTGTTCATTGAAATGTTACTTTATATACACACATGTAGACACAAACCCACAAAACCTGATTGGCATGCAACGGCGCTAATAGTTTTCATTAAACCAGGTATATTTATTATACCTGTTAAACCTCAAGTCTTCTTTAGAAACCAAGCAACTATATTTACATACTTGGCAATGTTTATTTTCTCTCCAAAGTTGTAATTTTAACTTAAAGTTTTTTATCCTTTCCACCCCCAATCATAATAGATTTTAATAGATTTCCCCTGTGAAGGAGATTCTGTTTCAAGCAATATCTTCTATTAAAGAGGGAAAAAATCTGGGGGACTAAGAGTTATGTTTTTGTAGGAAATGGAATTTTTCAAAAATAAAAATCTCTAAATCTCACAGACATGCACTTCATTCCAAGTGCATCTTTGGCCAAGTTCTTTCAAAGAATGATTAATAATTTGAAAAGTGAAAAAAAAAGATACTTTTTGCATTCTGCAATTGTTGATTATAATAATGTCCGTTATATCTAACAGTTATTTGCTAAACTTTATTATTTACTTGCAAGTGGTTATCTTTTGCATACTATATAATTTTCAGCAAAGAGTACGCATTAATTAATATAAAAAGATAAATAATTTAATGTAATAGTAGCTTGAAACAACAGCTTGCCCCAGATCTTATCTAGGTATTTCATAGCTGCAGCTCTTTAGTTTAAAACGATCAGAAATTGTGCTCTGAACAGTTAATACTAAATAACATTATATGTGCAATGGTTCAAGTAGGCTGTGGCTTCTACATGCTCCATAAATATTAATTTGTTCCTGCCTCTGGAATGCCTAAAATGTACCCAGAACCTTTGAAAATGGCCTATGTTAATACTCCATCTTGTTGCAGCAAATTCCACAAATTAATTGTGCACTTTGTTTGAAACCTCAAAACTCTTCAGTGGCAAACTATTTTAAAAATCCCAGCATTCCTCAATTCCGCACACTAGAACGTGTGCTTAAATCATCCCTGTTGTCATATGTAGAAAAACAAAATTAAATGGCTGACTGACAGAAATGATTTTGAACCTTGGTAGGTGTGTTTGAAAACAGACACAGAAATGTGTGCATGTATGGAGATATGTATGGAAATGTACAGACGTATGATGGCAGTTGCAACCAGGAAGACCTTTGTGCAATTGTAGCTTACATGAGGTGTTCACTCAAGTTCTATTCTTCTCCTATCTTGACTACTGCAATGTGCTCTACATGTGGCTGCCCTTGAAACATATCCAAAAACTTCAATTGGTTCAAAATACAGTGGTCCACATGGCTTTGTGCAGGCCTAGATGTGCCCATGTCACATTTTTCCCAAGAGCACTGCAATGCCTGCCGATTTGCATCTGGATCCAATTCAAGACATGGGTTGTCATCTTCAAAGATCTAACATGGCTTGGAACCAGGCTATTTGAATGACTTTCTTTTCCCAGTCATATCTACCTGACCTACTAGAGTGGGGAGGCAGGGAATGCTATGGGTCCTTTCTCCTAAGGAGATCCACCTAGCCGGATCAAGAAGAGCCTTCTCCGTGGTGGCTCCCTCCCTGCCGAACATCAGCCACACATAGATAAGATTGCGCCCCCACTCTTTCACGAGGCCCTAAAAATCTGGTTTTGACAATGGGTCTGGGAACCACAGAATGGGATGGAGCCCATCAGGTGGCTTACTTGATTTTTGTCATCGGGGAAAGGTTTTTTTTTAATTGTTTTTATTTTTTTGTTTTATATTTTATATTGGAGATTTATCTTTGTAAGGATGAATTCAACAGCCATATAATTTTTATAAATTTCTAAAATTAAATATAAAAGAATCAGACCCTGAAGAAAAAAACAGCAGATGGTTGGATTGAAATTATGTGCAATAGGCTGAACAAACATTTCACACTTTGTGTACACGGATATACATGCATTTTTACTTAGTTTGCATTTCAGCCTTTAAAGTCTCTTTTAAAAGAAACCTTGGCACAAATGTTGTCCATTACCAGATCCTAGTTCTAGATTTAGTTATTGTAAGAAACAAAAGCCTGAATGAAATCTAATGCAAGTGTGATGCATGAAGTTCCTAAATCACCTCAGATCAGAGGAGGAAATGTTTGTCACACCTGGCTGGTTTAAAGAGAACATTTTGTGTTACATTTGACTATACATTACACTGTTCTCTATGGCTTAACAGTCAATAAAATATGGAACTTGGCTTGCACTCTGCTATTTGGCTAACGTTATACACACAGGATTTACGGCATATATGATTCTTTATTTTCTTGCCAAAAAAAAAAAATCTCATCCCTGGAGATATTCTTCAGGGGGTACAATAATATCTATGACTGTTCTATACCCATGGTGATCTTCTTAGCAACATGGTTTTCTTGGCAAGCTTTCTCCTGAAAGTACGACTGCTCCAACAAGTCTGAAATGCTTTATTTCACTTTTCATACTTGCACAGCTGGGAGATGTGTCTCATCTACTGACTGCTCTCATAAATGAAAAACTAATAAAATTAATTACTGGTAAAAATTAAGACTGAATAGACTCCATTCCAAAGATTTCTGGCAAAGACTATAATGGATGCAGTCTGCTCTGCCAAAACTCGGGCATTGTGGAATCTGGAATAGATTTCACAATCATCCCTGGGTATGCTCAGAGAACTTCACAAACATAAATTCAGAAAGATGGACCTGTATTTAATATTTCTATTTGGATATGCGGGAGAGACAGTCACACAGGATCTGCATAAGTTCACCCACTCCAAGGCTTAATATAATTGGGGTTCATTATATTGCATTTTGTGGGTATCTGTTCTTTAATGTTCTACCTCTCTAGCCATTTACATTAAAGCAAAACACGTTTTTTTAAAAAAATCAATGTGCCGTGATTTTAATACTTCTGGACAAGCTATAGCGATTGAGCCAACATGCATAGTGAATTCAAATAGGAATCTTGCTAAGAACGTAGAGGCACAATGCTGTAGTCCTGCAAAATATCTGGTATGGGATTATTTCCAAAAAAATACAACTTCATCATTGTGCATTTCCAACAGTTCAAATATTTCTTAATTACTATGCTAATTAGGGACAAAGGAAGTAAAAATAAAAGGTGTAAGGACTGTAAGAGCCAAATTAGATATGCCAGATCAACCCTTTCCTTTAAAAAAAATCATTTAACGATTAAGTAACACAAACATGGAACGATAGCAATCAACACTGCATGCCTTGTTATTCTCAAGCATCAAGATATGGACATTTCAGTAGATCAGCATTTTCTGTTTGTTGTTAAGTTGACCATGCTTGATTTCTAAGATGAAATCATTATATATCCATGTTCATTTTCTTTAAAAAGTAAGCTCTGCAAGCTGAATAACCTGCCTCATTGAGATAAATAGAGGCCAGGGCATTTTCGTGCCGAATGGTTTTAATTTATAACATGGTTTTAATTACATCAGATATATAAAATTCCTGCTGTCAAAGAATTCAGATCTACATTACTGTACAAAACTTCACTTCCTGTGGTACAAAAATATTCCTAAAGGAATGAAATTATTCTGGAAATGCATATATTCAAAGCATATTTGTTAACTCAAACTTGGAATCTGATCAAAATCAGTCTACTTCAAGTGTAAAAGGAAGCCCACATGGAAGATACTTCTTTGGGTCTAACAAGCTCTCCATGTCTACTTCTAATATGGTGAACTCTGCCATTTCCAAATTTAGAATAATCGTGACAGAGGATAGTTGAGACGTTGTGGATTAATTCTGATTCATAATAGTGCAATAATATGGGACCAGTTCCTACACCTAATGGTGCAATCACCAATACAGCCAGATGGTAATTTCCATTTTCCATTTCTTCAGAAACCTCACTGCAATAGCTAGAGGAGATCCTGTGGTAAAGGGGCTCTTTTACATGAAGTTAAAGTTGCTTGAGAAATCCTGAACCACATGCAGCAAACTATGACCTGCCAGAGGTTACTGTACTACAATTCCTCTCCATTGGACAGATTACTTGGGTTTCTGGGACTCAAAGTTCATCAACATCTGGAAAACTATGTTGAAGGATCCTTGTTCAGCCCTCTTCACCCACTTCCTAAACTACTTATTTCTATTAAAAGTGTGGGCATTTTCTCAGTCTGTTTTAATTTGAACGGTTCTCTTTTTGACGTGTGTGTGTGTGTGTGTGTGTGTGTGTGCAAACTATTGTGTTCTGTCTTTATACTCCATACAAAATCTTTCATTTTCATTTTTTCAACAACAGTTATATGCATGTTTTCCTCATATGTAGCCTCTTTCACTTCACTATACCACAAATATCATTTTCGCAAACTTTCATTAAGTCAGCTTCTCAGATTTCTGTAGCACTCTGCAACATAATTCTTTTCATTCTGTTTCAAGCAGCTTCCCTATTCTCTTTCTCCACCTTCATTTTTCATCCAATCTATTTGGAGATCAATCTACTTTCTAATGTAGCTCATAGTTGCGTTTTCTATTCCTGCAGTTGTTATACCTTTATTCTTCTGTTTTCAGTTATTTCCTCTTCTTCCAAATCCATTTAACCCCAAGATCCATTCTTGACATTCTGACTGATTATTAGCACTCTACACATATTGGTGAATGATGATTTACAAGACAGCCTCTTGTAGATTATAGAGCCTATTTTGCACAGATTAATGCATGACTTTATTGGCTTTGCTTGCAGTTGTGGACTACAGACTAAATCTGCTCAATGCTAGTTGAAAGTGCTGCATGTTGAGCATATATGACTAAGGCTGGACATAAAGTCTATATCAGTGTTTTTCAAACGTGGCAACTTTAAAATGTATGGATTTCAATTGGGGAATTCTGCATGTTGACTTCTACACATCTTAAAATTGCCAAGCTTGAAAAGCACCAGTATATGTCTTCCCTATATTATTTAAAAAAAACATGTTGCCCAGAGTTCATGTAAATCTTTTTTTCTAATAAATTCAAGGGAATCAAAATTCTAATTTTGACAAGATCACTTTTTACTACTATCTTCTTGTATGAACATCCCACCAGATGTAAGGAAAATGGTTAAAACAGGTATAGACATGCTCTTGAAATTATATGCACTGAGTTTGAAATATACAGTACCGTTTTTAAAAGTTCAATAAGATGTAATAATTTAAAGGGTCAAATTTCTGAAACTGATTTAACGTTGCTTCGGGGAGTAAGTTCACCAAAGTATTTATGAGCTTAAGCTGGATAGAGCTAACAGAACAGCTCTATGCTTAGTAACAGTTTAGTATCCTGCATTAATGATAATAAACCTCAGTGTAAAGTGAAATAAAATATTTTCTGGGAGTTTAAGATATTAAATATTAAACAGGGAGCCTCGGGCTTGTTGCCATACTCATATCAATTTGAATACACTTCTTTTGAGACTTACAATCCAAATACTCTCCCTTACCTAAGTTTAATGGATTTAGAAATATAAATCTGAAAAGTAACTGCTGTTCTGATAGATAATTATGTTAATAGTATTGATAATAAGCCAGTGCTGTTCCATTGATACTCTTAAAACTTATCTTGCAGCCTCAAATGCTTAAAAACTGAAATACTGTAAAAAAATAGTGGTAAATGATTTCAATATGTTTTGATCATATACATGGCCAACAATGGCTAATAGTTCATTCCAATGAATCAATAATTATTAAACAAATCAACATAATGCAAAAACATTATTTTTCTATGTCTCATGATTGAAAAGAAAATTCCTATTAAGTAAACAGGCCCTTAACTTAATTTTAAAACCTAATTTTAATTATCATAATAAAATTGATTTCCTTATGCTGTAGCGTCACATGGCTTTCTTTCCTTATGTTGCTTCCTTTTAGTGGCAATGATTTATATCTGGGGCATTGAATGTTTATGTCAAGATAAAAAATTATTGATGGTGGAGTATATTTATGGGTGAAACCTTGCTTTTGATCTTTCAATTATACAGTGATACCTTGGTACTCAACTGCTTTGAAACTCATCGAATTTGGTAAAGGTATAGGTTTCCCTTGCACATATGTGCTGGTCGTTCCTGACTCTAGGGCGTGGTGCTCATCTGTTTCAAAGCCAAAGAGCCAGCGCTGTCCGAAGATGTATTTATTTATTTTATTTTATTTTATTTCTAGACCGCCCCCTCTCCCCGAAGGGACTCCATAGTCATTGGGCCGACATGACTAAACGCCGAAGGCGCATGGAATGCTGTGACCTTCCCACCAAAGGTGGTTCCTATTTTTCTACTTGCATTTTTACATGCTTTCGAACTGCTAGGTTGGCAGAAGCTGGGACAAGTAACAGGAGCTCACTCTGTTACGTGACATTAGGGATTCAAACCCCTGGACTGCTGACCTTTCTGATCGACAAGCTCAGCGTTTTAGCCACTACATCCCATCAAATTTGGTACTCAACGCATTTTGATGTGAACATTTTGTCCCTTACTCATCATTGGTTTGGTACTCAATACACAAGCTAGAGCCTGTCAGTGTGTCGGCTGCATTTTATTTATTTTATTTATTATTCGTATTTATAGACCGCCCCTTCTCTCGAAAGGGACTTGGGGCGGTGTACAGTCACTAAAATGCGTTATAAAATAAATACATAAAACAGTTAAATAATTAAATACGTAGGTGGAGGAGGTTGCAAGACTGTATATAGAATAATAAATATAGTACATTAAAAGCTTATTAAACCCCAAACCCAATTAAAATGAATAAATCCCCGGGAGGTAAAACTAAGAAAGTGCCAGGCCAGCTGATTGAAATAGGTGAGTCTTTAACTTTTGCCGGAAGGAACGGAGGTCGGTGGTAGTTCGAATGTCTGGGGGGAGGTCATTCCAGAGGGTTGGGCCCATCACAGAGAAGGATCTACTCCTAGGTGTCGCCCGCTGGCATTGCCTAGCAGACGGCACCAGGAGGAGCCCCTCTCTGTGTGAGCGGATAGGTCGCAGGGACGTGTGTGGTAGGATGCGATCCTGCAGATACCTAGGTCCTATGCCATGGAGCGCATAGGACTCATTATGACTCATTACATTATTCCTTATGGGGAAAATTTGTTTGGTACTCATCATTTTTGGTACTCATCGTGCCTCCTGGAATCAATTAACGATGAATACCAAAGTACAATGGAGCTCACTCTGTTACGTGGCACTAGGGATTTGAACCACCAAACTTTCTGATCGACAAACTCTGCATCTTAGCCCCTGAGCCACTGCATCCCTTATACATATAAATATGCATGCCCATATTCTTGTACTGTCTGCTTTTATTAGAATTACGCATGAAGAATCATTTGCTGCTTTCTGTATATGTGAGTAGTGATGGAAATAGATGGTTTTGTAACATGACTATAGTGATAAACACAAATTCAGGCATACGTTGGCCTCATTTTCAAAACTCTCTGTAAGAAATAACTTTAGGTCTTTGCCATGAGATAGCTTGTCCCTTTCTTGCAGTTGGCTACTTGGGAAAGCTTGTTGGAAGATTCTTGTAGGATTGTTCAACTATCCAATATCTTTCACTGAAGAATGGTGTTCTCAACAACTAGGATGCCTGCTTCTACCAACAAAGGTTGATTGGTGCACGTGAAGCCATAAAGGAGGAAGGGGACACTTGCTCATCCAGTCAGACAGGTTGAATTAACTCTAGCAAGCAAAGTGATGACAGATGTGGCAGCTGGATCACGCTCACATTTATACAACAAACACAAATTCTCACCAGACTATGGTTGACAACCAAATATTTTAGGCTGGTTTCTCTGATAGTTGGACCAATATATTAAATATAAACATGGCATCTTTTAGCTTATCACGAATATTAAAATGCTACATCTTTAGGATAAAAAGATCAGAAGTTTGACTTTACCTGCATTCCGAACTCGTGTTGTTTTTCAGCTGTTGGATGAGATGTTTAGCTACAGCAGTGAAACTGTTACTCATACGATAAATATCTCTGCTTTGGATACCCAAGATGTTGGAGAAGAGGTCAGTGATATATTTGATCTCCAACAAAATGATATGGTGGAAAGAATGTTCCATGTTTCCCAGCTGATTAAGCAAATAGAACAGGCAGATCCGAGCTTGTTCCTATTTAGAAAAAAAAGAGGAGTTTAAAATAGGTACATTTGAGTTAGTATTGTTTGAGGAAAGGAATGGGTGTGTGTGTGTGTGGAGAGAATCCAGAGTGAATTGTTTTCAGTTCACTTTTAAAAAGGTACATCATTATAGACTTGTGTAAAAAAAACATGCTCTACAGAGAGGGAAACTGTTATTCAAATAACAAAAAAACATAATACATTTAGAACTTGTTTACAATTTTAAAAATATAGATGGTTTTTACGAGCTTCCCCTAATCTTTTCTTTATTGTACAGGAGCTAAATAGAATTAGAAAAAGATGGAAGAAGATGAACTATGGAAGGTGGATGTCGGGTTTCAGGGATAAATACAAATAATTGGAGAAAAGCTGGTAACCTGCCCTGTGCCAGGAAGGGTGCTGTACTGTAGGTAACAACTAGCACCTTGAATGTTATTCCTAATAGGAATCAGTACAGCTCAAGAAGTAGTGGTGTGCATGGATGTAGCAAGGTCCCCCCCCCCCCACAAGTACAGGTGCCACTGCATTCTTCGGGTATCCAAAGCAGAGATATTTATCATATGAGTAACAGTGTCACTGCTGTAGCTAAACATCTCATCCATCAGCTGAAAAACAACACAAGTTTGGAATGCAGGTAAATTGCATTCTAGACTAACTGCAGCTTTTGAGTAGTTTTCAAGGGTAGTCCCAAATAGGTCACTTTGATGTTTCATCATCTGCTAATAGGTAGGTTTATAAGAAGTACAGCTTCTTCTTTGTCTGTACTTACAGAAGTACAGACAAAATATAAGTATAACAGTTACACAGTTTGCACATTTTCACGTCACAATAGTTGGTAGTTTGACAGTATGACTTTATAAACTAGGCTAGATATTATGAGTGTAGAAGCAGAAACTACATGCTACTTCAAACATTCAGTAGTCAAGGAACATGTTACAATGAAGATCAAGTCCTATAAGAGTCTGGATGTCAAATACAGCTTACAAATACAGATTTCTGCAAATATGAAACAGTGTCCCACATGCACACCCACAGCTGGAAGCTTGTCAATCTAGAAGGAAGGAGAACTTTTCGAACAGTGAGAACAATTAATCAATGAAATAGCTTGGCTCCTGAAATTGTGGGCCCTCCATCATTGGAGGTTTTAAAAAAGAGAACCGAGATGATGTAAGGTTGTGATGGCAAACCTATGGCACGTGTGCCAGAGATGGCACCCAGAGCCCTCTCTGCTGCCACGTATGCCGTCGCCCCAGGTCAGATCTCCATGGTGTTTCTTTCGTGAGCTTCTGTTTCCCAGCAAACGACGAAACAGAAAAAGATCTTACCTCTTGCCACACTGCCAGTGTTGGGATGCCCCACCTCCCACCGGCTGGTTGGTCTTTGGGTCTCTGCTGTGCATGCGTGCATGTCCATGCATGCGTGTGCATGCCTGCACATATTCATGCATGCACACATTTGCACACACTCACACCTTTCAGTTTGGGCATCTGAGCGTGCAGTTTGGGCACTCGGTGTCTAAAAGGTGCACCATCACTGATATAAGGTCTCCTGCCTTAAGTAGAGGTTGGACTAGAATACTGCCGAGGTCTCTTCCTTTCCTATGATCCAATGTTCTATCCCAGGGATCAGCAAACTGTGGCTCTGGAGCCGCATGTGGCTCTTTCCTCCCTCTGCTGCGGCTCCGTCACTGGTTGGCGCCACAATTTTGAGAGGAGCTTCCGGTGGGAGGGGGGAGAGAGAAGTACAGTGCACCAGGAGAAGACTCTATGGCAATGGGACGGTTTTCCATTTGCCTCCACAATTGATAGGACTTTCAGTTATGACAGGTAGAGGAAAAAGTACATCACGCTAGGAGGAGACTCTATGGTGGGGGAACTGAACCTCCGGTCAGCTCGAGAATTGTACAGGGGGCTTCCGGTTAGGACCTTTGTGGCTCCCGGTGTTTTCTTTTCTGTGGGAAACGGGTCCAAATGGTTCTTTGAGTGTTTAAATTTGCCGACCCCTGTTCTATCCCATCCAGTAACAAAAAATACTAATTAAGTGGGGAACATATCTTCAGCATGGAAAACTATTCCTATCATTTTTTTTTTAAAAAAGAGAACGATACAGAATCATTAGAATAGGACAGCAATTAAAAATCTTTGCATTTAAATAATAGTTAACAAATATGAATCAAAAGTAAAGATTTTATGTTCTCTCTCTCAACTGCGAGCAGCAGATGATACCATCAGAGAGATCAGTAAGAAAATAAAAGTGTAATGAGCATTTTAAAAAAAAAAGCTATTTCCCAACAGTATTTGTAATTGACTCAAGTGGGAGGAAAAGGTTCCATCAGTGATCTTCTACTTTGATCCAGCCAGCGGGAATCCATAAACGTTGAAATTCTGCTGATCATTTCCAGGTGTTAAAGAATAATAATTGCACTTTTATAGGATATGTGATTAATAAGAAAACTTAAATTTCCACATTCCTCTCATCAACTTTAGCATAACTACGATTGAAAAAATCCTGGTAAAAGTGGTGTTTGGATTTTTATTTAGCATTGTTATTGTAAGCTGATTTTTTGGGGGCTGGAAGAATATGTTTATATTCTTTATAGGAAGCAGATTTTCCATTTTCACGGTATATACATTTGTTTATTGGCAAATGAGGTTAGCATAAAAACTAATTAAAATGCTCTTTTTGTTGTACTGTATAAAAATATTAGGAAACAACAGAAGGAAAAGAAGAAGGGTAATCCTAAATTCAGTCTTGGGAAATTTACTGTATTGTCATTTCATTTGAGGGGCAAAACAGTTTATTGTAAATATGAGCGAAATAATCAGGGCTGCTGATTTTTACTTTAGAGAAGTTATTAAACAATCGTGACATTGTGTTAAAATTCCGGCACAATGATCCTTCCAACATTAAATAAAACTGTGCTTTTACCAACATAATAGAAATGAAGCCAAAACTGCACAAAGGATCCCTTCTTTATTGTCTCTCTTTATTTGTCTTGTTAAAGGTGAGCCCAGTGTTGGAATGACTGAAGAGGCAACAAATAATGTCAGTTGCCAAGGCCACATACATCTGATGAGAATTTCAAAGGCTTCTGATGTGCATCTTTCCAACATACAACAGCTGCTTGGAACAGCAAAATGTCTTGGGCAAGTTCTAGGTCAGCTTACAAAAAAGATTTAAATTATAGTTCAGCAGATATATTTAACTCCCTGGAGTAAATTTAGATTAAATTAGTATTGTGTTGTTCTGTTGAAGTTAATGGGAATGGAACTGTAGTTGCAGAAATACATCTGTAGGGCACCAGATTTGGGACTGTGATTTTTTGTGTGTGCAGTGATTTAAATGGGATGAAGTACGGCTGATTAAATTTGGATCTAATTTTACTATCAATACAATGTCAACAGTACTAGCATATTAGTATACTCAGAAGTTGATTACTTCAAACTAGAAATGTATTATTGTTTTTTTTTTCAAATTTTTTTATTGGTTTTTTAAAAAAATGTATTATTGTTTTGTGACATATAATAATTATTTTGTAGTATCCGCTATGGTTGTTGTCTGGGTATAATGTGCTACACAATGCTCCTTGATTTATTTTTCTCAAGAATATTTTCTTTCAAAATAAGAGAGAAAGTCAATATGAAGAACAGCATTTACAAATTAGCAAGATGAGGAATTGGGTTCTCACTGCCATTGTCCATTACCAAGAACAAAGTTTCATAACTTTCTAAAACATATGACTGAAAATATCTGTAGTTGATTTTGAGATACCTCCTCAGCCTATTTCCAGAAGTTAATGTGTACATTTTGGCTTGCTGCTAAAAAAAAAGTGAACATTTTTTATATTAATACTCACTGTGAAAAGTTATAATTATGCTACAAGTAGAGAAAAACATTTTAAAAGGAATATTATTTCTTCTGCCTGAAAATCATAAAAGATAACCGTTCATATATCCAAGAAGTTGTGGAGAGGTGGTGATGCAACAGTTTATTTAATTACAAAGCAAAGATATTTTAAGAGCTTCATCATCTTTAAAAAGTAAAATCATTTTTGAGTGGAACTTAAATTCTGAATATTATATCCGAATGTTGACCTAGTTAATCCAAATTAATTTTCTGGATCAGCCAAGGTGAGGCATATGCTGCTATTTTTAAAATTTTAAGAAAAAAGAAAGGAAAGAAAAAAGAAATAGAGAGAGAGAGAGAAAGGGAAAGAAAGAAAGAAAGAAAGAAAGAAAGAAAGAAAGAAAGAAGGAAGGAAGGAAGGAAGGAAGGAAGGAAGGAAGGAAGGAAGGAAGGAGAGAGGGAGGGAGGGTCAGATGTATGTTCCATTGTGTGTCTTGTGTGTCTTAGCTAACATTTTGTATCTTACCATCTAGGGAAAAGTTTCTGAAAAAGCCAGATATCAAATTAGAATTTGTGCACATGTAAACATTTCAAGTGTAACACTACTTCAGAAATTTTAGTAAAAATTTTTAATGACAACTTTGGGAGGATAGAATGATCACTGCTCATAATTTCTTTAAAATGTAGAGAATCATCTCCCCCCCCCCCCCGCTTTGCATTCCAGAGATTAATCCCGAGATTACATTCGTTTTATTATGCAAGATAGTATGTGAAAAAAATCTTAGTGTTAGCCACTAGTATGACTTCTTTGGATAGGATCATGACACCAGATAAGCTATATCACTGGACTGATGAGGAAAAAAAGAAAGGCCACAAAGACATATATATGGGGAGAGAGTACAGGTACTCCTCCATTTACGAGCACAGTTGAGCCCAAAATTTATGTTGCTAAGTGAGAAGTTTGTTAAGTGATGTTTGCCATATTTTATGACTTTTCTTACCACATTTGTTAAGTGAATCATTGCCGTTGTTAAGTTAGTAATGCAATTGTTAAGTGAATCTGGCTTCCCCATTGATTTTTGTCAAAAGCTTGCAAAAGATCACACGACCATGGGATATTGCAACCATCATAAATATGAACCAGTTGCCAAGCATACAAATGTAAATCACGTGACCACGGGAATGCTGCAACAGTCATAAGTGCGAAAAATGGTCATAAGTCACTTTTTACTTATGCACATGCAAAAGAGCTTTTGTGGATGTGGATGTGTAACAGAGGTGGGTTGCTACTGGTTCACACCGGTTTGGGTGAACCGGTAGTGGAATACTGGCCTGGGTCACAGAACTGACAGTAACCCAAACTTGCCACCCCTCCAAACCAGTTCCTCGGTTGTTGTAACATGGTTTTTTGGCATTTTTTCATGTTCTGCACATACGCAAACCTATTTACAATACAATACAATACAATACAATACAATGCAATGCAATGCAATGCAATGCAATGCAATGCAATACAATAATACAATACAATGCAATACAATAGTAGAGTTGGAAGGGACCTTGGAGGTCTTCTAGTCCAACCCCCTGCCTAGGCAGGAAACCGTATACCGTTTCAGACAAATAGCTATCCAACATCTTCTTAAAGACTTCCAGTGTTGGGGCATTCACAACTTCTGGAGGCAAGCTGTTCCACTGATTAATTGTTCTAACTGTCAGGAAGTTTCTCCTCAGTTCTAAGTTGCTTCTCTCCTTGATTAGTTTCCACCCATTGCTTCTTGTTCTACCCTCAGGTGCTATTTACAGGCAACTGCCTATCCGTACGGAGTGCGTACGAAGCACACGTGCACTGAACCAACAGTAATGCTGGCACCAACCCACTTCTGATGTGTATATACACACACGTATGTATGTATGTATGTACAATATGTGTGTGCGTGTAAAAAAAATGGATTAGAAATTTCCATTAAGTCATTTTCAGAAACTATTGGAGAAATTTTAATTTCTTGGTCTTATCCAGTCAAGTTATGAAGATAAATACTTTTAGAGTGGCTACTTATCACTTCCCAATCAAAATGCGTCATTTAATAAGACATGGATTTGCACCAAATGCTCATGAACTAACTTATGCCTTGAAAAGCAAATTTAGAAACATTATTATAGCTAAAAGAAATATTGGTATCTCTTTGAAGCCGGGGAAATTGTGCTTAATGGAATTTGCGTGCTGTTGTTCATTTTGCAATTTCAAAAGTTCTATTCTTTTTTGAGTTCGGAAATTATTACATAGTCCCCCAGTAGGGAGCACTCTAAAATGAGTAATGTCATTCAACAGCCAAGTAGAAAACAGTTATCTATAAAAAAAGATACTCTGTCGCCTTAATTAACATTTCTTTAATATATAGTTCCCTTGTTAGATTGATTAGAAATGAAAGGCTTATAAACATTTGTTTTATTTTCTGAATTAATTGTTATTGGTATTGCGTGGGAGTACTGCAAGCTGTTTTAAAAGAAATTATTTGCAGGATGACATTAGTTTAATTGAAAAATATCCATGGAACAATATTTGCCACAAAAATGAAGACAGTCAGGCGTGGTAGAGTTATTTTACCAACTGTAGACGTGGTTTAGTTTTCAGGAATTAGTGGAATGAAAAAGGATTTTCATGAAAATGGTTATAATTTAAAGAGAACGCAGATCTCACTAATTCTTATAAACAAAACTTGAAAGCATTGTAGAATTGGTGCTTTCTACTAGAATTTTTGGATAAATCTTTGAAAGTGATGGAGGAACATTTAACCTAAATCCCATTTCTTCCTTCTAATTCTGATACCAAGTCCAGTTTCCCAAGGGAATATAGTCCAATCATTCTTGAAGAACATTTCAGCTTGCATTAAAATTTTATCTTATATATCAGTGTGATTAAACTAAAAATATCTTAATATTTTTAAAAAGCAGACTAGTCAGAATAGTTTATTGGTTGATTTGAAGAAAGCTCGAGATCTGGTTTATTGATTGTATCAAGCAGGTATTGACTCTTTGTGACACATAGACCTTCTCCAGAATGATCTATTATTTAAACTCTTGCCCCTATTGTTACAATAATACAATACAATAGTAGAGTTGGAAGGGACCTTGGAGGTCTTCTAGTCCAACCCCCTGCCTAGGCAGGAAACCCTATACCGTTTCAGACAAATAGCTATCCAACATCTTCTTAAAGACTTCCAGTGTTGGGGCATTCACAACTTCTGGAGGCAAGCTGTTCCACTGATTAATTGTTCTCACTGTCAGGAAATTTCTCCTCATTTCTAAGTTGCTTCTCTCCTTGATTAGTTTCCACCCATTGCTTCTTGTTCTACCCTCAGGTGCTTTGGAGAATAGTTTGACTCCCTCTTCTTTGTGGCAACCTCTGAGATATTGGAATAATGCTATCATGTCTCCCCTAGTCCTTCTTTCTCTTAAGCTAAACATACCCAGTTCCTGCAACCGTTCTTCATATGTTTTAGTCTCCAGTCCCCTAATCATTTTTGTTGCTCTTCTCTGCACTCTTTCTAGAGTCTCCACATCTTTTTTACATCGTGGCGACCAGAACTGAATGCAGTATTCCAAGTGTGGCCTTACCAAGGCATTATAAAGTGGTATTAACACTTCACGTGATCTTGATTCTATCCCTCTGTTGATGCAGCCTAGAACTGTGTTGGCTTTTTTGGCAGCTGCTGCACACTGCTGGCTCATATTTAAATGGTTGTCCACTAGGACTCCAAGATCCCTTTCACAGTTACTACTACTGAGTAAGGTATCACCTATACTGTACCTGTGCATTCCGTTTTTGTTGCCTAAATGTAGAACCTTACTCTTTTCACCATTGAATTTCATTTTATTAGATAGTGCCCAATGTTCCTGTAACTGAGTCCATCTACCTTGCTGTTGTCTTTGTTTCCCTTTCCTTGAACATTCCCCAGCATTATGGACTTCTCAAGGAAGTTGGTCTTTACCAAATGTGTCCAGAATATAATAATTTGAGCTTCATTATTTGTGCTCCAGTGAGAATTCTAGATTGATTTGTTTTAACATGCATCTGTTAACTTTCTTGGCTATTTATGGGGTTATTTGTGGATCAGTGGCTAAGACGCTGAGCTTGTCAATCAGAAAGGTCGACAGTTTGGTGGTTCGAATCCCTAGTGCCGCGTATTGGAATGAGCTCCCATTATTTGTCCCAGCTTCTGCCAACCTAGCAGTTCGAAAGCATGTAAAAATACAAGTGGAAAAATAGGGACCACTTTGGTGGGAAGGTAACAGCGTTCATGCACCTTCAGCATTTAGTCAAGCAGACCACATGACCACGGAGACGTCTTCGGATAGCGCTGGCTCTTCGGCTTTGAAACGGAAATGAGCACTGACCCCTAGATTCGGGAATGACTAGCACATATGTGCGAGGGGAACCTTTACCTTTACCTTCCAGCATCAAAATTCAAAAAAGTCAATATTCTTTCTATCCTGCTTCTTCAAAGTCCAGCTTTCACATTCATATAGTGTCACAGAGAAAACAATTGCCTGCATGATTTTTGCATTTGTAGGTAAATGGCGTCTGAATACTTTTTCCAAGGCCTTCCATTCTTTCCCTACTATATGCTAGTGTATGCTTTTGCCTTTGGAAATAACGAGAGATTGAAGCATGTTGGTGCTACTTCAGGTAAATCTTCTACTTTCAGAGAGGAGAAACTCACTCTCTCTCTTCCTTCTTCTCTCTCTCATGATCACAAGCAAATGGAACTCTGAAGAACACCTGGATCAGATCTCCTTTCCTCCCATTTTCCTCTTCTTTTTGGGAGGAAAACAAGCAAGACGAACAGGGATGCTGGAAATCAGCCAACTGACTGTCAACTATTCCAAATAAAACTGCTGCCTAAGATTTGGGGGAAGCCAGACAGAATCCTTGGCTTGGGATCATACTGGCAAGTTATCATGATGGGAATGTAACCAAATGAAATACTGAATGTACTGGATTAGAAATAGTATCCTGCATGACGCAAACAGTTCATTATATCCAGAGCGATAGATTCTAGGCTTTAGAGACAAAATTTGCTATAGGGAAATTGGAGGAACATACTGTACAGATGGACACAAATAAATAATTAATGCATTGGTTGATTATTTCCATTTCCTACAATGAACAGGAGCCAATCTGGAATGTTGGAAAATAATAATTGTGACTTTTTAGGGATAAATTAATCAACTGAACAGGGAACGTACTCTCCCAATTTATGGGCTTTGATCCAGAATGTCCTTTGCACGAATGGACATTCTTTCTTTCTATGCATATGGTGTCTCAAATTTCTACAAGTATTTTATCTAGTACTATTCCTGGAAGGAATTAAGGGGATGCAGCAGGAGGGAGATGGAAGACACTCCACTGGGTCAATAGAAGTCTGTTGCACTTTTCCAAGTCATAGTTGCCAGAATCAGTACAATTAGAATTAATAAGGGATATTTCACACCATGTCTAAAATACATGGATGGATGTATTACCATTACTTGGTAATGGAGCTTCTGAGAATCAGGAACTTACGCACTAGAAATACATACTAATATTTGTGAATGACTGTTTCAACTGTCATTTGAATGTTAATTCAAATAGACCTGATAATCATTTTAAAGATAGACAGTGGTGGGGCTTAAGGCACCACACTAAAAATCAGGAAACCATAAGCTCTGGTTTTGCCTTTGACTCAAAGCCTGCGGAGTACCCCATAAGCCAGTCACTCTCTCGGGACTAGGAAGCAGGCAATCACCAAGAATCCACACTGATTCAAGATCAAGGCACCAAAACAAACAAACACCCAAAGCAGAATACTTTAGAGAAGGTAAGGAAGCCCCAAAAGTAGTAAGGAATAAATCTGTCAGTTTTGATTTCTTCTATATTCAAAAGTTCAAACTTTAATCTTCTTTTCCCTCTATACATGAAGGTACTGGGCATTTTCATCAGCATCATCAAAGAAACAAGATGAACAATCTCAGCCAACTCTACCAGAAGGAACAGAAGCAGAAGAAAGAATAGATAGAAACACAGAAATGGTAGAGCTATAAAGAACTTGGGAAGGACACATTCTCCATGAAATTATTTTGTCTTGTTGGTTTATTTGTCAAATTTATATGACCACCCATTTTAACCAAACAACTTGGGGCAGCTAACAGAAACATAAATGCTATATAATATAACTAAAAAAAAATTACAAAAGCAACCCCATAGTTTCTTTTATAAACGGCATAAATGAGACATTATTAAAAGGTTTCTAACAGTGTAATGCTCTACAACACTTGACTCTAACACTTAAGGAAGAAAGCCCTTCCAAAAGCCAACAGGATAGGACTCATCTTAGGAAGAATGGTGTTCCAGAGAGTGGACACCCTCACAGAGAAGGCATATCTTCTTTGTCCCATCAGTTGACATTGCTTCACAGAAGGAACCCATAGCATAGCCACTCTGCTGCACCAGGTAGGATGACCAAAAACCAGTAGAGTTAGGTGGTCTCTCAAATAACCATCCCCACATCATGTAGGCTGTTAAAGATAAAAACCAGCACCATCAGTTCTGACATCTGACAAGGAGAACGTTTGGAAGAGAAGATGATGAAATGAACATGGATGGATAAAAGGGAAGAAGGGAGGAAGATTTCTTTTGGTTCTGATCTATCCCTTCTTGGCAGATTTGAAGAAGAAAGGGAAGATAGCAAGGGTGAAGCTGTCTCCTCTTCTTGGTGATTAAGCACAATGGAATTGATTTTTTCGTAATGGAGAAATTACTTTGATGTCAGAATATTAATTAACCAGGACAAATTCTAAAGCATTTGTAAATGACAGCAGTTTAAACAGGATAACTATTACGAAAAAGCTTAAACAGAAGACCACACAGGATATTCCTGGAAACAGTACAGCAGATAAAATGTGAACATTGAAATGCAATAGAGTTTTAGTTTATTTAAACTTGCAATCAGTTTGAACAATATTAATGGCATTAAAGGCAAAGTTTTTCTACAGCTTCTTATATAGTATATGCACACAGTCCAGTCTATAAACTACAGAAATACCATTCCACTAACCTCATCATTAAACAACAGATAAAACAAATAGGAGAAACAATCTTTCTTCCAGCCCTTTAAGTAAATTTAAAAATCTCTGAAAACAAATCCAATCCAAATTAAGTACACCTAAACCCAGAGATTGGCATGCAAAATGCAGTTACTGTGTGCTCATTAAAATACCAATAGCACTTAGCAATAGCAGTTAGACTTATATACCACTTCACAGTGCTTTACAGCCCTCTCTAAGCGATTTAAAGAGTCAGCATATTGCTGACTCTGGGGGCACCTCGGAAGGATGGAAGGCTGAGTCAACCTTGAGCCTGGTGAGATTCGATCTGCCAAACTGCTGGCAGGTGGTGATCAGCAGAAGTAGCCTGCAGTACTGCAATCTAACCACTGTGCCACCACCACTCAAAATGTGGCCTTTTCACAGAGTGGGGTTGCCCCTAAAGAAACAGATCCATGACTGTTCATACAGGCCTTACAGAAGCTGTAACCAGGGAAACTTTGCCCAGCTATGGCCAGATGCAACCTTACTCGGAGCGCTAAGACCTTGGATTGATAAACCATGCCTTCATCATCACCCATCTAGACTTCCACATTGCATTTTGAAGACTACTCAGAAGCTTCAGTTGGTCCAAAGTACAGCAGCCCTGTTGGTAGAGGATACTTACTGGCATAACTGAATTATCTCTGTGCTTTGGACCCTACACTGGCTTCTTGTCAATCCCCAAGAACATTTCAAAAGGCTGATTTTGACTTTAATAACCCTATACGCCAATGGTTCTTAAACTGCTTGGCCCAAAAATCCATTTCCCAGTCTCAAATAGTTCCACAAAAAAACCTTTTGGGATACTCAACTAAAAAAAAAGAAAAGCAATTACACATTGGTCTATTATATCTCCTTAGGGACAACAGCCCCCAGTGAAGAACCACAAGAGATACTTTGGTATTGGGAGTACTTGCAGGATCATCTTCTCTGACCAATTTCAATCTGCCCAATTCAAGATGTCCTAAGAGAACCTACTTTTGGTTTCCATTAGGTGATGAAGAGTGTAAGATTCTGCTGCTGCTGCTGCTGTACAATTTGGAATAATTCCATGCAGAAGTTTGATCACACACACCCCACCCCCAATTATAATCTAATTCGATAAGTAATTTAAAAAAATGAAACTAGTTTGTAACTATTTCAGGGAACTGAAATGACATCATTAGTTATAATATGATTGATTAGTTTTGCATAATTAAGCTTAACTAATGAATGTTTCTTCGTAATAAGGACATTTTTAATAATTTTAATTAATGAATGTAAACTGCCAAGAGTCTCCTTTAATTACAGAGGATACAAGTAAAATGAATGAATGAATGAATGAATATTTAACTATGCACACTCATTTTAAGCTTCATACGCATGGAAAGGCACTTTTATTAAAATATCCTTCATTTTTCTGATCTCTTAGATACTGGTTACTTCTTGCCATATTATGGACCATATCTAATACAAAGCATAATAACATTTTACTAAATTACTTTTGTTTAGTCCTATGAAGTGGGCCTTCAAATTTGGAAGCAGGCCATTTATCAGAAAGCCGATCACCTGCCTTCTACCAATGACTACATTTTCATACAGTAAAGATTTATTACTTCATTATTTACTTACTCATCTAGAAAGATTTATTATCACATGACAATCTGCAGATTAAACCATTGCAGTTCATTCTACAGAATAATAAAAAAACTATTATTACTCAAAGCTATATTCATGCAAACAAAAAACAATATTCCCAAATATTTCTAGAGACATAGTCTTAATAACAAATGCATATATTAATCTAGAATTAAGAGGACAACAGCAAACAGCAAATGCTGCTTCTGCAAAGAAACTGAAGAAACATCTAATTAACCGCTGCAGATAGATTACAGAGACTAACTACAAACAACAGCATGAAAAAGTAGTAACAATGGTGCACTGGAATATCTGAGGGGAAAAATCCTTTAGCCTGCAAGCAAAAACTGGTGAGACCACATAATAGACAAACTAGTAGAAAGTGAAAAGGCAACAACACTTCAGAATTCAAACATACAAGAACCTGCTACACAACACCCCCAAATGTAACAATTTTCGACATGAAAGAGAGGGGGAAAGTCTGGCTAATGGATATTGCAGTATTTGGAGACAGCAAAATAGAAGAGAAAGAACTGGAGAAAATCACAAAATACAAGGATCTGCAAATAGAAGTAGAAGGATTGAGGCAAAAGAAAGCAAAGATAGTATCAATAGTAATGAGTGCCTTGGGTATAATTCCAAAACACCTGGAGCACCACTTGAATGCTATCAGCATTAACAAAATCACCGTCAGTCAACTGCAAAAGGGAAATTTACTTGGAACAGCTTATGTCCTGCAACAATACTTTTAACACCATCAAACAACAACATCTGCCTATTTCAGGTCCTTGAGAAGGTTCAATAGCTGGACAAAAATCCCAAATCCAATCTAATAGCAGAAGCAATAGCACTTAGACTTATATACCACTTTACAGTGCTTTACAGCCCTCTCTAAGCAGTTTACAGAGTCATCCTATTGCCCCCAACAATCTGGGTCTTCATTTTACCCACCTCGGAAGGATGGAAGGCTGAGTCAACCTTGAGCCTGGTGAGATTTAAACTGCCAAATCGCAGGCAGCCTGCAGTCAACAGAAGTAGCCTGCAATACTGCACTCTAACCACTGCGCCACCATGGCTCTTAAACTCTGGCTGACTGTGTGACCAACAACAACAACAACAATAATAATAATAGTGGAAAAAGTTATCGAAAATGAGAAGGTGAAGATTTTGTGGGACTTTCAAATACAAATGGATCATCATTTGGAGCGCAACACGCCAGATATCACTGTTGTAGAGGGCTAAAGTGTACAGTTTACCAGGTTCGCCTGGTGCACCAATTGCGCCCCCTACTGGACCGGGATGCCCTACGCACGGTCACTCATGCACTGGTGACGTCTCGGCTGGACTACTGCAATGCCCTCTACATGGGGCTTCCCTTGGGACGCGCTCGAAGACTGCAGCTAGTCCAGAACGCAGCCGCGCGGGCTATTTTGGGGAGTACTAGGTACTCCCACGTAACACCGCTCCTGCGCGAGCTGCACTGGCTGCCTGTGGTCTTTCGGGTGCGTTTCAAGGTGTTAATCACCATCTTTAAAGCGCTCCATGGCTCAGGACCTAGGTACTTGCGGGATCGCATCCTACCACACACTTCCCTGCGACCGATTCGCTCTCACAGGGAGGGGCTCCTCCGGGTGCCGTCCACTAGGCAGTGCCAGTGGGCGGCACCTAGGAGTAGAGCCTTCTCTGTGATGGGCCCAACCCTCTGGAATGACCTCCCCCCCGATATCAGAACCACCACCGACTTTCTCTCCTTTCGATGAAAACTGAAGACTCACCTGTTCCGTTTAGCCGGCCTGGACCATTCATAACCTTATTATACCTCCTGGCAGATATATTTTAACTGGGTAATTTTAATCGGGTATTTTTAGGATTGTTGATATACTGTTTTTATCTGCTTTACCTGTACAGTGTTGTATTGCCTCCTCTTCTATGTTTTTATGTTTGTATGTTTGTAATCCATTTTATCTATTTCATTTGACTGTACACCGCCCCGAGTCCCTTTGGGGAGAGGGGGCGGTATAAAAATTGAAATAAAGGTAAAGGTAAAGGTAAAGATATAGCTGTTCCTGGAGATGCCAGAGTCGAAGAAAAATAACTAGAAAAAATAATGAAATATTGCGACCTGGCCATCAAAACTACACGGCTCTGGATGAAGCATGTAACAATGATACCCATTGTCATCGGGGCACTTGGCACCATGCCCAAGAATTTTACAAACTACATCAACAAATTGCAGCTTCCTGCAATAAGACCAGCAGAACTGCAAAAAACTGCGCTACTCGGAACATCTTATATTTTAAGAAGGTACTTGGTTGATACCTAGGACGCTGGCAGCAAACCGTATCAACCATTAGCACCAGTCATTGCTTTTATAAGTTCAGTTGGCTGAGTTTCATTTTTAATGAATAAAGTATATAATAATAATAATAATAATAATAATAATAATAATAATAATAATAATAATAATAATAATTCATGTTTCAGTGAAATGGAGTAACATATTATATATTATAATAAGAAACTAACAAGAAACCGAAGCTGTGGGGGCTTTGACAGAGTTCCATTCACCCACTTTTGCAAGGCAGCTATGTGAGACCCTAGAACAGCATATATTACATCTCTTCTCCACAAGCTGTGTTGGTTGCCGGTTTATCTCTGGGTCCAATTCAAGGTGCTGGTTTTGACCTTTAAAGCCCTTCATCACACAAGGATGGGTTATTTGAGAGAGATCACTTTCTCCCAAATGTATCTGCCATCCTGTGAAGTCCAGCAGAAGAGATATGCCACCAGTCCTGTCTGTGAAACAATTTCATCTGGTGGGACATTGTCCCCAACTCAACCCCCCCTTCCATGTGAGCTTGGCTCCATCCTTGATATCCTTCCAGAAATCCTTTAAAACATAGCTGTGTCATCAGGCCTCAGGATTTCAAGGAAATGGCTACATTTCCTTCAGGAGATGGCTACATTACTTTTAGCATCAATTCTCTCCATTATCCTGTTATTAATAATATTGTTAAAGTCTTTTAATTGTAGGTTTTTTTTAACATTTGGATTTTATGACTGTTTTTATTTTAAGTCATATAAAGTCACTTTATTGTGAGATGGGAGTCTACGTAAGTAAGATAGGTAGATAATAGATAGATAGATAGATAGATAGATAGATAGATAGATAGATAGATAGATAGATAGATGATAGATAGATAGAGAAAGAGAGAGAGAGAGAGAAAGAGAGAGAGAGAGAGAGAAAGAGAGAGAGAGAGAGATATGATAGATTTATAAATCAGAGATTCACCCAATCTTTTGTGGTCTTTGATATATTTAGATTTTTTGAAAAAATAGTTACCACTTGTGATGGACTTTGCCTATACAAATAGTGAATGTTGCAATGAAGACAAGAACTCTGCATTTTGAAAAGGATTAGCAAGAACTGCAGCAGATCTCATACAAGCACAGTACTTTTCTCCTTTTAATTAAAGTATGCACATCAATTTTCAGTGTTCTAAAAAAGGTATTGCTGATGCAAGGGTGGCTTTAATGAGTTAATTCCTTAAAGCAGCCACATTTTTCCCAGGCTTATGCTCATAGAGGTGCTTGGATTGTATGAGATCTAAAGGATTTCTTTCTAATTATTTTCAGAGTATGGACAGCTATAACAGCCTCCATCACGACATGCTTTTCCAGTAAGCAAACTGGTGAGGCTAAAAAACCAAATTGCATATCAAATTATATACAAGACACAGTTTATACACACACAGACACAAATACTCAAACCTTATCATATAAACACATCCTAGAATAAATTATTTTGAAGCTGAAACATAGACTTTAGTTATATCCATTGAACGACTAGAACATTTCTCATGAACATTAAAATTTAAGGCGTGGCAACCATCATCAATAAAATTTAAGGAAAAAATGTTTCATGATGTGATAGATGAATCCACTTTCTTGTTTGAATTTGCAGTATGGGGAAAAACTCTAGTAAATTGAGACACATTTTGGGAAATGCTTGCATTTAATATGTTCCACTTGTTTTCTGGCTATAATCAAGTGTGGTTCCTTCCAGTTATTTAAGGAAGGACATTGTAATTCAGCTGCATGTAATTCTTAAGAGTGAAATGTCTACACAAATGCAGTTCACAGCAACTAATATATCCAGAGGAATTAATATAAGCTTTGATAAACTTAACAGACTTAATATCTTCATGGCAAACAAAATTCACTTAAACTAAGGATGATCTATTAACAATAAAAAGTGCTTGGCATGCTAGTGTATATAAAACAGGAACTCCTAAGGAAAATTCAAGAAATGAACTGATTGCATTCTGTTTTGAGTGAAAGTGATCAGGTTGCACATAACAAGATTTTGTTACGTGGAGATGATATTAATTCCTTGAGAATGTAAACATGAAATAATCAGACATGTAATATATAAAACATTTTTCAAGTGCAATAATTTATTATTTTTGTTTTTGATTTGTCATAGCATATTTTGTGGAAATATGATAATGCTATCATATTTAGATCTTAATGTGACTTACTTTTGATTGGAGATTTCCAAGAACACAGTAAGAACACAGAACACAGTAGAATAAGAACACAGTAGAATATCAATTCCTTTTAAAAATAGAAAATAGTGCATACCTCATCAACTTGTCCAACAGCTCCAAAAATCTTTGCCATTTGCCCTATCAAATTAGGAAAAGTCTCCCCAGTTTCTTTCAGAACAGGCAGTAAATTGGCCAATAGTTCTGGTTCATAATCTGATATTTCTATGAATATGTCTAAGATGATGTCGTTATAAAGAGGATCTCTTAGATGATCAGTTAGAGAAGAAATACATTCTTTGAGAACCTAAAAGAAAGGTGAAACATAAATTCCAGACTGATTTTTGTAAAGAAAAATCCATCTGCTTGTAATTCTTAAATAAGTCAATTCAAGTTCAATTATTCTCAACATATACTGACAGGATACTACTAGAAGTTATACATTATTTGATTTAATAATTAATAATTAATAATTAATTAAATTTCTAGACTGCCCCCTCTCCCCGGAGGGACTCGGGGCGGTGTACAGGAATAAATTTAAAAACATACAAACAATCATATACATAGCTAAAAATCAAATTAGACAACCCCTGTACGAATTTATAAAAATTAAAAACATTAAAAACAGACCCTAAACCAATCCTAAGAATTTAGAAATAAAACTGAGGTGGGAAGATGGAATTAGGCCATCTAATTTAGCATTTAGCATTTCATTATTAAGAAAATTATTTTTAAAAAATCCTACAGTATTTACAAGATTCTCCTCTTAGACTAATATGTTTTATTGATCTTTTTAAAAATTCAGTTAAAGTCTCTGATGATAGATTATTGTGAAAAGCAACAGAAATTCCTGTTTTGTTAGAAATGCTTAAAATGTCACATTTTATGCCTAAAGTGAGGAATGACTTTAATAGGCAGATTTTTAGATGATTTAAATTAGTATTTAAGTTAGCATAGCCTCTATATACAGGTAGTAGCCTCGACTTACAACAGTTTATTTATTGACTATTCAAAGTTACAACAGCACTGCAAAAAAAAATCACATGACCATTTTTCACACTTACAACTGTTGCAGCATCCCCGTGATCACATGATCAAAATTCAGATGATTGGCAACCGGTTCATATTTATGACAGTTGAAAGATCGTGTGATCACCTTTTGTGAACTGCTGGCAAGCAAAGTCAATTAGGAAGCCAGCTTCACTTAACAATCATGTTATTAACTTAAGAACTTTAGAAATTACTTAACAACTGTGCCAAGAAAAATTGTAAAGTGGGGCAAAACTCACTTAACAAACTTAGCAAAAGAATTTTTGCGCTCAATTATAGTCATAAGTCGAGGACTACCTGTATTGTACTGGAAAGTTACATATTTACAGCAGCTAAGATTCAGGTCATTGAGAGTCTGACAAATTATAAATACATCCCTGTACATTAATTGAAACAAATAAAATCTAGCCGAATTTTTGCAATCACAGGAAAAAGGTGGTCATGAAGTCATATATGCATGGGTGTGATTTATGGAACTATGCTGAAAATCTATTTTACGAATTCCCCATGTACTGTTTTTGCAATATCATGATTAAAAACTGAGATTATAATCTGCATGACTCTGCAAGAATCCATCAGAACATGGTAAATCTAAATGTACAGGCTTAAATTTTCCAGAAGACACATATAACTTAATAAGAAAATCTTCAATATCACAATAATAGTCCTGCTTGTAATTAGGACCAATTATATATGCATCATTAGATAGTGATAGTCATTTAATCCATGTATAGTGTGATATGCCTAAATCAAGAAATCCATATGCATCACCCAGAAAGAAAAATAAGATGTTTAAGACAGAATTACATTCATTTATACAAAACAGAGAAAGTAGCTCATTTAACTCTAACCCATTATCTGAATCTGAAACTTATGTTTATCTTAATTTATATTATATATCTACCTAAACAAGTATGGAGGATTTAAATTTATATCTTTCCCTTACAAGAAAGTCTAAATTTTCTCTTTTTGGTTTTTTGAGCTCAGCTTATAGATCATAAGGAATACAAATGTGCTTAAACTAAATTTATAGCAAGGCACTCTTTGGAAATGCTGCTCTTGCTCTATGCTTATGATGGTTTCTAAGACGATTTTTAAAAAATCCTGTCTATTTTTAGACACCTATCAGTAGCATGCAAGATATTTATTCCAGCTGAGTACCTCAGATATTCAAAAGTGAAGCCTACTTTGAGTCTTCATTACTTCCTGTATACATCCATGCAGTTGTCTTAATTAGAACTAGAACTGTTTTGCTGGTGATTTGTTCTGCGCGATTTTTCAACATCCCACTCTGATCTGGAAATTTCCTGTTCAAAAAGCAGTGAATGCCAACCTTGCTTAGCTGCTGGTTGGCCAGATATATAGGAAATTATTTCTTCTAGAAATAAGTTGCATTCTTTCTTTTGAGCAAGTAGCATTGAACATCATATTCCACAGGCCTCTAGCTTGACCTGGATAATTTGTCCTTCTATATTCTCATTAGCAGAAGGAAGAGCAGCTGGCCTTATTTCTTTTAATGGCTTTCCTATCATTAACTAGAAATCAAATAGATTTCCTAGATCAAACTGGTATTCAGGATATCAAACTACTTCTGTTCATAATATGATAACTTCATCGACATCCAAATAACATTTTGGCTAGACTAAATCTATATGTCACACTTTGAATCCAGATCCCACCCCCACCCCCCAAGTTATTGAAAGCAGTATATAGTGATATTATTTATTAATTACATTTGTATGCTGCTCCCCTGTAAGGCAACACTGGGCTATTTACAGATTATATTATTTGATTTCATGCTGTTAGCTGCTGGGTAATGTAAATTCTGCTGAAAGGCAATAAGTTATATTAAGTCTTCTCAATTAGGTTTATGGATGACCAGATCTGACTCTCTTTCTCTCTTTTAAGGTCTTGAAATGCCAGGTCACAATATACAAAGGAAGTCTCCAAGATCCCCCAATATCTTTAACAGAAGAATGGGACTTATGCTGAAAGCTGAAGTATATGACCTATAGTTTAAACAAAGGCTAAAATGGGTCCTGTCAGAATGGAATTATGGAAGAAATTATAGTCCCTCTGTTGCTATATATTTTGTAAAAGTTCCTTCAACTGTAATTTATAAATTCCCGGCGCTCTTTTTTATTTTTCCCAAAGACTACTGAAATATATGTATCTTATAATTTTGTACTATTGTATTTCATATGGTCTAATGTGAGGTAGCACACACTTTCTGCCTACACAACAGACCTGGCTGTACATGAAACATGAAATGTTTGTACTTTTCTGCTTTCTTGTAAAATTACTTGCTTTTCTTTAATCATAAAACATCTTTATCTTTGTAGAGGTACATATTGGGGGTTGTAGACAATGATGTCATTTCATTAGCACAGACTTATCTGAACCAGTCTAACTTTGAGATTCAAGGAAATATCCCTTTACAGGACATGATTCAACATAAAGGATGTGCTAACATTGGAAGAACAATGTGCTCTATGATGCTTGTGAGATCACTTGCATTATTAGACTGGGAAATTCAGGGGTTAGAATAACCTTTAGCGAGACTTCCGGTTCTGGCGGCTACGGCGACAGGCAAACCTTTGCTTGCTCCCGCTCTCCCGGTGGGCTTCCCCCGCTTCTGGGGGGGGCACAGGACGCCGGGGAGGCGTCCTGCTGAGGGAGCGGCTCGCGGAGGGTCCTGGCGTCGGCGGCAGCTGGCGGGGGCTTCTCCGCCTCGTTCTAGGCATCGGGGAGCAGTTTTGGAGGGTGCGCAAGCGTCTAGCTCCATGCCGATCGGAGAACGCACTTTTGAACGAAGCAGCGGCGGTATGGTGAGAGGCTTCCTTTCTTCATTCCCTTTCTTTTGAACTGATGGACTTTTCAGCTTTTTTTAAAAGTTTAACTTTCGGATTCTTGCTGGAGGTGCGGCTAGAGGGAGGGGGATTTCTCCCCCCCTTGGACAAGCGGCTTGAAAAGATTCTGCTTTCGCCCCCAGGGGAAGGAGGAGGGGGGAGAGCCAACTAATGATGCCTCACCCCTGTAAAAGTGACTTTCATTGGACTTAGTTCCAGAATTTATGGGTGAACTGAGAATTTTCTGAACTTTTAAAAGTTTGCTATGCCTCTGAGCCCAAAGCTGGCAGGGCAAGATGGCACACTTCCGTTGTCTTCATGAACTCTGAAACCTGACTCCACCTTTAAAACTCAGGCTTCCGGTCTTTGTCTCCGTGCCACCCAGAAGAATCTCTTGTGGATTGCTATTTTCTGAACCCTCTGGAGAGAAAATTTTTCTCTATTGCTAGACTGACTAAAGAAACTCCCAGCTGCTTGGATCTTCTGCCTCCTGAACTCATCTGCCTGCTCTACTTCTTCAGCTGTCCAGTCTCTACACTGACTGATCTCTCTGTTTTATAAACTATGTCTCCAAAAAGACCACCACCTGGAAAACCTGGTTTTGCTACCTCTGCACCGACATCTGCAACATCCAGTCCTGCCACACAGTCAAAGATTACAGAACTGATGCAACCCAAGAGTACAGAGATGGATTTGCAACAAATGCTTCAGCAACTCATACAAGGCCAGGAAGAAATTAAGAAACAATTAAAGGAAATGAAGGAGGAAATCAAAGAGAATCAAGTCCAAATTTATAAGAACTCACAGAGACTGGACCTCGTGGAGGGTGGGGTGGCGGAGGCGAGGGGGGGGGTAGAAGTTTTGCAGAAGGGTAACAAAGAACTTGATATCCAACAAATGAAAACAGAGTTTGAGAGAATGTCCTTTTATCTTAGATTTCAAAATGTTATAGAAGCAGATGGGGAAAATATAAGGGACATCATGACTAATATCTTAGCTGAATACATACACAAAGATAAACAACAGATGGAATGGGAGATAGACCTGGTCTATAGAGTGAACTCAGCATATGCCAGAACACACAATGTGCCCAGGGAGGTCCATATCAAATTTCTTAGGAAAAGCACAAGAGACACAATTCTGGGGGTACAAAGGGGGCAAGCATTGACATATCACGACAGGGAGATAACCATCTTGAAACAGATCCCAAAAAAAATTAGGGAGAAAAGGAAAAATTATTCGCAATTGGCGAATAAATTATACCAGAAAGGGGTGTGGTTTAGATGGTTGATGCCTGAAGGGATGCTGATATTCTGGGAGGAGACAAGAATTAGAATCAATACACCCATAGAGGCTCAGGCCTTTATGGAAAAAAATAAAGCGATCCTAGAAAAAACAGAAGATTTTTCAACGGTCACACAGGACACGGGAGGGGCCGGAGCTCTGCCAGCGGGGGGAGAAGGGGCAACATTAAGAAAGCTCAGATCACAAAAATGAGTAAGAAAATCACATTGTTATAAACAGACCGAAAGTAATAATGAAATTATACCTAGACTATATATTATAATATATAAGCTGATTGAAATATCTTTATAGAAGTGATATGCTGATTTTATACGATTTTGTATTAATGTTTTATACATAGATGTACCTTATGAGTTTGGAGGGAGGGGGCGTCTGCCATACTTGCAACTGCCAAAATTTGTATACCATTCCACTTACCCTTTTCCTTATAAATGTTTTAAAAAACCAATAAAACTTTTTGGGGAAAAAAAAGAATAACCTTTAGCCTCATTTTGCAAGCTTTGGAGCCCTTCCCTGCTTACTGGTCATCGAAATTCAGTGGCAAAATGTCAATTATCATCGCAGCAATTTGCATGTATTGCATTTATTTATGCAAGAGTTACAATAAGGTTTATTAAGCCAAATGTATTGGGAAACCTCTTATCTTTGTGCAGTGCAATTTATTGTACACAATATTATGAATGGAGAAACTGAGGTTTTTTTAATATATTTGCCAGAAAATTTGTATTAGTTTAGACTCAATAATGTTAAACTCATAGACCATATTCCTTTGAAATAGATTGAAAAAAAGAATCATTTTGCTTTCTGATTGGAAGGTTTCTGATTTTTTAGCCTTGCAAGGCTATCCGCAGGTGGTGTTTTCATCACTTGATTATTCTCAGATGAATGAAACATTTTGTGCTTGAGATGGCATTCGTCTTTCTCATTCAACATGCTCTTACTATATGAACATGGAGAGGGCAGTTAAAACTGAACTACCTATGTCCAATCCGTAATCCAATAAAAAATGGGAATTTGTGAATGTACAAGCATTGGCTCTTTTTTCCACAGCAGTCTCCAAAAAGCTAATTATTATATGCAGAGTTCAATGTAGCAGATACTAATGGACAAATGAAGTTTGAAACAAAGGATAGATCTTGATCTCCCATAAATTTATAGCGTGTCATTGTGGTTAGGAATGATTCTCCTTTTACTGGACATGGCATAATAAGTATTTTTCTAATGAACAATGAGTCAGAGTGAAATTTAAGATGGCTAATCTAAAACAAACTATATAAAAACTAGGGAGGATTTTATCTGATTAGTAACTGGATGTAGCCCCACACACACACACACAAAAATCCAAGCTCTAAATATTAGATTGGGAAATGAAAATATTTTGTTGAAATCACTAAAACAAGAAATTCAGTGGCTTTTAGAGTTTGCAACTCTGGAAATTGAAGCTTTGTCTTTCCCCATTTTGGCTTCATTTCAAAAAAGTACCAATGTTAAATTAAGACACCTGATTAGAGATTAATAAGTGCATCAATGAATAAATTCACTAAATAATAAATGTGTAGTGAATAATTATTCACTAGGCTAAAGTGAAGCCCAAAGAGAGGACACTCTACAGTGTCCTGAGCATGGCTGGCTTAGGAACTCTGGGAGTTGAAGTCCACAAGTCATAAAGTGGGAATAGTTTTCCACCCCTCCTCTATATTCAGCCAACTGATTCAGCCTGTGCTGAACTTTCCTCTTTGCGGAGCTGATGTCTAATTGGTTTTCAAACTCAGCAAATCTTAATACAAAGTTCATGATTGGAGAGGGAAGTCTTGAAAAGTTATGGGTAAGAATTTTAGATCCTGGCTTAGTGAGAAGTTTAATTGTTCTGGGATGTATCAAAACTACAGGCTCCTTTGACTCAAGAGCCACATGTTTTGAGTTGACTAAATGTGAAATGAACAAAAATTACCTTGGGCTGCTTTTTCTTTGCAACAGTTAGCAAAAGCTGTAGAAGATGTTGCTGTTCAGATGGTTCCAGATGAGGCATCAGTCCTACCAATTCTCTCAGGTGGTTGCTTAAAGGTTCTTGCTGCTTTTCATACAAAGAAGGCAATACACGGAGCAACGTGGAATTCCCTGTGAAGAATATTGGAACAGAATCATAACAAAGAGCCTATTCTATTTTCTCTGTCAACAAGGCTTTAATTCTGAATGGTCTCAAGCTGAAGAGATAAAGCAAAACAGAATCAGGATTTTATTACCCATGGTTTCTGGGAACGATGTCTGTGGGAACCGAATGTTTGCACCAAAACATATGGCAGGACAAGAGAAAAACAGAAATCAAATATTATTTAATATGGAATGTGACTAAGTAAGGCAATATGGCTTTGTCTATAAACCAACATTATTTTTTAAAATATTATTTAAATTGAATATTAAACAACATGGTTATGCTAACTGTTAAACAATTATTTTAAAAATCTATTGTAACCTACCTATTCTCTATCCCACCTCAGCTTCAATTTAAGTAGCCTATATTACACTTAAGCAAGCTATGCTAAAGAGAAATCTGGAAGCAATATTTTATAACTATGCATTTAACACAAAGATACACTGATAACAGCATAGGATACAATTGCTCAGATGCTGATAAAGTATGCGGGGAGTGGAGGTGGAGAGAATAAACAAGACAAAATAGTTTTACAATTTTGGAAGAATGTTTGGTGAAGTGTATGCACAAGCTGAACTGAAGCCAAATTCACAGAGAAATCTGTAACATGAAACATCATACAAGCTAGCTCTGGAATGACTGAAGTTCCATGCTGACAACATATGGAAAACATCTGCCTATCATGATATTACATGGTTTCATTCTCTAAATCTTCAAAACATACTGAAATCTTCTGTGGACTTACTTTCTAGCAAAAAAAATATTCATTGGACTTCTGTGCTTTCTATTATTTTAAACCAGGTTACTCATCGGCTATAGGATAGCAAAATTTCAGCCTTTTTAATAGAAACATCAGTTGTTACTGAACTTTCCACCCAAATTCCTGGAATGCCTCCTCCCTCCCCCATACACATATGCCCACATATGCGCACGTACACACATACACACACATGCATATATATTTACATCCACAAATACATATTTATGCATACATACTATATCAGCATTTTGTAATAAATTTAAAACCGTTACTTCTAGATGATGTCACTTTCGAATTAGCACTCCTGTCTGAGAATCATGTAGATGCAGCAGTTTCTCATCAAACAGATATGAACTAACAATCATTATTCACCATGTCTTTGACATAAAATACTGCTTACTTTAATCTTGGTCTTAAAAAATGACAGTAGACATTAGTAATGTTAGTAGATTTACTCACATTTTTTCAGTTTATTTACTAGTGGGATCCCAACATCCATTTCAAGTGAGAGATTTGTTCCTCACTGTCTTATCTTTACCTTAAGCTGCTTTTGCAATTGTAAACTGTGGAATAAGTTTGGAGGAGGTGACCAGCATTCAGAAACATAATCTTTCCTTCTGGTATGAAAAGAGTTAGTAATGTTTCTTTTTAAGTTTATGTTGGTTCACAAATATTGACAATGCAGATTCATCAAACTATGTCAGTTAAATATCACATAACTGGGAGGGCAGCAGAATGATATGCACACATACAAGAACTTTTTGAAATTTTTAAAGAAGATGTTGGATAACCATTTGTCTGAAGTGATGTAGGGTTTCCTGCCTAAGCAGGGGGTTGGACTAGAAGACCTCCAAGGTCCCTTCCAACTCTGCTATTCTGTTTAATATGTCTCTGAATACTGATTGCTGGCAGAGTTGTAGAATGAATAGTGGATAAGGGCATTATTCTCATGGCCTCTTCATAATTTTCTTGGAAACGTAGGGACAGATTAGAGTGGAAAACAAATGTTGGAGTAAACGAGTCTTTGGTCTGATTCAGCAGGCTTTCTTTTATGATTATCATTCCTTATGATTGGGATTGAGATGGCTGTAATTTACATTATATTGCCATTGTTTTAACACACTCTGGAGTTAAGGATAATATTTTCTGTTTTGCAGCCCTTTAAAAATACGATAATACAATAATACAATACAATAGTAGAGTTGGAAGGGACCTTGGAGGTCTTCTAGTCCAACCCCTGCCTAGGCAGGAAACCCTATACCGTTTCAGACAAATGGCTATCCAACATCTTCTTAAAGACTTCCAGTGTTGGGGCATTCACAACTTCTGGAGGCAAGCTGTTCCACTGATTAATTGTTCTAACTGTCAGGAAATTTCTCCTCAGTTCTAAGTTGCTTCTCTCCTTAGTTTCCACCCATTGCTTCTTGTTCTACCCTCGGGTGCTTTGGAGAATAGTTTGACTCCCTCTTCTTTGTGGCAACCTCTGAGATATTGGAACACTGCTATCATGTCTCCCCTAGTCCTTCTTTCTCTTAAGCTAAATATACCCAGTTCCTGCAACCGTTCTTTATATGTTTTAGTCTCCAGTCCCCTAATCATCTATATAATATAATCAATAAATCATCTATAAAATATAATCAATAAATATTTACATATTTATTTGCAGATGCTTCAGATGGCCTTCTGATGCAAAAGAGCCCTCTCAAGGCTATGTATAAAATATCAATAATAATATATTCAGTGCGACAAACACATAACTAATAAAAGCCAGAAATAGCCAAAGTAAAACCAAATCCAAGCATTAAAGTAACCCGCACAAACTAAAACAATTTTCTTTAAACAATTCTATGAAAATATACATTGTAAACCCACATCCTTTTCTTCCACATTGTTTCTCTGCAATGGCCTGGCATGATATCATCAAAGTATTTAGTCTAAGAATGTTTTGAGTCAGCAGAAGACGGGGCTGGATTGCCTCATATGCCTAATCAAGTATTTTCTGCATCAGAACAAGTCAGCTACACTGACCTTAGGCCAGATACAGGATTCTTCTGATGAAGTTAAGATGAAGCTTCCAGACACATGGCAGAACTAAACATGCCTGTATGTTAAGCTCTGAATAGAAGAATTTGGCTGCCAGGCCTCTAATAGATACATTCCTGCTTTAAATCTCCAGATAAGGAACCTTTTAAGTCCGACTAGAAAGGAACATACCAGAGATTAAGCTTTGATATTAGCATTATTCAGCCATGTTACCAAAACCTCCAGATTGCTTTTAAATTAATGATGCTTTTCATTCCCACTGCTAATAGAAAAGCAAATCCTGGGGTTTCCAATCTTATTATTTCTACAGCATTTAAGCAGATGTTCACTCCTAAAACAAGAGATGTCTTTTTGTATGAAACTTGGGAAACAGTTGGGCCTTATGAATTAAAAGGTATGAAGTAAAAGTTGGCTAATAGATTATTCCAGAGGGAAATTTTTGGTGAAATGAGTTATGAATGAGGCACCCTCAGTCTGCTGCTTAAAGCTGGATGGTTTCTATTGATGTTAGCACATAAAAGGTACTTTCATACCACCAAATTTTGCCATGTTGTTTACCCAGCACACCATCAGGATTGGTTTCAAGTTCATACTTTGTATATTTTGGCACAATGATGATCAATTACTGGCTGGCAGGTCAACTTAGATATATTTTTGTAAAGTTGTCACCCGTACAGTATTATTGATTTGTGAAAACATAAGACTAAAACTGGAAGGAACTTTATTTTGTAAAATAAAATATGGGCCAAACCTTTTCAGGGAAGTGTTTAAACTTTTGAAATCATATTTCATCCTTTGGAATATGGTCAACTACTGGTCATGCACTGTGTGATGCTAGCTTAAGAATACAAATGAGCAGCATTTTGAATGATGAATCAAAACCAAAACAGACATTGCATCAATCATGCCAATGCGTTTAACATGTGCAAATTCTCTTAGGTAACTAGCAGACATGGGCAGTCCTGAGTTACCTGGGAATAACTGGGCTAAGGAAAAGAAATTAATGCTAAGTAATTTTCCTCTCATCTACCCTAACAAAATTTGCTCCTCTGAAGCTCTTACTGTATCTTCATTTCTACTCTTTAATCCAGGATTTACATAAATAAAAGTGTGACAAAACATGCTATGAGTTCAAAGGAGTTATGAGGTGAACCCATCTTTGGAATGCTGAGTTGAATGCACTCAGGTAGGAAGTTATTTCATTCACACATTTTTCATCCACACATCAAAAATAAGTCTGGAAAAGTGTCTCTGGAAATTCTGCAAAGTAATCAAATGGCATTATTTCACAGTGGCTATTTGTACCAGCAAGAAAGATGTTATTTAATGACATATCAGCATTCTCAGTTGTGAACCACACACAGAGTTGTTTGCTGATTGGGTGGCTATAGAAATTAAATGAATGAATGAATGGATGGATGGATGGATGAATGAATGAATTCCCAGTGGACCATTCTGTTATCAAAAGAAGACCATTTGACTCTTGCTTTTATTAAAACCCAGTCATATTTATTTATCAAATTCATAGAGCTGCCCATTCTCCAGGGGGCTGTAGGCTAAAACATATGAAGAATGGTTGCAGGAATTGGGTATGTCTAGCCTAGCGGGGAGGAAAAGGATTAAGGGGACATGATAGCACTGTTCCAATATTTGAGGGGGTGTCACAAAGAAGAGGGGGGTGAACCTATTTTCCAAAGCACCTGAAAGCAAGACAAGAGGCAATGTTTGGAAACTAATCAAGGAGAGAACCAAGCAGGAATTAAGGAGAAATTTCCTGAGAGTGAGAAGAATAAACCAGTGGAATGGGATGTCTTCAGAAGTTGTAAGTGCTCCATCACTGGAGGCTTTTAAGAGACTGGGCAGTCACTTGTCTCAAATAGTATAGGGCCATGATGGCGAACCTATGGCACGTGTGCCACGGGTGGCATGCAGAGCCCTCTCTTTGGGCATGCGAGCTGTCATCGCAGCTCAGCTCCATCGCGCATGCACACTTGCCTCCCACAGACCAGCTGATTTTGGGGTCTCTGTGTGCATGTGCGGGGGGGGATATGGAAGACATGCGTTGTGAAGAGCAGAGGGGTCGCATGCATATGTGTGGAGTGCATGCAGGGGTCATGTGGGTATGCACGGGGTCCAGGGTGCATGCACGGGGGTAGGGCACACGCAGGGGTGTCATGTGTGCATGCATGGGGGGTATGCAGGAGGTATCATGCATTCACTGCATTATGGGTGTGTGCTCATGCAACAGTGCATGCATGCGCAAAACAGCACACAGAGACACACAACAGCACGCACACATGCACACTTTCAGCACGCAGTATAGGGCAGCGATGGCGAACCATTTTTGGCTCGCGTGCCACAAGTGGGGGGAGTGCAGGGGGTCATGTGTGGGCGTGCTGCACCCATAACGCAACGCGCGACCACCCAGTGCGCATGTGCACACAACGTACGAGCCCCCTTTTTTACATGCTTTTTTCGCCCTACCCAGGCTCCAGAGGCTTTATAGGAGCCTGGGGAGGGCAAAAAGAGCTTCCCTCCCCCGGAGGCCCTCTGGAGGCTTCAGGGACCGTCCGGAGGCTTCCCTGAAGCCTTCAGAATGCTTAAAACCATCCTCCGAGCAAACCGGAAGTGACTTCCGGGTTGCTCGGCGGGTCGTTTTAAGCATTCCGAAGGCTTCAGGGACCGTCCGGAGGCTTCCCTGACGCCTTTGGAATGCTTAAAACCACCCTCCGAGCAAACCGGAAGTGACTTCCGGGTTGCTCGGCGGGTCGTTTTAAGCGTTCCGAAGGCTTCAGGGACCGTCCGGAGGCTTCCCTGAAGCCTTCGGAATGCTTAAAACCACCCTCCGAGCGAACCGGAAATCACTTCCGGGTTGCTCGGCGGGTTGTTTTAAGCGTTCCGAAGGCTTCAGGAACCGTCCGGAGGCTTCTCTGACGCCTTCGGAGCGCTTAAAACCACCCTCCGAGCAAACCGGAAGTGATTTCCGGTTTGCTCGGAGGGTGGTTTTAAGCGTTCCGAAGGCTTCAGGGAAGCTTCTGGACGGTCCCTGAAGCCTCTGGGGGGGCGGGGGGCGGGGGGCTCTTTTCACCCGCCCCAGGCTCCTATAAAGCCTCTGGAGCCTGGGGAAGGCGAAAAATAGCTTTTAAAAAAGTGAACTCAGCTGGCCAAGGCGCGCATGCGCCCTGGCCAGCTGACAGGGCAGCGCCTCGTGTGCCCTGACAAATGGCTCAGCGTGCCACTTGTGGCACGCGTGCCATAGGTTCGCCATCACTAGTATACGGTTTCCTGCTTGAACAGGGGGTTGGGATAGCAGACCTCTAATGTCCCTTCTAACTAATTTTGTTCTGTTCTGTTCTGTTCATCTCATCACTTGGGGAGATTAAAAGCCCTGCAATTGGAAAGGGTATTAGTGCAGTGCACCCACCATTAATTTTGACACATTAACTCAATCACTGTATAAGCATTCATGATGGGCCAAAGCTGTAACTCCTTTGGCTACTGTTAAAAAGCAGTAATAGGATTATCTTATTGCAAGTACTCCTTTCCACACATATTTAATAAGTGGTTAACAGGATTCTTCCCCTTTATTTCATTGACTGTTTACAGCCCCAGTATCATCTACTTTATTTTATCAAATATTGATAGGGAGAGAAAGAAGGATGAAACATGGAATTGCAGTTTTGAAAGACAACCACAAAGCATTTATCATATTCAACTCTAAAGTCAGAAATGTAGATAGTAAAAGAAGAGGTAGTTAATTCCAGTTGATTAAGTGACGTCATATTTCACATAATATTCTGATTCTTACATAATTTACAGAAGAAAGTTCTGGTGGGTGAGCATGTCATATCTTTAGAAATTCTGTTTCTTAAGCTCCACTTTGACCAGGCATAGTACCAGTAAATACAATTTTGGGGCTAATGATATCCAGGATATGAATTAAAAATTATTACTCAAACAGAAGGGCATCTTTATTTGCATAGGATACTTTCTAGAGGTATTCAAGATCAATGTATAAAAAAGACTATTCTGGGAGAATGGGAGATTGATCCAGTCAAATTTTGTAAAGGGTGTGTGTTTGTGTGTCTCTGTGTGTGTGCATGTGTGTGTGTGTGTGTGTGTGTGTGTGGCTTACCAAAGCTAAAAATGTAACATATATATTTTTTTCTTTTCAAAATGGGTCTCCTATCCTAATATTGTACATGCTTTAATAATACAAATGATTCCCAAAACCAAGTTCTGCAGCAGTATATCCAATAACAATGAATAAATTTTACAAATGAATGCAAACAATAATTGGAGTTTATGTACTTTTCAGTTATAACAATAGAATCTCTTATATTCACCTTTCTTTAAAATGGACATTTTATTTTTGTTTTTCATTAAAATTCATGACATTAAAAAAAAAACAACTAGCCTCCAAAGAGCTCTGCAATTTGCAAGAACAGACTTTCCATCATTTTTCCCCCTTTCACTCCTTACTAATCCACTCCCATTTCAGACTTAACAAGGTTCAGGATTGTGCAATCTCCATACCTCCCCCTTCCTTACAGTTCCCATCCCAAAAAATTAATAATAACCAGAAGCACTCCTCTTACAGCTCCAGGACTAGAATTACTCATTCATTCAAGCTCAGGCATTCCCCCCTCAGTATTATTTAAGGGCTTTCTCTCTAGGAATCATCTCTGCTCCAGTCTTGCAAGAGATTAAGACACTGAGAATTTGACTGAAGCAGTTGGGAAATTCTATCCAAAAATGTTTCCCTTTATGATTCTGTTTTTTGCTCTCTGTTATTCTTCATTTACTCAGAACACAGATGAGTATGATGATCTCTTCTTCCTGAATTTTGATAATGAAATTGAAAGCGTAATTCCTGCAACAGAAGAAAGTAAGTATTTTGCCTTTCTTCCTTAGTCTTTAACTGCAAACAAATTGCTTTTGCGTTAACAGCAGAATTAGTATTCTTATTGTTGCAAAATGTGCAGTTAGCAAACTTAAAAATAGCAATGTTTCAGCATGTTTAGCCACGAAAGGAGGCAGGGAAAATTTCTCTGTTCTTATTTCTAACTTATGCTCTTGCCTTCTTTCCCAGAGAAAGCATGTAAATAGCCTTAGAATACATCTTTCTTTAAACAGCTTCTTTTGCAAGAATAAAGTTCGTAGAGTAATGTTTACTATGTGCTCTGTTTCAGCCATTTCATGTGATTGCCAGCGAGAACACACAGAATGGGACAAGCTCTTCATTATGCTTGAGAATTCCCAGATGAAGGAAAACATGCTGCTTGAGTCTCTGGATGAAATCCTTAAGGTGGAGCTGCAGACGCTGAGAGCAGAAATGCTGCAGTTTGTGGAAAACTTTGCTGGCACGTGCACCACATATCTCGAGAAAACAACCACTCAGATCTTCAGCCAAATGGACCAGATGATAACAAAGAGCAGAGCTTCTGGAGGTAGGTCTGGGATGCTTCATGAGATCAAGCAAGAAAAGATTCTCCAAGAGATTTTGCAATTAAACCAAAATCTTTCCAACCGACTCAGCCAGCTTGAGCATGCCTGGCAGTGGAGAACAGAAGAGGGTGATCAGCGGAGCCATTCATCAGATGAAGGTAGAGTCGGATACATAATGCATGGAAGCAATTTCATGGTGAAGTCACTGTGGCAAGAGCTGCAGGAAACAAAAGCTGAACTAAAAGAATCGCAGAAGAAGACCACGAAGCCTTCCTTGCCAGCTGGTGAGTCAGATTCTTTTTCTAGTGTTACCATTGCCTTACACATTCATTCCCAACCAACCACGTTGACCATAAGTTTGTTTAACCACCTTACCTGATGCTTTGCTTATAGAGAAGGGGGGATTATTACGGTGGTATAAATTTGGAGACAACTGGGAGGGAGCATGTTCGACTTGTATTGTATAGCAGCCAAACAATATAAACTCACAATATAATGTGGAAGTCACTGTAGGTATTCACTGCTTCAGCTATGTTGCTACATATCTGAAGCAGTGAATATGTTAAAATATGTTCATTGAATAATTACCCTTGGCCAATAGAAACGCCAAAAACATCTATCTGATTAGTTAAGCAACTTTAGTAAAGTTTTGCTAAGTCACTTGCAGTTATTCTCTTCCATTCTTGTTTTTATTTTGTGGAGCCGGTAACAATAATTCATTGACAGTCCCAATCTATTCAGTTTTCTGGCTGTTCCTCTGCTCTGCCTTCTTCTAACATACCTGCTGATTCCTTCACTGCATTCCTCAGGGGCTACTTCTGAACACAATTTGACCTTGTGAGCTCACTCATTATGTCAACAGACTATTCATCAATTTAATTCTCACGCTTCAGGGCATAAACAGATCCTCCGCAGGGGTTCAGGAAAGTGGAATAGCTTAGACTCTGTGAAGCACAACTGCACAACCATATATCACAAAGATTCCCCTGAACCATTCCAGTTGCCTTTTAATACCCAATCTGGACATGCCGTGATTTATGCTAAGATAAATAATGAAACTATTTATGTTAGATAACTTTGAAATGTATTCTCCCGCCCCATTTAAAGTCTAACTTGTTATTTTTAAGGCAGCTCTTTTCTTCATACCTATATATTCTCTGAGGCTGATTTTAAATAACTATTGGTATAATATAGAAAGAATGACAAAGGCCTCATGTACTTAACCACACAAAAGAAGAGTTTGCCACACTTACAATTCCTGCTATTCTGTGACATTCCATACACTGATTAGTGATCTCTAAAGCAACAGCTGCCAATGATTTCTAATCACTGCTTTTATTTTATAAAAATATAGTGGTATTGAGAAATAAGCAGATGGTTAAATATCTCATGATATGTATTGTCTGTTCATTAGTCCAAAAGGTTTGTAAGAATCACAGTCACTATCTAGAGGCCCTTTCAAATGTATGTGAAAAGAGGAAAGTCCTATATTGACAAGCATCCTAATTTGGGGTAGTAATTTTAAGTTCCATTAATTAACAACTGTTCCAGAAAAATGTTACAAAATGAACAAGATAAGAATATATACGTTTGAAGAAGCACGTGGGCAAAAGCATGACATAGATAAATCCACTAGTGCTCACACTGATTAATTTTCCAAATGTAAAGTCACATCAAAAAGCTGTGCTTAAAAATACTGTTACTGTTTTTTCTGAAAGGCCACCTCTGTCTCTAAGGAGTTATAGAAACTCATGATGGATCCTGAGTGATTTTAATGGGGAGGATAGGAAATTGCTAACAATATACTTCTTGATCAACCATTTGTTTTGCTGAGATATCTAGAATTGATACATCAAATAATCTTAATAACTATACATTATTACTTATGATAAATAATATATAAAACTATATACTATAACTATATATTAAAACTAATCAAGGAGAAAACAAATCCAGAACGAAGGATAAATTTCCTGACAATTAGAACAATTAATTAGTGGAACAACTTGCCTACAGAAGTTGTGAGTGCTCCCACACTGGAGGTTTTTAAGAAGAGATTGGACAACCATTAATCCGAAATGGTATAGGGTCTTTGCCTGAGTAGTGGGGGGGGGGGGGTTGGACTAGAAGACCTCCAAGTTCCCTTCCAACTCTGTTATTGTGTCATTGTGTTATATTCATGTCAAAGTAATTCATTGAGTATTTCTTTTGCAAATATTTTACTAAAGTACCCACTTTTACTCTTGGGTGCTTCCCACAATGTTTTGCATTATGCTCTCAAAATTTGACAATGGTGTTAATGGGAAGTTCAGAGAATGTCATCTTTGAATGTCTATTTCTTCCCCATCCTAATTTTCTAATATTTGCTTTTACCAAAAAAAAAAAAAAAGTCCACCAGAGAGTTAAGAATGGAATAGTTAAATTTCTTTTGTTTGAGAGTGCTAGCAGCCGCCAGGCTAAAAATTATCTTGGTTTTCTATGAGAAAGCTGTGGCATAAGTAACCATCTGCTCTTCCCTTCCCTTTAGAACATTTCATAATAAAAAAAAAATGTGTGGTGTGCTTTGTCATATTGTTGTAAGCTTCCCAATCCCACTTCACTTTGGCTACTGCCTGAGAGAGGGAATCACAATGGAGTGATGTCACACGTGTTTCCCATTACTAGCAGCTACAGAAGAGAGGGAGGAGCAGGACAAAAAGATTGCTCTTTTCTAAAATCTGGAGGAAAATCCATGGTGCAATTGAACTAATCTATGAAGTGCTAAGTCCAACATAACTCCACCAAATTTGCAGGACCTGTTCTTAATTTACCACGTTCTGGCCAATGATATCACTCAGTTCTATTTGTTTTGACAAGGGGGAGGACATTCATAATTTGATTAAGAACAAAAAGACTGACTTTATAAAAACGATTCCACAGATCCCTCTGGAAATCTTTCCTTTTTTTTTTCCAAAAGAGTTCTCAGCAACTGGTTTTGATTTCTCACATATTTTGGATTTCTGCCAGGTTGATTCTTAAGGGTTTTTGTGATCACACTATTGTTGGTGACTTATAAAGCTGGTTTTCATTTTGTCTACCCTTGATAATAAAGTTAGAAATTTTGATAATTAAAAAGCCATGTCACTACACACAGCTCTTTGCCCTTTGAAGAAGTATTCCTGCAGATTTTCATGACCCGTTGCCCCTATTCTCAGTGGTCAAAGCATTTTAACATTCTTAGAACTCAAAGCATATGACACCAGCACAGCATGAGAAAATAGGAAAAAGTATACTAATTATTGCAGCTGTGATTTCAATATTCGTTTCACTTCAAGTTCAAAGAATCTAAAATGTGGTGTTTGTTGATTATTCATCATACTGTATCTCAATTTCCTGTAATTGCTCTCTCATACATTTATTAAAATATTTGAAATTGTCAGCTGAGTTCAAGTCCCGCCATGACCGTGAAAGCCACCTGGGCGACTTTGGGCCATTCACCCTATTGCAGCCTAACCTACCTCACAGGATTGTTGTAGGGAAAATAGGAGGAGGAAGGTATGTTGGATATATTTGCTGCCTTGAGTTATTTGTAAAAATAACAAAGGTGGGAAATAAGTAAGCAAGCACAGAAAGTCTAACTATAATTCAATAAAATTTATGTTTTGTATCGCTTCAAATGGTTTATCCTATAGGTCCTTACTTATTATTTTTGTACAATTGTGTCTTTTTAACAAAAAGGTAGATTACAACATGGAAAATTCATTCTAGACCATGAGTTTTCAATCCATGAAAATGTGTAACCTCTCACTTTAGAGTAGCATAAGATAATGATATAAAAGTATTTTTTCTGTTAAAATAGCCAAGGATTTACTGTAACACTCTGATAAACATCAATATATGTTGAGATACTTTATAAACATACTCTATAAATTATTCCACTGATAAAGTTCTCCTTCCTTATTTCTACATGCTGAATTTAAACAGATATATAGGTGCATGTAGCCCACAGATAAAACAATTAGATTACTTTCATTTGTAACCATAGATATATTTAACTCTAATACTTTGCTAACAAATTTCTGTTTATTTTGCATTTAATTTGTAATAATAATCATAAACTGGATTTTATAAATTTAAAAATATAGACTTAGAAACTGTTTTCCTTGATGTAATAAAAAGTGTCAGAAATCTAATGGGTGAAAAGGCTAATCAGAAAAAAACATTCTAATCCTCATGATAGTATATAATCAGAAAACAAATATACAAGTTTTGGAAAACTTCAATTCTTTAACATGCTGTTTCCCAAATAGTAAGTCTAAAAATGTTTATGTAATTTTTGAATTGGCCAAAATCTTTGCACATCATGTGTAAAAATGTTTCTGAGTGAAAATGAGAGACAAAAGGTTTCTCTACCACTCCACCCCCACATGGAGATGGATCTCCCAAAAAATTATGAAAAGTAAATGAGGAAAACCTATGGGAAGCACCTGGGGGTTTGCTGAAAGAGATATCAGCAAGAGATTACATGTAACATTATTTGAAATTATTTTTCAATTACTGCATCACAATATAAATTCTTGATGAACAGAGGATTATCTAATTCATTATGAGATGATCTCAGATTCTTAGTGCTCCCTTCCCTTTTTGAAGGTTATGGAGTATGTGGGCATTTTTTTTGTGGGGGGGGGTCCCTTCAAATCAGTGCTGACTCATGGCAACTGCATAGACTTGTCCCTGCAGTTTATTTGGCAAACTTTCAGAAGTGGTTTGCCATTGCCTTCTTCCTAGGGCTGAGAAAAAGTGACTTGCTTAAGATCATCCAACTGGCTTTATGCCCAAGGCAGAACTAGAACTCACAATTGTCTTAACCACTATACCAAAAGAATATATTTGCTTAAAATCCAAATGAGTATTGCTACTCATAATACAGTTGCCTGATTAAATAACCTAATTTAACTGATACTTAGAATTATATTACATTACGATTATCCCAAATATGCATGAGCCTTCAATATAATTGATAACAATTACGTTCTGTTGTTCTTACAGGTTGTGAAACAGTTATTTTATTTCCAATGCGTTCTAAAAAGATCTTCGTGAGCGTTCATCCAACTGATGAGATGGCACTCTTCTCCTTCACTGCCTGCACATGGGTTAAGGTAACTGAAGCACTGGACAAAACTATTGTATTCTCATATGGAACAAAGAACAATCCCTATGAAATTCAGCTTTATCTGAACTATGACTCTGTGGTTCTTGCCATAAAAAATAATTTCAACAAGATATCTGCCCCAAAGGCCATTTCTTCCGGAGAGTGGACTCACATCTGCAGTACTTGGGGTTCAGCCAATGGAACCATATCTTTATTGATAAATGGAAAGGTTGTGGTCACCTCTTCTGAAATATCTGAAGACCACATCATCCCAGATGGTGGAATTTTGCAGATTGGCCAGGAAAAGAATGGCTGCTGTGTTGGAGGCGGGTTCAATGAATCTTTAGCTTTTTCTGGAAAAATAACTGGCTTTAATATTTGGGACCGAATCCTCAGTGACAAAGAGATAAAAAGACAATCTGAAGAAGATGCCTGTAACAACCGTGGCAACATAGTGGGCTGGGGAGTAACAGAGATTTTGCCTCATGGAGGGGCTCAGTATGTTTTTAGCCCCTGAATTGATGTTCTTCAAAACTCTATATAAAAATCAAACCAATAAACAGAACTTATAAAATCTGAATATATATACACATATATTTAGAATTGGTCCGTGATACAGTTTCCATAGGAAGAACAGAGGTATAAAGAACAGTCAGAAGCCAGTTATCTCTGCTTCACATAAGAAACTCTGAATGAGGCTTCACATGGCAAGAAGCCCTTGGATGACTGCCATGGCTGCTACTATAAGCCAACATCTCTGCTCTCCAGATTCCGTAAAAAAGAACAGTGCTATCATAAGTGGGAGATAGCTCTCCACTAATGGGTATAGCTGCTTTCAGAACAAGTACTTGCTAAGCCAGTAAGATGAATTTTATCCACATGAAATCTCATTCATAGAGAAATCATGTTGTAGGGCATAATTTAAAATTGCTACCATATGAAAGCTAAAATATAGGCTCTTAAATATATCTTCTTAAGAGTCAGCATGTAAGCATGCTGATCTAGACTGCTATATGGATCCAACATTCTCTAAGCACGTATCTTAATCATACCCCAAAAATATTTTTGAATATACTCTGAATTATACACGATTAGCACCTATCATGATGAGAAGGTTCAATAGCTGTAATGATTTTGAAAATGTTGCTAGCAGGAGCTCCTGGTAGGATTATCCTTGTTGATAAAATTTAAGGAGAGGTGTGACGCTATAAGTAATCTATAATGGAGTTGAAGCATTCTGCAGATCTGAGGAAAGTTAGAAAATGTCAAAATGAAATCTAGAAGAAAGCAGTAATAAATCATTTCTGGATTGTTGCCAAGGAAATTATATGAAGATGGGTCAAATCCTTTAGGCAATTTTGGTTGCTAGACAATAGGGTTTTTTTGTGGGGGGGAAACCTAGCTACTGCAAAGAAAGATGAATTTTCACTAGTAGCTCTATAGATGAGGATATGGCAAAACCAAATTGACCAAAAAGTCTGGTCATTGTTGAAGTCAAAACTGAAAAACAAGTTTATCTTTGACAAAGACAAATAAGACATTGTAATAAGTTCGAATCAAACAAATCTTGAAACTATTAAAATGAAATTGAAGCATGCCAAGTTAGATATTTTCTGAATCAGTGAACATTGGTAGACTGCAATAGATCACCTCAGTTCAGATGATAATGTGATATATTATTCAGAGCATAAATTCATGCAAAGAGATGGAATGACAATGACACCCCAAAAGAATATCACTAAGTTTGTACAGGCTGTGAACCAATAAACAATAGGTTCATATTTATTAGAATTAGCATATATTCATTGGGAGAACATCATCGTTGTACAAATGTATGCTGCTATTTCAAACACAAATGAAGATATTAAGGAAATCTATAGTAATTTGCAAGAGGTGCTAAATGTAACAGCAGAAAATACTGCAGTATGTCTGGTACATAGTTTGTTAAACACAATGATACAATAAGTAGTTTAATATAGTTTTTGCAAAGACAATTCTTTGTTCATTGCCAATGCATGCTTCAAATAATGCATGGACATCATTAGATAGACAACATCAGAATAAAATTTGTTATAATATAAGAAAAATAATTGCAATCCAATCAGCTAGATCCCTTCCAAGTGTATATTATAGAACACATTATACTATGTCAAATTCATATGGTCAAATACATGGCATAAATATTTTTTTTAAAAAAATGGGTAAGATTGGATTTGGAGACATATAGTCAGTATATAAAATCAAAACAGAGAACAAATCAATATAATTAATTTTTGCAAGAGAGTATCTGAGGAATTGTGGAACTAGATAAGAGGCACTATGGAAACTGAAGTGGAAGAAACTTTTCCCCTAATTTCAGGTCAGAAAAGTTTGAGTGGCTTTCCAAACAAGCTACCATGATAAGCTAGGGACAGATAAATGATGAAAGCATTGGTCAAAAAGAAGGATGCACTATAGTTAAAACCCAAACTTTCAGGAAGAAAAGATAAGGAAAGATATCAGAGTCAGTAATACATGAAATTAACAAGGAAAAAGGAAAGCCTTTTAAAAGATGATCAGAAAAATAACTAATAAATCTCAGTTAAAGTAGAACTTTTCAAGAGATCTAAAAGAAACAAATGAGACTACAGGGAAATGGAAAGATAGAAACTAATAATAGCATTACAGAGTGGTAGTATAGAATGGCATAACTATGAGAATGGCATAAATATGAGTAGAATATATTTCAAAATTGACTGTTCTAGAAATTAGTGATGATAGCCAATCAACCAGGTATCAAATGAAAAAGCAGTTGTATTAAAACTGCAGAAAAAGACATTTAAAGTGCTAAGAGCTCTAGATCAACAATTAGCAAGAAACTACTGTAAGAATTGAGTACAATTTAAGCTTATGTTAAATATTAAGACAAAGATACAATGAAGAAGTGAAGATGAAGGAAGCTGTGCTGTCTTATGGAACCCTCTTGTTTGTAGGTTTTTTTAATGTGAATTTTGCAACTGAACTATTTAAATATTATGAAACAATAACTTTTTTCTGTTTTTATAACTAGTATATACATCTTCATAAAGTTAGCAATTTGTCCAAGGAACTTTTAATACCGGAAGACTACCTTGCATTTAGGATGACTGCAGTTTTCTGATTTGAAATTAACATAGCTGTATTATATTGTAAAATAAACTGATTTTGTATTGACTTTATTGAAACTATTTTTTTATAAAATTGAGCTGTAAATAAAAAAAATACTTTATCAGATTGATATTACATATCATTTTCTTTAGGGTGTTCAGAATACAATGCAAGCACTAAGTCAGAACGTAAGAGGGCTCTTTTCTGTTTAATTTCTACGAAAATCATGTCTCTAAAAGCAGAACAATCTCAAAACAAATAGGTGCCACAGCCAGGAACACTAAAGATTGTGAAGGAGTTACAGTAGCATTTTAGCATTTGTTATACCAAAAGTTATTCTTGAAAAACAATACAATAGTCTTCCCTTAAGCATGAAAGTTGGCTGTGTGTCTTTAGATCAGTCACCCTCTCTATGCCCAATCAACCACATAGGATTCTTATTGTGGAGAAAATAGAAGTGGCAACGCTAGGTATTGCCTTGAGTTGAACCAAAAATAAATACCAGTTTTTTTAAAAAATCAATCAAAGATATAGAAAGATAAATACCACAGATTATTGCAAAATTACCAAGATCTCCAAACTGAATGGATAAAGCATTTTACTGAAATAGATTAGTAGTTAAATGATACAGGCATCTCCAAAACACTGGTGCCTTCAGATATATTCAATTTTAGTTTTCGTAATCTCTCAACCAGAATGACTATGGATAACAGACTCTCCACAGTAATTCTTTTTTGTTGAAAAAAGGATGAAAGTTTCAAAGTGAAATGCTGTGAGAGTCCTTTGGGTTGACTACATCAGGAAAGAGATTCCCCAGAAAGACTAGAATTATACTTTATTGAGATGGGCCATAATAACAGAACCTCTCAGGTACTTTACTTGCCCACCCAAGGAATCAGGTAGAATCCCAAGTCTCTTCTGAATATTATTGTCGACCCTGAAGCTGACATATGCGTAGCCATGTTTTATTGTAGTCGTTTCTTATTCTTTTCCTAAGTTTTTTCTAGGTATTCTAGGTATAAGAGCCGAGGTGGCGCGATGGTTAGAGTGTGGTACTGCAGCCTACTTCAGCTGACTGCTAGCTGCAGTTCGGCAGTTCAAATCTCACCAGGCTTAAGGTTGACTCAGCCTTCCATTCTTCCGAGGTGGGTAAAATGAGGACCCAGATTGTTGGGGGCAATATGCTGACTCTGCAAACCGCTTAGATAGGACTGTAAAAAACACTATGAAGCAGTATATAAGTCTAAGTGCTAGTGCTATTCTATAAGGGGATCTAACGCAGCTTCAGGCTCACCGCATTCTAGCAGTAGGAAGGGGGGTTGCAGAGATAAGCGGGGATGTTATGGCTAGGTTGCATTCTTTCCCCTGGGAATAGAGAATGTGCCGGCAGATGGCTGAAGGTGGAGTTTGGAGTCACCGGACAGTGGACTGTGAGCTGATTGGAGAACGTGACTCTGGAGGAAAGTTTCAAAGTTTTACTTTTTACTTGGTGTAATTCCGGGGTTTGATGAGAATTGGAATTACACCAAGACCTTGCAAATTTGATATGTTCCTAATAAATGGACCTTGCTTGAATATGACTGCCTGGGATTTTTCATTCGGGGAACATATTACAAGTAGTGGTAGGGTTCTTACTACATGTATGAGCACCATAATTTATAGTGGTACAATTAAAGATGTAATGAATTAGTGTACATATTAACAATTAAGTTTAAATGGTTTAAAGTCAGAAAAATTAAGAAAAATGATTGGGATGGACGGTTTTCCAGATTTATAAGTTTTCATATGGAATAAGATGATGATGATGATCTATGAGGTACTAGATTGAAATAATAAGTGAGATGGACATTGTTACTAGTGAAAATTGAGTTTTACTTCAATCATCATTGGGGTATAAATAAATTTTGATTGACTGTTTAAATCAATTTAATGAACAAGTATTGCTCACTTGTCCTTTAAGGAACATTCTAATTATATAGAAAGTCACTATAACTGGACCACCTGACCCCATACTGATGTCAAGAGCATTGATTGGCCCCTATTGTGAAAAGACAAATGTAGCATACAGTGTTTGAAGTCACCCTCAACTTAATTAAACATTTTTTTTAAAAAACGTATGGAAATTCTTATGAAGTAGAAGCATATAAATCAAACACAAAATGTACTGTATAGGTATTTCTTACCTTGCAGGATACTTTTTACAATACTTTCTGTGTGTTCAGCAAGCAGCTCTGCTTTACTGATTGCGGCAAGTGAGAGATAACTGGATAAATTCCTGCACAATTCTTTGTTACCTCTCTGGAGAAACTTCACTGCCACTGGGACAGCCAACGCTATGATGGGAGGGCGATTATAATTCTTTTAGGGGGTGGAAAAGAACAAAAATAGAGTTACAAATTATTGTACACACATTCACTTTGGTGTTCTTATTGTTGCATCTGAAAATATCCTAAGTTTTCATCAAGTGTGTAGAAACAAACTATTTTGAATTACCTTTACTACAATGAAATATAAAGGTAAAGGTGTACTGTTGAATGTCATGTCGTTCTATTTCTTGAATAATGAAATATTAATTTTATATTTACACAGAGTCACTTTGGATAGTGAGATGGGCGGCATATAAATGTAATAAATAAATAAAATAGTCTGTCTTTAACTGCAATAGTGAACAAGTCAGTTGGATCAAGGTTTTTCATTTGACGAGGAGCCTAACAAAGGAGTTGACCACAACATACTTTAAGGAATGTGGTTATGGAAAGGAAGCGCTAAAAGAGAAAGATTCTTGAAGCAGCTCTCATCAGCATGTCAGAAAAGGAAATTGGGTTGTTTCTTCTTTCCTCATTCCTTAATTCCCAAATCAAAAGAAATTCTTTGGGAAGATTTTTTAAACAGCCCAATGAAAGACTGCTTATTTAAAAAATAAAAAACAACCAACTAGACCATCAATATTAATACTGATATTGTTAATATTATAAGAATATTGATAATGTTTGTCTGGATTCACACAATACCCAAATCATAAATCATGATTAACAAGCTCAACATTGGCTGAGTTTGTACAACATGCTAAGATTAGATTACAAACAAACTGAACTGTAGCCGAGCCTGATATGTGAAACCATCTTAAAGCTACTGGTTTATTTTGCTCTTTCCTGGATTTTTGAGTTTCCTCTGACTTATTATTTTAGTACACTTCAAACTGGTCATGAGTTTTCTATGTTCTATTTTAATATACCAGCAATAACATTATAAATATAGACAACCTAAAAAACTGAGATAAATTTTTGATCACATATATTTTCATCAAGTATAATTGATTTGATGGTAGGTAATATATATTCATCAATAGAGTCTTTAGAGTAAAATGAAGACAATGGAGTCTTGTTCTACTTATTAAAGAACTACTGTTTTGAAAATCAACATCTGTTTGGGACCTAGATTTTAACATTTGTTTAAAATGCATACTTGGACCTGATCCTAGAGTTCTGAAGCTGAAATAAAAATAATTGAGCCTTGAGGAGTTTTAGATGGCATTCCATTGATATGAACCAGGTTCTAATTATATGGTGTTTGCTTATGAATAAAAATAGATTAATATGATTTTAATATTAATTAAATTCATAGTAGTTTAAGATAAATAAACCTTTAGTATGACTTCTGAACTAACCAGCAGAGCTCTTCCTCCCCAAGAAACCCCATTACTAATACAAACTTTAGTAATGACAGTTTTAACGTTAGCTATAGTCTAGCCTCAATTTAGATGGACAACTAAATAGTACTATGAATATAATGCCTGAAAAAAGACTTTCTAGTTAATACATGTTCAAATTTAACACATAAACATACATTTTTTATTCAGTTTCATGTCTTGGTCAAAAGAACAAAAAATATTTGGGGTCTAATTGTATTAACTTATTGCTAATCTTTAGTGATATGTAGTGGAATTTGGTCTTTCTTCAAATTATATTAAATGTATCCATTGGTGTAAAAATCTACATGACATGGTGTATGGATTTTGCTTCCTTTCTTATGTACTAGAATTTAATTAGAGGCTGTGATTGAATAATTTGACTCCACAAACTTATCTTAATTGAAATACCATCAAAACAGAGCCTCTGTGTTGAATATTCCAACTTAAACCTTCAACATGTGCAGTAAAAATTACTCCAAAGCTAGTTATCAAGCTACGTATTTATGTTTATGAAACGCAGAGGGAACCATGCACAACTTAATGATATAAAGTCATAGGTAAAAATTATTATACATCATCGTTTGGAAGAATTGAGCTTTAGGATGACATTTTCATTGGCACATATATAGTTCTGCTTGCCAGTTTCTGAATGTCCTAACACATAGCAGAAAATTATTAATCTGAAATCTATTTGACCACTTAAAATAGATATTATTTTGAACACATTTTTACAAAATAGTACAGGTAATCCTTGACTTATGACCACAATTGAGCACCAAATTTCTGTTGTTAGGTGAGACATTTGTTAAGGGAATTTTGTCCCATTTTAAACATTTCCCGCCACAGTTGTTAAGTGACTCACTGGAGTTGATAAGTTAGTAACCCGGTTGTTCAGTGAATCTGGCTTCCCCATTGACTTTGCTTGTCAGAAGGTCACAAAAGGGGATTGATCACAACACCCCAGGACCAGCGGTGGGATTCACTTACTTTCCCTACTGGTTAGCAAATGCGAGCATGCATGTGCACGGACTCACTTTACAATACAATACAATAGTAGAGTTGGAAGGGACCTTGGAGGTCTTCTAGTCCAACCCCCTGCCTAGGCAGGAAACCCTATACCATTTCAGACAAATGGCTATCCAACATCTTCTTAAAGACTTCCAGTGTTGGGGCATTCACAACTTCTGGAGGCAAGCTGTTCCACTGATTAATTGTTCTAACTGTCAGGAAGTTTCTCCTCAGTTCTAAGTTGCTTCTCTCCTTGATTAGTTTCCACCCATTGCTTCTTGTTCTACCCTCAGATGCCTTGGAAAATAGTTTGACTCCCTCTTCTTTGTGGCAACCCCTCAGATATTGGAACACTGCTATCATGTCTCCCCTAGACATTCTTTCTGTTAAGCTAGACATACCTAGTTCCTGCAACTGTTCTTCATATGTTTTAGTCTCCAGTCCCCTAATCATTTTTGTTGCTCTTCTCTGCACTCTTTCTAGAGTCTCCACATCTTTTTTACATCGTGGGGACCAGAACTGAATGCAGTATTCCAAGTGTGGCCTTACCAAGGCATTATAAAGTGGTATTAACACTTCACGTGATCTTGATTCTATCCCTCTGTTGATGCAGCCTAGAACTGTGTTGGCTTTTTTGGCAGCTGCTGCACACTGCTGGCTCATATTTAAACTTTGTTCGCCCGTGCCGTGTCTGTGTATGTACACCGCCTTCTGTGCATGCGCAGTGCTCGCACATTACATTGGGTGAGCAGAGCCTCCCACAGCCGCACATTACATTGGGGTGGGCAGAGCCTCCCACAGCCGCCACAACCAGTTTGCCCGAACCAGAGAGAACTGGCTGAATACCACCTCTGCCCAGGACACTGCAAAAGTCATAAGTATGAACCAGTTGCCTATCATCTGAATTTTGATAACCTGATCAAAGGTTGTAACTGTGAAAATAGTCATAAGTCACTTTTTTCAGCGCCATTGTAACTTTGAATAGTTACTAAATGAATTGTTGTAAGTCGAGGACTACCTGTATTCAGAATGTTTTCTAAAGAACAGGAATATCCAGGGTTTGGGCTCTGAAGTTCACAAGGTATTTAGAAGCAGGCATGGATAGGAATTGAATCAGCTGCATTTTCACCCCAAGATTTCACAGTAGCCACACAATTTCAGAAAAATACACATTTCAGTTGAGGTAGTACCAATATTTGTTCCTTAACTCAACCTACATTTTTTTCAGAAATCACATGGCTAGTCTATGAGCCCAGAAAAATATCTTTAAAGGGAAATCAAGAGGTATAACGTGTATTTTCACATCTAAAACCCTTTTTACAGCTTCAGACTATAGTTCAGAACACATTCCAAGAAAATACTTTTCATGGAATCTGATTAAAGAGAGGCTATTTTAGACATCCTTCCAAAGGAGAAGAACATTTCAGAGGATTTCTCATGGATGGAGTAACCTTGAATTTATTTTGCTCTATGGTGGCCAGATGGTTGAGGTGCAGTCTTGCCTTTTGTGTGATTTTCCCATGCTTCCTTTCTGTTTCAAGGAAATATATCAAGATCCCCCATCCTCCTTTTTCAACGTATTTACTACTGTAAGCACAAAGGAATCTTGTCCATGATAAGTTGTTACATAATTTCTCTGTCCCTTGGGAAAAAAATTGAAAAATTGAATAAATCATCCCCCCAACTTTTCTACTATAAATTTGGGGGAGACTGTTATGTATAGTTCTATTACAAAAAACATACCCTCAAAAAGGTACATCGTCAGGCAAAACATTCCTACCTGCAAAATGCAGCTCATAATATCAGAGGCAATCTTTGCGTGCGGTGTGTCGTCATCTTTACAAAAGGGTTTCAGATTGTGCTCTAAGCATGACTCCCAGAGATCAATAAGAGCTTTTCCATGTTTCTCAATGGATTCTGTCTCCCTGATGGCTGAAGTAATTCGAGTGACACAAATCTCCACAACTGCTTGGTCATTGTCATTCGTCTGGTAGTCCTGATTGAGATAAAATATGATAACAGTTGGAGACTCTCCTAGATATCTGCCCCAAAGTCCATACCTAGAGGAAGATGTTTATTCATACTTAGACATTGACTAGCACGGTGATGGCTAACCTTTTTGTTGCATCTTGGAACCAAAAACGGGCTGCAGCGGGCACGTCAACCCCCACGCATGCACATGCGACCCTTCGCCCCCCGCGCATGTGACCCAAAAATCAGCTGGCTGGCAGGAGGCACGCACGCATGCGTGGTGGAACTGAGCTGGGGCAATGGCTCGCGTGCTTGCAGAGAGGGCTCTGTATGCCACCTGTGGCACGCCTGCCATAGGTTCGCCATTAAGGGCCTAGCCTTTAGATTAGCAGGGAGGCTGGTTCATTGTGACTGAAAGCATTTGACTAGACTACACTAAAACCAGGATCTTAATTTGCACACTTTAAAACGTATTAAAAACTTCAACCATTTGGCCATGATATTTCATAGCTCTGCCAAACCCAGCTCACAATGAAACTAGGTAATCCAAAAGGCACAAACATCATTGATACAACCAGAATATATCTACTTTATCAAAATAGCATTACATACCTTGTCTTGGGTGTTCAGTTTGGACCTTGGAATTTCTTTATCTGTCTGGACAGGGCTACCTCCAAATTTTTAATGACAATATTTCAAGTGGCCTTTTGTATACTTAATATGGTTTTAAAGAGAAAGAAAGCCATAAGCATGTATTATTGCCCACTAGTTTAAGGTGTAGGCCAGTGTTTCTCAAACTTGGCGACTTTAAGTCCTGTGGACTTCAACTCCCAGAATTCCCCAGCCAGCTATGCTGGCTGGGGGACTCTGGGAGTTGAAGTCCACAGGACTTAAAGTCGCCAAGTTTGAGAAACACTGGTGTAGGCTTTATTGCATCATTATGGACTTTTAAGAATTGACCATTCTTATGTTTGAGCAATTACTGCATTGAAGTAACTTGATCAATTGGATCAATTTGTTCTAACAGGGTTATGTTCCTAAGTAGCCATGTCCCTTTGTTTACATTGGCCAAACACTTAAATAACTCTTCCTGAACTCTGATGAGCACTAATGTTAGCATGTTTTAGTGTCATCTCAGGTGCTGTTGTTGAAGGTGAATATCTGTTTGTTTGTTATAACATTTATTGACTGCCCATCTTACCAAAGGGTAACTCTGGGTGGCTTACAATAATAAAAAATAAAAACTTTGCAGAGATAAAAACATAAATAGGATACAATACAGTCAAATATAGTGACCCACTGAAAGACAGGGAGGTGGGAACAGATTAGGAAGGAAGATGGGATCTGTGGTTAATTAATCAACCACCCCCATTGTGATGCTGCCCCATTGGAACCCCAAGCCAGAGTCACGTTTTTAGGCCCTTATGGAAGGTTGGGAGGGTTTATTTATCCTTTCACTGTCTTAACATTAAACACTATGCTTCAAGAGTGAAATCCAGCAGGTTCTAACAGGTTCTGGAGAACCGGTAGCGGAAATTTTGAGTAGTTCAGAAAACCGGCAAATGTCACCTCTGGTTGGCCCCAGAGTAGGGTGGGAATCAGTGGTGGGTTTCGGATCCAGGTCCAACCGGTACGGTTGGAATGGGCCCAGCGTCGCCCACATGTACATACGTGGCGCATGTGCGGCGTACTTGCCAACGACGCCTCCGCAAGCCTCCATGATGCTCCAGCTGCTCGGTGGAGTGTCGTGCAGGCGCTATATGTGTCATGCGCGTGCACGGAAGCGCCGAAGGCTTTAAAAAACAGGTAAGGAGCTCGGGCGGGCGGGTGGGCCCTCTAGAGCACAGTACCAGAATGGTACTCGATGCTCCGGCAGGCTCCGGTACGCCTGTACCGGGGAGTATTGCCTGCAACCCATCACTGGTGGGAATGGAGATTTTGCAGTATCCTTCCCTTGCCACGTCCACCAAGCCATGCCCACCAATTCACACCATACCCACCAAGCCATGCCCACAGAACCTGTAGTTAAAAGAATTTCACCACTGCTATGCTTCCTGTTTCAGACTCTTTATCTTTTTAAAAAGATCTTTCGTCTTTCATTTGTCTTCATCTTCATTATTGCTCAAGTTTTTTTCTTATATTTTAACTTTTTTCAAATTGTATTCTAATTGAACCACCATGAGAATTTTCCTAAAAGTTTAACAGTTAAATAAGCAAATTAATAATGTATAAAGTTCATATAATTCTGTCTTTAGAAAAAGACAAGCAAGGAACTTCAATAACGAAGTGAGTATCTTCATGTAATAAGCGCCTCTAGGAGTTCACATTTCAGGGATCCCTATTAGAACAGAGCACCCTTGTAAGTAACGGTAACGCAATTCCTTCTCCCACTAAGAAAGCAAGGAGAGACATTCGCCTAAATTCCTAATTGTTGCCCTCTCCCACATTGGTAAATATATAGGAAGGAGTTTGCTGGAAGATTTTTTTTTATTATTTGAATCTTCCTGGGAGCAGAACAGACTGGATGGCAGAAAAGAAACCCGAAGCTCAAAGATTACGAACTGTAATTCTTTCTGAAAGCCATATAAACATCTAAGGGCAATAAGTAATTAGTGCTTTAGAGATCTGATTTTATTTTGGATATGTTCAGTCTTGCTTGATTTCTGATGAAGCCATTTCCCTTAAGGCTAAATTCCATTTTGGATGGTACTATATGCACAATTCCTTTGCTTATATTTTACCCTGTGGATGCTGGTTGTTTTTCTCTAATCCTAACACATAACCATTTCTGCTATTGTCAGTCTGTACCTCAATAGAGAAGGCTATAATGTAATAATACATCTCAGAAGGCTGAAGTGCCTGCAGACTGATCATCACTTATTGTGGTTAATTAAGAGGAAAAAAAAGGCATTTTTATTCTTTGGCTTTGATCCTAGATATCTGGTTGAAAGTGACCAAGACTGTACCATAATTCCAAATTTTGGAAATCACTAATTGCTGCACCACTCTGACTTATTTTGATTGTTGTGATTCTTACAATATGTAGAATGACGCTAATCCTTGGTCCCATGATAACATAGTTAGGCAGGACAAGAAATTTGCACTGGTTTGTAACCAAGAATAAGACTCAATAGTCAGCATTTCAGTAAAAACCCAGGAGTTAGGCAACTTTCCAAATACAGACCTATTCTGATTGTACTTCCTCTACTGAGAATTACAATGGTGGCATTTAGTCCAATGTTTAACAACACATCTTTTCCGAAACTCATTCTAACTCTACTAATGCCCGTTCCTTGCTGAAATATGAGACATTTAATAACGAATATGTAGGTTCTTGATGGAACCAAGCTTGGGGTTACCTAACTTTAGAAGTTAAAGATTGATGGTCATGGACTCCATAGTATGACCTGCTGGATCTTGTACTCTAATTTGGTTCATTTGAGCACTGCACGTTTCTTATACAGCCGTGATGGCGAACCTATGGCATGCTTGCCACAGGTGGCACATGGAGCCCTCTCTGCGGGCACGAAAGCCATTGTCTAGCTCAGCTCCACTCTCCATGTGTGTGTGCGCCTCCCGCCGACCAGCTGATTTTTGGGTCTGTGCTGCGAATGCGGGAGACCTGCGCCCAAGCCGGGGGTGGGGAGGGTCACAAGGGCATGTGGGGTGTGTGTGTGCATGGGGGGAGGCATGCCCTCCCCGCAGCCCATTTTTGGTCCCAGGCAGCTTCAGGGAGGCCTGCTAGGCCCAAAACGGGCCATGGGGGGAGGAAGCACAGGGGGGTAGGTGTGCATGCACAGGAGGAGGGGTGCATTGCATTATGGGTGTGGGCCCACAGACACGCACTGTCACGCGCGCACACACAATTTCGGTACACGAGGAGAAAAGGTGATCCATCACTGTTATACAGACATTTATGAGATTATGTATATTTGTTTTCTAAAGAACCAAAGGAACAAATCATAGAAATTGTACTCTTCATTATCAATTACTACTAAATGGTCTAATTTAGTAGTAATTAGATGTTCTGTGGACATTACAAAAGCTATGTTGCTGCAGGACAAAATTGCTTTATTGAAGAGACTTAATCCAGATCCTTGGCCATTGCTGACAGTAATCATGTACCATCTCCGCTCCAGAAATCTTTCCCTCCATTATGTTACAAGAAACAGGCTCTGAAACATATCTAGTTTAAAGGTTTTAACAGGCGGTCTGACACAGAATTTTTCATGGTGTTTTGGGGGAGAAAAGTGAATGCTGTTAAACAGTGAGAGACCATGCCATTCTGAAGGTAAAAGCAGTCCAGCTGGTCCTGATAGAACTGAAGCCCCACTTGTAAATATTATATAAACCACCCTGGTCTCCACACCCTGAAGTATTAAGTGTGGAGAACATTTTCCAACTGGACAGAAAATACTAGCAGCAAAATCGGTACTTGGCAACTGTTCGGCTGCCAATAGCAGAGGAGTTTCCAATTTTATTGTGGCCTGACCTCACTAGCAATTTGGATCTAAAAGTAATTAGAAAGACTTTCTATGACAGGAAGAAAAAGTATGTGTCATGGCATCTTGTGTTCTCCATCATGACTTCTTGTGTTCTCCTTCACTAGAGCCCTTTAGACAGGGTTGGATATCAGAGATTCAAGTGGAACTTGCACGGATGAAAGCTGTGGATTGGATTTAACTCTGACTCTGAGGACCCTTCCAACTCTAAATTCTGTGTTGGAGAACTGAAATCGAAAACAATGAACCAATAATAATTTGACTCCCTTGTCCTTCCTTTCTGTGCTTGTACTTTTATAATTACTTTTTTTAAATACAAAAATGAATTCAGTTCAAAGACTGTACAGCAATTAAAGATTTCTATTGCTGTACTAAAACATAATTTATCGCTTGTCATTTATGATGCGTTTGTGTAAATCAAATTGCTAAATCAGAATAAAAGGGGCAGTCTAATCCAATGTTCAGTTTCCAAAATAGACATATTCTTACCAAAGGGACATTATGATTATTTGTGAAAAAATGTATTTATTAACCTAATTTGAGCTTAAATGGCTTTTTAAAATTAAAATATCTGGATATCTTAAAAAACTGAACAACAGTAGAATTAGCTGTAATCAGTGGTGGGATTCAAATAATTTAACAACCGGTTCTCTTCCCAAATGATTTCTTCCAACAACCAGTTCACCAAACTGCTCAGAAATTTAACAATTGGTTATCACAAAGTGGTGCAAACTGGCTGAATCCCAGCACTGGCTGTACCCCTCTGTCTGTTTCATTTTAAAGATTTCTACCCTGGACTGTCAGACAAAGCAGTCCTTTTGTTTCATTTGAAGACGAATGAAATAAGATAGCTGAAGGAAGAAGTGAGGGATAACTGAACCCCCAAAGCTGTCTGAGGAGTATCCAAGCAATGGAGAATGGTGTCACAACACAAGGCACACCTCAAGGAAATGAGGAAACACGACATACTAATAGAAGTCCAGAACAATGACAGTCTCCCCAGAAATGAAATCTGGAGTGTTGCTAATCCAGAAAAATTGGCCAGTGATAGCAGCCTCAAGGTCTTTAGAAATAACATATAGTCCAGAGTGGATTAACAGTGGGAAGGGATCTACTACATTCTCCAACATCCCATCCAACAGCAGGCCCAAGCACCAGATCATACATTCCATCTTCTGCATGGTTGCAAGTGACTTTGGGGAAGGTTGGCTGTGAAAAGCAGCATAAATTTCATACTGTGAGATAGGAACCTTAGTCTAAGGCAGCTGTTCTCAACCTGTGGGTCGGGACCCCTTTGGGGGTCGAACGACCCTTTCACAGGGGTCACTTAAGACCATTGGAAAACCCATATTTTTGAAAAAATACCAAAAAAATAATAATTTTATAGTTGGGGGTCACCACAACATGAGGAACTATATTAAAGGGTCGCGGCATTAGGAAGGTTGAGACCCACTGGTCTAAGGTATGGGGGATTGCTGAAGAAATACAATAAGATCTTCAAATGGAAAAAATGAAATTGTAGAAGAGTAATTAGATTACTGGTATGATTTTAAAGACTTTAAAGCTTAGGAAAAATATATATATAACTACAAACAAAACTGGATATTCAGTTGTTGGACAAATGCTGTATTTTGTAAAATGTCTAGTAATAAAAAAAAGAAATTTGCTTATTGGATTTGCTTTGCCTCTACCTGAGTCTGACCCTATTCCCAAATCTCAATCACAGTGCATCAATTCCAGAAACGTGTGTCACACCTGGAAGTGTTACCTAATCTAATCGTTTTCAGAACCACCTAAGTCAGCATCCATCATAATATCCTGAAGTAATGAATTATATAATTTTGCTGTAGAAAAAAAGTATTTCTTTCCGTTGCTCTATAAGAGGGAGTGAGAGAGGAATCCCCCTGTCCTTGGCTGAACATCATATTTGATATTTATCTGCAGCATATCTGATTCATCATTGATCATAACTGATCATGCCATTGAGGCAACTAGATTTGTTAAGTTGGAAATGGTATAATTCTATTCCAATTTGCTATAGGGCTACGTAAATTTAAGTTAACATCTCGCTGCTGATTTTATCTTCTCTCTTAATAAGGTCTTAGCATAGTATTTTGGAATTTAAAGGGACACATATGGTTTCTGTTTTAAATTCATTGATTATAAATAATTAAAATTTAACAGACAGTTCTCACTTAGCGACTGGCCATTTTATGACTGTTCATATGAAAGCACCCATTACATGAAAGCCATGTAATGGGTGCTTTATGGCCATAAAGCACCCCTAGCTGTCGTAAGTGATCATGTCGCACCCTCTGTGGCAGAGGTGGGTTGCTCCTGGTTTAGCCCGGATTGGGCGAACTGGTAGTAGCAGCGGCAGGAAGCACCGCCTACTCGCCCAGACACTTCTGCACATGCACAGAAGTGTCGCACACGCCTGAACCGGTAGTAGAAAAATTGGCAACCCACCACTGCTCTATAGTCACATGACCACATGTTGGGTGGGTCAGCTTTACAAACTGTCATGGCATTCCATAGTCATGTCCTTGCAATTTGTGGGTTGTTGGGTTTTTTTTTTTTTTGCTAGTTTCCAGCATTTTTTCAGTTTCCAGTAAAAAAAAACAACCATTCACATGAATGGTTCACTTGATGATCATGTCATTTCCTTAATGACCTCCACATTTTCTTAATGGGACAGTAGCATTTGCTTAACAACTGTCATGAAAACAGCCAGAAAACTATTCCCACTGAGTGGGGGACTTATAACTGCAACAATTTATGACCATAATTCCAGGCTCAATTATTATAGTAAGTGAAGGAGTACCTCTGTCTAACCCAATATAGTAAGATTAATTAGTACAAATTATTTTTGTTAGAGGAATATCAACAACTCTTGCTTATTATAGAATAATAGTTTTACTTTTTCACAAATCCCTCTTCTCTTTCCCTTTCTTTTCCCCCTTACTACTGACATTGCTCCTGTTGCCAAAGCTCACTCTCCACATTTTCCTAGTTTTTCCCCACTTGCCTTAAAAGAACGGCCCAGTTACACTCACTCCTTCCACCCAAACCATACATTCTTACTCGAAACAGTAAGCCTTAATACTCATTGCTGTATTTGTTCTATTCTACGTCGGCAATATGAATGCTATTCCTTTTAAAAATGTTTCTTAGTTGTGAAATATTGAAGAATGCAGAGATTTGCTATTAAGTTTGCATTCTATTCTCAGTTGTGAAAAATGACCTATCTCCTTCACATTCTGAACATTTAAATCATTCTTAAAGTTCTTTTAGGTCAGTTATGCGTTATTACTGCCCTCAAGTGGAAATTAATGGCAAATGTTTTCTCCACATTGTCCGATGTTCTATAATAGTACTGAATTCAACAGTGGTATCAATGAGCTAAGGCAACGACTTAGGTGGATTCATTATTCCACACATATATTTCAAAGCTAGCATAGGTTTCCTTCTGAAATTTGAAAGGGTGTATTTGCGTGTGTATATGGGTACCAGTGGTGGGTTTCAAAAAGTTTTAGAACTTCTTCTGTAGGTGTGGCCTGCTTTGTGGGAATGGCTTGCCGACCATGTGACCGGGTGGGAGTGGCTTGCCAGCCATGTGATTGGGTGGGAGTGGCTTGCCAGGCATCCGACTGCGTGGGCGTGGCCAACTTGTAAAATGTGGTGAAACTCACTTAACAACGCTCTTGCTTAGCAACCAAAATGTTGGCTCAGAAACTCTGGCATTTGAAGCACGCACGTCTTAAAGCTGTCAAGTTACAAGACCCTTGCACCCCTAAGCCTTTAGGGAAGAAAAATCCAGGGGTGTTCAAACTTGACAGCTTTAAGACTTCTGGACTTCAAGTCCCAGAATTCCTCCTCCAGTCATGTTGGCTCAAGACCTCTGGCATTGAAGTGTGCAAGTCTTAAAGCTGTCAAGTTACAAGACCCTTGCACCCCTAACCCTTTAGAAAAAAACCCCCAGGGTTGTTCAAACTTGACAGTTTTAAGACTTGTGGACTTCAACTCCCAGAATCCCTCTTCTCGCTCTTCATCTTGATGACGTGCGGACGGGCGGGTGAAGGGAGCTGGAACTGGTTCTAAACGGCACTGTAGATTTGTGGACCCTCTTCTATAGAAGAGGTTAGAACTGGCAGAAATCCACCCCTGATGGGTACCCACCCCCACGTATGTACCTGAGTGGGGCATACTTTTGAAAGAAAAAATTCAAAACAAATATAAAACAAGGATGCTTGGTAAGTAACTATTTTTGGAACATATATTCTCCTGTAAGACTCTCAAGAAAATCAATAAATGCTCATCATGGGCATCATTTTAATATTCTTTAACACTGGCCAAGGAATGCAGAATTTATTGTTTTCTTCTACTTCAAGATATATTGTTTTCAAGTCAGGTTGTAAGCCATCCAATCAAAAATACAAATCCTGGGTGTAAATGATTTATATTAGATAATAAGCCAATGATCCTTTTTGCCAGTCTGTCAAATTTCTCAATAATAGTAAATTCAAAGATGCATAAATCTGATGACTAGTATAATTCATGTGTCATCTAGCAGATGCATATACTTGGGCCATTTGCCTTTATCACAAGAAACATTAAGATGTGCTTAATGTTTGAGTTTAAAGGCCAGATACCAAGGGTACTTGTATGAAAAATATTCCTAAACAATGACATGTTTTGTATGATTTCTGATTTCTAAATTTTATTGACACATTCTGCTATCCTTACAATCATTCAATATTGTTTTCTTTTCACTTCTTGGCTAAAAACAGGGAATTATTATTATTATTATTACATTCATGACTTTAATAAAAAGTTTCTAAAGAATAATTATAGAATGATTTATGTATTCATTATTTATCAAATTTACTTGCTGCTTTTGTCTATGGAGATTCTTAATCATCCAGGTCATGGTTGTCCCAAAAATGGTTCTTCAAGAGGCAACTGGGTTTTCTGGTTTGCAGCTCTGACTGGATTACCACTTCATGAACACATGGAACAGTGTAGGAGAACAAACCCACCAGGGTTAGATTCAGCAACCCATCTGCATTTAAAAAAACAAAGGCTACTCTTTTGAAGACAGCAAAGTCCACATTTTGGAGAAAGAGGACTCTGGTTTGAAAGGGGGGGTCAAAGATGCCATTTATGTCAACATTGAACTGCCCTCTCTCAACAGAGGGGGAGGGATATAACATCATCTATCTCCCATCTACAACACAATCCTTTCAACAGTTCCAAGAAGGCTCCACACCAATTTGCACCACTCAGGTGACCTTGAAAACCCTTATAAATCTCCAGGTGACTTTAATGACTCTGTACAAGAATGCCAATGACCAGCTGTCTGCATATAAAATCCTTCCTTTCCCCACCATCCAGTCAGAGCTGAAGAAGCTTCTTGGATGAGAAGCGAAACATCTTCAAGGAAAACCCAGAAAGTCCAGTTTCCTCTTGAAAAAGCACCTTTAGGGATTTGCTGCTTTTCTTACGGTTCAAGGCGACTTTGATTTAAACAAACAGAAAACATTTTGAAATAATTTTGCTTCCTGCTGAACTTTAGTTTCAGGCACTGACACACTGACATGCTACCTTCCCAGTCTTTCTGAAAAGTAATCATAACTGCTCCCACTTTATTGAGGGTGAAATTAATAATTTATTTTCTTGCGCTTCTGCAGCTACCGCGTTTCCCCGAAAATAAGACAGGGTCTTATTTTCTTTTGGCCCCCAAAATAAGCGCTTGGCCTTATTTTCAGGGAGGTCTTATTATTTTTGAGGTGCAGGAGGTGGCGAGTGTGGTCACCTCATGGCTGCTGCTGTTTTGTAATATTTTCTGGGAAGGCTTATTTTCGGGGGAGGGCTTATTTTAGCGCATGCACTCAAAAGCCCGATTGGGCTTATTATCCAGGGAGGTCTTATTTTCAGGGAAACAGGGTAAATCTCGTTTTATTTATTTATTTTAGAAAATTTATATTGCCACCTACTCGTACATGGTGACTCAAGACAGCTTACATGGATTTTCTAACCCATATTTTGCTTTGCAAAGAGTACGAAGTGTTCTACTTACAGGAGATGAACTAATTAGTTTGATTTGCTCAAGGGCTTCCGATAGGCATCCTTCTATTTCAGAATCGTCCAAAGAAAAGAGTTCCCCAGCACGTGAAAGATCTTTCTGTTCCAAAACAAGTTTGAGAAGGTGGTGCATAGTCGATTCTGCCAAGGAGAATGAATCTGGTATGTGGGACTTCTTTCAGTTAAGGCTAGTGACATATAAATCCATAATGCGTCAGGTATTCCTTTTTTATAAATGTTTCTTCAAATCTTGAGACCTTTTTGGCCATGAGCTGAGGAAAACAAAGGACCTCATTAATGATACATATTGATATACTGGCTTGTAAACTATAGGAAGCCCTCAACGTACAATCATACATTTAGCAATTATTCCAAATTACAGTAGCACTGAAAAAAGTGACTTTTGAATGCTCCTCACACTTATGACTGTTACAGCATCCCCATGGTCATTTGATCAAAATATGGCGTTTGGCAACCTACTTGTATTTATGGCAGAGGGAACATCCTGAGGTCATCTCATCACTATTTGTGACCTTTCTAGCTGGATTCCAATAAACCAGGGGTGTCCAAACTTGGGAACTTTAAGACTTGTGGACTTCAACTCCCAGAATTCCCCAGCTGGCTGGGGAATTCTGGGAGTTGAAGTCCACAAGTCTTAAAGTTCCCAAGTTTGGACACCCCTGCAATAAACAAAGGGAATCGGAGATGCTAGCTTCACTTAAGAGCCATGTGATTCACTGAACTGCAGTGATTCACTTAGCAACTGTAGCACAAAAGATCATAAACTTTGGTGCGGCTCATTAACAACCACCTTACTTAGCAACTTGCTTAGTTAGAAATTCTGATCTCAATTGTGGTTGAAAGTTGAGAACTACCTGTGCTGCATTTTTATTTTAAAAAAAATGAGTTACACCCTACAATATTTTAATATTCCATTGCCAAACTCATTTGAAGACCTGCTTAGCTATACAATCTATAACTTTTGAAAGGGGATTTATGGTAAAGTTTTGGATCAAAACTGTAAATAGTAAACTGTAAATTCACCTTACTTCCTACCTGAAATATTCACACCAGAATAATAGAGGATAACTTAGTGGCAGCACTGATTTGCACAAAAGTGAGCATAGCACAGTAGTAGTCCAAGAGACGTTCCCCATGCTTTGAGAGTAAATGAAGGTATGTAAAAGCCATTGGATTATATCTGTTATGTGTAGCAAAGAAACCTCCACTAATAACAACAGTCCAATGCAGGGTGTCAAACTGGATGTGTCTCATACTGGCCATGCCCATCCCCGGTTTAATGAAGGGGGAAAAAGTTGTGATACATCATGTGACGACAATGTGTCGTTGCGTGTTTGACACCCGTGGTCTAATGCATTCAGGTTTCATAGGAACTGTGGGTTAACACAGAGATGGCTTTAGAGAAGTTACATGAAGGCCTTTGACAAAACATGGGCTTAGTCCAGGAAAATAAGAAAGCATAAGAAATAAACTTAAGTTTGCCCTCCCTTGATTCTCTCTGGTATAAAGACAGAAAGAAGGGGAAACACTGCAGGTTGCAAGTTTCTGTTATTCTACCCCAGCGATGGTGAACCTTTTTTGGCTCACGTGCCATAAGTGGGGGGCACGCAGGGGGGTCTTGTGCGGGTGTGCCGCACCCATAATACAATGCGCAACCCCCCAGTGTGCATGCATGCAATACAGGCGCTTCCCCCCCCATTTTTACATCCTTTTTTCGTCCTCCCCAGGCTCCAGAGGCTTTATAGGAGCCTGGGGAGGGCGAAAACAGCCTCCCCCGCCCCCCGGACGCCCTCCGGAGGCGTCAGAGAAGCCTTTTGTTAGGAGCCTTTTGTTAGGAGCGCTCAAAATAAACCTCCGAGCAAACCGGAAGTGACTTCTGGTTTGCTCGGAGAATCGTTTTGAGCGCTCCGAAGGCTTCAGGGACCGTCTGGAGGCTTCCCTGATGCCTTCGGAGCGCTCAAAACGACCCTCCAAGCAAACCGGAAGTGACTTCCAGTTTGCTCAGAGGGTCGTTTTAAGCGTTCCGAAGGCTTCAGGGACCGTCAGGAGGCTTCTTTGAAGCCTTCGGAGCACTCAAAACTATCTTCCGAGCAAACAGGAAGTGACTTCCGGTTTGCTCGGAGGGTCGTTTTGAGTACTCCGAAAGCGTCAGGGAAGCTCATGAAGCCTCAGGAGAGCCTTAAAAAGGGTGAACTCAGCTGGCCAGCGCGCGCATGCGTGCTGGCCAGCTGACAGGGCATCACCTCGCGTGCCCTGACAAATGGCTCCGCGTGCCACCTGTGGCACACGTGCCATAGGTTCGCCATCACTGTTCTACCCTATATTCGCAAAGTAGCCTATACTTTAGTCTAAAATAACAACAACCCTCAAAGGGCTGACATGTATTTAGTCATGGGTGAGATAAGAGTGCAGGAAAATAAATAGGAGGATGCAATAAGTTAAGGAAAATAAATAGGAGGATGCAATGGAGTGTTGGAATAGCCAACACTCCAGAAGATAGGCTTAAGATACAGAAGGATCTTGACAAACTTGAACATTGGGCACTATCTAATAAAATGAAATTCAATGGTGAAAAGAGTAAGGTTGTACATTTAGGCAACAAAAATGGAATGCACAGGTACAGTATAGGTGGTACCTTGTTCAGTAGTAGCAACTGTGAAAGGGATCTTGGAGTCCTAGTGGACAACCATTTAAATATGAGCCAGCAGTGTGCAGCAGCTGCCAAAAAAGCCAACACAGTCCTAGGCTGCATCAACAGAGGGATAGAATCAAGAAGTGTTAATACCACTTTATAATGCCTTGGTAAGGCCACACTTGGAATACTGCATTCAGTTCTGGTTGCCACGATGTAAAAAAGATGTGGAGACTCTAGAAAGAGTGCAGAGAAGAGCAACAAAAATGATTAGGGGACTGGAGACTAAAACATATGAAGAACGGTTGCAGGAACTGGGTATGTTTAGCTTAAGAGAAAGAAGGACTAGGGGAGACATGATAGCAGTGTTCCAATATCTCAGGGGTTGCCACAAAGAAGAGGGAGTCAAACTATTCTCCAAGGCACCTGAGGGTAGAACAAGAAGCAATGGGTGGAAACTAATCAAGGAGAGAAGCAACTTAGAACTGAGGAGAAATTTCCTGACAGTTAGAACAATTAATCAGTGGAACAGCTTGCCTCCAGAAGTTGTGAATGCTCCAACACTGGAAGTCTTTAAGAAGATCTTGGATAGCTATTTCTCTGAAACGGTATAGAGTTTCCTGCCTAGGCAGGGGGTTGGACTAGAAGACCTCCAAGGTCCCTTCCAATTCTACTATTGTATTATTGTATTAATGTAACATAAAACAGTAGGGGTATTCTGTGGACTGGATTGAATTCCTGCAAAACTATTTCTTGCCATGTGGCATATGTGCCATAGGGCTCAGTATTATAAAGTGATCAGCCCTCCAATTGTACCCATGTCCTGATGTATGTATAATGTACACTAGAACTGTGTTATCTCTTATTTTACATTTGGCTTGTGCCCACTTAGGAAGCGATAGATGCAATAAATTGTATTGTGTTGTGTATTTCATTATTAATTAACATGTTTGCCTACTCTCAAGTGGGTAAAAGCTTTGTAAAGATTTCTGAAACACACACAACAGTGGTAATCCAGGACAAGAATAACTGTAATAACTTAGCTTCTATACTTCTGTAGGAAGTTATCATCCAGCCCTCTCCCAGAAAAATGAAATATCCTAGGAAATATTGGAAAGGCAGAATATTTCTCTGGATATGAAAAGAAACATGTTTCAAAAAGACAAGGTAACTCTCCCTGCAGCTTCCTGCCCCCACCGTTTGTCCATGAGCCATTAAAACCTGAGCCAGTCCCTTTACATAATAAAAGAGTTCTCCCCTTCAGCTCCAGGGGGATGGGAATGAAGGCATGATAATATAAGCCTTTACTCAACTGACCACATGGCATCTGAACTCAACCAAACCTGGATTCAAAAGTCAGCCTAGAGGGTTGCCCTTGCATGGGCCCATGTGAGTCTGACAACCAATCAGAATACATTTCTTACACAGGAACAGGAAACAGATAGGTGGGGCCGAACAGATTATAAAAAGCCCTGCAAGCCCTTCTTCGGCCCTTCTTCATTTCATTTCATTTTCATTTTATTTGATTTCTAGACTGCCCCCTCTCCCCGAAGGGACTCTTCCCTTTTCTTCCCTTTTCTTCTTCTTCATCCAACACCTGGAAGCATGTGATCACCTTTTTCCCCAGGACCTCCAGCCATGCGGTCCTGTCCTCCATTAAAACATTAAACCATCTTTGTAAGCAGCCTCCATGCCTCCAGTGTATTTTTCCCCACTTGGGGGCGAACCTAGAAGGACATTTCTTCCAACACTTCTTTTTCAAGCTCAAGACAGTTTAATTAAGAATAAAACTAATTTTTTAAAATTCTATCCGCTCTTTGCACCTTCCTTTTTGTGCACAAGATAGATAGCGTTCATAATTTACCATCATTTAAAAAAGGAAAAAATGGCTTTTTGGTAGACATGCTGTATAAAAAGATTCTGCCACATATTCCCCATCAATGCCATAAAGTTACAGTAAGTAATTCTTGGGTTCCAGATGGCACATCCAGAGTCTTTTTCTGTTGATCGCATTACAAATCTCCAAATAGTATTTCACCGGAGATATCAGTTTGATTGCAAAAGTGTAAAAATAAGTTTATACGGTTTCTTTCATTAGTTTCATTTGCTGTTTGTACAAAAATATTTTAAATGCTCAGTAGTAATGCTCATAGTGGCTAGAAATGCCATTACCAACAAGTTATCATTTACTATGTTATAATTGGGCATCTGCCATCCTTATCCCCACTTTTATACCAAATTGTCATCCACAAATGATGATACAACTTGCTTGGAACAAGCACAATTTTATAATAAATACAATACATATTAATAGATTAGTTTAACGGTCACCAAAATCAGAAACCATACAATTTATGTGGTATGAAAAAAAAATCACATTCAAAATAGAAGTGCTTTGTTTATACTGCCAAGCATCCTTTAGAAAATAATCTTGTGCAAATATACACAAATGGCAAGCCTCCATTTTACCTGATTATGACTCCACAGCGTTCACATGAAGACTTTTTTTGTTTTTCGTAGCTGCAAGAGGTTGGTTTTGAGACTCAGAGTTGAGTGCAGCTTTGACTGTTGCATTAGTCTTGCGTTTGAGGGCACAAGAAGTGGAAAGCTATAGAATCAACGTTTTAGGCAGTGACCCTGAAGCTCTTAATTACAGGGCCAAGTATAAAGAATTTGAGGAATGCAGACTAAAGTAGCCTAAAAATTACCAAGAGCTTGATCAGGTGACCAGAAAGAACTAAAAGCAGTTATATCTGAATGAACGCCTTTGTTCCTGCAACAAAATTTTACAAAAGGTCTTCAACTTGAGCATTTTGTTTTTATGTGGATGAAAGAGTGCTCTCTGTTGGTGAAAAACTATCCTCTCCTAGGGAGACACCCCAGTGAGTTTTTATTGTTCTTTTAAAGAAACCAAATGAATGAAACTACTGTGGAGAAGACCATTTTCTCCAAAGAATAATTTTGCTAGGAATACAAAGTGTGACTGAAGTTACTCATACCCTTTCCTTATGAACATTTATAAATAAGATCCTGAAATTAATGACATTAATAATAAATGTTTTGTACACTGTGAAATCATTCTATATGTTTAGATAAATATACATTTGTGTATGTGTATGCTTTTTTGTGTCTATCAAATAACTCATTGGATAAGAAGAAGCAGGAACATTCAAAAGCAAAACCTAGATTTTGTTTCTTTTTATGGCTAGGGATGCTAGATGTGATCTATTGTGTTTTATTTTTTCCAGCTAAATTCCCCTGTAGCTATATGACATTCACTTAGAACTAGAAAAAGGAAACTGATAAAGTAAAAATGATTTGTTACGGCCATTATGACAGGTTTCAGGCTGTGAAAAGGATAGGGCCGTTTGCATGAAAATCTACATTCCAAATTTTAATTATTTGCTTTTATTTTATTTTGTTTTGTTTTGTTTATCTGTCTGTTATAACTTCAGAGCAGAGAGAACATTATTTCATATACCAGCTTCATTCTTCCAGAAAGGTTTTGCCCAAGGTAATAGGGCAGGGGGGAAATATTTTTTTTGCAGTTATAGCAACAAAAATGTTTCTGCACTAGGCTGTTTCATAAGAAGTCAAAGGTGAACATTCCAGAATTATAATGCATTGCCAAATGTGGTTTGTTCAAACTTCCCCCTAATACTTAACTTGTACCAATTTTTTTCAACAAAAATAACTCCCCTTATTAACTGAACAAGAATTTTATCTGCCTTTATGACATCATGATAGTTTTTTTTAATGCATTCTTTAACTTGCTGGTCTGTTGATTGTTTTTTCCTCTTAAGGAGAACACATTCACTTTATTTGTCTTAAAGGAACCTTTTGTTCTATATCTGCATGGGGCAACTTCATGTAAAGTTGTATCAGAGAATGGAATGGTTTCCTCACCAGTGTGGCAGTCAGAATTAAGGTTCCAAATCATAGTAAGGAATGATGAATTCTCCCTCATTCTTGTTGTGTTATTCCTTCTTCCAGCATTCAATACAATACAATACAATAGTAGAGTTGGAAGGGACCTTGGAGGTCTTCTAGTCCAACCCCCTGCCTAGGCAGGAAACCCTATACCGTTTCAGACAAATGGCTATCCAACATCTTCTTAAAGACTTCCAATGTTGGGGCATTCACAACTTCTGGAGGCAAGCTGTTCCACTGATTAATTGTTCTAACTGTCAGGAAATTTCTCCTCAGTTCTAAGTTGCTTCTCTCCTTGATTAGTTTCCACCCATTGCTTCTTGTTCTACCCTCAGTTGCCTTGGAGAATAGTTTGACTCCCTCTTCTTTGTGGCAACCCCTGAGATATTGGAACACTGCTATCATGTCTCCCCTATTCAGTATATTGCCTGGTGTTTATTATATAGCTCTGTGCTCCTAAGTACCCAATTTTACTTAGGCTTTCCAAATTAATTCTTAGTTGAGTTCTCTATGATAAAAATTATATGTCATGGATTGGGGAATCCTACTTTGTGTATGTTATGTTACTCAAGACACAGATGTGAAACATACAGTTTTATATATTTTCTGAGAGCAGAGTGTCATCAGAATTTATGTTTTGCCTAACTCATCGAACGAAAGACTGCCAGTCTGTTGTAAGAAGGCATTTCCTGATTGATTTCCTTTTGTCTATTATTAGTGCCTTTTAGAAGATAATACACTTGCCATCATGTGAAGACTAAAGTAGTAACCAACAAGTCCCATGCTGGAGATTACCATTATGTAAACATACAACTTCTTGGCTCCAAGGACACAAAGCACAATATCTGGATATTGTAACAGTAATCAAGAAGCCCCAAGTAAAGGCAATAAAGCTCATGCAATCTTCTCACTGATAGCAGGTAATCAACTATCATGTAAGGCTTCATTCTTGTCTACAATAAAGATTCTCATCTAGGACAGATATGTCTGTGAGTCTTCTACAGATGTAGATGAAAAGCAAAGTTAACCTGTAAACTCTTGCAAATCTTTGATTCATTATTGAATCCTAGTCATGCAAAAAACAAAACCCTTAGTTATATCTTGGCCTAAACACGCTTAAAAATTCTGTAAAAGAATAACAAACTACTGACGAAAGATACTTCATTGTAGATTAAAGAGAAGAGTAAAACAACAATTTAAAGAATTTAAGCACAATGGCAAAAAACTGGATTAGAATTTAACTTCAGAAAGTTTTTGAATTGATTAAGGGGAGAAACGTTTTTGTTAAAGTGCTTTAGAAATAAATAAATAAGGCATATCTTTGTGGAATACAGATTGCTTAGTATTTTAGTGATTCTTAAAATGTACAACCTTTTACAGAAATTAGAAATAAAAGAAGAACAAGTTAAACAGTGTGTAATAAAATGGTCCAAGAATTTTGGTTAAAATATATAGATATATAAATATATCAACGGGAGAAGGAGTGGTGGCTGTCTAACCCACACTTTTCTGTTTTATAAGTAGTAGGTTGTGGTCTACTTTATCAAATGCCTTACTGAAGTCAAAATAAATTATATCTACAGCATTTTTCTAGCCTACTAAGAACACAAATAATGCAATAAGACTTAATGCTATTGTTGAAACAAAAGTATGTCCTAAAATACAAAAATGTTACAACTTCTAGTTTGAACTGACTAAATCCTGACCCCAACTGACTTGGGGTCACTGAACTTGGTTCTTGCATCTTTGTTAGCTAGATAAATCAGATCATTGCAGCAGTTATAGCTCACCAATTAAAAGTGTCATACTCACGGGTTTTTTTCATGCAGTTACTCTACTTAAAATATTAAAATTAAAATGTGAACCAGCTTAATATCAAGTGTTAAATAAAAATGAAGACACTAGTGATACTTTAGACTTAGTTATATTACTGTAGCTCCTTAAAAGTAGTCAGACCACTAAATAACAAGTGTACATATGAGGGTAGATCTGGAGAAATGGTAGAAGAATCACAAATGTTAAATTTTGCACTACTGTTGCATATCACTCAATATTCATTTTTCTGTTTAAAAAATGGGATGTTGAAGCACATGTTGCAGTCATAACAGTATACCACCATGCAGATCACAGATCTTTGGGATAACATCTAGCAAACCTCATATATGTTAGTGATGAAATTCTTGAATCTTGTGACCAGAATAACAGAATGCATATGATGATACTACCTCTTACAGTTTACATTTGCTCATTAGGAACGGTGAGCAGGTTCCAGATCTGTAGATAGCCTTGCATTCCAGAAAAGCTTTCATACTGAAGATTTTGAGAGTGACTCAAAAGAGTACAACAGTTGATTCTGCCCATCAGAGTTTACTTTGAGTTCAGTTTCATAGCAATCTCTCGGTTCTGTTGTCCGTAGCCAGCTGGGCTTCTACTGCAGAAACTTCATTATAAGACAATACAATTTTTGTTCTCCTAAACAAAAGCTGTCCCTGTATTAAAAATCTCATATTTCAGTACTTTGGACAGGAAATGGTGTAAGATAAATATAGCACCCTGAAGCCTTGAAGGAAAATTCGGCACAATTTATCTCTACTTACAATGAAATATCAGAACCTGCTTCACCTTCTAATAGTGTTTCGAAAATTTACTGCTTACAGACACTACCTATAAAAACATAATAGCATCAATACAGCAAGTTCACATTTAAGTATCCATAGCACATCCCATCCTATGAAAACTCTCAAGTCTCCATTACTATAGTTAGATTTTCTGCTGCCTCAGAGATCAGCTTATGGGTTTTGACATGCAGCCATTTGAAGCCAAACATCTCCTATGTCAGGCCCACAATTAATTATTCATTCTTGAAAAAGCTAATACAAATGCATGTTGGTTTACATTTGTTCATTACCTCACAGAAAGAGGGGGGAGGGAAGGTTTAATAATTCAACATACAATGGTCAGCCTTTGGAGAAATTCTGATAAAATTCATTATAACTGTCAGAGACTCTGAGCCTACTTCCTTCCTCTGGTATGCGAGGCTACTGATTTCATATTCTGCCTTGTCAAACTAACCATACAGTCTATTCAATTATTCTGGCGTTGTCATGTAGAATCAAGCAAGTAAATACCCTCTCCCACATTTCTCCCTAATTCCTCTATTTAAAAACCAGATTGCAAAACGTGTACCTGAAATGAATCAAGCATTGAAGTTGATTTGCAAGTATGAATTAACGTGGTTGCCATACTGTAGGGATACTGTTAGGAGTTTTATTTTCTCCCTTCTAAAAGGAGATGAGAGGTTCTCAATTCAGTTAATGAATAAACCTTTAACCATAACAAAGATCATTTAGAGGTTAATATAAGTCACAGAGCTTGTTTTTAGGAATAGCAAAACAAGTTAAAAATAGGTAATACAAATACGCGAGGCTAAAAGAAAAGGAAGGTACAGACCCCACAAAACTACTGTTTGAAATTGTGCCAAATCTGCATTTCAAAATAAAAACAGGTCTAGAAACCTTACATTCTTTAATATGATAAAGTCTATTGTTACAATGGCCCTGACTTCAAAAGGTAATAATCTTGAGAGACTCAGTAGGTCAAAGACATCATGAGAAAATTCACATAGAACATTAGAAGCATAATAAGTAGGGACTATTTCTTTGAAGAGGTATACATCAGATGCAGAAGGACACAGTGGCTCAGTGGCTAAGACACTGAGCTTGTCGATCAGAAATGTCAGCAGTTGGGCGGTTTGAATCCCTAATGCCACGTAACTGAGTGAGCTTCCGTTACTTGTCCCAGCTTCTGCCAACCTAGCAGTTCGAAAGCACATAAAAAATGCAAGTAGAAAAATAGGGACTACTTTGAAGGTAACAGCGTTCCGTGCGCCTTCAGCACTTAGTCATGCCAGCCACATGGCCATGGAGATGTCTTTGGACAGCGCTGGCTTTTTGGCTTTGAAATGGAGATGAGCACCGCCTCCTAGAGTCAGGAACAACTAGCACATATGTATGAGGGGAACCTTTACATTTACCTTTACATCATATGTGCTGACACACTCTCAAATCTTTGTATGGGCTTTCTAAAATCCTGTTTCACTGCTTCATATTATCTTGGCCCACACAGTAAGTTTATATACTTACTAATTGATATACGGTACTTATTGTGTGATCAAAGAATGCATTTCATCATAAAATATAGCTAAATTAACCTAAACCTTATAAAATTATTAGACCAAGCTATCATTATCAACTTAAATCTAAGTGATTTCAGTGGGACTAAAGCATGACTACCCAGTTTGAGTAGTGGTTAAAGCATCAGGCTAGAAATCGGGAGATTGTGAGTTCTAATCCTGCGTTAGGCACAAAGTCACCTTGGGCCAATCACTTTCTCTCAGCCCCAGGAAGGTAAGGTAAAGGCAAAGCACTTCTGAAAAAACTTGCCAAGAAAACTTGTTCTGCAAATTGAACTCGATTGAACGGACAGGGTGAGGTGGGGGCAGCATGACTTATTCTCATTCCACCCTATTGGATATGTCAACACGCTGTACTAGAACATAACATTTAAACTTCGTATGATTGGTGAACTTACCCACTGTTTTTTTCTAAATGCTTAGTATTGGGTAAAAACAATGCATTCTTATGTATTGTTTTGGTTGGAAAGGAAAGCTAGTGACTCCACAGACAGTGGGAAAAGGTTTCTTCCCAAAATTGAAATTAATTGGTTGACATAAAATACTTAAAAAATACTTGAGAGAAGATATAATTTTTGTAAGGTGGACATATTAAAATTGTTAATTTCCCTAGTGTGATTGGTACCCACTTATCCTATATATAGAAAATAATCTCTTAGCCCCATTTCTTGATTATTTGCTTCTATCTTTTAGATAATAAAATACACCTTAGCAGGCAAATTACCAAGATTCCTATGGGGTGAGCTATATGTTCAACTATATATTAGTTCCTAACCAGGCTATTCAAATTGGTTGAATACATTAGTAGGACAGGAAGGGCTAAAGCAGAGTATTAAAATTCACATTCTATGGATGGAAGGTTCCAGATTCTATGACTCACATCTTTGAAAGAAGCTTCTAGAATATTCTGAGGAATATTTGCCAATTTTCTGAACTAGATAGACCAATGAGTTTATCATAAAGAATCTTTACAATTTATCAATGAGAGTACATGTACATTCACACCAGAATTTGTTCAAAATAGGGAAAAAAGTATTTTAGTATAATCCAGATTTACTCAGAAGAATATTTCAGACAATTCAAAGTAACTACTGTAAGTACATTAAAATGCAAACAGAAGTAAAGATTATAAATAAGACCTTGCTGGCAAATCATGCCCAAGTTAATTTTATTTATGTTAAGCAATAATCTTTTGGCATTTTAAAATTTAAACCTCAAGTTTTGAGTAGAAAGTTCACAGGTAAAAGTGACAAATCCAGTAAGAGGATCAATATTTTCACTGAGCAGTTTTGGTTTATACTATTTCAGAAGGTGGTTACAATTTAAAAATAAATAAATAAACAAATAAATAAAAATGCTCCCTGGACACAGTTATCTAAGATTAACATCATTGTTTTTCAGATTTTTAAAAAAGTGTTTAGTGATTGGTTATTCTTAGTTTCTCTCTTTACCTAACAGTACTTAAAACAGGAAATAACATATGCATTTATAATAAATCATAAGTAAAAAACACATTAAAAACATAACATGCCCCTATAATTTTAAAATATTGTTCCCACCTGCAATCTGAAATCAGAAGTCTATCAGATGACTCCATATAAATTGTAGATCCAATTCTGAATTAGCCAGGAATATGGGGTTGAACAGCATTAATTTTCAGTGTGCATGTAACATCAAATTATATCAAACAATTAAAACTATAAGCATAGAATTACAAATGTTGCTAACAGACTGGAAAGCATGGCTAGTCAGCTGTCTTCTGGTTGCAAGATCAAGTTACATACTGAAATTATCTACCTGCACGGAGAGCTAATTGAGCTGAATGTTCTATTGGCCAAGAGAAACACCCTTTATCTTGCTTGTGTTACCAATCCAGAGAGCGTTGTTAATTGAACTGCATACTTGATCTTTTGAGCACTCTTGGGCTAACTGAGCCAAACTGCATTTTTGATTGCTGAATTCTTAGGCTGCTAAGAAGGAACTGGGTGTGAGGAGAGGCTGAACTTTTCTGTCACTTGAAATATATGCTTTAGTACAGAATGTTTGACTAGTTCTGCTGCATTCTTCACAAATGAAAATGTTGCTTACTTTTCTTAATAGATGTAAAAAAAACCTTCAGGAATTGCATTATGGCTACATGCTTTGAACAAACATTTACAAGTACTCTTAAAGTTAGTAGTAAAATTTAAGTATTAAGAGAATGCTATTTCTGCTGTACAACTGATTTATTGATTTGTGGGATAGGTGATCTAGATCAGTGGTTCTGAACCTTTTCTTCACCATTGACAAATACCTTTTGTGGCCATGCACCAAGACTTAACTCGACTTAAATTATAACATTTCTTCAAAACTTTGTGGACCCTCTGTGATGACATTGCAGCTCCCTAGGGGTCCATGGACCACAGGTTGAGAACCACTGATCTAGATAGCTTCAAGCTCTTTATAATGGGTTCAGTCTCCAGTGTCCCCAGTTTAAAGGAGCAAGCAAAAACTCTTGGAAAAATTAACACTAGGCTAGACAAATAAACAGCTTGATCTGACAGACTTATTTCTTATATTTTTGTGGTTAAAAAATGAAGTTGAGGAATTCAGTGTAAAAAAAAAAGCAGATCGTGAAAAGTAATGCTTAAGACAAAAACTCAAGGGTGACATTGAAAAAAACCAAAGCATATACATTGTTAAAATGCCTAAATTGAATAACATTAACAACTTTTGGATGATATGAGTTAAAATTCTAGAAGCTGATAGTGTCATTAAGAGTTTGAGGTTTTTTTTAATTCAAGAAGATTGAGAATAGAAAACATTTTTTTAAGGAAAACTGATGAATTTTACTAAATGGAAAGGAAAAAATGGCTAGAAGAAATATGAATATTTTGAAATAAAAGCACACACAATGTGTATGTATTAAGTATTGTAGTAAAATAAAAAGGACAAAGATGAAGAAGTAAATATTTTCTATGGGTATACCATATCTTCATATGGATTGACTCAGATTTATGAGTCACAAGTTCATTTTTTGCAAAATCAATGGGGAAACCAGATTCACTTTACAGCTCTGTGACTAACTTAACAATTGCAGTAATTCACTTAATAACTGTGGCAAGGTGGGTCGTAAAATGGGGCAAAACTCACTTAACAACTGTCTCAGATAGCAATGGAAATTTTGGACTCAATTGTAGTCCAACTGTTGTAAATTGAGACTCCCTGTAATCTTAGTTCAAACCTTAACATCATGGTTAAAAGATTCAAATAGAAAATGGAATGTGTCATTTGGAGAACATATGTGTTAAACTAGATTGACAGACAACCTGACATTCTCAAAACTATCTCAGAATAATGGGTAGAGCAACAAACATCTGCTCAAAAATATTTACTCTTGTAGAACAAAATCTACCTAAGAAACAAGGTGCCCAATAAAAAATGGCTACTGCAGATATATAGATCTTAGCCACATTTGTCCCTTGCTGTCTTAAAATTGTCCCTTGCCATCTTAACCCTATCTCATTATACTCATTTTTGATAAAAACATTGTTAGTTCACTATTATTCTCTGAAATTGCCATTATTTTAAAATGATACAAAACTTCTTGTACAGAAATAAAGCAGACTAAATTTCCACTATATTGTAGAGAATCAATTTTTCTCATAAAGTTAAAAAAATAAACCAATAATCTCTATTACATAAACCAAAGAAATGGTTCCTCATATTCACAATATAGCTTTCTAGCATTGTCCCTGAGGTCTGAATTTATCAAGTGCCCAAGTTTACACATTGCATAAAAACTGAGAAACAGAAAATTGAGCATTGGCCTTTCAGGCCCAGCTCAGTAGTAAAAGCGATTGAATTTTGCTGTCAAGTACATTAGGGAGAAAGATCACAAAACAGAGATAAATCAGATTAACACTCTAAAAGATAAATGGTATTTCAGCCAAATTTAATTTTATTTTTGAAATGTGCAAACTCATCAAAAGCCTTTACTGTACATCAAATACATGATACTGCACTCTGAAATTCATTATGGAATCTTCATAAACTTTCTTCAATCGGGTTAATAATGTCTCCACCCAATTCCATAGCAAACTGTATAGACATTAATTCTCTTTATCTAAGAAATGATGTGAAAATCCAGTCAAACTGGAAGTTTATGGAGATTCTCAGTCATCCAGGTCACGGTTGTCCTAAAGGTGCTTTTTTCAAGAGGCAACTGGACTTTCTGGTTTTTCTTTGAAGATGTTTCGCTCAAAAAGGCCATCTATGTCAAAACTGAACTATCATAAACTCTCTCAACAGAGAGAATACACCATCTATCTCCACTCTATAACACATTGCGTTCAACAGTTCCAAGAAGGCTCCACACCCATTTGCACTACTCAGGTGACCCCAACGACAAAGATAAACCTCCAGGCGGCCTCAACAACTTGCTAAAAGAATGAAAATGACCAGCTATCTGCAAGGACTATAAATCCTTCCATTCCCCACCATCCAGTCAGAGTGAAGAAGCTTTTTGTATGAGAAGGGAAACATTTTCAAAGAAAAACCAGAAAGTCTAGTTGCCTCTTGAAAAAAAGCACTTTTGGTCCAATTCAGTGGTGAAATTCAATTTTTTTACTACCAATTCTGTGGGCGTGGCTTGATGGGCATGGCAGGGGAAGGACACTGCAAAATCTCCATTCCCACCCCATTCCAGGGGAAAGATATCCCCATTCCCCTCCCTACTCCTGGGGGAAAGATATTGAAAAATCTTCATTCCCACCCCACTCTGGGGCCAGCCAGAGGTGGTATTTGCCAGTTCACTGAACTACTCAAAATTTCCGCTACCGGTTCTCCAGCATCTCTCAGAACCTGGTCCAATTGGGAAGGCAAAGTATATTGCCTTCTTACACCTTTTGTTTTTTGTTAGCTGGTTTCCCCCTCCCTTCTCTTCTCTTCACTTTTGAGATCCCTTCTACTGATCATCACTTAGGCTGAGGTAGGCTAGATGATAGGGAAATGTTTATCAATTGCACTTGCTATTATGACTCTATTATAAACCACATTCCAGATTCAAATAGAATGTGCTTTGAAGTATTTTTTGGTAGGGCTATTTCGTTTCTGCTTTATTCATGTGCTTTACAAAGAAATCTGGTTAGCAACTGTGGGATGCTAAATGCTGAATGACTTAGACTGAGCAATGGCTGAACTGCTCTTCTGTGCACAAGATTAAAAACAACAACAACCAGATGCATTTTAAAAATAATGGTACCTAAACCCAAGAGAACTTTGAACTTATTTTTTTTAAAGAATACATGAACATTTCATATTTATGTGCTAAGAAGGAATTATTTAGAGATCTAATACAGTGAATTGAATTTGCCTGGCCTTTTCTTCGGCATAAAAATGATCATAAAGGTAATATTATGTATCCTTACTTATTTAATATTCTAATCACAACTGCAGATAGTTTTATAGTTAAAATATTTACAATATTTTTAAGAGAGAAAATAATTGTCTGTATTAGTTATGTATGTACAATGCATTTGTTTCTTTCTAGACTCGTGATTGTTTTATCTAACTTGGTCACTGAATTTTATTTGCATTTAACACTTACAGTAATAGTAAAGCTAATGTTCTGACCTAACATATCAACCTTCCTCTTGATACAACTATGTATCTGTCCATGAGAAGGCAAAACCAACTCCTTATTCTATTGAAAGGCTATTTTTTCTATTTCAGAGAATTTTTTTTAAAAAGGTGAAGAAAGGTTTCTTCTTATGGAGGTAATTTTTCTAGTAATTCTATTTTCTAGAATTAATGTTAGCAATAATCTTGTCAATACTGAGTGCGTTATTTTGATTAACATTAATGTAAAAAGTAGCTTGGCTGTACACACATTGTGCCTCCAGATGTTTAGACTAGAAACATACCACACAATTCAGAGCAGATATAAGCCTTTTTGCATATCCTCTTTCTGTTACACACACCTTTTCGCTCACAAGGTGGCACTCACAATCTAGTTCTCTGCATGTATTGTACTTGTTAACAATACATATTGAAGCTTCAGAATATGAATTTTGACCATACACATTAAAATAGGGGTCCAGATCATTCTGAAAGAATCATCTTATTCTAATAAAAAGTGCCATACTAAGCAAGAATCTTATTTTTGTTTTTGAAAATACCAGGTCGTTTTATGGTTTGTATTGGCTATAGCAATATCAAATATCACTCCACAGCACTCTCTGAGCAATTTACAAATGTCAGCAATTTGCTCTCAACCATCTTGATCCTCATTTTACTGACCTTAGAAGGATGGAAAGCTGAAACAACCTTGAGCCGGTCAGGATCAAACTCTGGGCTGTGGGAAGAGTTAGTCTACAATACTACATTCTAACCACTGCACCACCAACAGTCCTTTTCCATTCTGTACCTTTCCCATTTCTTCACTCCTCACTTTAGTTTGGTGCAGCTATCACTCTAATTCTAAAGATTGGTATTACATCTAAAATCTGCTGGTGGGAAAAGAAGTGAATGTTAAAGGGTTCTAATTTGAGGTGGGTGAACAGTTACTTTAGAGTTGTTCAAAGTTTATACAAAAATCATATTGAAAATAGATTTTAAAAGAAAACATAGATGCTGTTATAAATATAACAAGTTGTTATTATCACAGTCATGCATTTCTCTAGATTGTTAGATTTTTTTCAGCAGAACATTTTTGAAAATGATGTATTGATTGAAAATCATGCATTGATCAAATTTAGACTGTTAAAAGATTAGGAGCAGATAAACACATACTTCATTTATAAGCAATATGTTGTATTATTTTCATTCAATCAAACTTCCTTAGTAAGAACTAGGAGCAAGTTTACCAATATACATAACATGGTCGTGTTTATTTTAAAAAATGAAGATACAATACACTATTTCAAGAAAAGATGCGGCTTTTTAAAAGAAGAAATGAGTATGAGAGAAAATTCTTTAGTATTTCAGAAAGAAAAATTCTTTAATGAAGAAAGGTACAGCATGTGTGCCTACTCTGAAGCATCTTTCTGCTTTTGGACTGAAACATCCAAAGGTTGGCTGTTTCAAGATTTTGAGCATTTATTCATGCATTTATGATAAACAAAACCTGATTCAATTATATGTAATTATCTTGACTCTTTTTTTCAAGTTCATGTGGAAGCTTGGAAAAATAAAGTTTTAATGAACAAGATTTTATAGCTCATTCAGGATGTGAAGCATTTTCCAAATTATTTTGAAGCATATATAGTAATAATTGCTTTGTTACAGCACAAAAAATACTGTTGCTACTATAAGCAGCCAAAGTCTATGAAAATTTTACCAACCCTTATTTTTTTACCAGCATCTGGTATATGGAAGTGTATCTCAACATGAATGTCTCTCTTGATATCTTAACTGATCATCACAGCTAGAGCCATTGTACCATGAATTTTAAGGTCATTTTAATTATCAATCTAAGCAAGTGGTCAATGTCACTGGTAGACTAATAATGGAGAACATACTACAGATGCACACGTAACATTTGCTGCCATTAGTCTTATGAAGTTACAAAAATTAAAATTAAACTGGTTTAAAGTTTAAAGTTTAAACTGTCTACTGTGGACCTTACCCCATTCCTAAAAGGTACGTAAAGGGGGCGTGCATAAGTGCACCAGAGTGTCTAATGTCCTTGTCCTACTGTCCCCATCCATTTGTATTCATTCATTTCATTTATATCCATGTTTATATTTATACCTGCTATCTTGTACATGTTTGACAAACTAATAAATACAAATAGAAATACAAGTTCAGTTAATCAGGGAAACAAAAATAGTAATTAAAAAGTAATAGTTTAATTTACCAATGTAACAGTAACAAATATTTATTGTATGCTATTCATAGTCACCTTTGGTGAGATGGTCATCTAGATAAATTTGAGAAATAAATAAAGTAATACATAAATAAAGTAATAAACAAACAAACAAACAAACAAATAAAGTAATGGTATATGGCAGGGGTGTCCAAACTTGGGAACTTTAAGACTTGTGGACTTCAACTCCCAGAATTCCCCAGCCAGCCATGCTGGCTGGGGAATTCTGGGAGTTGAAGTCCACAAGTCTTAAAGTTCCCAAGTTTGGACACCCCTGCCATATGGTAATAATGGTATATGGTAATAATGGTGGCTACCTCCATGCAATTGAAGTCCTGTCCCTTTTTGGTTGCATCATGAGGCAGGTTTTGATCCCATGCTTGCAGCTGCCATCTTGATCACTCCCTGCAGGCCTCTTTATTTTTTTCTACAATTTTCTACAATTCTACAATGTTTATTTGGTACTCTTAAAAACACAGACATATGTTTGTTTGGTCTTATTGGTGGAAGATAATTTCCGAGAAGAGTCCCAACATTTAGAAGCAATGCCTTTTAAAAAATTTCATTATTTTGTTTGTGCTGAATCTAATACAGTACTCGCTGCATTGCATATTATCCTGTTAAAGGGGATGGGGTGGGTGGGAATGGCACTTTTACACGCCTAGGGTACCACACAAGGTAACTGATAGGGATGCCTTATGTTCTAAAAAAACCTCAAAGGCAAAGCAGTATCTCATTTCCTTGGTCATGAGCAGCTGTTTTATCATGAGAAAAAGAATAAAGACAGGATGGAAATATGCATTGAAACCATAATGAATTGTCAGGAAGTTTGATTTATACCCCATTTTTTAGTTTCACAGAATACTCAAGGGATGTGTGTGTGTGAGAGAGAGAGAGAGCCACATTTTAAAACAAATTCAGGTTTAAATTGAGATCTGGGGTGCGGGGGGGGGAGATAAAATAATAACATGGAGATTCCCCCCCCCCCGGATGTCCGCACTTAACAGAGCAGCGACGGGACAATGCAAACGTTGACTAGGATATCTGGAACAACACACACACACACACACACACACGCATACACACACAAACACACCCACCCACCCAAGCATACACACACACAAACACACACAGAAACACACTCACCAAGCACACACGCACACACGCACACACGCACACACAAAACACGAAACTATTCTCCTCTCCTGGAGGATCGCCTGCGAAAAGGCGGCTGGCGGGCAGCAGAGGGAGCTGCAAACCTCAGCCTCCATTCTCTCTTCCTCCGCTGCGGCCGAAGGAAGGAAACGGCCGCTCGACGCTCGGTGCCACGGGGATGCGCTTCGCTGTCCTGCTGCTTTTGTTGGGCGACTCGAAGGAGAGAGAGGGGGTTTCGGCCGCAGCTGGAAGCAGGCAAGCGGTAGAAGAAAGCAGCCAGCGGGACTGAAGTGAAGACCGATTTGGGAAACCAGGGTACCCTCTTCCCACTCGAGACAGCCCCTTGGGAGGTTTCTCCCGGGTTAGATAAGAACCATCCCTGACCTCTCCAAACACTGACCCAAAAGCCTTCAGCCAACCATCTGCCTGGTTCTTCCCAGCGTTTCATCAGCCTCGCTTGGTTTAAGGATGGTTTTTAAGCCACCATTCTTCAACCTTGGTAGCTTTCGGATAATTTTGGACTCCAGTTCCCGCAGTTCCCACCCGTTAAGGATGATGAAGGGTAGGCTAGGGTGAGATGAGAATTGAAGGCCAACATACCCGGAAGGCACCCGGTGGACATGGTGGGAGAGGAGAGAGTGTGTGAAATAGAAGTATGAAATTTGGCATCTTTTTATTATTGCTCTCCATGGGAACCCAACACTTCTGAGGGCACCCAGCTGATATAACTCTTCCTTTGACATATTCGGAATAATTTTTCAGCACCGAGGGCTGGTGAATATGCAGAATGTCATCCCTCCGTGCATTAGTTCTGTTCCTACACTCATAGGCACCATTTCAAAAATCAAATCTTTATGTGAAGCTCCAGGTTTGAGATAGCAGGCATTTTCTCCTTCCACAGTTCTTTCTTGCTTTTCATGGGTGTTTGAAAAAAGGCTGAACTGGAATTGATGGGACTTACCTTTATTTGGCAACTGTAGCATTACCTAAGATTAATTATCTCTTTACAATAACAAGAAAATGAAGCGGTGGAAAGATGCCAGTGGGCCAGTTTCTCTAATAATCTGTGATTATTGTATAATATTAGCTCCTGTGAAGGCTCCCTGTTTGCAAAGTGGGATTGTGAGATATGTTCACACATGACATTACATCATAATGTGGCTGATGTGGGTTTGGCATAATGTTTTATATACATTATTCACTGTGGTTTGTAAAACCCAAAATTATGGTGTAAAACAACGCCTGAACCAGATCATTCTCTTTGCATGTGTATATCTGGTGAGAAATGGCTAGTTCTTTTCTGTTAATTATATTGTAGGAAATTGTTTACTTTGGAGATTATTTTTGAATCTTCTTGCCTGAAATATGAACCATTATTTTTAATGGTTAATCTCCAAAGGTGAAGGTGTAGACGTGGGTTAAAAGTATCTGCCAACCTTGGTTATGAGCACACCTGACAGGTTTTCTATGAAACTTTTGTGATAGTAAGATCATTTTTAGACAATTGCTGCTATGGCCTAAACTTCAATTAGCAACATACAGCAGAATAATAGGAATCTAAGGAGAATATTGTAAAGGCAGAAGGCCAAAGGCCAGACTTTCATAAGAATTGTACGCTTACCTTATAAATAGTATTGCTTGCTTTCTCTAATACTGCTTATAGCTAAGCTTTATAGATAAGTATCGCTGAATAAATGTGGGCATCTTCCTAGAAGAAAAAGAGGAAAGATATGATATCATAATCAAAATATTTGTTTGACTGAAGCAAATTGTTTTGTTTTTCTTAAAAGATACAAGATGTTAATTTCTACCAATATTCCCTGCCAGTTTGATGTTCACTGTGTTGTTAGAGTTGTCTCAGAGGCTTCTCAGGAACATGCAGGCCCTGAGGTAATGAAGTGTATTTTACTTTAATAATGCATTGCATTGATTTTTCCCCCCTCACTGTATTACTGGTTTAGTTTTACAGCTGTTTACTTTGATTTTCCCCCCAATCTCACATTCTTTGTCTCATTTCAAACTGTAAAAAAGTGATAAAATATAGTCTTTTTTTTAAAGGTGCTTGTCAGAGTTAAGACATTGGAACTAAGACAATGAACTTAAGAAAAAGTACTAATTTTGTAACACAAGGTCCCCACCAAACCCAAAAGGCTTTAATTCTGAATTCGTATGTGAAGATTGCGGTGCAAGACAGACTAATTAAATTAACAATACGACTTTGAATAATGAAAGGAGCTCAGATAAATTTAGTTAAATAACCAGCAATAAAATGTATACTATGTTAGTATGGCTTTCAAATTCCTTTTTTTTCCAATCTAGGGGAAAATGCAATCTCTTTCTATTAGTATAATAAATCATCAATAATCTGTGACATCATTGAGCCATATACTATGATGTATATACAGATGTGAAATTCCCTGAGCTTCTATAGATTTTTAAAAGAAAAAATAATAATTGTAAAGAAAAAAAGTTTTCTATTGTTTTAATTTCCAAAAGTAAAATAAAATTTAATTTGATATCTGTAGAAACAGTATTTTCCAATATTTATTCCGATATAGGATACAAGCCGAACCAATTTAAAGGTGATTAATTGATTCACATCTGATAATCTCTGCATTCTAGTAAAAACAGATATATTCCAAAAACAAAATCTCATCTTCAGTAAATCAAATTATATTGAGGTATTGAAGAAAGACTGGGGAGATCTGTGTCAAGTTTGGCTTCTGCTGTATAAAGTCACTCACTCAGTGATTCTAGACCAGACATTCTTTTTCAAGCCAAATTATCTCACAGAGGTGGTATTGTGAGGATAAAATGAAGCAACATCCTAGGTCCGTGATGGCAAACCTATGGCATACATGCCCAAAGTGGCACACGGAGCCATGTCACCTGGCATGCGTAGCATCACCAGCTCCTCTTCTGGGTTTCTGGCACGAATGCGCACACAACGATCTTCATGTGTGCGGCAGTGCCAGAAACTGGAAGAGCTGGTCTTCTGTTTTCAAGCATGAGCATGCACGCTGCCCAGCTGATTGTCGTGCGCACGTGCACACCAGTAACTGGAAGACTAGCTGCCCAGCGCCCATGCCTGCACTGGAAACCGGAAGTTCATTTTTTGGCGTGCGCACGCCCCCTGGGCAGCTCCTCTTTCAGGTTGCGGCCCAGACGAGCGTGCACTCCCTTTTTGGCACTCAATGCCAAAAAGGTTTGCCATCACTGTCCTAGGTCTACTATTTAATACTTGTACAGCCTATCTTTTACATATACAGGTACTATCTAAAATTGCAGGTGCAAAAGATCCCAGTTTTTCTGAAATCAGTCCATCTCACTGTTTCTCAAATATCCCATATTTCTCTCTGTCTTTCACAATTATTAACTGGGACAAAGTAGTCTAGCATAGTTAGTGCTATTTTAGCATAGGAATCAAACTTTTGCTGATGCAGTTTCATTCTCAGGTTCAGATAATGTTTTACTAAATATTGAATATTGGATAATAGATTTAGTGACTCATACAGTAACATATATAAATATTTGGGATACGTACTTTGCTAATTAGCACTAGGCAAGTATTCAGAAGAAAGCAGATGTATGAAAGGGTACTTTCTAAAATTGTTAGAATAATGGAATATTTTACAAAGCTTATGTGGGTGCTTCAGAAGCTATCTGTACATGTTCATCCACCTTACTGAGAACAAATCCACTCCCTCAGTGGGACCCTGGAGAGGGAAAAGCACTTGCCTCTGATCATCCTTCTGTTTGGATGAGTGCCTGGGGAGAAAAGCAGATAGGCCAGGAGATCTGCTGAGTGCTGTAGGCAAAAGGTATTCTGAGTAGGTACCCCTTGATGGGGCAGGTGAGTAAGCTTCTGGATGATACCTAGCCTGGAGATGTGTATGGAAAATTAGGGATGTACCTTCTTTGCCCATGTTATATCTTTGCTCCGCAAGCTGCATTAACTTCCAGCAAGGAGTTGGTTATTACCTAAAAAGCCCTACATGACATGTAGTCATGGTATTTGAGGAATCATCATACTCATATCATTTCTACACATCCCCCTAGATTGGGCAGGAGGGTCAGGTCAGACTTAGGTCATTATTGTATCTTTGCTCTGGTTTGATAACACTGAACATGCAAATGAATTTTGGAAAGTTTCAGTGCAAAATATATTGCGTTCATATTTCATTAGTTTAATGTTTCAATTTTAGGAAGTTTCATTCAATCCTTTAATTTTCAATAAAATTAGTTACATAGGATGTATATTCATATAATATGGAGAATTGCTTTTAAAATCCCTTAGCTACTCTTATTTATATTTTAGGTAAAATATATGACAACAACAACAGGATACACGAACTAGAATTTTAAGCCATAATAATCATTGTAACTATATAACCTAGTGAAACCTAATGATTCCATATTTTTAAAACACAGAATATAAACGTATCTTAAATATGAACTAAACAAAATTATTTTAGAGTTATTTATTTATTTTAAAGTATTTTTTCCAGAGTAACAACCTATCTGGAAATTATTCCAAAACAACTTTTAAATTCCAGTTCACAAATGATAATAATAATAATAATAATAATAATAATAATAATAATAATAATAATAATAATAATAATAAAATAAGATACTTCATCTGAATACAATTTTTACAAAGGATACAACTCCTTGAAAAGGTTTTGCATGAAATAAACCAGGCTTGTACAAGAAACAACATTGTATTTACGCTGAAAACTACTTTGCTGTGCTGTTTTATATTGGAAGATCTTAGTTGGAAAGAAGAATTGAAGGAAGTAAGAAATTACAAACCCTTTCCGTCAGGAAAATAGCAATTTTCTCCCTCTGCTCTTTCCCCTTCCAAATGCCATTAACATTTGGATAATGGTCAAAAGGATACAACATGATACGTATACACAACAAATGTAGTAAATTAAACTCAGGAGAACTGTGGCAAATCTGTTTAAAAAGCTCAGTCATTTGATTCCATACATTTAAACGTATTAGTAACAGGCATCCATTCTTATAATGTGAAAATGGCAAATTATTGTAAAAAATAATAATAAAAAATGTGATAATTTTTTGCTCATTTCTTAGGTTATGTCTATTTGGTAATATTCCTGTTTATCAAAAAATTCTCTTCCCACCCATATGGGTGGTATATGTCTTCCTCAATCTCGAATTTCTCCCTGAGGCCGGAGAGTTGAGGGTTCTACACAATTATTTTAGCTGTTCCTAGCACTGCACTCTTCTGGACAGAGAGCTCTGATGTTGTTCCTGGTATCTGTTAGAACCACTTTTGGTGCCACAGCCCAAATGATCCTACCACCACTGGGACAGAGGTGGGTTGCTGCCGGTTCAGCGAACCGGTAGTGGAATTCAGACCTGGGTTGCAGAACCGGCAGCGGCCCAGGCCTGACACGCCCCTGAACCGGTTCCCTCTCTGCCACTTGACTGCCAGCATTTTGGATTTTAGTGACTGCGCATGCACAGTTCACTATAAATTGTTCTGCGCATGTGCGAAGCAACCCACCCCTGCACTGGGACCTCCTTGGCCTTTACTTTTCACATCCTCTCTAGTTTGTCCTTCAGGCCCTGGTACTTCTCCAACTTTTCACCATTGCTGTCTTCTGGTTCTTGTCTACCACCACAATATCTGTTTGATTGGTTTCCCTTCACACACACACACACACACACACACACAATGAAACAACACGGGGTTTTTTTTGGCCAGAGAGAATGCTTTAAGACAGTGGCCACCAACCTTTTGGGCACCAGGGACAGGTTCTGTGGAGAGAGGTTTTTCTGTGGGCCACAGGGGATGTGGTTTTGTGTGCTGCCTGTATTCAGTTTATAGGGCTTCGCTTGTTTCTGCAGTCCAGTTTCTGTCATGCCACAGCCCAGTGCCGGTCCATGGACCAGAGGTTGGGGACCTCTGCTTTATGAGCTTTAAACTCCTTTTAAACCTTTGTGTTGTACTTAAAAATGAACAATAACTGTACAGAAATGTCCAACTTCAATCTGTAAACATGTTTCAGCACTGTTGTTTAATGTCTACAAATTTTCCCTTGCTTTGAGTTTGCCTTTCATATGTGTCCAAATAGAATAATTTGGATCTGTCTTTTTAAATTGATGTGTTCATGCTGGGTGTGTTATTTTGTTTGAATTGCAGGCCCATCTGTGAGGTTGGAAGCAAATTATCCATCTCTGTGTGAGAGCTTGGACAAGGGAAGGAACGCATTCAAAATTGATAAAAGGATTTGTATGGGGTTCGAAGCGGAGCCAAATTTGAAGTAATATCCCTGACCCTGAATAGATGGCTCTTCAGCTTCATCCCCCTGCTTTAAATATTTCTCCAGTAGAAGCTAAAAAACTGTGTCTGAATGGAACACCCTGGATTTGGCATCTTCTTGAAGAATGTGTCAGGAATGCATGGGAATACTGGAGCATTCTGCTGGGACTGATCTCCATTGCCTGCTTTCTGTTTGCTGCACTGCCGTGAGTTTAAACCTTTAAGTATTTTTCAGCTTCATACATGAGCAATCTTGCCTGAGGCTTTACTCAGACATTGCCAGTTTGGTTTATTCTTTGATGGATTTCTGTTCCTTTCTACATATTATAAATAGATAAGCCAGAGCAGCATGTTTCTTCTGTTTAAAGTATTCTGTGATGGTTGATAAATTAGTTGGCTATATTCTATTGCGACGGTGTCTTGCAAACACCAGTCTATATCATCTGAAGTTCTTTCCTACAAGGGTAGTGGGTGCGATGTTTCCTCCTGATTTATCTTGGAGGAAAAATGGATACACAACTGTTTCTTTGAAAAATCAAGAAATAACCATTCTTAGCATATGTGGGGATGCATTGCTCTGTGTTCCCTGAAGCTCTTTATGGACACAAAGCAAGTGGACTTAGCCACGAAACAAGACAGACTCCACGAGGAACAAATCCATTTCTTGCTTGTACAATCGGAATACAGGTAGTCCTCAATATACGGCCACAGTTGGAATTGAAACTTCTGTCGCTAAGCAATTAAATGAGCAGTAGCTGATTTCTACATCCTTTTTGGCACAGTTATTAAGCAAATCATCAGCTGTCAAGTGCTCAAATTTTTGATTATGTGTCATTGTGATGGTCATAAGTGGGAAGACCAGTCATAAGTCACTTTATTTCCAGTGCCATAAGTTTCAATGGTTCTTAAATGAATGGTCATAAGTCAAGGACTTACCTGTACTACTAATTGTCTTCACAGATTAGTTAATAAGCTGCCAGAGAAGGTTTTTCTTGTGCTCTGAAAATAATTACAGTCAATATTATTATGGTTCTGTTCATTCTGTTTAAGAGAACTCGTTCCTTTTCTTCTGTATAGTGCCCTTATCTTTGCTTTTATCTAAGTTGACTGACATGCATTTTATGAACTCTGAGTTGCTGCACAGTTCCATTGTTTCCCCACCCTCCTTTAGTCAACTCTATGTAGCCTACCAGAGTGGAAAAGTAGAGCAAGCACTCTCCTTGGGATTTCTGCTGTGCTGGCTTGCAGGAGACCTCACCAATTTTATTGGGTGCTATTTGACAAATCAACTTCCAATACAGGTAAGTTGTACTAGAGTTTTAGTTTTATACACTTTACAGTGACTAATATATATATAAATATGTACTTTGGAATGTTCTTTCTATTGAATCTTCTCTAAAAGAAAAGAACAAAATTGAGTGAGAAAAACTTTTGACATGTACATTATTATATATTCTATAAATTGATATAGAAAATTAGGCTTGATTCTTTTTACTCTTTTCCAGACTGTAACTGCAATTTTTTATATTAACACGGACATAATTGTGATATCTCAGTTTCTCTACTATAAGTTAAAAAATCAGAAGATAACAAAATGTAAGTATTTTCAATTGAGATCTTCGTAGTAAGGTGTAATTTCTTGGAATATTTATATGTGACATTTAAAACTGCCCAAACTATGCAAATTTAAATTGCACGATGGAGTTACAGAGTAAGATTAAGATTGTTGCATTTAGAATTCTGTAATTTTAGAATAGCGTACATGAAACATCAGCAGAAAAAAGATGAAGCTAAAAGCTTGAATAACAGATCAGTAACCTGGTTGCATAGGAACACGGTGGCTCAGTGGCTAAGATGCTGAGCTTATTGATCGGAAAGGTTGCAGTTTGGCGGTTTGAATCCCTAGCGCCACATAGTGGAGTGAATTCCTGTTACTTGTCCCAGCTTCTGCAAACCTAGCAGTTCAAAAGCATGTAAAAATGCAAGTAGAAAAATAGAAACCACCTTCGGTGGGAAGGTAACAGTGTTCTGTGTGCCTTCGGAGTTTAGTCATGCCGACCACATGACCACGGAGACGTCTTTGGACAGCGCTGGCTCTTCGGCTTTGAAACGGAGATGAGCACCGCCCCCTAGAGTCGGGAATGTCTAGCACATATGTGTGAGGGGAATCTTTACCTTTACTTTTAACCTGGTTGCTGAAGGATATTTTGTGTAGTTGGCAAGTTACAGAATCAGTTTGTTCACATTGTTCACAGTAACAGCTGTACTAGCCAACAAAAAGAAAATATAAAATACATCACATTCCATTAGTGCAATACATTCAACATCATTTGTGATCTTCATTTTGATGACATAAGGGCAGATCCTGTCTCCCACAAGGATATAAGAGTGAGGTGTAATCCCCAACGGTCCTTCTGTGACACATTGATTGTTCTGAAAGGTGTGCATCAGGGATATTTTTTAATCCCCTCTTTTTTCAACATATACATCAATTCAGATCTTTTTCATAACCTGGACTTCTAAACTATCAGGGTGCAAAATCCCTAGAGACCTCCATGCTGAGGACACTGCCATAATTTCCCAAACCCCATATAGGGTTGAAAAGAGCAACGATAGCAATATTATGGTACTGCAGACAAAATCAACTGGTTGTAAATTTTGAGAAATTTAAAATTCTGGTCTTTGCTAGAGCCATTCAACTATCATGGACATTGTAGAGCATATTTCATTTAAATACTTTTCCATTCTAAAGGCACCTGGAATAAGCACCAGAATTAAGCAATGTGTAGCCTTAGATCTTCAATTACTAGAAAGTGCCTTTTGTAGGTAAGGAGAGACCAATTAGTCCTGCAGTATTCAAACTTTTTGAGGCCAGTTCATTGCCCAAATTTTTTACAGTGCACAAGTGGGAATTTAGGCAAAGAAGGAGACACTGGAATCGGTGCAAACAAAATTCTTGAAATCAATCCTTGCTTCCCTCAATGGAACAGCAAACACCCAGTCAAGGCTTAAGATAGGAATGCCCATAATCTAGATTAAGGGCATAAAAGAAGTGGATGAATTATTGCTGAAAATGTGATTCTTTCCAGTTGGGCTCATCAACCTACTTTTAATGAATAATTTTCCTTCATCCTGGAAATAGATTGCCCAGCAGAGGTTGGCATTGTGCAAGTTTTCCAGAGTATTCTTAATTTCTTTAGTATGTGACCAAGTAAAGGATAAAGGGTATGAAGAAACTAAAGTTCATAGGTTGCCTCAATATGACATAAATTGGGTGCAACAAAGAGGTGTGGGAAGAAGCAAACTACTTACAAAATCTTAACTTTCCCCATGTTGAGAATAGCATTTTTCCAAGCCAGGCATAATATTTTACCATCCACATTGGTGCTAGACAGATACTTCAAACCCTGTTAACCAAGCATAATCTGCCCATTTGATTGACAAGGATTCAAACCTATTTTTCATGTATTATTACACTATAAATAATGTAGGGAGTTCAGGCCTCCTTATATTCCTCCCCTAATATTTAAATTCCAAGGAAGGGCAAGTAATTTGTATCTGAATCATCTGGATGATTCAAAATCCTTGATTACTTTGATTTAATTTTGAGTTCCACAGTGAAAATAAAGCAAAACTGGTCCCTGGGATAGCTGCTTTTATTTTATTTATCACTTTTAGGTGACGTGTTTTTATTTCATATATTGCAGTATTTTAGATTTACATCTGCACAGTTAATTAACATATAATTATAGTAGCTTTTCTTATATCTGTTCAACCTCCTTGTTATGTTGGTATTTTATTTCATCCATGCAATTTTACTTTTGTGTTATATATTTTAAAATGTTACTAGACATTGACAAAATAAACATTACTGGTACTACATAGGGTTGTTGCAAAATTTATCCTGCAAGATCATTGATGATAAAACAATTGAGTCAATATAAAAACCCCATGCTGCTCATGTGTATTAGAAGAGTACCATTTATATTGCAAACAGTTTTTTAAAGCAATCAAATACTTCTTTGCCCTATTTTTCATTTGTCTTTCAAGGCGGAATGAATATGAAGTATTCTTGTGTAGCGTGGATCATGATATGCTTACTACTCTGTTTAATCTTACCTACTCAGATGTTGATGAGAAATAAAGTCCAGAGTACTATTTTGGGATCCAATGAGGTAAATCCTTGTTTTAAATTACTGGCAAATTTCCATGTAGATACATTAGGCAAGCTGACCTTGACTGATCTCCCCAAATGAAAGCAGAAACAAAACCCTACACAGAAATGGAGCTAGTTAGTACTCAGATGGGATATCCCATAACTGTAACCTACAATGGAAGTTGAAAAAAACATTCTGGAAACCCTTTTTATATTTTGCCAAGAAAACCATGCAGATATATCAATATAGTCCTCAGAAGATGAGCTCTACCTAAGGGAGTCCTTATCTTAATATTTATAAACTATAAAATATTTCTAAAGATTGCAACAAACTCAAATTATATAGAAAATATCTACTATCCCCAATATTTAGAATACTCAGTTTTCAATTTTGACAAGGACTTCCATGTTTTAGTACATAGAATGCTATTCACAAGTTATTTTAGAATTGCCTTCTGCAAATGTTAATAGTTTTCTATTTTTTTAACTTTTCAGAAGTCTCATGGCATGGTTAAAATATCAGGCTTTGTTTGTGGCTATTTATCGTGTGTGTTTTACTTGGGATCAAGAATTCCTCAGCTCTATAAAAATGTAAGTTATTGGTTCTGAAGATAATGTGGCTACCTATAACATTCATAGATAAAGTGAATGATCAATTACAATCTCACTTCTAAAATCAAAACAGAGTATGTCACACATATTATCAGCTAGAAAATACATATCCAAAATTATGACTTCATCCATTTGTAGTTGATATATGATACTCTTAAAAGTTGTGAAAATGATCAGGAAACAAAGCAATTGGCATGGAAATATTGGTTGAATTATGTTTAAAATAAGCTACATTTTTTAATTGCTTTTGGTTTTAATGGGACTTCTATTGCAGGTAGATTCAGTTTATTGAGAACAAGCCTAGATTTCACTGATTAAGAAGAAACAGGATTGGAACAAAGTAATTTCTTCAGTATCCAAAAACCCTGATAGTTTTAATACAACTCATTATTTGTGCTGAGTCATTAAAAAAATTCCTGAGATTAAAGATGGCAAGACTCTAGATCTGCATTTGAGATTAATCTTAAATATTTTTTTACAAAATGGAGTCTTTAAAAAAAACATTGCAATGTTGAGTGCTTTTATTCAGGATTCGAGTTTCTCAGTCATCTTTTCAATACTACCCCAATTTTCCATTCTTTTAATGAACACCAATTTATTGCCACTAAATATTGAATAATAAAGATAATTCCAATTGGTGGTTCCTTTTTAATTTTGTATGTTTTAAGGGAGGATACACTAGACTCCAACTTCATCTATGTCCAATTTCACCATATTTGATTAATGTAGCTTCCTGTGTTCTTATTTTTGTGGAACTGAAGACAACATGAACTCAGACGCTTGCAATGGTCATGAAACAGTTATTTCAGATATATGATGAATTACTTATAACACTGTTTTGCTATATTATCCTTTAGTTCCAAAGACGATCGACAGATGGGACGTCTTATCTTTTGTTTGCATTAGCCATGATAGGCAATGGCACATATGGTCTGAGTCTTGTCTTAAAGATGCCTGCAACACAATATCTTATAAGTCTTTACTTCTGGCATCATCTTCCTTGGTTTATTGGGAGCTTTGGAGTATTGTTACTAGATATTTTTGTATCCTTTTCTAATGAAAATTGATAGTCTTGCTAATTCTTAATTAAATTAATAAGACTTTGTTGCCATTATGATAAAGTAATAGTTACTTATCTGAAATATTTTCAGGGTTTTATATGTAATAGTAATTGATAAGGAGGGCTGCTGGTTTTCTTTATCAGATTTCTGACCAGTTGGCATAAGTTTTATTGTTGTTGCAGAACAGAATATGTATGTAGACATTTTAGTTAAGACGAGAACTTGTTTTTATATATAGTTTGCATCTGCTAATCTTTGAGTTAAAAAAAATGTTTGTATCCTATAACTATAAAATCAAAAAGAACATCTCTTGGGAAGTAAGCCTACGTTCTTATTAAATTATAAAATCTGGGTGAATTCATTTTCATGTTCACATATTTTCATTGTCTCTTTAATTTAGCAAGGACCTAAAAAAATTCTTATAGTAAATGTTTATTTGACTTTGGTGATTATTTCCACATCTCCTTAGGAACTCTTAATAACATTTCATTATTTAGGGTTTATCCACAAATAGTCCTGCATTTACTTGGAAGACCTTACCTGAACAATTTCTGAATGAACATTTAATAATGTAGTGTGGTTCTGCAAATTAGCTTTATTCTAACATTTGTATCCTCAGATTTAAACTCCCTTACTACATAAATCTAGCATAATGCAAAAAACTAATGTCTTGAGTGCTGAATCCCTAGCTTGTAATTTATAAGTAAAATGTTTCAAACATAATTTAATATTCAAACTATTTTTCCCCTTTCCCATTGTCTTAACACTTCATAAAATAACTATCAATGCTTATTGATAAGTTATATTTAATGCGTTGTATAACTCAATGCATTTTTCTTGTAGTCCACACTGTAATTGCTATATTCTAGCAGCTGGTAGCAGGTAATTTTGTTCGGTTCAGCCTTCTTGTTGCAATAATTTCTTTCTCATAGCAAGGCAATAAAAAGAGGTTGTTCTTTCATTTTGCAAAAAAACCCCAAAACATCCCACTTAATGGAAAGAAGTTTACTGAAGTATCATACCCTTCCCTCCCCTAGGCTATTTTGGAAATTGTTAATATAGAAATTAAGTGGCTATGTTTAAGCAAGAATCAAAAAGACATGAAGCTATATAGGTAGTTCTCGACTTACAACAGTTCGTTTAGTGACCGTTCAAAGTCACAATGGCACTGAAAACAATGACTTAGGATCATTTTTCACACTTATGACTGTTGCAGCATCCCCATGGTCACATAATCAAAATTCAGATGGTTGGCAACTGATTCATATTTATGACCATTGCAGTGTCCCAGGGTCATGTGATTTCCTTTTGCTACCTTCAGCCAAGCCAAGTTAATGGGCAAGCCAGGTTCACTTAACAATTGTGTTACTAACTTAACAACTGCAGCAATTCACTTAATAGCTGTGGCAAGAAAGGTCATAAAATGGGGCAGAACTCACAGTCTCACTTAGCAACAGAAATTTTGGGCTCAATTGTGGTTGGAGCTGGGGAAGGCAAAACGGCCTCCCCCGCCCCCCGGAGGCCCTCCGGAGTCCGGAAATGGCCCATTTCCCGACTTACAGTGGGCCCGGTAGGACCGTTTTTTGCCCTCCCTAGGCTCCAAAGCCTTTTCTGGAAAGCCGCCTGAAGCCTCGGGAGGACGAAACATGGGCCTACCGGAAGTTCGTTTCCAGCTTTCGGTGGGCCCATTGGCAGTGGTAGATTCCTAACCGGTTTACTACTGGTTCACTGAGAGGGTGTTTTGCGTGCTCTCTTCACTTTCTTTGCTCTTGCACGTGCCTGCCACATGTTGCTGCACATGCGCTGTTACTGAAAATGTTTTGCGCATGCGCAGAAACATTCCGGCGACTGCAGAAGAGACCGGGGAACCGGTTCGGGGACCACCATAGCACCACTGGTTCAGCCAAACCAGTAGGAATCCACTACTGCCCATTGGGCCCGTTTTTCACCATCCACAGACTTCAGGAGGCTTTCCTGAAGCCTGGGGAGGGTGAAAATGCCTTCCCACGCCCTCTGGAAGGCCGAAAATCAGCTCCCCCCCCCCAATACAGGCTGGAGCTGACATAGGGCAACGCCACGTGTGCCCTCAGATACGGTTCCGTGTGCCACCAGTGGCACGCGTGCCATAGGTTTGCCATCACGGACCTCTATACCTATTGCATTTATACACACATGAAATTGAATTTCTTTTTTAAAATATTAAAACTCATGTATATCTTATGTGTTCATATTGTTTCTACAGTGTTTTGCAACAAACTCTGATTTCATCAATAAATAAAGTGGTAAAGAGTAATTGTTTGATTTCTCTTAAATTATGCCATGTTCATTTTCAGGTTGTTTTTAATAATATTTCTCTTAACTCTACATCCAGATAACTGCACAATTTATTATGTACAGACCACAAAACAAGAGACTTGATTCAGTGGCCTTGGAGGTGGAACCCTTGCTCATAAATGAAGATTCTTAATGCGCACATTTCTTTGTCCTCGCATTCTTTTAGAGTAACTTGCATCTGTAGTTAACTATCTTGTTGACTTGCATAGAATAGATCAATTCTGGATCCCTGCCAATATATTCATTCTAAAGCCTTAAAATATATATATATATATTTATAAGCAGAGAATGGTGCTAATTAGGTTCTTAAACTATTGCCAGATTCTTAACATTAGTCTTAAACCTGATTTATGATTACTCTTAAATTATTGCAACAAGTAACGAAGCCAAAACTAAAAGTTTCAAGCTGAATATATTGCTTGGATTGTAAGAATTGTAATTCTTAGATATTATCCAATTTTTGGAATATTGGATACCAGTTATTGTTACTTCCTTTTTTTCTTGTTAATTGTTAAACAAATTTACAGTTGTATATATATCTTGTACAAATTTACAGTTGTATATATATATACATATACATATATGTATATGTATTTGTATTTGTATTTGTGTTACAACCCCTGGTATGCCTAACTGAATAAGCTCAACTGATAAGGAGGCGAGCCTGTGGCTTAGTGGCTAAGACTCCTGCCTAAGATATAATACAGCCCATGTTCAAATCCCAGTAAGGGTATGGCTAGCTGATGAGAGCTAATTAGCTCGAAATAGATCTATACTAGTCTCCCTTTATTTATTTATCAGTACAAATACAACATATACATACATACATACATACATACATACATACATACATACATACATATATATATTTCTTGACAATTTAAACAATGTAATGCATACTAAACATGGTCAATGTAATATCGTTTGCTAAAATGCTTCCAATACTGTATTCCCTCCCCCCCCTTTGTTTCGCTGAACAACCAAACATAGGAAGAAGGGGAAGAAACCATCATGGTAACTCCTTTTGGAGTTAGCATTTCATAATGATTTTTAGATGGATAACCACATTTCACAGTAATAGTGCACTGAAAGTCCAAATCTCCCATGAAAATAAGAACAGCTTACCGCAGGAATCGAAAACCTTTCTGTTGAGGCTCACGGCAACATCCATCCATGGAGAATGTTTTGGAAGCCACATGCTGGCAGGCAGCAAGGCTGAAGAACTCCATGCGCTCCATCTCTTGTCAGTACTTATTCCTAACACTTAAGGATCCTCCTGCCAATATCTGAACAATGGGAATAAAGATGCTGTGCTCAGTATTTTGAAATGAGACTTGCAGCTTGAATCCATATTTTCGAGTGCAAATATCAATTTTAGTCCCACATATGCTCATTTTAAAGCCCACTAAAAGAATTACAATGTGCTTTGGAGCACATCCCAGCATCGCGTTGAAAAGTGTATACTCTTTCTCTTGAGTTTTAATTTCAAAATTTGCTAACTGTTATCAGTTACTGTAAAAGCTTAGCAAGTTTTGAACTGTGGTTTGCTGCAGCTGGTCCCTCTGGATGGTTGCCATGCTTCTAATCTAATGAGACTTGGGTTTTTATTATGTATTGCTGATGAGGGTGGAATTAAGTACAGAGCGATGTTTGAGTCAACTTTTAAAAAGAATTAATTAATTGAGCAGCATAGAATTTGGTCATACTGCCAAATTTTATGTTTCTATGTGCATGTGTGAAAAAAAACTGTTTCTTTTAATTAATATAGCATCTTAATTTAATACATTAAATAAGCACATCTACATACTTGAAGAGCAGAATCTAGGATGGCAGGGTAGAGGGGGAAAAGGAGAGTTTGATTATCTTGCCTTAGGACACCTCTGCTCTAATGGAAAAAGATCTTTTTAATAAGTTAAACTTATTCAGGTGCATATTAGACTTTTTATTTTCACTTGAGATTGGGGTTTTCAACTGAATTGTTCCTCATTTGTTGGACTTTATATTTAGATTTGTTATAAAACCCTTTTGGACAAAATAATAGCAGAAGTCTTTACCTTGCAGAGTTTATCTTTGCTTACCTTGGCTTTCTAATCAAAACAGTAGAAGTGTGGTACCATTTTCTTGGTAAATTAATATCCAAAAATATTTAAAAATTGTTCTGTCCATGTTCATTTAAGTTAAATATCATTTGAATTTAACGTACATAAATCCTGTTTTTATAAGGTCAGTATTTTGTCGTCATATTACGCAAGGTTTTGTGACAAACACAATCTTGTCTCTTACCAGTCTCTGTCTTCAGTCAAAGAACATGCTTGCAGGTTTCCAACCCAGTTATACCAGACTAAAAAAAAAAAAAGAGAGAGAGATCATTATTACATGTTGAAAACTTGATTTCTTCCTTATTTCCCAAACCTCAACTTTATGTTAAATGTAAATAGAAATCACCTGAAGGAACATCAACATCACCATGACATCCCAAGTATTGATTAGGTAGGCCCTTTCAGTCTTTTTCTGGAAGTTAATATTACCCATCCCTGCAGAAACTATGAGGTCTTCCTTTATCCTTGAGCTGTTGGCAAAGTCAAGAACATACCCACTGTGGATTCCCAGGGCAACTCTGAAACCTGTTTTAGTCAGGTTCCAAATTCCTAGTAAGTTTGATTATTTTACCTACTTCTATGTTTTAGTTTAATCTTAAGGCATCTGACTTCTTCCTTGGTTCTTTAATAAATATAGTCAATTGGAAATGGGAGATGATTTAACATTTGCCAAATGTATGTGACATATTGTCAAAATGGCTGAGTACATGATTGTAAGGACAAGGAAGTTCCAGAAAAGGAATTACTTCAAAACAGCTCGCAAAAATAGTTCCCCAAACTGTACTAAACTCTTCCCTCAGTGGACAGAAAAATCTGTTCTGTCCCATCCCATAGCTTCAGATTCTGAATGGTTTCTTGGTTTACTGAGGGATCTAGGAGATGTAATAGTACAAGTGATGTCTGGACCATCACTGGAAAAAGTAAAAAATAAATCTGATTTCAGCATAGTTTCAGATGCAGATTCAGACCTACTCCATAAAACACATTTTCTTATATGTCAGCGGTTGCTGCTCAGCAGATGTATTTATAATGACTAACTTCTCGTTCCTACTTGGCCACTGATTAGTTTTTTTTTTTTTACTGATAATCACTCAGATTCACTTGAGTTGTGACTTTACATGGGCAAAACCTAGGGCAGGGGTCTCCAATCTTGGCATAGCTGGCTGAGGAATGCTGAGAGTTGAAGTCCCCAAGTCTTAAAGTTGCCAAAGTTGGAGACCCCAGGCAATGCCTTGTTTGGTGATGTCATCTGGGATGCATTTTGGCCTATTCTGACGGTGGAGAGAGTGCTTTCTCATCAGTGGGCTGGATCTTTGCCCTTCCTGGGAAGATGATTGGTTCCTGGATCTGGGAGATTGCTAATGCCTTGCTGCAAAAGGGAACATTGCCCACGTCCTTAAAGGAGATCATGGTGCATCTTAACACAGACTTGCTAGAACCAAAAACATTAAGTATCCACTGCCTGGTCTCCAATCTTCTCAGTTTCTGAGAGTAAGCATAACACTGATAGTGAGCAAAGAATGAGCATCTGACTAAGCTGTGTTGCTCAAATTGGACCCATGTGGCAGCATTAGACTCCAGAAAAGTCTATTTCTGCACATGTCATTTTCTCACTGGCTTAGCTAGCAACTGTTCTTGCCTTCTTTCCTAAATGCACAAGGGAAGGCAGGCAGTGGAAAGGGAAGGAGGAATTTCAGAGAAAGACAATTTGCTTCAATCTGTCTCAGGGAGGAGGTATGTTCTCCTGTGTCTACTGCAGTCCAGTGGGAGTTTTCTGAAAACCTATGTAGAAGCTAGAACTATCATACATCTCCATTCCGGGGGACCAGTAGAGGGCAGCCAAGAAATGTAAAACCTGATCCAGATTCTTGTAGTTCAGAACTGCTAGCAGTCATACAGAACTAATGTGGATTTATAAATAAAGGGAGAGATTTAGAAAAGGGAGGAGAGAAAATATTTTGAAAGTTTTGTGTGTCAGAGAAACATTTACTGGTTATTTGAATGTAAATGGAGGATTGTACCCCCTACCTCCACTAACACAGAGTTTTAGTTTCTGATAAACTAATATGTAGATCCAGTCTCTTTGTTGCGTTATTCATCCAGTACTTGCTGCAGATCATTTGGGTTGACAGGAAACAAATGTGAAGATTTTTGGGGATGCATTCACATTCAACCAATTTATCTTTTCTGACACCACAAGGGGGCACTACATGTCCTCCCTGAATATATTGAACCATCCACTAAGCATTTCAATACAATACAATACAATAGCAGAGTTGGAAGGGACCTTGGAGGTCTTCTAGTCCAACCCCCTGCCTAGGCAGGAAACCCTATACTGTTCCAGACAAAACTCATTTCATTCAACTCATGTAAACTTTACTAATATCACTTGCAACCAACCTTCATATATATTTGAAATATTCGTGTGCCCCCCTCCCCCAAACACATGTATGGCATTTACTCAATAAAGCTTAACATTAAATCTAGTCCACATAGTAACGTAATGCATTCTTGTCTCATTTTCTTATGAACATGCAAATAGTAAATATACTTGTAGGTTTGCAGTTGTCACATTGTAAGAACAGTTGTGATCTCCTTGTTTACTTAGGAATTCACTGAAAGTTTTAGTTTGTCAGGAGTGCCTAAATAGTTCCTTATATCTGTTTGTCATGGAACTATTTGTTTTTTTGGGGGGGAAGGGAGGGGGAGGATATGGACATTAAATCCAGAAGACAAGATGCTAATTGAATGTTTTGATGGCAAGAAAGCAGATGGGATTAAGATTAGGATTATTTTGGGGGGTGGAACAGACCAAGCAGCAAACGAAAGGTAGTATAGATCCACTTTCAAAAAGTATATTGTTATTTTTTGTTGTGTGTTTGTGTGCAGACAATCTAGTGCCAAAAGAAGGTCAATTTAATGCAAGCACAATTGTTAATGAATATAAATTGCAACACTTGCAAAAATGTCAATTTCATAAAATATTGCAATACGGACATACAATAGGGAGGTAAAAAACCATACAATAGCCCCATCTATAAATTCCTTAAAGAAAAGGTCATTGGTAGTAAATATTGAGAAAGGTATAATAAAATAGAACTTCAGGGCAGGAGAAGATTAGCAGGGAAAAAGTAACCAAGAGGAATACAACCATCAATACTTCCGAATATAAGAAGCATTTTGTAGAATAACAATCCAAAGTATGTTTATTTAGGAATAAGTCCCTATTGTGTTCAGTTACACTTATCCTCAGGTAATAGTGCAACAACAGTAACCTAAAAACTGAATGTCTATGGAGATTCTCAGTCATTCAGGTCGTGGTTGCCCCAAAGGTGCTTTTTCAACAGGCAACTGGACTTTCTGTTTTTTCTTAGAAAATGTTTCGCTTATTACAGATTAACAGAGTTGGAAGGGACCTTATAGGTCATCTAGTCCAACCCCCTGCTCAAACAGGAGACCCTACACCAGTTCTGAAAAATTGAAAGTCTCAAGTGATGAAGCCCCCACAACTTCCAAAGGCAAGGTATTCCACTGGTTGATTGCTCTCATTGACAGAAAGTTCCTCCTTATTTCTAGGTTGAATCTCTCCTTGGTCAGTTTCCATCCATTATTCCTTGTCTGGCCTTCAGGTGCTTTGGAAAATAGCTTGACTCCCTTCTCTCTGTGGCATCCCTTCAAATATTGGAGCACTGCTATCATGTCTCCCCTGGTCCTCTTCACTAGACTAGCCATGGCCAGTTCCTGTAACCATTCTTCATATGTTTTAGTCGCCAGTCCCCCAATCATCCTGGTTGCTCTTCTCTGCACTTTTTCGAGAGTCTCACCATCATTTTTTTATAGTGTGATGATCAAAACTGGATGCAGTACCCTAAGTGTGGTCTTACTAGGGCTTTATAGAGTTCCTCACTTGATCTTGATTGTATCCCTCTGTTAATGCAATCCTAAATTGCATTGGCTTTTGGGGCTGCTGCTGCACACTGCTAGTTCATGTTTAGCTGGCTGTCCAGGAAGACACCTTTGGGACTTAAAATTGAATGATTTTGTAGGTTCTCAGTGAAATTGTGCTTAGGTAGCATTTCTATCCAATGATACAAAATGTTCTTATAACTGGAAACTTCCCTTTTTAAAAAAAGGATTCTGAAGGCTGTTAAGACGTGCTGTCAGCAACATTATGACATCATTGGAGTGACTGACTCCAAATTTGGGGACTAGTTATGGGGGTGGGATATTTTTAAAGGAAAGAATGGGTGCCTTACGAATGGATACCTCTGGGCAGCTATTATTGCTCTTTAGGGTGCTTTGGGGAAAAAAGAAACATGGACTGAAAGTTTGGCACTCCGTGTTTCATGATTGGGGAAGAGGTCCCGTAGGCTACAGACTGGTCATGGGTAAGTTCTTGGGATTTGTGTAGCTCCACTGGGGGGTTACAGTCAGAATACAGAAGTGAGAAGAAAGCATTTGCAAGGCAGAATCAGATGGTAGAAGGCAGCGGTGGGATTCAATTTTTTTTTACTACTGGTTCTGTGGGCTTTGCTTGGTGGGTGTGGCATGGATTGGTGGGGCGTGGCAGGGGATGTTGTAAAATCTCTATTCGCTCCCCATTCCTGGGGTAAGGATCCTGCAAATCTCCATTTCCACCCACTCCAGGGGAAGGATACTGTAAAATCCCTATTCCCTCCCCACCCCACTAACTTGCTTTCCAGCTATGTTCTCCTGTGCAGGACAACAAAAGAAGACCCAGTCGATCAACTGGGATTCGGGAAGCAGCAAATAGATGGGGGCTGAGCCAGCCAGAGGTGGTATTTGCCGGTTCTCCGAACTACTCAAAATTTCCGCTACCAGTTCTCCAGAACCAGTCAGAACCTGCTGAATACCACCTCTGATAGAAGGGCCAGGATTATTTTCCATCTTATCTGAAAACATCAGTTTATGTTTCCATAACACTTCAAGTTGGACAGAAACATTTCATGAGGAAACTCAGACTTTGGACCTCCGCACTGTACTAACAGGAAATAAAACAACAAATGCATATTCAAATGCTTGAAGATTGTTGTCTGAATTCATGAAAGACAAATAAAAATGGTGCATCCAATAGTAATGGAAATAAACAAAGCTTTTACCAGCCTTGCGACTTGGTTCAACAACTGTCAGTAAATCAATATTTTTCAAATTCTCTACATTCCATTTGATTTCTAAAAGGCAAAAATCATCATTTAAAGTAGAAAAAAAATGTAAGGGTTCTTTTTTTTTTTGTCTCGTCAGCAGATCTTGTCACCTGACATATTGAAAAGATTTCTGTGCATTGCTAAGGCAGACTTTTTGAAATTTGGAGAAGATGAACTTTTCAGAAATGGAAATGTCTGTTTTGATAATGTCTTTAAAACAGCTTGCATTACTTGACTCTTTCAAGTGAGCCCAGGGAAGATCTCTAGGGTAATTCTCAGACACCTTAGATGGCTCTAATCCTACTGAACTTAATTGGACTAAATCAGGGTAAGCTGTCTCCTGCTCAAAATTTCATTGTTCATTCACTTAAGAAGCTTATCAGTGTAACTGGTGAAGCTTTCCCTCCCTTCAGTTCCACTCCTGGGACCGCGTTTGATAAGGTAGTTACAATAACTGCACGTTCCATTATTTACCAGACTTCTTAACATGAATTGCACATTGGCAGACCTTCTCTACCAAAACCAATTAGTACTTGTTTACTTAGGGTTTTGTGTCATCCAAATGTATTGTGCAACGTTGTGGCAGGCCACAATTTAGGTCATCAAATCATCCCCTTTCAAAAACAAATTCTCCAGTCTTATGTGAATGTTGAATGAGATATTCTGAATTGCAACAGCATAAGGCTATTGTATTATTATATATTTGTCGCAGTTATATTAAGTGCTGGTAAATCAGCAGGATTATCACACGATTTTACTTATGTGACATGTACATTAAAATATAGCACTGAGCATTACAAAAAAATTACAGATAATAATTACAGATAAGAAGAAATTAATATTTTTATATATTTAAAGAAATTACATAAATGCCTTGTTACAATAATGTCAACAGCTATTAATTCTCTGTTTGTAATATAACTACTGCAACTGCTGAAGCTTCTGTTATATAGATAGGCATTTCTTTCATTTTACATGAAAAAAATGTGTTGAATATAAGGTACATAAGCTATAGAGTAGAATTTGTATCAGAGAATATTTCTGGAGAATATTCACAGTTCTTTTCTTAATACTGCTAAACTTTGGCAACTGAAAAGTAAAATACCTATATACATTTGTAGGAAGGAAAAACTTGTTTGAAATAGCATTGTATAAATGGCAGGTTAAGATAACTTCTCAAAGAAAAAAAAATCTAGAAAAGTTAAATTTCTTGTTCTCTCAATTCCCATAATATTCTATTTTAGCCTTACTCAGTCTGGAGGTAAGTCTTTCCTATTTTAGCCTTACCTAGCCAGAAGGGATTGGTGTAATCTGAAATATTCAGTAGTAGACCATGTTTTTCTAAGATGCATTCATCAGGATATTTTGTAGTCTATTCATCTGCCAGTGCTTTCTGTGGGAATAGAGGGCTAAGATAAAACATCTTCCTAACTATTTCTAACCATAGGAAGAAGCAATCCAGCTTTTGATAAACTTGAGGAATTGAGTGACACCATCTAAGCAGCTGAGATCATGAGGTCACTCCTTTGATCTCAGTTGACTTCATTTGTCCTCCCTTGACATCGTGACACAGACAAATCTGACCAAAAGTCAAATGCCACAAAAAGTCTTTTTATTCACTGCTGGTTGGCTGAGATTACTTGGCAAAGGAGAAATAAACCCTAATGGAGACTGAGAAAAAAATGAATTACAATTTTAAACGAAGATGTAGAGATAAATCATGATGGGTCTAAACCACCCAGAGTTGGTGAAAATAGGCAGCATCTAAATAAATAAAATTTAGTTTCTTCTCCCTGCAATTTTTGTTTTTGCCCTGACAATTAAAATAGGTGAATATGTGATGCAGTCTTAAAATACCTCTTTCTTGGTAAAAACTGACTGCTGCTTAAAAATGCCTTCTTTTTGAGGTGTAGGGGAATATCTTCCAACCCTTTTATGTTTTATGGAGAACCTAGCCTTTAGCTAAATTCTAGGGAAACAAGTTGATTACAATCAATACAAGGTGAAGTTTTCCATCATTTGAGCAAGGAGATGAGTGTACTGAACAATCCTATAAAAAGGGCCATAATCTTTTTAATCATTTTTTTTTCTTCCAGTACTATTTCAAATATAACAGAAAAATTACTGGATCAAATTTTGGACTGATGTTTTAAGCATATTGTCCTTTATGTATTTCAAAACTTTCTTCAGCTAATAAAAACAGCTCATCTTGTGTATGTTCCATTTACACTAATCTTATTTTACCTAGAAAGTTAATCTCACTTTTGAAGTAGCAAGTCAAAAGTTCTCAGTTCTGCACTTTGGAATGAAAACTCTGCCTTCTGACACTTCCTTCTGGACAGTTATTTTTAATGTCTGCCATCATTATTAAATTATGTAATAATTTGTACATTCTTAGAATTGATAGATGTTTATAGCATTTTTTTTCCCCTTTGCAAACTATAAATGAAAACTATCCCAAATCCTTGGTGGATGCACCCTGGTACTGGATCCTTAGCGAATAGGGCAGTGTTCTTACTACAAACATTAGGGATTTAAAAGGATTGGAGCATAGTTTCCCATCCAGGATCTGTATCTGTTGAGTGCAGGGGAAAAAGTATTTTGATTAAGAGTGAACAGAAGAGGCAAACTAAAATTAGAATCCAGTTTTATAAAAATAGACAAATCTATAGGGAGGAAGATAGACTGAAGTATGGTAAGGCTAAATAACAGTGGTGGGAAGGGAGGGAGGGAGGGTTGGAGAGGGAGAGAGAGAGGGAGAGGGAGAGGGAGAGGGAGAGGGAGAGAGAGAGGGAGATGAGTTGACACCAGACCTATATGGCAGACAGTCTATATAGGACTACATGCCAAAATGACTGTTTTACTGACAAGCCAGAGAAAGAGAATGCAAGCAAGAGGGAAGAAATCAGAAATGGCCACATACTCACTAGCTAGAACAATACTCTTATGCCCAATTGTTGATTTCCCCAAGGACAGAATAACTGGTGGTCCTAGTATATGTGACACTTTAGAATACCCATGTAATGTTGTTCTCCATAAAAATTGCTGGGAAGAAGAAACAACAGATTCTTTTTACTCAGAAATTGTTTTGTGCAAATACTACTGCTTGGATTTAATTACTTTACTAACTACCATTGGCTGATTCAACCAACACTCCATTATGACTGAATCGGATGTGTGTCTCTGGACAGCCAACTCTCTTCTTTTATACTTATTATGGAGTATACATTTATACTTCTTATGCATACAGAAACCCACAGACTGTTTTTCTATATTTTATACTACACACGGCTAGTTTTATTTCCTGCCATTCTGATCCATGCAGCAGCATGTGTTTCTCTTTGTACTTGTGTGTGTGTGTGTGTGTGTGTGTGTGTGTGTGTGTGTGTGTGAGAGAGAGAGAGAGAGAGAGAGAGAGAGAGAGAGAGAGAGAGAGAGAGAGAGAGAGAGGAGAGAGAGATTTTTACTATGTTTTAGATTAAGTGGAAATTAGGCAACAAGCTGTTTGCTCCTTAGAGGGACATAATGGTTTGCTTATTTGAATAGTTTGAATGCTAATTGTTGTAATCTATCCTATTGGTGAATATTAAACTTTTCATAATTGTGTAGGTAATGTTTTGGATGTTTTGTAAGGTGATAAATATAATTCCTATTGGTCAAATAAAGCAAGTGAAGTAGTAAACTCAAGACGTTTTAATGATAATATGAAAGATAAAGGGATAAACTATATTTTTCCTGAAGCTCTTTACAAATGTAAAATCAAGGTTGCTTTTTATTAAACAAGCAAACAACGCCTTCAGTGATTTAATGGAGAAGCATTGTAAAACATTACTAAGAAACAGCAGGCTGAAAGGTCGCTAAAGAAAATGGTGGAACCACTAGATGGCGCACTTGTGATTCTGAAATGGTAGATTTGCTTATGAAGGATTTCAAGCTATTTAGTCCTGGGAAAAGCAATTCTGCCTATAAATCCTCCACTACATTAATAAAAGAGATATATTTCTCTTGTTCTGTTGAGAAAAGTCAGTCAGCTACGCCGTGCCACACACATGGAAAGATGCTGACTGTCTGTCAGTTGGCCATATTTTTGCCCACGATGTTCAGCGAATTTTTGTTAACTAAATCTTCCAGATTAGTGCTTAGTGCTTAAATGAGACCGATCACATCATCATAATGAATTGAGCTAGTATGCAGTGAACAGGTTATGGAAAAGATGAACAACACCCTTGACATAACCTCCACCAAAAGCTATTGCATTGGTCTCTGTTGCATGTCCTCCATCCCTTCTCTGAAATATAATCTTCGTTGCAATTGTGGAGCTTCGGAAAAAAAATCCATTTACATCTTGGGCAGTATCCCCAGTGGTGAGATTCAGCCAGTTCTCACCTATTTGGGAGAACTGGTTATTAACTTTCTAAGCAATTCAGAGAACCGGTTGTTGGAAGAAATCTCATTTTGATTTTTTTTTTAAAACCACTTTACAAGGCTAATCCTGTAAGGAAGGCAGGAAGGAAACATTCCGATGTAGTTTCTAGTTAACCCTTATTACATTGTAACAGCTAAGGCGAAGCGCCTATCGACGTGAATGACGTTGAGTTGGCCGTGCTCACCCAGTCACATGGCCACCGAGCCACACCTATCCAGCTGGTCATTAGGGCAAAGAACCAGTTGTTAAATTATTTGAATCCCACCACTGAGTATCCCCCCAAAGAGACAACCACTTCTATTCAACTACTAGAGAACATTTCATTCTCATTAGGAATTTACTTAGAAAAGGTGGGAGGAGGGCGATAAATCCAGTTTGCTTCTTGTTCTACCCCCAGGTGCCTTGGAGAATAGTTTGACTCCCTCTTCTTTGTGGCAGCCCCTGAGATATTGGAACACTGCTATCATGTCTCCCCTAGTCCTTCTTTTCATTAAACTAGACATACCCAGTTCCTGCAACCATTCTTCATATGTTTTAGTCTCCAGTCCCCTAATCATCTTTGTTGCTCTTCTCTGCACTCTTTCTAGAGTCTCCACATCTTTTCTACATCGTGTCGACCAAATCCAGTTTGCATTCAAGCCTAAAGTTATTTTTGAATTCTGACCCAAGCAGAAACCTAGTTATCCTGAGAGCACAATTTTCTGAATTTTACAATAACAAATACATTATTTTTAAATGAAGAAAATAATTTAGGCAAAAGGGTTGTCCTCCAGGATCCTCCTTAGATCCTTGAAAATAATGTACAAGTGTTTTTCGTGTTTTAAAATTATCAAAAAGATAAATACATTAGGTAAGAATAAGTGTTTAAGAGGAACAGCCATAGAAATATTTTAAATAAATATGATCAAATTTGTGTATATTTGAATAAACTTGTGCAGAGAAAGAAGCTGAAATTTACTTATTTTAAAAGGCTTTCCTTTTATGACATGGATATTGTTACAGTTTGCTTTAAAGATTTCAATGATTTTTTTTTCAAAAAATCTTCTTTTACACACCAAATGATATTGTTTTAGTTTGTGATCCCCCCCCCCAGTGCAAAAAATGATCTGAGTCATCAACATTTAGAAAACTTGAGATCAAGTACTGTAATCCTATGGAAGGCAGCAGGTTATCAGTTACGGAAGTTACAACTAGCTATGCCTATATACTTTGTGATGTCATTGTACCAAATCTTCACACTCAGCTTTTCTCATTGACTGGGGAAAGGGAAGAAACAATTATATCCAAGAACAGGCACTGGAAATTTCTAACCTTTGGGCTAAGTCTGTAGAGATTGCCTAAACCTTAACAAAATATTGAGAAGTAGAGGTATACGCATGGACAAATACTTATGAAGGATTTCCTTTTAGCTTGTTAGAGCAGCTGTAGTTTTTGTAGCACTTCCGTTGGCTGCTTCAGAAGCCAGCCTTGTGTTGAAGATGACTGTGCTGAACCCAAGGGAGGGGCCAAGCATGCAATCAGTTTGGAGTCCCTTCATGCCCACAAGAGATCAATACAATACAATAGCAGAGTTGGAAGGGACCTTGGAGGTCTTCTAGTCCACTCCCCTGCCTAGGCAGGAAACCCTATACCATTTCAGACAAATGGCTATCTAATATCTTCTTAAAGACTTCCAGTGCTGGAGCATTCACAACTTCTGGAGGCAAGCTGTTCCACTGATTAATTGTTCTAACTGTCAGGAAATATCTCCTCAGTTCTAAGTTGCTTTTCTCCTTGATTAGTTTCCACCCATTGCTTCTTGTTCTACCCTCAGGTGCCTTGGAGAATAGTTTGACTCCCTCTTCTTTGTGGCAACCCTTGAGATATTGGAACACTGCTATCATGTCTCCCCTAGTCCTTCTTTTCATTAAACTAGACATACCCAGTTCCTGCAACCGTTCTTCATATGTTTTAGTCTCCAGTCCCCTAATCATCTTTGTTGCTCTTCTCTGCACTCTTTCTAGAGTCTCCACATCTTTTCTACATTGTGTCGACCAAAACTGAATGCAGTATTCCAAGTGTGGCCTTATCAAGGCATTATAAAGTGGTATTAACACTTCATGTGATCTTGATTCTATCCCTCTGTTTATGTAGCCTAGAACTGTGTTGGCTTTTTTGACAGCTGCTGCACACAGCTGGCTCATATTTAAATGGTTGTCCACTAAGACTCCAAGATCCTTCTCACAGTTACTACTGTTGAGCAAGGTACTACCTACACTGTACCTGTGCATTTCGTTTTTCTTGCCTAAATGTAGGACTTTACTCTTTTCACCCTTGAATTTCATTTTATTAGATAGTGCCCAATGTTCAAGTTTGTCAAGATCTTTCTGTATCTTAAGCCTATCTTCTGGAGTGTTGGCTATTCTTGCCAGCTTGGTGTCATCTGCAAATTTGATGAGTTCCCTATTTATTCCCTCATCCAAATCATTAATGAAGATGTTGAAGAGTACTGGGCCTAAAACAGAGCCTTGGGGTACTCCACTGCATACTTCCCTCCATGTAGATGCAGTTCTATTGAGGACCACATGTTGAGTGCGGTTGGTCAGCCAGTTACGAATCCATCTGGTGGTGATACTGTCCAACCCACATTCTTCCACTTTATCTAGTAGTAGGTTATGGTCTACCTTATCAAATGCCTTACTGAAGTCCAAGTAAACTATATCAACGGCATTCCTCTGGTACACTAATTTTGTCACTTTGTCAAATAATGCAATAAGATTAGTCTGACATGATCTGTTTTTGACAAACCCATATTGGCTTTTGGCTATTACTTTGTTTACTTCTAGGTGTTCACTAATTTGTTGCTGGATTATCTTTTCCAGAATCTTTCCTGGTATTGAGGTCAGGCTGATACGTCTGTAGTTTCCTGGATCTATTTTTTTTTCCTTTTTTGAAGATGGGAACCACATCAGCTCTTTTCCAGTCCTCTGGTAGTTCCCCGGTGTTCCAGGATCTCTGAAAGATATAATTCAGTGGTTCTGAGATCTCGTCTGCCACTTCCTTCAGAACCTTGGGGTGTAATCCATCTGGTCCTGATGATTTGAACTCGTCTAAGGTAGACAGTTGCTCACTTACCATTTTCTTCCCTATTTCAACTTGTGTTTCTAATCTGATTTTTGTGGTGCTGTTTTTGATAGGTTGGACTGTTTTATCCCTTTGTGTAAAGACAGATGCAAAACATGAGTTAAATAGTTCTGCTTTCTCACGTTGCTTGTCACCTTCTTGCCACTTTCTCCCAGCAATGGACCAATTGTTTCCTTAACCTTTTTCTTGTTTTTAACATGTTGGAAGAAGCTTTTTTTTTTTATTCAGCCCTCCTTGAATTCCTTTGACTCTTATCTACCGCCAATTTGCTTTGACCATTAGTAGTTCAGGTTCTTGTTTAGACGTAGCATGAAATAAACTTGTACTCACTTTGTCCTGTCCTTGACTCTGTATTTCTTGCGTCTGACACCTTATCTGTTTGCACACATGTCTCTATACACCCACTTCACTTTGATGGGAAAAAGCCCAGCAAAGAGGCAGAGTGGGCACATACAGAAGGAGAACTCTAGGAGTACATTGTTGACGCTGGAAATATCTGCTTTCACAGTACCTCCTTGTTCCTGTATATTGGGAAATGCCAGCTGCCAAAGAATGCAATAATTAATTTCTATAGCAACCTTACCAACGCAACAGATGATTTGTCATAGGATGTGTTATGTAGCTGAGACATTTGGATTTGCCTAGAAAACCTTTGTCAAATGATTTAAACCTTAATCTTATTTTCACTCACACCTAAGTGACAGTATGTTGTTCCTAACATTTGAGCATATTGTTGTGTTTTTTTAAAAAAAATAAAGATAACATATTCAAACAAGAAACACCTTCATTTGGGTCATATTGGGGATTAGGTTTAAGTGGTTTAAAAATGGATACTATTACTGTTCTTGTTGTTTCTTGATTACTAGAAGGAAGGAAGTGGTAATTAAAATAGAAATCTCTAGTATCCACAGAAACAATGGACCGTCAGACTTTCTATATTATTTTGAATATGTGAAAAAGAGCCACAATTTCAGAAGTTACCTTACCAAACAATTCAAGCACATCTCAGACCTGCATGTGTAGCATTTCATTTACAATAGTAGTAATTAACCCTTGCCAATTGCAGTGTAATTATTCAGTGACTGAGGGTCTAACTGACACTGATGGCTTAGCTTTCAAACTATTAGTTAAAATGAGATTGAGTTTCAGTGTGTCAATGAATAAGTCATTTGAATGGAAAGATGGCCTTATAATATGCTGTTTGTGTTTGTAATAACTGGGATCAAATACCAGAAAGAGTTATGACATGCAATTAATGTTTGAATAATATAATTTACGGGAGTACTGGTGCCACGATTAGATTTATTTTACTGGTACTTGTATACCTGATAAGGTAGACAGATTTGCACTGTAAATATTATTTATAACAGCTTACCATGGTCATCCTCAGCCTGGAATGCTTCATGGGTTTTGGAAATTTCCAAAATTCTGTGTTTGGTGTCTTGGCTAGGAATTCTGGGAGCTGCAGTCACAATATGTCTATACATGCCAGTTCATTAATCTTTACAGTGGCCTTCAATACCCTATGCAAAGTTTCTATAAGAAGGCATTATATAGAAGCACTCTTAAAAACACAGAGAAAATAAAGAGAACAACGAACCTTGCACAGTATTCAGAAGGTATAGCTAGTGCAGAATGCAGCGAACACATAATTATGTGAGCCCCTAGGATGGTACAAATAACACTGCTGTTGTGTGAGCTGGCTTGGTTGCCAGTTTGCTTCCAGATCCAATTCAAGGTGTTGGTTGTTACCTTTTCTTAAGGGACACGGTGGTTCAGTGGATAAGACGCTGAGCTTGTCAATCAGAAAGGTTGGCAGTTCAGCAGTTCGAATCCCTAGCACCGCGTAACAGAGTGAGCTCCCATTACTTGTCCCAGCTTCTGCCAACCCAGCAATTCGAAAGCATGTAAAAATGCAAGTAGAAAAATAGGAACCACTTTTGGTGGGAAGGTAACAGTGTTCCATGAGCCTTCGGCATTTAGTCATGCGCGCCGCATGACCACGGAGACGTTTCCAGACAGTGCTGGCTCTTCGGCTTTGAAACAGAGATGAGCACTGTCCCCTAGAGTCGGGAGCGACCAGCACATATGGGGAACCTTTACCCTTACCCTTTGCTTACCTTTAAAGCCTTATATCACATGGATCCAGGCTATCTGAGAAGCCATCTCTCCCCAATGGGAGAGCCTATTACATTTGCACTAGTGGAAGAGGCCTGTTATGGAATTTGCTAAGAAATTCTGGCAGGTGGGGTCAAGGAGAAGAACCTTTTCTTCTATGGCTTTGGAACATTTTATCACCAGGGGTAAGAACAGCTCCATCCTTTTGGCCTTCCAGAAGAGTATTAAAACTTGGTATTTCAGATTGGCTTATGGCCCCAAGGAAGTACTCACCACTGGAGGTGGTTGATATGGTAAGAAGATCTCATTCCCATGCCATCTGTCTCTTGGTTTTTTATATATTATATACTGTAGTTTTAACATTTAAATTACATAGTTTTAATATTTTATTTATTTTTCTATTTGTCTTTTTATAATATGTAATCCACCCAGAGGCACCTTATAGGGCAGATGAGTGGCATAAACATTTAATAAATAATAATAGCAATAGCACTTAAACTTATATACCGCTTTACAGTGCTTTACCGTCCTCCCTAAGTGTTTTACAGAGTCAGCATATTGCCCCCAACAATTTGGGTCCTCATTTTACCCACCTCGAAAAGATGGAAGGCTGAGTCAACCTTGAGCCTGGTGGGATTTTAACTGCCAAATTGCAGGCAGCTGGCAGGCAGCAGAAGTAGCCTGCAGTACTGCACTCTAAGCACTGCGCTACTGAGGCTCTCGGTTCTATAATAATCTATAATAATAACAAGTTTTCTGCCTAGCCAGGAGGCTGGACTAGAAGACCTCTAAGGTCCCTTCCAACTCTGTTATTCTCTTCCTATATTCTGCAATATCTTGAAAAAGAATTTTTACATAAGATTACAAGCAAGTTAAAAAAATTGAACAAGAGATTTCTGAGTCTAATTTATCTCACATAACATTCTAGTGCAAGATGTAAATTGCCTTTCCATGAATGTAAAGCTATTAAAGGAAAGATATATATGAATTAGGGCAGTGCTTTTCAAATGTCAACCTTAAGTTGTGTAGACTTCAGGCATGCTGGCTGGAAAATTCTGGGAGTTGAGGTCCACTTGTCTTAACAGTTGTGAAGTTTGACAATCACTCACCTACGGCAATTTGCAATTGCACGAATTGGAGATTTTTAGTGAATCAAAGAGAAAAAGGATACTTCTCATAAAAAGGGGGTGAATTATTTTTAGGGATCAGAAATAATTATATTAACTCAGTTTGGTGAAAGAAAAGCTATATATTATACACCATCAGGGATCGTTGTGTCCTAATTGGTGGAAGACTAGGTGAAGATTATAGGTGGATGTAATGACTAGTGGTACAGTTTCTTTGTCCCCAGAAAAGGGTTTCAGAAATTTTCTGGACTGCTGATGGCTACATCAATTGACCGTAATGCAGTAGAATAGATTTTCTTAAAACAATCTCTCCTTTTTTCAAGATTTATTCACTGCAAATCAAGAACCTTTAATGCAGGGGGGAAATTCTGGAGAATTTTCTGGTTCTGGAGAATCGGTAGTGGAAATTTGAGTAGTTTGCAGAACCAGCAAATGCCACCTCTGGCTGGCCCCAGAGTAGGGTGGGAATGGAGATTTTGCAATATCCTTCCCCTGCCACACCCACCAAGCCACGCCCACAGAACTCGTAATAAAAAAAAGTTGAATATCACCACTGCTTTAATGATTATTGCACATTCAAATAGATGTTGCACATGGGTGTCTTTTACCTAATTAAATAAAAAAGGTTTGGGTATAAGAATTGATGAGACAGTATTTTGGCTCTTGTACAATTGTCTCCAGATCTAAAATATGCCAACAATTTGGATGTAGGAGCTATAGATATTTTTGTATTCGTCTTTAGATGTGTGCATTCATTTTGTTACAAGTGCTTTTCTCAATGCAGGAGTTTGGTGGTGCAACTGCTCTAATGTTGATACTTGCTTTTTTTTTAAATAGAACTGTAGCTATACAGCAGCTATAGAGAGAGCGCACATATTTCAAGTAAATTGGTGCAAAGTATTTATACAGCAGGGAAAATAGCATGGGAGCGATAACCCAAATAATAAGAGAATTCTATTATCAATATTAATATACAGAAGGGAATAATGATCTTTCCAACCTCGCTCAATTGCACAGTTTCCAATAATCTGAATCTCACTGGTGATCCAATCAAGAATGAATTGCAACACCACTTCATTAGTGCCACATTAGAAAAGAGAAGGACTGAGATTGTCTTTCAGCAGATGCTTTTATTCAGAAGAACAAGAAGTTTTAGGTAAACTCTAAGTACCTATCCACACCATAGATATTAAATTAAATTTTGTTTAATTCCATTTATTTGAAATATATATTGTGTTTCTTCTAGCAACTCAAGGTAATGAATATAGAATGGTCTTCTCCAATTTGATCAATCATGTGAAGAAGGTGGCACTGAAAGATGACTCAGTGAATTGGTACTTTTTATATATAAGGAATTTCAAATCCCATGAATCTTAGATGTTGACTCTGCTGACATGACTTTATTGGAGATGAAGTCCCATATACTTTGTTAGCGCTAGTTTGAGAAAGGTCCCTTTAAATTGTGTGGTTCCAAGTGACTTAAGAATTGTCTGTTCACAATCAACTTACCTTGGGTTGAAGTTCTCCCTTAGAAATTCTTTTTCATATCCTTTCACAATATAAAATATTAGGTGGGGACTAGCTAAGATGGGGTTTTATTGAAGAGCAATACCAAGACTTTGGAAATCAATCATCTCTGTCTTTCTCTCTCTCCAAGGAATTTTAGTCTGTTCCTCCCCTGTTGGTCCTTAACATTCCTCCAAAAATATTTAAATCCTCTCCAGAGTTCCCCATCATATCAAAATTAAAGTGATTTTACTTTAGGTATCTCTCTCAAAGGTTACAGTTCTTGATAATTCTGGTGAATTTGACTATTCACTCATTGGTGAATCTAGGTATATTTTACTTATTGACAACATATCTTTATATTACTTGCATTTCCAGCAGCAAGAGATTAATTTGATCACTCCTCAGAAATTTCCTTACTCAGATAATGGCCATTTTGTTCTGTTACCAGGGGAAAGAGCCTGAATATATCAGGTAATTCTGATCCTTTAATGAGGACAAAGAACCAGTATTTGGGGGCAAAAAGATACACTTTCCCATTTTGATGTTGCTAAGATTGACATTACCTCCTTCCTGCTGTCCTGTGAGTATCAATATTTTCCTATTTTAAGAAATCAGATTTAAGGGGGGGGGGAGTTGCTTTTCAAAGAGGGGAATAAATGCTTTAGCTTTCTCTCTGTGTACTGTTGGCTCCCTTCCCCCAGGCCTGAAAAGGATAACCCGAAGATATAGAAACATAGAAAAACTGAGATGACCTGCCACTTTTCTGAAGTGCTGTAATGGTTATACTGTACAGAAAGTCTTGACAATGATGAATACCCTCTGAAACTTCAGAATAGCAGGCATTGTTTATTTTGCCATCTTGCTGAATTTATGTCAGGTTTTTCACTTGGGGCTACACTTATTCTTTGAAAGCCAAACTGATTCTCTTGTAACTTAACATTTCCCTCCCCACTTTCCCCACCCTGAGTAATTTTGTCTGAGGCATAACATGAAAAAAAATGCTGGCTTAAGAGGCTACTATTTCCAATTTGGACTGTTAACATTGATTATCTGCTACTTCAGAACTTGGAGAAGAATGGACAGCCTTGCCTCACTTTGGGACTGTTCTAGAGATAGTTTCTACGAGAAAAAGCTATTCAACTGTTTATTAGAAACTTAGAGCACACATCTTCTTGTGATGTAGATAAATATGTTCCTGTTTAATTATTATTAGCATACATTTTGAAGGGAGTGGAGAGTTGGAATATACATATATGTCCAAGACATCCTAAAAACTATCCACATATTCCTGGTTGGTACATACCCAAATAAAGAATAGAAAGACCCCAGAAATTCAAAGAGGTTCATTACTGCCTCATTTGTTACAAAGGATCTCCAGTTAATACTTTACTAGAAAGCTCATGGATGCTCATGAAATCTGTATATAGAATTACAATACCATTACGTTCCTGCCGAGAGTGCTGTCCAGGTGCTGAAGATTACTTCTGGGCAACATTTTTTCTCAAGGGTTTCTGTCTTTAAACTGGCCTTGAGTGATTGTCCTGTGTTAAGCAAGCCATCTGATTGCCCATGGCATTAAGAAAGGAAGGATGGAAGAAGATTTAAGAAATGAATGGATCTGTCTGCCACTCCAAGTCTCATATCTTCTATTATTCCTACTGCACTGAGCCTATGAATTGTTTCTCAGTCACCCATTTGAAATGAAGCAGCTTCTCCAGAGACAACAATGAGCCCTTTGATGACTAGCTGTACGCTTATAGATTTTCTTTTATATTATTGCTGAGTACACAATCATTAGAGATGTGACTTTTTAAATAGAATCTATAGATGTGGCTTAGTGGCTAAGACACTGAATTTGTCAATCAGAAAGTCAGCAGTTTGGCGGTTCAAAACCCTCGCGCAGTATAACGGAGTGGGCTACCATTACTTGTCCCAGCTTCTGCCAACCTAGCAGTTCGAAAGCATTTAAAAAATGCAAGCGGAAAAATAGGAACCACCTTTAGTGGGAAGGTAACAGTGTTCCGTGCGCCCTCGGCATTTAGTCATGCTGACTACATGACCACAGAGACGACTCACAGTGCTGGCTCTTTGGCTTTGAAACGGAGATGAGCACCCCCCCCTAGAGTTGTGAAAAACTAGCATGTACGTGCAAGGGGAACCTTTACCTTTACCAATAGATGTGATCCAGCTCTTGACAATATCTACAGTATTGCTGTTTTGTGGTGTGATTTCTCAGGAGTCTTCCATGAATGGCATCACCCAAAAGCTTTTTGAAAGTGTAAACAAGCATTACAGTTGAACTTCTGAAACTTTTTTTTTAAATGAAAGATGTTATCTTCACAGAAGATGACTTCACTTTTCCAATAAACCTTAGTTTTGTACTGTTGCATAATTTTACTCGTAACATTTTCTATCAGTTTAGCCAGGAACAGATGCTAGGGCATTAGTTGACAAATTTCTGGACCATCTTGAATTCCTCTTTTTAAAAACACAAACAAGCAAATGAAACAAAATTTGAATGCCATTGCCTTTTCAATCCTCTGCTACATATCTAATTAGATAGTATCTATTATGTAATAGCTGCCTCACAAATCCATTGGTATCAACTTCCTGCCATGTTGATCAAACAGACACAAGTTCTAATTTTAATTGTGTGCTATACTGGTCCACAGAAATCACAATACATAGGTAAGATAAAACCATAGCTTTTAACACCTAATTTAGTATCATGTATTTCTAGTTCCTGTTGCAGCCATTATGATTTCCTCTGAGCCTTCTGTTTGTATCTTCTGTATTTCTCCTTTGAATCTTTCTAAGAATTCTCTTGCCTTCTGAACAGAATTCAATCTAAAGTTCTGCTGTTTAAAAATAATAAAAACCACACTTTCCAATTTATCCCATTGCAATAAAATCTTTTTGTTTTATTCTTTCAGCTACAAAATAATATTCTTTTACATAAAATTCTGATAATCTCTTTCAAAACAATTATATTTCTATTATCCGTTTTTAATCGTCTATTAAAATACTGCTGCAGAGCTTGACCCCTTGTATTTTTGCAAAAAAAAAACAAAAAACAATGCAGCAAAATATCCCTTGGGACATTTTTTGTTCTTGCAAATCTAGAGTTTATCCTATAGAATTTATCAATTTCTGTCTCCATAATTTTGTTGTTTGAAACTTCTGGAATAGCTCTAAATTTAAAAATTCTCTCAGTTCCTATAAGGCCACTTCATCTAATTCTTTTTCCAATTTTCTATTCATAACTTCTATCTTATTCTCTAAAATTTCCACTTTCTCATTGATGTGTTTTACATCTCCAGATGTTTGCTTTATAGAACTTTCCATCTTTTTAATATCTGCTTTCACTCTCTCAACTTTACAAGTCTTTCATTCATTTTTTCCCCATTTACAGTATTTCCCATTTGTTCAAATAATTTCTGAAGCATATCTGTTGTAACTATTTTTCTCCCTGTTGCTCTAGTGACATCTAGCCTCTGTTGCCATTTTTCCTCATAGTTGCCATTGTATATTATAATCCAAAAGTGAAAGTATCTCAAGCTGGCAAAAGGAACAGACAAGTCTTTTTTTAATCCTTTTTATCTTTCTGTACTTTAATACTTTCAGTGTAATGGCTCTTCTTAACTTCAAACCAAAAAACATGCCATGTCTCTATGGCAACAAAACATCACAGTCTAGTTCATTACTATATCTTTTGTTATGTAGCGTCTGCTAGTTAGATGCAATCTTTAACAATAAACAAAAAGCATTCCAATGAAGATATGTTCAGTACAAATTTATACCAAAGCACTTTCATTAAAAGTAAAAATAATAGAAATAAAGGGTAAAAAAATGTTTACAACTTTCATAAACCTCTTCATTAAGCTTTTTGCTCTGCAATTCCAAAAGAAGATTTGACTGACTGTAAGGAATTTTATCTTTACTACAGAAGAAATCTCTCTGAGCTCCTAGATAAGTTACTTCCAAAAGTGATTAAGAAATGAAGAAGGCAGATTTTAATGTCTTTATAGGCTACACTACAGTTCTAAGCATGGATGGAATCCTGGGATTCTGAGCTGCTCAACTCCCAAGCCACCTTTCCATTTTTGCAGCTTACTAGCAAGGAACATCCAGATTGCATGTGGTTTATCTCATGATCTCCTTTTGATCCAGGGAGATTCTGCCATTCAAAAGTTCTTTTCCAGCTGGTGCTCCTAGCTGCAGTGCCTCTCCACTCCTTTGAAGAGCATCACCAACCTGCCATAATTCTGCACCAGAAGTGCATTAAATTTATTATCACCCAACCTTACCATTCCCTCCTTATTAGGGCTGTGCAGACAAGAGGAGGAGAGCCTGTGGCTTAGTGGCTAAGACTCCTGCCTAATATGTAATACAGCCCAGGTTCGAATCCCAGTAAGGGTATGGCTAGCTGATGAGAGCTAAATAGCTTGAAATGGATCTATACTAGTCTCCCTTTATTTATTTATCAGCACAAATACAACACAAATATAAAAAGGCAACATTAAAAATAAAAATATGGTTTTCTGCCTGGATGGTTTTCTGTGATGAGCCGAAGGACAAAAAGAGGGAGTAGTGAGCTTCCTCCCATATTTGGGCATACCAGGGGTTGTAACACAAATACATACCTATTTCCCTGGCTCAGCTGATAAAAGGAGGAGAGCTGTGGCTTAGTGGCTAAGACTCCTGCCTAATATGTAATGCAGCCCAGGTTCGAATCCCAGTAAGGGTATGGCTAGCTGATGAGAGCTAAATAGCTTGAAATGGATCTATACTAGTCTCCCTTTATTTATTTATCAGCATATATATATATATATATATATATATATATATATATATATATATATATATATATATATATATATATATATATATATATATATATATATATATATATATATATATATATATATATATATATATATGCCTGCTTGCAATTATTTTGTAAAACGTGTATTCCATTTTATTTTTTTTATTGGTAAGCTTTCCATTCCCCAAAAAATGAAGGTTTTTTTTTAAAGTTAATCATACTGGTGATTTAGTAGTATCTGCTTCGTTATTTATTTATATTTATTGAACATTGTTCATTAAGTAAAAGACAAATCTAAAGAAAAAGATAGAAAAGAAAGAAAAAAAGAGAAGAAAACGTTATGGGGGGAAAAAACTAAAGCTAAAAAAAATTGCTTTTGACCTTCTCATCAACAGATATTGACAAAACCATTGTTACCCTCCCTATTATATCTTCCAGAAATCCTTTCAATCCCTTATTAAATTCTCATGTTTTTCAATCCATAAATCCTCATTTCATTTTTAATAGTATTTGCTTCTTTATTCTTGCATAATAACTCTGTGGCAGAAGAAAGCCTCGTCTCTGAGGCAAGAGGAAATGGCTTCAGGGATGAGGTGATGATCCCCAATTTCTTCTCTTGTTCTCATATCCTGTTGAATGTGTTCAGGATTCAAAGATTTGCTTGACATTAGGAATGGGCTGTACATCATTTTTCAACTATTCAGGAGCATTAATATGATTCTGAGTTAGTTTCCATCTGTTTCTCTACAGACTATGCTTTGGAACTGCCTTTGCTGGTTTAAAACACCTCATTCCAAAAATGTTGAATTGGAACACATTGGAGCCAATAGAAGTAATGGAATTACAATTGCAATGGAATAATGGAAACCAAGGAATACATTATAATGATATAGAATAATTTCTCCTTTTCAAAAGTCACTCTGTATATTGATGAAAATGTATAAAAAGTCAAAGAAGATTTACAATGTACAGTTGTTAGAGGCCTAAACCCACCGCCCCGCAAGTTGGCCTACCATGTACAGTTGTCTTTCTCCACGCAGTAGGAACTAATATATCAGCTGAACGTAATTCTGATTTTTGCTGGTTTAGTTTAATTTTTTAACTAATGAAAATCTTCTGATAAGTATCTCTTGTCTAGTCAATAAAAGTACACATGCTTTATGTTAGTACATATGGGAAAAATTCTGTAAGTCAAAAGGTTATCTTGTAGCCTTGAGGAAAATGGTGGTTTTGAATATTCTGTGGGTTCACTATTAATGTTTCCAAAGCTTATAATAAAGATATATGAGGTAGCATCTTAAAAGTGAAATCTACCCACCTTTATTCTGCTTTATATTATATTTTGTTATATGTACTATTATGCCCACGTACACACACACACACACACACACACATTCACACACACACTGTTATAGGACTACATTAATATACTATTTTTATTCTAAGTTCTGCTTGCATAGGAGCTTCACTCATAAACATTTGCTTTTCTTCTTCAGGAAGGTAATGCATACTTAGGGAACTGATTAACCTCCTCAGTGCTTTCAGTAAATTAAAGATGGAAAAATCTTTCAATATACCATTCATTTATTTGTAATATTTAAATGGAACCACACTGCTTTCATTTGGTATAATAAAATATCATCGTCTGTATTAACTGGTTTCGATATAAGTAGTTTGTCTCTCAAATGTATTATAGGTTATTTCATAGTTAGTGATGTAGTAATAGCTTATATTATACGTTGAGGTCAAGTACGGATATTGATCCTTTAAAATATAAATATTACTATTAATTACACATAGTCTATGGCAATTAACCTGACCCATATCAGAACATGCATGTGCTGTTAGAACATAACATAGAGATTGAAATCAACAATAAGAAGCACTTTCAAATATAAATAAATAAAACAAACATAATATTCCATTTTTAAAATCTAGAATTAATTTAAGTTTAAAGGATGTGGTGGCTCAGTGGCTAAGATGCTGAGCTTGTCAATCAGAAAGGTTTCGGCTTTGAAACGGAGAAGAGCGCCACCCCTTAGAGTTGGGAATGACTAGCACATATGTGTGAGGGGAACCTTTACCTTTACCTTTAATTTAAGTTTACTTTTTACAATAGACTATCAGATTAAGGGAAGATAAATAAATCTAAGAATTAAAAGAATGATAAAGCATAGAATGGGAATGTAATATGTTGTCCAAGGTTTATTGGTGTATTTTTAGTTAGACTATGATGCCAGCCATACATACATACATACATACATACATGCATGCATGCATGCATGCATGTATGTATGTATGTCTATGTATGTATGTATATGCAACACAAATGCAACCTAAATGTAACAAAGGCAACATTAAAAAAATGGCTTTCTGCCTGCGTGGCTCCCTCCCATATTTGGGCATACCAGGGGTTGTGACACAATATATATATACAGTGCTGCCATGTGTACATTGTTGTTTCATGTTGTAATGGTGTGGGTGGTGGGTGGGGCTGGTTTGTTGACTAGGGCTGGTTTCCAGATTTTTGGTAGGCAGGAGGTATAAACGAGCCCCACCCACCACCCAGGCCATTACAACATGAAACAACAATCTACCAATCATGATACAACCACACAACTAATTACTCCACTTACTGAAACAAAGCCAGCACTCCTTACACCTCCACCAAGAGTTATAGAAAGTCGGCAGCTCCGATCACACTTTAAGCCAAAAACCCAGCCTGAAGATGGCGAGTGAGACCTTGCTGAAACGTTGCCAAGACAATCTCAATCTTATAAAGGAAAAGACCCGAATGCAACAAGACCAGCATACCTACACCCATGAAAATCTACAAACACACACACCCACACACATACACACACCTTGTCTCCCCCCATTATTTTGTTCATTATTGACACTTAATTATGCAAAGGAAGGCAATGTTTGGCCATATTATGACCTTTATGGCCACAGTTGTTAAGTGAATCACTGCAGTTGTTAAGTAAATACAAATACAATAGCAGAGTTGGAAGGGACCTTGGAGGTCTTCTAGTCCAACCCCCTGCCTAGGTAGGAAACCCTATACCATTTCAGACAGATGGCTATCCAACATCTTCTTAAAGACTTCCAGTGTTGGGGCATTCACAACTTCTGGAGGCAAGCTGTTCCACTGATTAATTGTTCTAACTGTCAGGAAGTTTCTCCTCAGTTCTAAGTTGCTTCTCTCCTTGATTAGTTTCCACCCATTACTTCTTGTTCTACCCTCAGGTGCCTTGGAAAATAGTTTGACTCCCTTTTCTTCGTGGCAACCCCTGAGATATTGGAACAATGCTATCATGTCTCCCCTAATCCTTCTTTCTCTTAAGCTAAACATACCCAGTTCTTGCAACCGTTCTTCATATGTTTTAGTCTCCAGTCTCCTAATCATCTTTGTTGCTCTTCTCTGCACTCTTCTAGAGTCTCCACATCTTTTCTACATCGTGGCGACCAGAACTGAATGCAGTATTCCAAGTGTGGCCTTACCAAGGCATTATAAAGTGGTATTAACACTTCACGTGATCTTGATTCTATCCCTCTGTTTATGCAGCCTAGAACTGTGTTGGCTTTTTTGGCAGCTGCTGCACACTGCTGGCTCACATTTAAATGGTTGTCCACTAGGACTCCAAGATCCCTTTCACAGTTACTACTACTGAGCAAGGTATCACCTATACTGTACCTGTGCATTCCGTTTTTGTTGCCTAAATGTAGAACCTTACTCTTTTCACCATTGAATTTCATTTTATTAGATAGTGCCCAATGTTAGTAACATAGTTAAGTGAATCTGGGTTTTCATTGGTTTGTTTATTAGAAGTTCTCAAAAGGTGATCATTAGATCCTGAGATTCTACAACCATCATAAATATGAGTCAGTTGCCAAGTGTCTGAATTTTAATCACATGATCACAGGGATGCTGCAATGGACGTAAGTATGAAAAATGGTCATAAGTCACTTTTTTCAGTGCCATTGTAACTTTGAACAGTCAATAAATGAACTGTTGTAAATCAAAGACTATCAGTATGCAAAATATTGTATTGGTCTGTTGGGAAGAAGACATTGTTAGTAGTAGATGCCAATAGATACCTCTTAAAAATAAATTTGAGTTGTGTTATTATGCATTTTAATACATTGGTTGTATTCATTTTATTTTTCTTTGCATGTATTTATTTAGCTGTATACCCCACCTGTATAAGCTCACTCTATTCATTGAATTATTGTTTTAAATTGCATACCCTTCTAGAGTTTGATACTGAAAGGCATGTCATAAATTCTTAAAGTTTACTTGGTATACATACCAATCTCTGGTTTGCATCATTTATGAAGCTTGCAGTACTGAAGTAATGATAGAGTAAGAATGCTGAAAATAATTGCCTTAATTTGAGGTATGTCCTTCGTTAAAGTGAATATATTATATGTGTTTTTTTTACTTGTGGTTGGTAAAATGAGAAATTCTGAATATGGGATAACCAGGTTTTAGTAGTTACACATTTTGGCCTTTAGAAAAAAGCACATGTGTAAAGGAAAAATAGTAAAAGAAATTCGAACAGTTGGATTAAAATGAGACGATACAGAAAAGAATGATTGGGCAGTTTTGGAGATACAAAAATGAATGAGAATGGCAAATGTTTGATGAATATCAGCTGAGGAAAAAGGAATGCTTTCTGAGACACCCTTTTGTTCTTTCTTAGATTTATATCCTGCCTTTCATTCAGGAGCTCAAAGTAGCATCCATAGTGAGCCTGAGAAAGAGTGACACTGAATGACTCAGTGAGTCTCTTTCCATACACATGACCAAGTTTTTTTTAAAAAAGCAAAGCTATTTGACTTTATTATAAGAAACGGAAAGAATTAGTGAACGATACTAGATTTGTGACTGTGCAGAGGCTTAATCATGCTGGATGTGCTGAGCAATTGCCTGCACTGGTGGTTTGAGTCCAGCTCTGCGGGATGGGGTGAGCTTCCATCTCTTGTTCCTAGTTCCTGCCCAAATAGCAGTTCAAAAGAATCGTTTGCGAGTAGATAGATAGGTACCACCATTTTGGTGATGGGAAACTGCTGGCTGCATTCTGCATGAGGAGCTGGAACCGGTGCTGAATCTACCCAGACACGATCGATGGAGGAGCAGCGGAGCAAAATCCTGGATGAGGTCACTTCCTCTGAGAGTGCTGAAAACCAATTGGTGTGAAGCTAGTTCTCCCTCTTGTGGTGCACCTGTGCAACACCAGTGGACTAACGACTGTCAGCCGCCAGGATATGTGCATAACATTGTAACTCCCCAACCTTGGATGCCATTATGAATGAATATTGTTGGGGACAATATTCCGACTGTAAACCACTTAGGGCGGCTGTAAAGCTTTGTGAAGAGGTATATAAGTCCAAGTGCTATTGCTATTTCTGTTATATGAAAGACAAAAGACTTATCCTCACATTCCACTTACTGTGACCTAAGGCTGCCTGGATAAAAACTTCTAAAGAATATATCCTTATGGTGTCATTACTATCTCACTCTCAACCTGCTATTGAGACAATCCTGAGAGTTACATTGTTGTTCCATTCTTAAAGTGAGGTCTGGCACAGGTTCTGACAGGTTTAGTCTAAAGAAGAGAAGGCTAAGGAGAGAGGAGATACAAAAACAGTCTTCCAATACTTGAAAGCCTTACAGCAGGGGTGTCCAAACTTGAGAACTTTAAGACTTGTGGACTTCAACTTCCAGAATTCCCCAGCCAGCCATGCTGGCTGGGGAATTCTGGGAATTGAAGTCCACAAGTCTTAAAGTTCCCAAGTTTGGACACCCCTGCCTTACAGAATCATTGCATCCATTATTGCTCCCAACACCCGATGGGTTCTTTTTGAACATATACCCAGTTGGACTGACCCAGACTCAAAACACTACACAAAAGCATTGGGCCTCGGACCAGGTAGTTTCTTTTATATCTCTCTATAAAGGATTGGGAAATTTTTAATTTTCTAAAACAAACATACATGCACACATATAACATGAATATACATATTTACCTAATATGAGCGATTCCTACTACTCCGTACTAGATTTTATTACTATTTTTTATTCTGTTCTCCCCCTCTCTCTGAGATTTCTTCCACTTTTTCTTCTCTGTTGTCACTTTTTACAGCCAGTGGGTAGAGCAAGTTTTGTTTTTTCTTGCTTGGCCTTTACACTTTTGTTTTCTATGTAAAGTCCACTTCATCTGAAAGAGAAAACCCACACACCTTTTGTCATTTTACTGCTGCACTACTTTGTTTTCTGGTGCCTGCAGAGCTTCAAATACCTATGTCTTCTCTTCCCTCTTCCCTTCTCCTCCCACACCTATGTCAAGGTTGCTATTTTATTAGCAACTCTGACACTGAGGGAAAGTCTCAAATGAAAAGGTATGGAAGAAGCATAGGTACCTTCAACCTGGCTCTAACACACACACACACACACACACACACACGGAGGGAGGGAGGGAGGGAGGGAGGGAGGGGGAGAGAATCTTGCAAATAAATGTTTTCAGTTAAGTTCAGAAGAACTATCTAGAGCTAAATAGATCCCTGGAGATATTTTAAGTAAAAAATAATAAAGTTTGCATTCTAGCTCAATGTTGTATCCACATTTCTTTACAGAATTTAAATCCCAATCCAGTGTTTCTTGAATTTCATTGCTCCTTCTGTGATTCCCATTTTTTCATTAAAGTTCTACTGTTACTTACAGCATACTCGTTGAGGTATGAAAAGTCTATGAGTTTTGGAACAGCAATCATCTGTTAATAATATACTAAACCATATCAAATAATTAAAATAAGATATTATTAATATGAAATAAGATGCTATTATCAAATAGTAGTTTCCCAAATAGTGATGAGAAGATGGGTGGCCAATACATTTAATGAATAAATAAATAAATTCAGTTCTATGAACATTCTTAGACTAGCCTGAATTCATAATTCACATGGCAGATTTAATAAGATAAAAAATGAGGAAAAATCATTCTAAGAATACTGTCTTCCATTTAATCTGTGAAAGGCCATGCAAAGAAGCTTTAGAAAGCTCATATTTTGGGTTCAAGAAGAAAATATATCATTCATATATAATATCATCTATAATGCAAGGTTGCCTACAGAAATAGTTGGCCTGACTTTAACTTTTGTGGTAGACAAAAACATTGCAAATGAGATTGTGGTATTAATGTGGAACCAAAACATCTTTTGATGAGAAAGATCAAAATAAGAATTGACAAAGTGTATATTCATCTTTCTGAGCCTCTCTAATGCACCAAAGGTATATCTTCAATAACATACTCCTAATTAATTGTAAATGTGAAAGTTTTTTTCTTACCACATGGGTAAGCAATCTCATGGAATAATATAATGGTTGTCAATTATTCTTTTATGTTCACAATCCCCTATATTGCTCCGTAGGTCAGTGAAAAGCCACAAAAGGTGAAAGTTGTTCAATACTCATAGCCTAAGGTCTGCAGAAATTTCCATAATATAAAAATGGATTCTACTGGGACGAGTAAGCCAAGGCTACAGATTCCTCCAGGCTGCTGGGTATTAGGTTGCCATGTGTGCCGTAAACATTTCTAAGGATTGTCTTTTTTCAAAAGAGGATTTTCTTAGAGGGAAAATAAACACAATCTTTATTACAACAGCCTTTACATAAAACCTCAGCTATAAAACTGGACATTTTTATCGGAGAATAGAGCTGCACGCTGGAAGACAGCTATGAAGTTTACATATAATACACTCGTTAGAAATACAGTACAATAGACATTAAAACATTATTTCAAGATTTAGTGTGAGAAAAGTCTCAGATTTTATATAGACAGAATTAAATTCCTAATGCCTACTTTGTCTTGTGAATTTCTAGACAATATATATTACTATTCTCAGGCCTGAGAAATGGGGCCAAATTCTGAATGGTTAACAATCTATTTAAAACCATTCATTTTAACAAGGATGTATGTTAAAATCTCATAAAGCCAGCACGAATGAAATAAAAAACACATCTTGTACTGGCAGTAAGTAAAAGGCTGAGAGTATGAAAAGGATAGCAAAGTTAGCAATGCAAGACTTTTGTGGAAAGATTTATATTGGTCATAACCCATCTTAACTCCAAGGGAATCATCAGAAGACACCTGAATTCAAGAAGATGCACATGGGAAAACTGGATTTCTAATAAAAGACATCAATTGTCACTATTCCTCAGGGTGGACTTTCTACAATGTAAGGTTCAGGGCAAGTATACTTCTCCCTTCCCTTTGTTGTCACTGTTACGCTAACACTGTTTAACCTACAAAAATTGTTTCTTTCAATGTTTTGCCTGTTCTAATTTATTAGAATGCTCTATTAGGAGTAACATACTAAATTATTTGATATCTTTCATTATCAAGGATGAATAATTCCTGATGATGAAAAATGAATAATATGAATAACAGCATTTATGCTTTGGTAATGTTACTGGAGGCCTAAATAGGAGAAATTTAATGGATATAGGAAGATACCCTAATGGTCTTGGCAGACTTACCAAGTATCGCATTTGCCGATAGGACTCACAAAAACTAAGAAATATATAGAAAATCCTTTTGAAAGGGTGGCAGCCATCTTGGAAAGAAGGTCAAAACTTTGCTTCTTTCTCCTCGCTAAGGGAAATAAAATCAAGTGGATAAAATGAATATATTGCTGTTATGCTAATAAATCTATATAAAATGAAGAGGAGGTACCTGTGTGTCAAACCTTTTGAGAATGCCAGATAGCTTTCATCAAAACTTGGATGTTGTTGGAGCAAACAAAGCCAGAATGGCATGTTTATCTTACAGAAGAAAGAAATCTTAAAGAAACAGCCAAGAATCACCATTTTTTTTGAAAAAGAACCAAATAAAGGTAACAAAGGTGATTCCTTGACTTACAATTGTAATGGAACCTGGAATTTCCATTATAAGTCATGTAAGTTATAAATTGAAGCCACCTACATGACCAGAACTAATCTTACACTAAGCAAACACAGTAAACACTGTGGTTGTTAAGCAAGTCAGTGTATTTCTATGGGTGTTCTTTTCTCGGAAAATGGCTGAAAAGGGCAGAAAATGACAAAGAGATTGTAAATTATGGTCGTATGACCACAAAATGCTGCAGCTGACTGTAAAGGTGAGTCAATTGCTAAGTCCCAAATTATGGTCATCTAACTGCAGGGGTATGCAGCTGGTGGAACTTCAGAACCAGGTTGTAACAATAGCAGTAGCGCTTAGACTTATATACCATTTACAGTGCGTTACAGCCCTCTCTAAGCGGTTTACAGAGTCAGCATATTGCCCTTAACAATCTGGGTCCTCATTTTACCGACCTCGGATGGAAGGCTGAGTTAATCTTGAGCCGGATACGATATAAGTACTTAATTGGGGGGGGACGGGGGACTGTCATAATTTTCAATAGTTGCTAAGTGAAGCTTACCTGCATTTAAGGGATTTGGAGCCAAAATTATGGTTTCAAGGCTGAGTCAACTTGGAGTCCTGTCAGGATTGAACTGTGGGAAGAGTTTGTCTGCAATACTCCATTCTAACCAATGTGCCACCAGGACCAATGAAACTGCTGAATTCAATTTTAATGCAGCCACTTTTTAGTGGTTCATGAAAACGTTGCACAGCTTCAGCAGTTCATCAATCCCCAGCAAAGATTTTTAGCAATAGGCATTTGTAAGTTTATAGTTTGTAAGTTCTGACTTAAGATACAAATTCAAATTAAAGACAGACTTTGGAACAGAACTTAACCTGGAAACTGTCTGTCCTTCCATATATGCTGTTTTTACATAATACTGAAACTTAAAGCAAGATTCATAAAATGTACAACTACTAGAGCAAAGATACGATTTAGTAGCATTGTATTAGTTTGAATAAAAATTGAAATGTTAAAAAATGGCTGGAATCTTGTACAAAGGGTACAAGTTAGAATGCTAAGTTGGAATAAAAATTGGGCCCTGGCTAAAGGTTATCTAAAGAAATTGGAATCCAGATTCTCTAATCAATTTTCCCCAAAGCCAAAGTGGCATAGTAATTAGAGTGTTGAACTAAGATTACAAGAAAGCAATGTGATCATGGCTAAAAATTCTGAAAGTTGAAGTTTATAAATCTGGATATACTACTGTCTAGATTTGTGGACTTCAGCTTCCAGAATTCTTAGCCATGACTACATTGCTTTCTTGTAATTTTAGTTCAACACTCTAATTACTATGCCACTTTGGCTTTGAACCTCCTCTTCTTTCATATCTTTAAATACTGTGACACATGAGCAACTTATGCAAACTGAAATATTTTTCTCCCCAGGCAAGTGATATCTTACTAAGTCTTTTTCTTTCTCTGCTTGTCAAATAAAACAAGGATTTTTCATGCCCATCCCCAAAGGAAAGGTGGTTAGTGAATGCTGATCATTCCTCTTTAGTTTAAATTAATTAAATGACACAGTTATCTATTGTATGAAATAAATGGGAATCATTTTACATTGTACATTGTTTAGAGCTATTAGGAAGTGCAATCTTTTCAAAGGAATATTGGAGAACAATGTGCTTGATATTGCTGGAACATGCTCTTTGAAACCCTCGGGAATCTCTTTAACTCCTTGATAACAGTAAAGTAATGTAATTCCTTCTGTCTTAATAAGCAGCATGACAAACTCACAATATGTATTAATGCACAACATTATAAACACTACTTGCATCTGATTAGTAGTTCATCCAGCCACATGCCAGAGATCAAAATTCACACATTACATTACAAAAAGCTGACAGCCCTGAAACACAGCCAAGGATAACATTTATAAATGGCAATGCTAACTGTATGACTGTTAATATATGCAACATGGACAAATAGATGACAAATTATGGCTTTTAGGTCGTTAGGTGGGCTGAGCCAAATCTATTGACACATTGTATCACTTAAGCTATACAAATAAATAAATACAATTACTGGCAGTAACAATAAATACTTCTCTTTTCTATTATAATATATTATGTTAATATATTTAAAGAAATTCTCCTTATTTGTTTTCAGGGATATATTCTCCATATCGGAAAAAGAGCACAGAATGAGACCAAAGTAATAGTAAAAGCCATGGCTTAATTCTTTATGCAGAAGGGAATCTGCATACAATTCTAGCTCTTTCTGCCTATAGTAATGGCTAATGGTACATGCCATTTGGCAACAGAGGAAATATTTTTCAGCAAATGGTTTAAAATAACTTTAAAATATATGATCTAAATATATAAAGGTAAAGGTTCCTCTCGCACATAAGTGCTAGTCGTTCCTGACTCTAGGGGGTAGTGCTCATCTCCATTTCTAAGCTGAAGAGCCAGCACTGACTGATGACAATTCTGTGGTCATGTGGTCAGCATGACTAAATGCCGAAGGCGCATGGAACGCTGTTACCTTCCCACCAAGCTGGTCCCTATTTTTCTACTTGCATTTTTATGTGCTTTCGAACTGATAGGTTGGCAGAAGGTGGGACAAGTAACAGGAGCTCACTCAGTTACGCGGCACTAGGGATTCGAACCGCTGAATTGCCGACCGCTGACTTTTCTGATCAACAAGTTTTAGCCACTGAGCCGCTATGTCCCCCTCTAAATATAGCCAAAAGATGCAAGGTCCATGCAAGAGTTCCAATTATGGAACTCTTTCCCTAGTTATTTATAAGATTACATCCCAGAATATTGTTTCAGATGACTGAAGACCTACATGGTTAAATGTAGGCTCTTGTGCAGTTCAATATCTTGAAATGTTGGTCTTTGTGCTACTTGAATGCTTTAATAATTTTGTTATGGGTTTGCTTTATATATGTGTTGGAGCTGGATAAGGGATTAATTTTAACTTAAATTATGGCTTAAACATGCTTTAAATCTATAGGGTAATAAAAATCTTGTTTTTGCTACCTTTAATTGGACACTACAACGCATTGTAGGGCAACATTTTTTGAATCAAGGTGTGGACTAACTTACAGAATTTGTCCCAAAACCAGAATCCATGACTCACAAGGGAATGAAACTTGGCAAAGTTGTAGCTGCTTCACTGCTGGGTTGCTGCTGAGGTCACATCAGTAATGAGTTCCTACTGGTTTGGACCGTTCGGCCAAACCAGTAGTGGTTTGGGGGCCTGGATCGCTGGAACCGGCAGCAACCCGGGCCTGCCACTCCCCCAAACCAGTCCTCCAATGGTGCCACCATCTTGGTTTTTGCTTCTGTGCATGCGCAGAGCAATTTTTATTGCATTGCGCATGCCCACACAGCATGCACACAACCAAGCCAGCAGTAATGCCTGCCGGAACCCATCCCTGGGTCACATGACCTTTATTTTCAACATTCTATGACAGTTTCAAAGCCAATTTTGCTCCCTCCCAGCTCAACCCAACCCAGCAACAGCCATTTACTTGCCTGCTTGAAAGGGAGGAAAGAAGGGAGGAAGGAAGGTTTCTGACATTTCCTGCCAGCTTCCCACAAGGAAACTCAATGGAGAAGCCAATAGGAAGTTAGAGGTCACTCCTGTTCCCACGACTTTGTACTCAGATGTATCAGAAACTCTAACGCTACCTTCCTATTCAGCTTTAATTATTTACATAGCTTATCCAGTTAAATTCAAATGATATCACTCATTCAAGCAGTGGAGATATATTGGAGTAATATGCCCATTTGGATGAAAACACACTTTGGAAATCACTTTGTAGTGCAGAAATTCAGATTTTCCAATTACACATACTTCTGGTATTTGGACTTTTAATGGCTCAGATGTTGCTAGAAAACATAGATTGCCTACTTAGTACCAGATAGTAATTCATTTTTTATTACTGATGTAAACTTCTTTAAGCTTCATCTCATATGAGACTGATTCACAAGTCAGTTGGAGTTTAAATTTATCTGTGATGATTTTTCGCAACGTATTACCCTGCTATGGTGCATCTATATGGATGCTACAGTATGTTTAATAATAAATTATAAGCATCCATTTATTTTTCTTCATAATAACCTAGTCCAATTAGCTGTGTGTAAGAATAACTCCCAGCTAAGAATACCTGCTATGCAAGGTAAACGAGGATACAAATTTACCAATTATCAATATTTCTGTGCTTTCCTCTCAATTTATGATGAGAGCTTGAGAATTTATGCCTTTTCTTTGTCTCAGTAAGTATGGCTTTCTTTGCATCAGTTACAGTAGAGTCCTAATTCCTGTATCTTGTTTTATTTATACCAGCCAGCTGATTGGACAACCTTTTGCATATATTTTTGAGAGGACAGATCTGTTTTAGAGGCTCATTATTATTGGCTGCCAGGTAATTTTGGCCTATCCCCAAGTCTGAGTAACCCAGTCTTGGACAGAAGACATTACTGTGCATTGCAGCAATCCTCCATACTTCCCTTCTGTGAAGTTTGCTATTAACATATTTATCTTGTGTGTATATTATAATATGTAGGGATGCAGTGGCTCAGTGGCTAAGATGCTGAGCTTGTCGATCAAGAAGGTTGGCAGTTTGGCGATTCGAATCCCTAGCACTTGCTAATGGAGTGAGCGCCTGTTACTTGTCCCAGCTTCTGCCAACCTAGCAGTTCGAAAGCATGTAAAAATGCAAGTAGAAAAATAGGAACCACCTTGGTGGGAAGGTAACAGCTTTGTGTGCGCCTCTGGCGTTTAGTCGTGCTAGCGCTGGCTCTTCAGCTTTGAAAAGGAGATGAGCACCTCCCCCTAGAGTCAGGAACGACTAGCACATATGTGTGAGGGGAATCTTTACCATTACCTCTTTATATTATAATATAAATACAGTATATGTAATTAATATTTAAATATTAATTTCCATATCTTTGAGGAATGAGGGTATGGTCATCAATTCAAGATATGAATCTCAGTCTTTATTTCTTTTATTTAAATAAAGTAAACTGAGACTTGAATCCGGTCTTTTTAAAAAAACAAACCATAATTTATAATACCGCAGAAATAATATTTGTCCCAACATTTTAAAGAGAGACTGTTGACTGGCTAGAATGGAAAATAAAATTGGAAACTCCTCCCCAATGTCTGAGTAAGATTTCAGCCAGAAAAAATCTGTCTATACTTAAAATTAAGAAAGTTTGTTTAAGAAACATGTGAATGAGAAAGGCAGCACTGCCCATCAAAACAATGAAATTCTGTCATGATTTCCCCTATGATGGATCTTGATTAAAAGAAGACTGAAGTAGTAAAACATTTGTGAATTGAAATGGAGGACAGAAAAGATCATATCCTCTTGTCCTTAAAATTTCAAGAAAGAATAATATTTGCATAACAGATCTTTCATTTAGAAATATCTAGAAAAACATGGGGTTTTTATTTTTTTTAAAAAAAGCAATTTTAAATAAGCATTTCAGAGGCTAGTTCAAAATCATCCCCCCCCCAAAAAAAAATTAATCCCAGGACAGTTCTCTTGATGAGAAATATAAAAAGAATAATATATTAATGAGTAGTAATTCAATGACAATCTTGAACTTTATGAAGAGTTTGTATCCTTCCACTATATAGGGACAGAAAGCATTGCATATCCTATGAATCACAACCAATATCTGCATGCATTTGATCATCAAATTAAACCTACAAATTCTTGTATACCCCTGAAAAACAGAGCGGTTTCCCCCTGCTATTTCCCCCATTATTTATTCATTTGAATCCCACTCTGGGTTCAAATGAGGAAATCTGTGTCCTCCAGATATTTTCTGAACCACAATTCCTAGAAGTTTCACCAATAGTAAGTTGATGAATTGGGAATATTGCTGAATTAGGAAAACTGCATGTTCCTAACTTAGACCTAATTTAGCATAGTACCTTAGTTTAAAGAATAATCTGTATTACTAGAAATGCCTAGAAGTGTTAACAATACAATTTGAATAAATATTAGAGCACTGTGAGTCAGCTTGAGTGCATTTTTTGACATTGTTCCATTTATGCTGTTCTGGACATACACATATTTACATACATATATGTAACATTTCCATACATGCATTTTTATATACATAGATGTGTGTGTGTGCCCACATGCACATCTCTTCACATCTCTCTTGTGTTGATTCTTGGCAACTGCCAGGACAAATCCCTGCAATTTTCTTGGCAAGGTTTTTCAGAAGTAGTTTCTCCTTCCTTCCTTCCTTCCTTCCTTCCTTCCTTCCTTCCTTCCTTCCTTCCTTCCTTCCTTCCTTCCTTCCTTCCTTCCTTCCTTCCTAGTCTTAGACAAAATAACTGGCCTAAAGTCATGCAGCTGGCTTTCTGTCTAAGACAAGACTTGAATTCACAGTCTCCCGGTTTCTATAACCAATACACCAAAGTGCCTACCCGCCTCCTGCTCTCAAAAAAAATAATATTTAATAATATCCTGACCATTTTCTAAACATCCTTCCTGAAACTCACTCAGTGGAAGAATAGCAGGGCTCTTAAGCACAACGGGACTGATGTATGACTTTGTATAACAAATAAAATAGTCCAGTTTTAAGTTTTTGAAATTGCCAAACTGTACTACTGGTACTGAATCTAGGTAATAAATTTCACAAAATGGTCATAGCAGATCATATCTGATGCCTTCTTCTCCCAAAGAAACAAAACCCAGGTTGCTTTGCCCTTATTCTCACAATTTGGGGAACTCACCATTTTCCTGTGTGTATTACTGCGTGTGTCCAAATTATAGGGAAAAATCGGTAGAGTATATAAATGTAAACACCACATACAGCCACCCGTGCTTATTTATTCAGTGGTATGCCCCTAGAAAGAAAACTGTATATGGTCTGCAAGTTAAATGTGTTTTCAAAAGATATGTTTGAAATAACAATAATACAAAGGATAAAAGGGATAAAATATACTTTGCATTTGGTTTCCTGCCCAGGCATAACATTGCATTTAAAATGAGCTGAAGTCCCTGCTAAAGGATTAATGCTGAACCTTGTAAGCAAATGCGGTGGATTCAGTTAACGTAAATAGGGCTCCGGCGACACATTTCAAATGAATATGAGTTGATGAATCCTTTCATGATGATGACCTGCTCGGAAGGGCTATGGTTGCAAATGAATGGGTGCTTCTCCAGCAGAGGTAGACAGTAGCTGCAGCCTCAGGAAAGGGGAGCCACATGAAAGGAGATCTAGATTTGCCTGGCCATGACAGCTGCATATTAATCGAAAGACTTTCTCAAAAATCAAAAAGACATTTTTTTCCCAGCAAAATATACCCCTAGAGCCTCCATCATAAAGCAGGGGAATAAACTTGAAACAGGATTGATTTCATCTTAAAGGGGGTATCTCTTTGAAATGTTACCAGCTGCAGTTGTCTTATTTGGTTTTCAATATTTTAACAAAATTGTGCCATATTGTGTCAAATAAGGAGGTAGTATAACAACTTTAAACAAATTTTCGTAATTACAAGATCAATCAGAAAAGTACTAAATAGGTTAATGTGTTTGATAAGTAATGTCGTTGGATAATGAACAGATCCAAATAGCAAGTTTTGCTCTCTGTATCCCACCCCTACTTTTGAAAGCATGTCATTCCAAGTAAAAATATTTTAAAATAAAAACATAGACTGACCTTAAGGGGAAATGAGGCACAAGGAAAATTTAACTACACGAGAACTCAGTGCAATCTTTTAGCAAAAGATCATAACAAATCACTTTTTATTAACACAAAGAAAGGGAATTACCAAACATGAGTTGTACCTCCCAAAAAATCTAAACATTCTTCCGTATTATTATTTACTAAAGAACCCGGGATCAGTTGGGTCATTTTCTTTTCTACATATAATGTAGACTTGCACTATTTGCCTTCCACTCATGATCCTCAGGTGAGCTACAATGAAACTTCCTCCTCCTTTGCTGCCTTGTGGAACTGCCTGCCACTTTACTAGGGGGGCAGAAACAAAGGGACTCCCAAACTGCAAGGCAAATTGCACCCTCACTCCCCATTCCAGCATGTCCCCAAAGGCCTCCTGTCTCCAAGAAGAAGAAGAAAGAAGGCTCACTTCTGATGCCCCTCAGTCTGCCCTATCTCACCAATAGGCATTCAAGTCACTCCCTTGTCCTTCCCTTACAAGCCACCACTGTGAAGAGATTTCAAATTTCACCCTTGGTTCCAAAGCATCCAATAGCCACTCAACCATTAGACCTTAGTACTAACCAATTGGATGCAGTGGTCAGAGGGAGATGGGTAAAGAAGGAGGGGGAAAGAGATAGGTGGAGATACACCTCCTTCCCATAGTCCTTTGCGCCATGCAAACAATGGTTTTCTGGGAAGTGCAATTGGAAAGCCTGGTGATACTAAAACAGCCACAGCTTCCTCAAATTGCATTGCCATAAGAGTCAAGGGACCTGGCATACTACAAACTAGCCCATTTGAATTACTTTGGTTCAATGATTGCTCCCCAATATGTTCCAATTTTGTCCAACTGAAGGTACAAAGAAATAAAACAAGAGTTTTAGTAGTCTATAGATTTTAACTTTGGAGGGAATATCACCACTAAGTTGATATGGTTGTTGATACAGTAGTCTTCTTAGCTCCATATTTATTCTGTTCTAGGTAGCATCTTCATGGCGTTAAAGGCACCAAAGTGTGAAATGTTCTGTTCAGATATATTTATTGTTCCTCTTCATGCCTCAAATACAATGTTAGCATCAGAGATTAGGTCAGGTGAAAAGATCATGTCTTTCTAAGACACAGGAGATGCAGACTTTCTGTTTCAGGTGCATTAGAAGTCCTTAGATCAGGGGTGTCCAAACTTGGGAGCTTTAAGGCTGTTTGGGGAATTCTGGGAGTTGAAGTCCACAAGTCTTAAAGCTCCCAGGTTTGGACACCCCTGCCTTAGATCATTTTAGTTCTGCTAGTATGTAGAAGGCTAACATCTGGGATGTTGTTTCATAAGATTCCCCCATTGCCCAGGGAAGAATTGCTTGATTTCAAGCAATAATTGTGCTTGGCCAGGTTGCTGAACTAGAATAGTCAGGTAAGAATGTCCTTGGAAGAGATACAGAGGTAGCTCAAGTTGACAAACATTTGTTGGTCTTTACCAACCAGTGGCTGTTCTTAACTCAAGGGTTTGTAATTCATTAACTAGATAACTGACATATTAGGACAAACGGTATTGATGTTGTTCTTTTAACCTATTCTGCATACTGTATTGCACAGTCCTGAAGTAGCATACGTTGCATTCAATTTAGGTTAAGCTCTGTATAGTATGGAAATGCAAGTTAACTATAGGTAGTTCTCGACTTAGGAACATAATTGAGTCCAAACTTTCTGTTGCTAAGTGAGACATTTGTTAACTGAGATTGGCCCATTTTATGACCTTTCTTGCCACAACAACTTGCAGTGAATCACTGCAGTTGTTAAGTTAGTAACAGGGTTGTTAAGTGAATCTGACTTCCCCATTGACCTTGCTTGTCAGAAGATTGCAAATGACTCTGGGACACTGCAACTGTCATAAATAGAAACCAGTTGGCAAACTTCTGAATTTTGATCATATGGCCATGAAGATGCTGCAACGCTTGTCAGTTTAAAAAAATGGTTAGGAGTCCCTTTTTTTCAATTGTAACATTGTAACTTTGAACGGTCACTAAATGAACTCATTATAGTCCTCATTTTGTGCGTAACCGAAACAATGAGTGGAAAATCCGAAATAAGCTGAAACAAGGCCGGCGTAAGGCTGACAAGAGTCTGAAACAGAAAGGTCAGGGGAGAATAATTGGCAGAGACAAGAAAATAATAGGAACAAGTACATAATCCCCACAGAAACAAACGCCAAACTCCTGGAAATGACTGATCAGTTCATAGACAAATCAAAATTAATCCATCAAAAGCAATAAAGCCTGTACAGATACCATAACTCCCTTGGCAATGACAGACCAACCTATCGGTAAGATACTATGACTAAAAAGAAATGCAATCAAAGGATTGTCTCAGAATGTTGTGAGAAAAGGCAATATAATAAAACAAAAAAAAAATATTCACACTAACCATAAATTGATCTGGATAAACCATGTAAAGATCTATCATGACATCCTCTGAGGAATGCAACCAAGAAGGACAGAAGAAGATTTCTTGCTGAGTGTGACAATCCTCAAGAAGAAAATCTACCCAGGAACATTTGGGAGCAAATGAGAAGGCAAAACTTTCAGCAAATGAATAATAGCAAGGTTCCCTGCGCATCCCAAAGGTGCTTTTTCCAAAAGGTAACTGGAATGGAGTTAGAAGAGTTAGGTGGCCAGAGATGGGGATCCTAGATAAAGAATATGGAGATATGGGGGAGTGACACAGATGGGCACTGGGGAGTGTGGTGGGTGCTTTGTAAATTGCACACTATGTTAAGGACATCTTGGTTTAGACGGGGAGAAAATGGGTACAATGGATTGTGTAGGGATCTCATTGGCCATAGCTACCACAGAAGGAGCTGGGCTTCTAGGAAGACCTCCCAATTGCATATCAGTCCTAAGTGGGAAATGCAACCCCACCAAAGATTAAACCAAACCCAGTTGTCCAAAAACTCCACACCACTTATCAGGAATGAACTTGAGCTTGCTCCTCCCCATATAGATCATTCCAGACTCCAGATGCTGGGACAAGACCTCAGCTACAGGGATCGGAATGGGATGAAGACGTACAACTAGATATCATCACTATATTAAATGACATCTAATCCAAAACTGAAGGATTACTTTCCCTGACAGAAAACGTGAGACTTTAAGCCCTGGCACCACAGAGGTAAGGCCGTCTCTATGTATGAAGAATTTTTTGCCATTGAATGCTACACTGACTAGAGCATTTCTTTTCCCAAGCTTGATACAGTCACATTAACATCTTGAAACATGTATTGCTCTCTTCTTTAATTATCTTTAACATTTTAAGGAGATAATTGAAAAGTTCAACTATGTTCCATACAGCCCAAAGTTTCTGCTCAACTTTTGATACAATGAGAAGTTCACAGATATCAACAGTTCTAAGCATCTGGGGCATCTTTTATTCTGGTTCATCACTAATTTGTAGCCCAAGAGATTTTTTCTTTTTTAGCCTGACTCGACCTGACATTTACTTAAATTTTATACTAAGTCAGTATTCACACATGCCACGTGCCACTTCCATTTACCAGCACTTCAGTGACATAAAGAATGAAAGAGAATAACTTTGTTAATGTTTCCTAGCTTGGAGACAAGTGTAATGATAGGAATCGGCTATAACCAATTTCGTTGTATTTAAGTATAATGATTATATTTATAAGGCCCAGAAAGGTATTTTCAGCAAAGAATCTCTCATAAGACTGCTATTTCTTACAAAGAGCTTTTAAATATCATATAAAACAAAACATTGGAGCCTGTTCCTATTATAAGAAATAAGGTCTGCTCTAGGGAAGGAAAAAGAAAGAGAGAGAGAGATCATATGATATTAACAAAGTAAAGCTGGAAGATTTAGGGAATGGTTTTTTTAACCATGGTTCCTTCTTTCTTTATGTACCTTGCAGAGTTTTCTATTTGGGATGTAACCCAAGGTGTGAGAGAAATTTAACATACACCAGAGGTGTATTCAGCAGGTTCTGACGAGTTCTGGAGAACCAGTAGCGGAAATTTTGAGCAGTTCAGAGAACAAGTAAATACTATCTCTGACTGGCCTCACCCCATCTATTCTCTGCCTCCCGAGTCCCAGCTGATTGGGAGGGAATGGGGATTTTGCAGTAATCTTCCCCTGGAATGGGGTGTCCTTCTCCTGCCACACCCACCAAGCCATGCCCACAGAACCGGTAGTAAAAAAAAAATGAATCCAACCATTGTATCACACTGAACTATTGATCATCATTAGAATATATGAATAAATTTATGGGGCATCATCTTATTAGGAAAACAAATCTCTCATTCATTTTTCTTATCCCCTGCTCTCCAGGTGAAGTGTCATCAAATCTCAGACTGAATAAGAGGTTCTCCAATGTAACAACGGTAATAACAGTTCAGATAATGAGAGGGGGGCAAAAACGAGCAAAAAAATGGCCCATTTTTGTCAAAAAAAGGGCATTAGGAAGCTTATAGACTGCTCTTGGGGGCTGACGGGGGGAAATTGAGCAAAAAATGGCCCATTTTTTGCTCATTTCTGCCCCCTCCCAGCCCCAAGGAGCTCTCTGAAAGCCTCCTACAAGCTATGCACAGCCATTTTGGTGAAGGGGCGGGGTTTTCGGAGGCAAAAAAAAATGCTGTATTCAGTGTATAAGACACACTCATATTTTCAGCCTCTTTTTTGAGGGAAAAAGGTGCGTCTTATACTCTGAAAAATATGGTAAATCAGTTTGGCATGTATAGTGTAAAAAGATAAAAATCTTTTCAGTTTTGTTTTTTACATATGACATAGTCTGTAAGATCTTCCTTAGAAAGCCTCAGGTAACTCCAGAAGAGGGAGGAGGGAAGGAGAGGAAGAGGAAGAGGGAAGGGGAAAGGGAGAGGGAATGGAAGGGAGGGAGGGAGGAGGGGGAGAGAGTGAGTAGTATTTTAAAAATACTTTAATGAACTTCCAAAATGTTTTTATTCTGTTCATAAGTACATTTAATGTGTGAGCACTGATTATATTACCTAGCTGGGTAATGAAATGTCTGCAAGAAAACTATCAAGCTCAGAGTGAACCAAGGATTCCACAGTTCAACCCTGAGCTATAAATATTATCATCTTTTGGTGACATTTAATGTGCTTCCATGTTAATAGCAATGTCATAGTTAAATTTAGGTGACTTCTAATTGGTACAAATTCTTAAAGAAAGAGAGAAACTCTTCAAAAACATTCCTAGTGCATACCATATAAATGGCTATGATGTTACATACACCTTTCAACAGAACTGTTTGCTGTGAAAATTCTCCTTCTGTAATTCTTGCATGCAGAAACTAATATGAAGACCTTCGCAAAGTGACCCAGGAAACTTAAGCAATGGGAAGAAAGGAAGAAACCTGGATAAGTACAATGGATTTGCAGTCAGATTCCAAAGACCAACTTTATAGGAACCTCATTTGCTCAACATTAGGGATTGCAGCCTGAAGCCTTAACCTAAATTCATTCAGCTCTTGGCCTACTTTCAAAGTCTTTTGCAAGAAGTCATTTAGACCCTTAGGAAGAGTAATTGCTTCTTTCCCCTTTTTGTGAGGGAAGTTTGAAAAAGAAAGATAAAAATATGGCATAAGAATATGAACTATAGAAATATCAAGGCGTACGTATAACTTAAGCCACAATTTTAGCTTACTCACATCGCCAATAGGAGAGTTAACTTTTAAACGATTGGCTAAATACACATAAATCAAGTATGTCCATTCCTTACCTTACAGCAGGGGTGTCAAACTCACGTCATCATGGTGGTGTCACGTGACGTATTGGGACTCCCCCCCCCTTTGCTAAACTGGGCATGTGACACATCCAGCCTGTGGGTCAGGAGTTTGACAGCCATGCCCTACAGCTTTTCTTTTTTAAAAAAAAGTTGTGGAAATGGGATTTTAGTAGCTTTCTCCATGTCTGGAAATGAAATTCTTCTGTGCTAATAAAGGAAAAACAAAATTCACAAGATAACATCCTAAAAATTGGATAATGCCCTTGGAACCAACTAAGTCTCTCTGGTAATGCAGACCTTCACTTCATTGAGTATAGAAAGCGCCCAAACTTTATAGAATTCATTTCCTAAAATCTTGCTTTCAAGATTTGGCTTGAATATAATCTATCGAATATAACTTTGTATTGACGTTGACATGTATCTATAACAGTTGGTATACAGTCCTAGTGTTGCTGGAGTACATGGAAGAAATTCTCTTTAAGTACAAGTAGACCTTGACTGACAACCATTGGCAATTGGTATGCATTTATGATGGTTGCAGCAACTTGGGATCATGTGATTATCATATGTGGTCTTTCCAGTCATCTTCCAATAAGTGAAATCAGTCGGGGAAGCCGGATTCTTTTAACAACAATTTACTTAATAACCATGGCCAAAAGGTTGCAAAATTGAGCATCTTGCTTAGCAACAGGAATTCTGGCCACAATTGTGGTTGTAAATTGAGATTACCTGTACTAATTTACCTGCTAGAGTTACATAAACCTGAAAGAGCTAAATTTCATCTCATATCATGTGGGCAAACGTTCATTAGGTAGGTGTACAGTTGATACACATTACTCATATGTCCTCACTTTTATAGCAACAAAAATTGAGTTGGGAATTGCTGTTTGACTGAGGTTGAGTCGGTATGTCTGTTTTAGCAAAAATTACATTGTGAACAGAATCCCCAAAGCACTTGTATATTTTGAAGATTGAACATTTCTGTTAATGGGAATATAAATTAGGAATTTGCACTTAAATATCTCTCTTGAGTTAAATCTACACACACATTGCATACAGAGAAAGAGAGAACATTATTTGAGAGAAAATTTAAATTATCAACCAGTGAAAGGCTACTATAAAGCACCTTATGAATGGAATGTATTTTCCCCCATAATCTTGTCAAATATTAACTGGAAAAAGAACATGAGCATTTGGGGAAATGCTGTCATAGGTGAGTGAACTTCTGAGCTTATTACTGCTGCTGGGACTTACATGTACCAAACATACTACTTCTGGAAAATAAAGCCCTGTTGCTGGCAATGCATTAGCTCCAGCTTGTTAACCAATTAGTGTTTTGTGAATATGCCAAGAATAGCATTTGTTTTCCAAACGCTTCCATCCATTTTGCCCTGGCTGTCACTCTTCATCATGAATGCACCTGCTTGAAGCTAGCTGAACCAAATCAACATTAATAGGCATTTATAGAGGGCAGAGATCATATTTATTAAATCACTATTATTCACTTGTCTATCACTTGATTGCTTTGTTGATTGATTTTACACTTCATGAAATTAGTGTCTGGCTGCTATTGGATTATCGTTGTTACTATTATTGGTAATCTACAATTCATAGTCTGGTAGAAGCCTAATAATTCAGGTCCTGTAATCAAGGACCTAAGGTAACATCTGATCTTGAGGTAACATCTGAGTTATGGTTGATTGCATAGTCGGCCAGATGTTCAAACTCAATTTGGCTTTTTATCCACCTATCAGGTCCTTCCCCAAGGACCTAGGATAGGGAGATGTTGATGTTTGATGGTGTTAAAGGTATTGTCACAGGATGTAAAGTATACCAAGTAAAACTGCCTTTTACAATTGATTGATGGTGATTTTGTCAACGCTGATAGTATTCAAATGTTGCTCTGTTGTTTGTGGATTGTACCCAAGGAGACTACTATTATTGGTACTACCCTTGCTTTCTTTTGCCACAATTGTTCTATTTCTATTTGCTAATCTTTGTAATTTGCTATTTTCTCCAGTTCTTCCTCTTCTATTTTGCTATCTCTTATTATTGTTGTTGTTGTTGTTGTTGTTTTATTTTTATTATTATTGTGTTAATCTTTGGTGAGATTCACAGCAATTGGGGCTGGTTGGTAGCCTAACAGCCCGAGTCCTAACCAAGGACCTAGGAACTGTTAAGGTAATGATAGGACCCAAGATTTTCTTAGGGACAGTTTTTAATGATGGTAAACATTGCCTTTCCTCACTAGCCAGAAAATGCTCCATGATCTTGTCCTTCAGTTCTTTTTGTTTTTGAGTTGGTTCATCAGTTGGTTCAATGGTAACTGGTTCTGGTGGTAGTATTGTTATTTCCTCTTCCACAGCTTCCTCTGGGAGTTCTACTACTATTTCTTTAGTTGTGTCTTGAGTATCAGTTAATTCCTCTTGTGATGTTGTTGTTGTTGTTGTTTTGCAATTTCCCTGAATTTCCTCAAGTTCAACTTCACTAAACACTTTATTCCGTATAATAAATTGCCTTTGATCTGCTAGTCGTTGTTCACTAACATTTAAATCTGGATATTGCTGTTTCCATAAATCATACATTCGCTTTAAGTAGCCTCTTTTTTTTGGCTCTGAGTTGTAATAACAGGCCATTAGGGCACGATTTTCATCTGCACTATATTTCTGTCGTTTTGTTGGCTGGTCCACTTGTAGCCCACTTGTCAATGGATGCCCAGGGACCTCAACATCCGCCACGGCCCTTGTTAACCCACGCGACGATCAATGCGGTATAGAATTTTTAGTCGTATCTTTCACCATATTATATGGGTTGGCGTGTTTTTATAGGGCCAGGTTGCCAACCTGACCCCAACCCTCCTCCTTTCTCATCTGGGCTTGGGACCGGCAACGGCGGAGTTGTTGTTGTTGTTGTTATTATTATTATTATTATTTGCACAGTCATCCAGATGTTTAGACTGAAGTTAGCCTTTTTATTCCCCTCTTCAATCCTTATATATATTCTCTCTCTCTCTCTCTCCCTCTCTCCCTCCCTCCCTCCCTATTTATCTACCTACCTACCTACCTACCTACCTACCTACCTACCTACCTACCTACCTACCTACCTTTCTATCATAGAACTGAGGATTTGACATTCTGTACAGTTTGTTATCCACACAGTGTAAAAGTGACACCAATGGCTGAAAGTATAATGGATTTTATTAATGAAAACCATAAATGATCTGCAGTGAGCAATAACATACAAAATGAGTGGAGACAAGTGGGGAATACCTAATTCATCCACTCTACTGAATCCTTGCATTGGGTAAAGACTGCCATTGTCTAAGGCAAATCAGCAATGAGGTATACATACGCATAGCTATCCTGTTCCTCTGGGGCTCGAAGAACATCTTATTTTCTTTGGAAAAATCTGTACTATAAAATTTTAAATAAATTTAAGATAGTTTTTCACACTGAGAATTTACATTAACCAATCCTATTGTGCATTAAACTAGACTTCTGCTCATCCAAGTTTATGTTGTAATTTTATGGTGAATTTGACTCTTCTATACCTGTGAACATGGCTTGTTTGGTTTGCTTTCTATTGCCAATAAACTGTTAAGAAAAAAAAAAACCCTTAAAAGTCAACAAATCATTTTGGGTGATAATGAACAATCCCTACCATTTTCTAATTCCTCCCTCACCTCCCCCCAATAGAGAAAGTATCTGTCAATGATAGAAATTGAGAACCTCAGACACCATGATATTTCCTTCTGAAACAGCCAAGTATATATTTTTCTGCATGTGCTTAGCGCCCTGTTCCCAAAACTATGACATTTTCAAGCTATTCAGATTATTCAGATTAACAGATTAATTAAATTCTAGTCTTATTGGTAGTAATAAACCAGGAGCTAATGGGGTTTCAGATTTGGCTGTCTGTTGGTTTATAAGTGACATTTTTTTTTCCATATTAATGTTATTCCATTGATAAGAAAAATGGGAATTGTGATTATTACAGCAATGTAATGCTATTGAAAAAAAGAACTTTGGTAACACAATCATTGCATTGTGGTCTTCTGGTAGCTTCTTTCTACCATCGTTTATTTGTTTGTCAGATTTATGCCCCGCCTTTCTGTCAGCCGTGAAAATGATGGACTGAGCACTCCCAGTTTAATATGCACTTTCTCAGGAAAACAGTGTTCAGTCGGCCACCGTCTGTAATTAGAACACGCTCGTTTGTTGTTTGAAATGACTACACTGTCCTATGCTCTGAGAAAATGATGCTGCAATGTACGGTAATATATATTTTTTGCAGGGGATGGGATGGGGCTGTCTTCCAACCCAGAGCTAGTCAAATGAATAGTTCTGCAACTTGTTGTATAAATAGAATGTTTGTTCTACATAATGGATTTCAGTGTGATATGGTAAATATCAACTCCCAGATGGGCTGAAATGCATAATTCATTGCATAGCCGCATTCTGACCACTCTGCCTTCTGCATGATTAACATGGGAAGAATACATTTCTCTTTTGCTGGGAATGTCGGAACTAGCACAGAAACCTATGGAGATGAATGCCAAATGCTCAGATGTGTTGTAGGAAATTACACAGCTTTTTTGAAGGCTATCTTCCAACACCCAGCCACCTCTGCCACTTCCAAACTTTTATCATTAAGGCAATATTGTGATTGTGAAATTGAATGAGCCTGGGTCAGGCCTCCACAGTATACTTATCTCAGCCACATTGCACATATTGCTGTCTTTGGTACACATGAACAAGAGAATACAACGCTTTATAGCTTGCATTTAGCAAATAAAAATTAGGGAAACTGTTACATAATGGATTGTGCAAACTTCCAGTAAAAGTAGATATTTTCAAATGCACTTTGTTAGTTCCTTTGTTGGAGGAAAAGAGTTTCCTCAGAGAGAGATAGACAGCATACCAGTATGATGAATAAAATAATAAATAAAAATAAAACAATAAAAAAGTTAGAGGGATCCACCAAACTAGTAACATTCTATATTGACAAGACATTGTCCAAAACATTGAATATATATTTCCCTAATTGAGTATAAGAGCACAATTATATTGCGAAGTTTTATTGGGCTAATGTTGATTTAGCTACTTTGGCTTCACCAGTACACATTTCAGAGAAAAAAAACTTTGCAGTTTTGTGAAGGTTTTCTCACTGAACGTTAAGCTCAATCTCCTTCAACATTCTCTGGGGGGAAAGATTTAGCTTGCAACTGAACCAAACATTGATGTGCACTTGGAGCAATTTTTTAAAAAAATCAATAATAATACTTAATACCCTAGGTTGCATGCAACTGTGGATTACACTAGACTAGAGTGTGGGATATAAAGTCCTGCCTTTGAAAATGTCCCAGAAACTTCAAGTAGTTTGAAACTGGATGACAGATTATTAATTGGGACCTTAATACTATCCCTTTATACTACTATACTTAATACTATTCCTTTATACTACTATAATAATATGACAATACATCTGTTTCCAAATTCGGTTTAAAGTACCCATCATAAAATCCAGAGGTGGGTTGCTCCTGGTTCAGTGTGCTTCCGCTGAACCGGAGTGGTAATCTGGCCTGGGTCGCAGAACCGGCAGCAACCCAGGCTGGCCACCCCCACCCCCGAACCGGTTCCATGGGCTCCGATGCCATTGCTGGCATCTTGTTTATTAGCTTTTAATGGTCTTCATGCATGGGCACAACCATTAACAGCGAACTGTGCAAAACATGCATGTGCGCGAACCGGTACCGGTTTGCGTAGAAACCTGCCCCTGATGAAATCCCCTTTTTGGAGAAGCTATGTTATATAGAAAAGTATAGAAAAGGAATAGGAAATAGTAAGGCAATGAAATTAAAGGCACAAGGTAAGAAAAAGTAAAGGAAACATGGATACATCTACCAAAACCATTGACTATTCCTCTCTATACCTTTGTGCCCTGGACTTAACTCTTTCTTATCCTGTGTGAGAAGAATGGCTGGTGGTGAAGGGCTGTGATGGCAAGAATAGGAGAAACAGCAGTGCCCGAGGACCACCACTTTTAAACTTGTAGAGCCTCCCCTCATCCCGAAACTTGATTCTCACCTTAATGTCTAAAAAAATCCATTTATTTATTTATTTTTATATCCAATAGATGGGTTCAAGTGTAAAATTTGAAAACAGAAGTGATCTTCATTCGCACCATCTTTTAATAATGTTATTACAAAAACAGTTTTGCCAAGTGGATTTTGAAATTTGATTTGCCAGCTAAAATATCTCTTGGGTAAGAGAGTGGAGAGCAGCATTTTGAGCTCCCCTTCTGCTTCATATCTGCTATTGCAATACTGAAGGCGATATGCAATATTGCAAATAATGAAGTTAAAGTCATGAATTCCAGTCAAGAGTCGGGAAATTTGTTTTTCTCGAACAGTTATTTTAAAATGTATTTGACTGAAAATATGGAATTGAGAAGAGATTCAAAATTCATTTCAACAGAACATGGGGAGGAGGTAGATTTCAAAACTAAAGACGGAAAAAACAGTAACCTGAGAAGTTACTCCTTCTGTGGTTATAAGGCAGAGGTGGGTTGCTCCCGCATCAGCCTGGATTGGGCGAACCGGTAGTGGCGGCAGTGGGAGACTCTGCCCACCTGCCCAGATGTTTCTGCACATGCACGAGTGAACCGGTAGTAAAACAAATAGAAACCCACCACTGCTATAAGGCGCTGTATACTGGTTGGTTTGGCTACTGACCTATTTTTAGTTTAATCCAAAACTAGATTTAAACTGTGATGCCTTCTCACATTTTTAAGTATTTGCTTCTCCTATTCTGCTTTCTCTTTTTGCTCTGCAGCTAAAATAAAAGAAGCATTAAAAAGAAGGCATCTTGATAAGTGAAAGAAGCCACATTCGCAATGCAGTCTAAGGCCTCGATAAATCAGTTGTTAAACACCTAGGGGGGATGGTCTCCTTTTAATGTAAGCCCTGTTCCTATTAACATTAATGTGGGAGCTTCAAAAGGAAAATGTGCACCTAAAATTGCAAATGATCACTTACACACTCTATTGATAAATTATGAATCCGTATCATTAAAGCCTAGCCCCACCTCCACATCTCCATCACACACACACACCATGACAAAAGCTGCATGGGTACATATGCCTCATTCTGTCTGCAGCAAAGCTATATTTAAGCATCAAAATCCCAGTCCACCTCAATATTGAGTCATCAGGTCAATCTAATAGTTATAACATCACCGATTATAAATTTGAAAAGAAGGAAACCATTAAAAAATTATTCCTTTGGAGGACACTAGTTTTGATTATGGCATGAAACATCTAGCATTCTCTGTGTTGTTTCATCAGATCTGTGATGATTTACGCACCAATCATCCATTTATTTGTTACTGAAGTCTTTCCTTATGATCTGTTGCAATTATTTTTGTGTGGGTTTGCTTTCGTTGGATTCTTACTATAATAAATTTTGCAGTAGACTTATTAGCATGACTATAATTCAGAAGATTATTGCTGGAAGACAAGCTTGGACAACATCAAAGCCCTTTCCTACCCTCACAACAGTACATTTTTTTTTTACACTCACTAACTTTGGTAAAGATTCTTTTTATCTGGCAAGATTTTGACCAATCCTTGATGTGAATATTTTAACATTTTTCTGGATATCTTTATCATATGTGGTTTGCTTGCCTTGTTTTTATGTTTTTCTAAAGTCCCCCAGTTGTACCGAAGTTTCAAAACCCAGAATTCATAAAGATCTAAATGAAATGGACAACCATTTAAATATGAGCCAGCAGTGTGCAGCAGCTGCCAAAAAAGCCAACACAGTCCTAGGCTGCATCAACAGAGGGATAGAATCAAGATCACGTGAAGTGTTAATACCACTTTATAATGCCTTGATAAGGCCACACTTGGAATACTGCATTCAGTTCTGGTTGCCACGATGTAAAAAAGATGTGGAGACTCTAGAAAGAGTGCAGAGAAGAGCAACAAAGATGATTAGGGGACTGGAGACTAAAAAATATGAAGAACGTTGCAGGAACTGGGTATGTCTAGCTTAAGAGAAAGAAGGACTAGGGGAGACATGATAGCAGTGTTCCAATATCTCAGGGGTTGCCACAAAGAAGAGGGAGTCAAACTATTCTCCAAGGCACATGAGGACAGAACAAGAAGCAATGGGTGGAAACTAATCAAGGAGAGAAGCAACTTAGAACTGAGGAGAAACTTCCTGACAGTTAGAACAATTAATCAGTGGAACAGCTTGCCTCCAGAAGTTGTGAATGCCCCAACACTGGAAGTCTTTCAGAAGATGTTGGATAGCCATTTGTCTGGAACGGTATAGGGTTTCCTGCCTAGGCAGGGGGTTGGACTAGAAGACCTCCAAGGTCCCTTCCAACTCTACTATTGTATTGTATTGTATTGTATTGTATTGTATTGAAACTCTCCCCCCCCCCCATCTAAAGTATTCAGACAGCCTGATGGGGCATTTTCTGAACATAATGGTAGAATAGAATAGAATAACACAGAAGGCACTTTGGAGGTCTTCTAGTCCAACCCCCTACTTAGGCAGGAAACCTTACACCACTTCAGACAAATGAATGGGGGGGGGTATGTGGGGATGTCCTTGGGAGATGGGGCAAAAAGGGAATACACAGGAAAATGGCAGTTTAGTTTGCAGCAAGAATGTGAAAGAGGCTCAGAACAGACCCTCCTTACTTTCTTGGGCTGAAAAGAGGGGGTGACTGGTGGGGTGGGGGAGAGTAGAAATATACTTTCAGGCTTGCAAGATTCTTCTTAACCCTAACCCTAACTTTACAATCAAGTAAAATTCGCTTGTCTGGTCATGTTTTCTGCACGATATACTTCATAGGGCAGATAATCACATTCAACAATCTCTAATTTTCATGAAAAATAATAACACCAAATAAGATCCAGGAGATCTTATTAATCAAATGTTGATTAAAAGATCAAACTAATCAAGGAGAGAAGCAACTTAGAACTGAGGAGAAATTTCCTGACAGTTAATCAGTGGAACAGAAGTTGCCTCCAGAAGTTGTGAATGCCCCAACACTGGAAGTTTTTAAGGAGATGTTGGATAGCCATTTGTCTGGAACGGTATAGGGTTTCCTGCCTAGGCAGGGGGTTGGACTAGAAGACCTCCAAGGTCCCTTCCAACTCTACTATTGTATTGTATTGTATTGTATTGTATTGTATTGAAACTCTCCCCCCCCCCCATCTAAAGTATTCAGACAGCCTGATGGGGCATTTTCTGAACATAATGGTAGAATAGAATAGAATAACACAGAAGGCACCTTGGAGGTCTTCTAGTCCAACCCCCTACTTAGGCAGGAAACCTTACACCACTTCAGACAAATGAATGGGGGGGGGGGGTATGTGGGGATGTCCTTGGGAGATGGGGCAAAAAGGGAATACACAGGAAAATGGCAGTTTAGTTTGCAGCAAGAATGTGAAAGAGGCTCAGAACAGACCCTCCTTACTTTCTTGGGCTGAAAAGAGGGGGTGACTGGTGGGGTGGGGGAGAGTAGAAATATACTTTCAGGCTTGCAAGATTCTTCTTAACCCTAACCCTAACTTTACAATCAAGTAGAATTCGCTTGTCTGGTCATGTTTTCTGCACGATATACTTCATAGGGCAGATAATCACATTCAACAATCTCTAATTTTCATGAAAAATAATAACACCAAATAAGATCCAGGAGATCTTATTAATCAAATGTTGATTAAAAGATCAAACTAATCAAGGAGAGAAGCAACTTAGAACTGAGGAGAAATTTCCTGACAGTTAATCAGTGGAACAGAAGTTGCCTCCAGAAGTTGTGAATGCCCCAATACTGGAAGTTTTTAAGGAGATGTTGGATAGCCATTTGTCTGAAATGATATAGGGTTTTCTGTCTTGGCAGGAGATTGGACTAGAAGACCTCCAAGGTCCCTTCCAACTCTGTTATTCAATATTCTGTTCTAAGATGACTGTGCAATTAGATAACTAGACTAGAATGTTTTTTGTCTATTTTTTGATGGTAGGGAAGCTTTTAATTTGGGAAGGGAGACTTAAATAAGTCTCTCCCCCATGCATGTTCATTGCCATGGTTGCTGAGAGAGCCGGGACAAAATTTCAAAATGTACCAAAATTAAATTGAATTGAATGACATATCCTTTCTAACAGTTATTCAAATGCTATGAAAATCCTTTAAGCTTCGGCACAGTTTTTAATTATTGTGCAGATTAAATATAAAAACAACTACAAGCTTTAAAAGCCATGATGCTAAAAATATGTTAGATTACCAGAAAGCCATTAATTAAAAATTGTTGACCTAATGAGCTGTGTTCATTTGGCAGATGATAAATGCTGCTTTCAATCAGACCTTTTACAAGCTGGCAATTGTTCAACTTCAGACTGTTAATTATTCACATGTTAAAATGTTAAGATGGTTAGAATATGACACTGGATTTTATGAGTTCAGAATCACACTTACTAATTTACAATCATTTTGCATTTGGGTGCCCATCGTTTATAATTAACTCTCACTTTAAAAATAATAAATGACCTCTGGCTCACTATTGTCTGTCTTAATTAGCATACTGCGTTTAAAGGGGAAAGTGTGTTTTCTCTTCATTAACAGTAATACTACCTAGACAGACAATCAGTAAGTCCATGATCTGGAAGTTGCTATGGATGCCAAATTGCCTTCTCTACCAGGACAAAATCAATTAACACCACAAGGGAAGTCATTATTGTCACATTATGTCACATGATATCCTCCAGGGTAAATAAATGATTTGTGGAATTTTTAATGCCATGACTCTGAAACAAAAACATTGGAGATTTGGCTGAATTATGCATGTTGCATTCTCTCTGTGTGTCTGTTTCCAGATGATGAAGATGATGTATCATAGATTCTGGGCAACCTACCTCTGTTTTAGTCTTGAGACAAACTAATCTGTGCAAGAAATAAATATCCATGAGTTGTTCTGCCTCCAGAAATGACCCCCCCCCCTCCAAAAAAATTTTTTTTTAGTAAGGACTTCATAAGCTGATGCAAGTCCTTCAAAAAGGGTACTTTGGAAGATATGGGCTTCTTTTCAAAGCACCTTTTTTGGAAACATTAAAGCACCCCCATCTTTTTTCCAGGCTTACATGGCAGTTTTGCATTTGTATTTTTCCCAATCCATTTGCATGCCAAAATTGTAAACAATATTATGGGTCATATTTAAAACATTGCAGGGGTAATTTACCGGATTAGACATATAAATCAAAGCACTACTTCTTTCAGGGTTATGAACCAATAACAGCTACTAGAATTTCAAGCCATCATGCCAAGTATATCTGGTGGAGCACAAGACAAGGGGAAACTGACATATAGCATGAACCATATGGAATGACACACAGTTCACCCATAATTGGCTTCTTCCAAATTAAGAAAAAAAACCCACCCTTGGCCACAATCAAGTACTTCTGTGCATGTACTTATGTACTGCTGGTTTAAATGAGTTTTTAAAAAGTGCACAGTTGTAAGAGATGAATATAAAGACAAAAGATTACACTCTTTCTTAAATAGGTTATATATACGTTTTTTTATTTATAGGCCAAGAAGTATGTCTTCTTAAATTAGGCTATATTATAATGAATCAGGCATGTCCCTATACTTCCATTTTGAATGCCAGTATCTAAATTACCAGAATAAAAATGGTGCACTTTTCATCCACAGCAAGTTACATTCACCAAGGAAATATACATCATTCAATTTATCTCATCCTTCCATTATGTTTCTATTTCCTCACTTGTGATAGATTTCTTGCGATGAATGGTTGCAATACATTTAACTTTCAATAACCACAAGAGTTTTCTTTTTCTATTTATTTGTGTGGGTCTCTCTCTCTCTCACTCTGTGTGTGTATGTGTGTATTTCCCAGCTGCATTTAATAGGGTGTTTCTTTTGGGGGGGAAACAAGGTATACATAACTTCTATATTTTGGGCTACATCAGGGGGTATTTAATTAAGTCTATTCTGTCTAACATGATCTGATGTCATTGTACAAGGATATGTTCTTTGTTAGCAGCACTCTTAGTTTCAGACTCCTCAGTGTATTTGAAACCATGGTAACAGAACAGTAAGCTAAAGCCAATGAGATAATGAGATATTCTCATTGTAATTGTGTTTCATGAGGGCACACAATCCCATGGGTGGTATCTGACTGCCTTACAACTGCTAACAGAATTTAAGAAATTGGCATATATTAACATGGTATCGTTTTTCACAAGAGTAAACACTTATGACATGGTCCCTTTTTTTTAGCTGTTTCAACCATGTTCAAGTCCATAAAATATCATTATGTCATAGGAAGTCATTCCATGAATGAGTATCAATATTTTAAAATCGTCAGAACTTCAAGGAACTTAAAGTCTGAAATGCATTAATGAGCCTGGGAGATACTGTTTTGCATGATAATTATAGTCTGGATTCTAACTGGTGCTGGATAGGAGCTAAGGAAGCAAAAAAAACAAAAACAGTGGGTTGGGGAAGGTAAATGAATTTAAACGACTCAAACTCTTGAACATGAGACAATGTTTAATTCAAAATCTATTTCATAAAAGCACAACTCCACCAATTCCTTGTTTCTTTATTCCATACTTCGTATGGAATAAATTTTGAAATTGGACAAAGACTTGATTTTAGCATTTGGGGAGAGTTTCCTAATTGATTTTTTTTTTTACACTTTCCCCATTGCAAAGAGAACTGGAAATGATTGACCGAGGATTGAAATAATTCAAAGTTACCCAGAATCCCTTGTTTGTTCTCTCCTCCCTCTCTCTTTTGAAGTTAAAAAAAGAGGGTTGCCACATTTTAATCCCAAGCGTATCTGAGGACAGTTTAATTCCACTCACGCTACTGGCCGTCTATGATTTTTTAATCCTTTAATCAATAATTCAAATTTAATTATATATATATATATATATATATATATATATATATATATATATATATATATATATATATATATATATATATATATATATATATATATATATATGTGCGTGTGTGTGTGCAGGGATGGTAAGAAACAGCTGGATGAATTAAGTAGAACCTGAACTAACACTCTTCAACAAAAGGTTGAAATGTAGTGTCATAAGAACCCCTTACAACCTTATGCTTGTCTTTACAAAAATGAAAGGGATTAAGACCCTGCCTCAAATATTTATGGGAATCTTACTTGTCTAACCACAAGGCCATCTTCTTATGGATTGAGGGCTCATTTTCACTTGCCAACTACTGTGCCACACAACCATCCAGGGATGAGAAGAAAAGGAAAACCAACATTTTGTGCATTAAATGTAGTTTAAAGATGGATGCAAAATTAGTGGTGAAGGAAATTGTGTGATCCCACGTAAGAGATTCAGAGTGTGGGATTAGGTTTCCTCTTTTGCCTAATTGCTGCTGCTTTTCTATTAGATGAATTGCATTTTCACATGTTTTTTTCCCTCTTAACCCTACTTAAAGCTTCATCAATGCTTTTTATAAGTAACGCACAATGAAGAAGCAGGATCAAGAGGGGCTGATCACAAAACGATGAGGAAAAACTGGAGAATTTCATTGGACAAGATATAGTGGCATATAAATTTGGGGAAAATTTTCTTCTGATTTGGGACAGTGGTGGGTTCCTCCCGATCCGGTCCAATTCGGTCCAGTCCGGCCGTATCGGTAGTAGCCGGGAGCAGCTGACAGCGTACCGGTACGGTGGCTCATTTGGCCCACCCACCTGCCCATGTTCTATGCCTGTTTTTAAAGCAACTGGCCAATTGCACATGCGCGCACAGCGTGTGGTGCCTGCACAAGCCCCAACAAGCAGCTGGGTGTTGCAGGGGCAATGGATTGCAAAAGTGTGCGCAGCACGTGTGCACGGAGAAGACATGCGGCCCCGTGAGCAGCATACCGGTAGCGACGGTAAGAGCAACCCACCACTGGACTATGTCTCTATTTTCTCTCTAGTATGTATTTTGAACCTTGAACTGCATATTACATCTCACTTTATGTGTGTATTAAATTTGTTTGCCCCTCTCTCTCACCAAGAAGTGACCCTGGGCAGCCTATAATGTTAAAAAAAAGAATAAAAGAATGCAAAAACATGCATATAATAAAATTAAAATACTATAAAATAAAAATTACCAGCTATAATTAAAAGATGAGGAAGGAGGGAGTAGGATGAGCAGGGAGGACATGAGATCTATCATTAATCTATCGACCACCAGCATACACTCCCTAAGACAACATGTTATATTTTAAAATGTTACGAACAGTAGTAATTTCCCCTCTTTTAAACTTTTGTAGTGTTGGATGTGTGTATTTTTTCCTTAAGCTTGTCTAGCCCAAGTAGAATATGTACAAGCGAGGTTTTCATGCAAAGCATGGATGCTCACTCTCCATCCTTGATGAGGTGCAGAGGGATGGAATTCAGAAGTGGGCCATTCCTGAATGGTCTTCTCCCTTGTGGAATATTGGGTCTCCTGAGTTGAGAGCAGCTCCCTCTCTTTTAATATTCCATAAATTAGTAATGATCGGGTTGTTTCATGGAGCCTTTGGGGACAGAAGGGACAAGGAAAACTCCAATGTGTTAATGAGCAGTACCATGGCATTAGGGTTTTATTATCACTGTAAAGGTGTGATGTTGAACCAATAAGCCACTTAGGTTCACCTGCTTGATCGTCACCTACAACCACCCAGCTCTTCCCACTAATGACTGCAGGACTGTAACTTTGTTGCTTGTATCCTTACGATTTATATTGATGTTGATTGTTTCCTGATTGCTTATTTGTACCCTATGACTATCATTAAGTGCTGTACCTTATGATTCTTGATGAATGTATCTTGTCTTTTTATGTACACTGAGAGCATATGCACCAAAGACAAATTCCTTGTGTGCCCAAACACACTTGGCCAATAAAGAATTCTATTCTATTCCATTCCATTCCATTCCATTCCATTCCATTCCATTCCATTCCATTCTATTCTATTCTATTCTATTCTATTCTATTGAACTAATGTTGGAAGAAATATCCATCTGGTTCAGTATCAAGCTGGGACAAAGATACTAGAAACATGGAAGCTGATTGAAAAGATGGTTTAATGATGAAGCCGAATCACATTGGTTTTTGGTTCTGGGCAGCTGACAAAATGGAGTTGGGGAGGGGTGTTATACCTTCTTTTGGGCTTTGTGTTTGAGGTGAAATTTGGAGTGCTCTGGGATGGTGCAATGAAGGAGCTTGTGTTCTGAAATGGTGTTGGGCAATTCCTATTGTGCCTAATGACTTTTGTCTTGAATGGATTACCAAATCTGCATTTCTAAAAGTTGACTTTCTCAGTTTCTGCTTGGGGCAGGGAAACTGGGTCTGGTTTCTGAATAGGCTGTCCCAATCTTTCTTAATGGGCACAAAGTATCTGCTGGGGCTATTAAGAAAGACTGAGTCTGCTTCCTGCCTATTAAAAAAAACATGTTTCTCCATTTCTCATTTAGGGAAATATAATATTCTGCCTTTTTAAAATATTCTTCAAAATATTTCATTCGTTTAGGAGGGAGGAGGCTTCCCACACTAACATAGACATAAGTAGTATAAAGGGGGGGGGATGCCCCTACTCTATGCATCTGCTAAGCGGGTGAGAACAAGGGAGACAAATAAGGAAATGTACATTGTGATACCATAACTCATCTTCACCCCCTTTTTGTACCTGCATTCCAATACGGAAGAGCTTATTGTGGCATCACGATTTGTGTTCCTTGTAACAAAATCTCAGCTTGCTGCTCATACCTCTGGCCCCAGGCAATTTCTCTGTTACTGAAAAGGCAAAGAAGTTGTTCAATACACTTTCTAGCTTAATTATTATGAGCCAAATGGGCTTAGCAAGTAATCATTTTGTCCATCACTGATGTCATTAAAAAAAAAACTTGTTTTAAAGGATAATAAACATTTTACCAGTTTTCACCATCCAGACCAAGACAACCTATGTGTGGACATCTGTGCAGAGGGCAAGGAGTACTTGTGTCAGAGATCAAAATGTTAGCGTATCATAATGTCAGTGTCCACATATTGACATTTTTGTATGGGTGTGTCTTCTGCAAATATTGCTGAATTCAAAACATAATAATAATAATAATAATAATAATAATAATAACAACAACAACAACAACAACAACAACAATAATAATAATAATAATAATAATAATAATAATAATAATAATAATCTTTAATTTATAAACCGCACCCTTTCCTAAACAGGACTCGGGGCGGTGTACAGTCATATTAAAACAGTATGAATACAAAATATAGATATACTTAAATATACAAATAGGTAAACGGAGGAGGTAGGATATGGACTGTACAATATTTAAATTAAAATACAAATAAACATTAAAATTACCCTTAAAAACTACCCAATAAGATGTTTGCCAGGAGGTTAAAATGGGACTATAAATCAGTTAAGCCAGCTAATTGGAACAGGTGGGTCTTAAGTTTCTGTCGGAAGGAGCGGAGGTCGGTAGTAGTTCTAATATCGGGGGGGGGGGGAGGTCATTCCAGAGGGTTGGGCCCATCATGTCTGAAGAGGACAAATCAAGCCAGTGTCACTACTGGTTTGGTCTTATTCACAACTTTGTCCATTTCTCCCCAGCTGCCATAATCTGATATTAACACCCAGAGTCCATCTGTCAGAAAATATTACAGTATTTTATGGTTTTTATCACCAGTACAAAACAAAATGCAATTTCAGTGATATTTTAACTGGCATGCTTAGTAAATGACTCATTAGATTAATAAGGAGACAGAGCTACATTTTGTTTACTTTTGTGCCTGGTCTAACTGTATTCAGAAATAATTATTAAGCCAAGCATTCGTTAACTGGATTGTTCCCAAAGGATACTTAATTAGTTAATTTAATTTACTTAACTGTGTGCAAAAGGCTGTCAGAAAACTGTTTTTCTTCCCAATAGCTTCCTTTTCTGAACACTGGAGAATCTCACAAATTGCATCTCTCTCTCTCTTACTTGCTGCTTCTACATATATTAAATATGCAGTGAGCTATCTCATGACTGTCCCCATAGGTTGAGTAATCTAAATGTGAGATGAAGCCAAGCCATATGGTTAGCTCCCTAAAGACATCCCAGCAAATGATCTGAGACGGAGAATGATGGGGCTGAGAAATGAGGAAAAGAAATTCAGAATTCAAAAATATAGCATGACAGAAACAGAAAAAAATAGAGTTCATAGGGACCTTCAGATCTTTTCATATTGTTGGACTTTAATTCCTATCAGCAACCAGCAGCGTAGCCTATGGCTAGGGATGAAGCAGTTGTCTTCCAACAAAATCTGGTGTCCCACATCTCTATGGATAGGATGTCTATGTAGCTTTGTTGTACAAAATGCTTGATCTCACTTTCAGCTCCTTGTAGACTTGCACCAACCTTTCTGTTGATGTAATCTTAAGACCAGTGCTGGGTTTCCATTTTTTTAAACTACCGGTTCACTATTGCATGTACAGAAGCATCCGGGCAGGTGGGTGGAGCCTCCTGTCACTGCCACTACCGGTTCGCCCGATCCGGGCCAAACCGGGAGCAACCCACCTCTGCTTAAGAGTACAAAAAACATTACAAATTCTGGAATGTTTACAGTTGCCCATTGTGAGTTATTAATTTCACACATCTTCAGTTTATATAAGGGAGCCCATTCTAACTTATAGAAAAATCAAAATAATATTTATTAATTCCTATAAGTGATTTCTATATCTCTGTAGAGCTCAACAATGAAGATTTGCCGGTAGAACAGGAATATGAAGCAGTTGGGCAGAGAAGAGGCAGTGAAGATGTTTTTGTGGCTGTCAATGTTTGTGTTCTAATATGCTAAACCATCATTGTCCAATCTCGTGTTCTATATACGTATGTTTTGAGAATACTTCCCAGAATTTGAGTTGTTTTAGACGTCACAGATTGGAAAGATGCACCAGAAAAATATTTTGTTTCTAAATGAATGAATGCTTAAATTTCCAGAATGACTACAGTCTCAGAACTAAATTATTGGGATCATTATAAGCAATAAAGAAAACAACTCCAGAAAATTCTAGAAATATATAATTGTGTCCTAAGGTAGCTTCTAATTTCCCTTTTAAGATGTTCCACAGCAGAAGAACTTAAATGAGGATGGAGGTTTTCATGTAATGCTCCAATCAATCTTTAATTCCAGTCCTTTTCTTCTTGTTCAAGCTATTTATAAATAACTAAACAGTTACCAGCATTTCAAAACAAAAGCTTGTTTTTCCTCTTGTAGTCCCGGGCTATCTGTCTTGTTAAGATGCCCCCCCCTCCTTTAAGCATGTTATTATAAATGAGGATCATAGTTCAGTGCTTGTAACATAAATCTGTTACCATAGCTTGCATATAATTAGTTTTAAATAGTCTGTGTGTTTTATTTTTCAATACCTGGGATGTTCGTTAGGACATGGTAAGGGCTGATTATCATTGCACTTATGATTCTGCTCTTTCATCGAGCCCCAAAGCAGCAAATATTCGATCGTTACAATCATTAAAATAGGACACCACATTTTGTTTTGTATTAGAGAAAGAGAAATACATACTGAGCATTTTGAATTGCAAGCTGCAGTGACGTGGATTATACATGAGCCATCACGTAACTCCTCTCAATTGTACAGGATATAGAAAGAAAATATAGAATGTACTGAATTGCAAAGATGTCCTTTATGCTAAATCTCTTTGTAGAGAGTAAGATTTTGCAATAGCTGTTGCCCTAGGTCAGTCTGCACAAACCAAATCCACTCATTAAATCACTGCATAGTCAGGCCCTTCGGTATTTGTTTGTTTGTTTGTTTTGGCTTGGAGGTGTCGTCTGAAATAGAAATGGTGATGCTTTTTTTGGAAGACCACCAAATTGCTTATTATTATAGAAAAAGTCCCAACTGTGCTTTTTCAAAAGGCAACTGGACTTTGTTTGTCCTTGAAGTCATTTCACTTCTGATCCAAGAAGCTTCTTCAGTTCTGACTGAATCAGAGGTGGTTTTCAGCAGGTTCTGACCAGTTCTGGACAACCAGTAGTGGAAATTTTGAGTAGTTCGGAGAACTGGGAAATACCACCTCTGACCGCCCCCGCCCCCATCTATTCTCTGCTTCCTGAGTCCAGCTGGGAATGGGGATTTTGCAGTAACCTTCCCCTGCCATGCCCACCAAGCCACGCCCACAGAACCGGTAGTAAAAAAAATTGAATCCCACCACTGGACTGAATGGTAGTAGATGGAAGGATTTATATTCTTGCAGTCATCCGGTTAACAGAACTCTCTCTGAGAGTTGTTGAGGCCACTTGGAGGTTTACCTGTGCTCTCAGGGTCACCTGAATGGTGTAGGTAGGTGGGGAACCTTCTTTCGGCAGTTCCAAGAAGGTTTCACAGCCATTTGCACTATTCCGGTGACCCTGAGGGCACAGATAAACCTCCAAGTGGCCTCAACGAATCTCTGAATGAGTGCCAATCATCAAATGATTGTAAGGAATATAAATCCTTCCATCCACCACCATTCAATCAGAACTAAAGAAGTTTCTTGAATGAGAAGTGAAATATCTTCAAGGAAAAACAAAGTCCAGTTGCCTTTTGAAAAAGCACTTTTGAGACAACCATGATCTGGATGACTAAGAGTCTCCACAGACTTATAGAAAAAGAAAATGGCAAACCACTTCCATCATTGTTTTGACACTTATTGGAGTGGGGGGTCTTAGCACAAGAAAGATCAGTTATATGAACCTTCTTCTTACCATTCTATTTCTTAAAATGTTTAAATAACCACCTTCCCTCAATTTTTAGTTTCAAGTTTCCTCTGTCACATTAAGAGTTTATTACATAATTTGATGTCATATGGAAAATGAGTCCTATTAAAAATTTGAAGAGACAATGAAAGTCCTATGATCCATCTCATGGCTGGCTGTGTGCTGAATGGCTAATTTCTGTAATAAATTTCATTTTCCTGGGTTCTGGCTGTAGATATAGCAAATGTCAATGATCATATTTTCCCAATAACCTCACTGCTAGGTTAAAAATAAGCAGCTCGGTGTCTCCAGCAACTTATCTGGTATTAGTTGTGCCCAGAGCGCTCAATTTCTAGTCTTGAATTATAATTTAGGGAAGCTTTGGGATTTGTGATCCTAATACATCTGGAAGATATCAGATTAAGAAAGAAGAGCTTAGTGGCAGAAGGGACTAAATTATTTAGACCAAGATGCTATATAGAGTGCCTTCTAAATGCATCTTTTGGTGCATATTTTTGGTATTTTGAGATAAAAGCAATAGAAAATAGTACTAAAACCTGTCCCCCAATATATTGGATTAAGATTGCATTGTATTACTAGCTAATTAGCATGGCTGGGACATGGTATAAGCAAATAATGTCTGTTTAATGTTAAAAATATGAAATAATAAAATAAAATGCAATTTTGATCTATTTTGATATTTTAGCAAAACCTGACATTCTTTTTAAAAGAGTATAACTGCTTGGCTGGCTCCAAGAAATATTCTGGCTATTGCAGAAATATGCATGTTGGTATACTTGAATATTCTTCAGGTACTATGTTAAATAACACGTAAATAAGAGAAATGCCTGCTAGTATTTACCTTTCAAATGAAAGGGATTCAGGGAGATTTAGAAAGGAAGGAAGGAAGGAAGGAAGGAAGGAAGGAAGGAAGGAAGGAAGAAAGAAAGAAAGAAAGAAAGAAAGAAAAGCTCTAGAAAATAATGCTCAGAGTCTTGCTTTTCTGGGTTTTGTTTAGAAACACAGAAGAACATATTCAAAACATCTCTTGGGATATCGGCTGTCAATGAAAAAGTACAAAATGCATTTGCTTGTTAAATTTTACATTGTTCCTAGCCATTATTATTACAGATTAAAAGATGAAAGAGCCCTGAAGAGAAAATTCCATTAAGTACCTTGGATTTTATTGAAAAGTGCTTCAGGTAATGGTGTTCTGAACGTACCTCAAGGAGCTTTATGCCACCATTATTCTTTGAAATTAGTTACATGCTCTTCTGGAAATGTTCAGCTTGGACCGTGTCCATTTTTGTTTATTGACATTGCACTGCTTCAATCTGGCTGACTGCTTTAGCGGGAACTTCATAAACTGCATTTTTGCGGCCGTGGATTGTCAGTGAGGTCACCCACAGATGACTCAGAGGCACTGGCCTGTAGGTATGTATGTGATCAATGCCGTCGGCAGGAAAAGCTTCCCTCAGAACAAGGCAAACACGATATCCCTTCTCTGCATGGCTCCAGGCTCCAAAATAGGGGCTGACCTGACAACCGCTTCTCCTGAGGGAGAAATAAAGAAAACAAAACACATGCTATTACGATAAATCCCCACTCATCTGGTGTTAGAAAATTCAGCAGAGAGACTAATCATAAAAAGGTTCTGCCTTTGGTGTCAGGGCAGAAAAGGAAAGGATCTGTGCAAATAAATACCCAGGGTCAACATTGCAAACGGGAAAGAATCCTCTGAATGCGTGTAGAAAAGGCCCGTTAACTGGAGGAAATGTTTTTACTGTTCTAAACTTTCAATGGATGTTTGTCTCAATGCATATTTACAACATCTGCTTTCCATGTAGTTTACGTTTGGATGGCAATGCAGCAACCATTTTGCCTAAAGTTTTGGGATTCTTTTTTTTTAAGCCAGTCATTGCAGTTGGTCTTAATCAAATATTATTGTTTTTAGATGTTTACAGATGCTCTGAGAAGAAAGATTATTTTAGAAATTACTCAAAAGAATGCCATCCAAAAAAAGAAATGTGAACCAAATGCTAACGTACTTCTCCCCACACCCCCTTTTCTATTTTGTTAAAGATCATTCTGACTGCAAATGAAACAAAAACAAAAATCCACAATTTTACAGTGTCCCTACAGGAAACCAAAGTTATGCAGTGCCTTTTTCTAATTTAAACAATATACACAAATCAAGTGTATTTATTAAATCAATGCTTCGCCATTTTTTACAAGGAAGTACAATTTCAGGAACAGACATAAAAGATTTTCATCATAATGATACACATCTCTTTGGGGAAAAGTTATTTTAGGGCTCTGTGATAATTGTTTCTCAAAGAAAACTAGAAGTAATTGGGAGAAAAAAGTTGCACTGCATTACAGGGCAAAAATACCAGTTATTTATAGTAAAAACTGTTGCAACATTAGCAGAATAGTAGAATACTTTATTTGGGCAAGAATGATTAGATACACAAGGAATTCATCTCCAATGCAGAAGCTCTCAGTGTACATGCAAAACAACAGAGTAACAATAATTGTAATAATGATACCAATAAGAGAAGGTAGTAGAGAAGATGAGGAGGACAATAATACAGCCATACTACATGGGTAAATATACTTATACATCAAACAGTACTGTGGGAATTAGGTGTTCAGTAGAGTGATGGCACAAGAGAAAAATCTGTCTCCGTCTCTAGTTTCTCAGTATTATATAGATATTTAATTTCCTCTACGGAAAATCTGTTCTTTATAAAAGGGCTGCAAAACAAAATGTGGAAAAAGTTTATTCATTCCATATTTACATTCCTGCTAGAATCTGGAAGTGTACCAATTGCCCACAAGGACCCACTTTCAAAAAAAGAGACATCTGTTGTGGCATTGCCCTGAGTTTGCCCTGGGAAGATGCTTCAAGAGGTAGATTGTGGACAATGGCTAAATTAGATCTCCCTTCCTCTCTCCATTCGTGCGTGTGCATTGTAGACTTTAAAGGAAATTGCTTGTTACTTGCAAAATGTAGTCTTTTTAATATCATTTATGAAGCCACTGAACCTTCGTTCAATAGACAAACTGAACAAACAAAGATGGTCTTTAGTTGATAGAAGATCGGTCATTAAAAAATAAAATGAAGACATATTGTTTTCATTTCATGAAATGAACTAAATATTTATCAAGGTATTGAATGACGTGACCTGTATCTGCGATGATATGTGTCTGGTTACAGTATGTGTGTGTATGTATGTATGTGTGTGTGTATGTATGTATGTGTGTGTGTATGCATGTATATATAGTAGCAGTCTTGTATAATCTTTTTCTTCTCTTCATTCCCATAACAGGTTTGCCTTTGATCATCTGTTCACTACAGTATTTTCTTTGCTTCTCTCTCTTTTCTCAGTTTATATGCCAGCCATCTACCTGGTTTATTTGCATTTTCAAAATAATTCTGTTTAGCACTCCTAATTTTTTGAGCTAATTCCTCCTTTTCCATTAGCTCTATTCTGTGTTTAATCATGTCCATTTTTACTTTAATATCCTTCTTTTGTGGGGATTTCTGTAATTCTCTTTCAAGACCCTTATGGTCATTGTCTAGCCCTTTAATTATTTGTCTTTTCTTTATGTTTCTCTTCCTTGTATAGTCAATAATCAAGCCTCTAGTATAGGCCTTCATTGTAGCCAAGAAGTTCTGCATTGATGTATCTTCTTTTCTATTTTCTTTGAAGAAGAAGCTCAATTCCTTTTCCATTTTCTGAACAAAGTCTTTCTCTTTTAATATAGAATTATTTAACAGTTACCTAGATCTTTTTCTTTGTCCTTTCCATTTAATTGTCATTGGATTGTGGTCAGTCCAAGTACTTGTTTCAATCTCAATTTTCTGTATATTACAAACCAATTCAGTTGTTACCCATATCATATCGATTCTGGAATGAGATAAATGTCTATTTGAATAAAAAGTATATTGTTTTTTAGTAAGATTTCTCTCTCTCTAAACATCTTTTAGATCTAGTTCATTGATAATTTTAAAAAAAGATTTGGGGAGTAACTTTCTATTTAACTTTGTTGTTTCTTGTGTAGTGTAGTCCATATTCTTGTCTACAACTCCATTGAAATCTCCCATCATGCAAATACTTGTGTAGTCCAAATCAATTATTTTCCTGTGTATTTTTCTGAAAAATTCATCTTGTTTATCATTAGGTGCATAAATTACTATTAAAAGTATTTTCTTATTATTATCCATAATTTCCACAATTACAATTTTTCCATCATCATCTGTATAGATTTGTTCCACTGGGATTGTATCTTTAATATAAAGGATCACTCCACTTTTCTTGCAACTTGCCAATGAAATAAATATTTTCCCAAGTTTTGGTTACACTAATAAATGTTCATGTTGCTTCTGAATATGCACTTCTTGTAGACAAATTACATCCGATTTTAGTTTTCCTAGTTTGTGGAATATTTTCCTTCTTTTATTTGCTATATCAAGTCCATTTATATTAATTGAGATGATATTTTTCTCTTCCATGTTTATGTTTTATACGTAGGATTTCTTGCTCTAGTGGATGTCGGTTCTTGTAGTTCTCTAAAGTCTGCACCGCCCACTGCACCTTTTTCTATCTCAATCCCACCTACAGCTCCTTCTTTCTCGGTCACAGCTGGAGTTCTCGGTCACACTTGGAGTTCTTTCACTATTTCTTCATTTTCAGCCTTCCTTCTCAAATGTTCTGCAAAAAATGCTTCTGCTTTTTCAATTGAGTCTATTCTGTATCTTTGTCCTTGCCATACAAACATTAAACCTTCTGCCATCAGCCATCTGTAGTTAATGCCTTTTTTGAGTAGAATTTTAGCCAAAAATTGATATTCCCTTCTCGACTCTCTCACTTTTCTTGGAATTTGCTTCAAGACTACAATCTCCTTGCCTTTGTACTCCAATTTTCTGTCTCTTGCTTTTTGAAACATTTGCATTTTAATTGCTTTCTTAGTAAATCTTACATGAACTTCTCTTGGGAGATCCTTTCTCGCTGCATATCTTGTATAAACTCAAAATGCCTCATCTGTAGCATCCACCATCTTCTCCTGGGTTATCTCGAGGACATCTTTCAGCATTTCTGTCATTATTTGTAACAAGTTCTCTCCTTTTTCTTCTTCTATGTTTTGAAATCTTTAAAAAAAATTCTGACCTTCCAACCTTCCAACCCAGTATTCCAATGTTATCTTTTTCCATCACGCTCAGTCTACTGTCAATGTCCCCAATTTTCTTCTCTCTTTGGTCACCTTTTTCTTCAATTTTCTGTAATCTGTCTTCATATTTCATCATCATCTGTTGAATGCTATCAGTTTTTTCATTAGTTTTGAGTGCTTTTTGTTCAATGTTTTCCGTTTGTTGTTCAATGTTTCCCGTTCATGTTCTATTGTCTCAATTCTTTTTTCCATGTTCTTTGTTCTCTTTTCAATGATATCTGTCTTTACTTGTAACTTCTGGATTCCCTGCATATTCATCTCTAATATAACACCCTTTTCTTTCTCCTGCTGCAATGTTGTTTGAATTGATCTTTGGTCTCCTGCTGGTGAGGAGGAGGGTGTTGTTGCTGAACCAGTGGTTGTTATGTTTTCATTCATCTTCAAATTCTTCTTTATTATATTCCATTTAATGTGGGAATCAATTGTAATCCAAGGTGACCATGGGGTAGTCAAAAATAAGAAAAAATGAATAGAAAGTTGGGCCAAAAAAGTAAAAAGCCCAAAAGAAAAACAAAAGGGAAAAGGAGAGCAAACCTACTGTGAAAATAAAAAAGAAAAAAAAGAAAAGAAAAGGAAAAGAGAAAACAAGCTAAAGATAAGAATATTTGACCTCTTCTATGCCCTTGTCCAATTAGATCCAGTTAAAAAAAGAAAAAAAAGGAAGACAGGGAGAGGAAAAAAAGAAAAAGAGAAAAAGAAAAAGAGAAACAATCCCAAGGTAAAAGTATCTCAATGTGTAAAAGCAAGGATTGTGAAGAAAAAGTATTTAAATTCTCCCGCAGTCCAATTCAACCAAAACAAGATAGCAAGTGTCTCCAAAGGATGAGAGAAGGGCAAAAATTTAAAACAACCAGAGAGGAAACACAGTTTTCACAACAGAGAGGTGTACAGACTGCCACCAGGAAAAAAAAGTTTCAGAACTTTTAAAAAATGAAAGCCTTTCCAAGATCACTCCAGGTTTTCTCTTAAAGTTGTTATTTATAGTTTCCAGGCAAAGTTTCAAGCACTAAGGATTTCAAGTGGGCACCTGTATAAACAACTGTGCTAATCTCCTATCAATCCCTGGCTAATCACCGTGGCCTTGGAAAGAATAGCCTTTCTCCAAATATCCATACAAAAATGGAAACAATGTTTCAAAACCTCTAGATGGCAGTGTTACTTATGTCCCACTTTCCCTCTCTGTATTGCATTCTCCATCTTTGGTAAAAATAAATAAATAAAATAAATAAAAAGCCAAATGGTAAGAAAGAAAAAATGCAATAATACACTAAACAGAAAAAGAGATTCTCAAGTAGTAAGGTTTAGTTGTCAAAGAGTCCAAATGGAAAGGAAAAAAGGAAGAAAATAAGCCAATCCCATTTAAAACTGCACTACATAGAAAGTCCAGTCAAGCATCCGGCAATAAAAAGGAGAAAAAAAAGAGGAAACTTTCACTTTGACTATCCCTTAAAATCCCCCACTTACTCTCTCAGCAGTCTTCATTTAACTTAAGACATTAGGGTGTTCTCTCAAATAGGAAAAAATGTAAAACTGTCACAAAAAACGGCATGCTTCTCTCCTGCTCTTTTACTTACGGAGCTGTCGGCAGTTTCAGCAACTTTTATGGCTGCTTCTTGGATCACCAGAGACTTTGCGGGTGTGTCCAGGATCGACAGGATGTGCCCCTTCCTGTCACTGTCTCTTCGGGATGGTTTAGGTCCAAGTTGGACCGTTCAGCAGCTGGAATTCAGCGGCAATCTTGGAGCCCCAAGATTGTCCGTCCGTTTCACATCGACATCAAGCTCCTCCCTCAAAAAGAGATAAATTGTTGTTTGGAAATGCTCACATCACCCAAAGCTTTTCCACTGCAACCACCTCCCAAACACTTTGCATTAACTTATAATATAGAGTGTGTAAGTTTGAGGGCTGGGGTTGACTTAGCATTTTGTAGCAACACAGCCATTATATAGTTGCAGGTCATGGCCCACAGAAAGCATGAACAGTCTTTTGATCAGGAACAATCACATATAACTTTAGTAGAACTACAGAGGAGTGAGGCCACATCATACATAGATAGAATATATTTTGGTGAGATATTGAGTGCTGTCATACTTGTTATAACAGTCAAGCAACAACTTTCATTTATCTCCACCTCAAAATGGAAGAAAAATATACTGTTAGTTTTCAGAGGTCACCATTATGGTTATATGAGCTGAATCTGATATGCTTTAGCGGCTTTTTTGTTGTTTTACTGTTACTTTGTAAAGCTGTTTTTCCATCCAGAATTGTATGGTGAATAGTGGTCATGTGGAAGGGAAGAAGGAAGGAAGGAAAGGGGGGAGGGAAACAGTAGGCAACAGCACAACTTAGTTTACAAGTAACACTTCTAGTATTAGCTCATTGTATAAACTCAGATAATTTGGATTTACAGTATTCACACTGTAGTATAACTATGCAAAACTAGCTATTCTCTTTTCCATGTTAATTGTATTTATAAGATGTTGCAGGATGTAGATGTGTTCCTTTCTATAGCCTTTTGGAAATTAAATGACATGGTATTTTAATATGTGTTTTAGACTTAAAAATCAATACTTTAGTCACTTTTTAGTCTGTGTGATAGAAAAAACCACAATGATGGATGGAGAAACCCTCTTTTGATGTTTTCTTGTTATCACTGGTCTGACATTTTGGCCCACAATGAAAAGAGGGAAAGTCTGTTTTGGGGAACTAGTAGGACAGAGCTGAACATGGATGATGTGTGAACAACAAGGAAGGGAGCTAAGCAGGAATCAAGGATTACAAGCTGTAGTAAGAAAGGTAGCTGTAAAAGCAGATGCCTGCAATTACTTGAGAGCAGAGTAGCAGAACTAGAATAAGCTCACTGACATTTGCTTCTTTAACAAAAGACTTTAAGGGTTATGTGCCATGTGCTGAAGCAATGGGCTGCAAAAAGTATAAGATAATCATGCTGCTAGAAAAGTGAGCCTTGGAAGAAAGTGCAGGCATTGGTGAGCATAGTTGAAAGGTAGATAATGGTAAATGGATTCGGCTGTGTTTTGTATGCATTGCTTACTAATGAAAATACATCCCCATAAAATAATCTTATGCAACGTAATTATGCATCCATATATTGTACTGAATCAACTGAATTCCTATTACAACAATAAGGGAGATGCATTAAGGGGAAAATAATGCAATTCAGCAAAAATTTATCTGGTGCATAAATTATGCACACCTTATTTATTTAATTATGCAACTTGGTGTGTCTTCAATTTACGTTTATACATTTCTGAGTTATTTTGTCTTCGTTTTTGTGTAGGAGGTTGAAAATGCACATTGGATAAATGGCATTTTAAAATGGTTTTGCTTGTTTTGTTTTGCTTTTCATTTCTGTAATGCTGAGCAGAACATAAGAATTAAAAAACATTTTTCTCTTGTGGTTTCAGTGCATAAACAGGCAGGATTAGATGAAGATTTTTAGTATAGCAGAAAAGTTATCTGATCTGAAGATCTGATACAAGGACCTTGCATGAAATTTGCTTAAACAGATAGTGCTGTTTCTCTTCACAGCAAAGAGATGCAGGATGGACATCAACAATGTTAGAAATTCACAAATTTCTGGCATAAGAGGGAGAAGACTTGTTGAGAAAGGGTGATTAGGAGGAATGTTAGGAGAAACTTTGTGTAATCTCCACTCTTCTAAAGAAAAGTAAAACTGAGCATAATCAATGATGAGGATCCCAAGACACAAGGAACTAATGGGAGAAGAAGTTCAGGATATGTGGAAGTTCCTATCCTTAGCACAATGGCTAAGAGCTCTGATGAGTAGAGACTATAGAAGCCAACATAAAACTTAAATAAAGAGCTAAAAAAACCATAGTCTTTCAGAGTTTTCCAAACCTATATAGGTTTCACAAGGGGACAATGAGATATTTTAGAGTTTTTTGGGAAGCACATTCTAAATGCGGACATGATTGACTCAACTGAAGGCCTTTCATATTGACTTCCTTCTTTGGCTTTCTTAATTTTTCAGCATTCATCAGCAATAATGCCTCTTGTTCCACAGCCTTTTCTAAAACCAGATTGAACTTTTGGAATTTCCTTTTCCATATATAGTTCTAACCTACATTCACAGTGATCCTAAGCATTATTTTGCAAGTATGGGAAATTAAGAATATTGTGTCATAGTTAAGTTATGTCAGTGGGGATCTTGCTATGCAGATACATGCTTTTAAATTAATTTTAATATCTGGATTACTTTACAAAATCAATTTAGTGTAGGAGATAATCAAGCTGAGCCAAAGGGAAGGCTCAAATGCATCATCAATCATGAGTCCCTTTGCATCCTCAATCTAAGCCCAGCCCACCTTGAATTCCAAATTGCTTTGACCATTAGTAGTTCAGATTCTTGTAGAGAGCTTAAGTTTGTAATAAATCTTTATACCCATTTGAACTTCCTGGATCTTCTGATTTCTCTGGTGCTTGACATTTACCATGATAAACAGCATTACAAATATTCCAGAAATAATGTACTACAACCAGTCTCATCACTTCTCATCACTCGGTTTCCTGGTTTTGTGGCCAGGAAAGCCAGTACTAGGGTGATGGTTTTGGCCAAGAGAGAAGAAATGGCAACTGAGAAGATGATGCTGAAGACCGTTTGTCTGAGAAGGCAGGTGGCTTTCTTTGGTTGACCAATGAAGAGAAGAGGAGACAAGAAGCAAAGTGGGAGGAAGACCAGGAAGATGTAGGAGAGGTTCCGGTTGTTGGCTTTGACAATGAGAGTTTTTTGGTATTTAATGAAGATGATTAAAACAAGACCTGTGATTGGGAACAAGAGTAGGGCAAAAGAGACCAGGATGAGGCCCAGAGGTTCCTCGTAAGACAGGAAGGTTATAACTTTGAGGATACATTGGACTCTGTCCTCATCTGGATATTTATCATCTAGACACTTGGTGCATTTTTCTGTATCTAAGAAACCAAAAAGCAACTTTCTTTAATATTCCCTCCTTTTATCTTACAAGAAATACCTTGTTGTATAACAGTTAATACCACAGGCACTTTCTAAGAATTATTTCTTAATGATTTCATTAAAAAGAGCACAAGAAGAATAATTTTTTTAAAAAATGTAGCTAGTTATATGAAGTTGAGGGTAGTCATAGGATATTAACTGTTTCCTGTGTAATGTGTAGAATCTTCATGGAAACTACATGATTAGAGGTTAATAATGAATCTTACAATCTTTTTTAGCAAAGATCTTGAGTCCTGCCACATGGCAATTAATATACTGAACTTGTAGGATAACTACAGTATCTTGTAACATCTGGAAGCAAACTGGAATTCAGGACAAGCTTCCTATCAATGAGAACAATTAACCAATGGAACAGCTGGCCTCCAGAGTTTTTGGGTAACCATGAGTCCCTAATAAAATACATGCGCCTTCAGGGGAGTACTGTCACTGAATTCACAATACAAAAGTTTATTATTGCTACCTATATGCAAGAATCTAGTCAACTAACTGTCAAGGCTAAATTGGCACTAGATAGGGGTCAATGGAATTCACAGGGGATTACATTTATGTTTCTTGTTGCAATGCAATCTCTCCAAACTGATGACATATTTAACCCCACCATCCAGTTCCTACAAGTACCACCCTATCCAGAAATGACATGACATGTTACGAATATCCAGAAAACCAGAGGATGATAACTCTATATTGTTCAAATTCAGCTGTCCTTTCTGGTCCATCCACTCCTTCATGGTTATCAGGTACTTATTACACCTCATATTGGGCATAGGGTAGAGAGGTAAAGCTGGGTATTAGTGAGGCTGCTTAATGCCAAAGCAACAGAGCAGATAGTAAACAAAAGGAAGGAAAGGGTTAATTATTATTACTTCCACTCACACATCAAACCTTTTTTAATTATTAGGAATGACTAAATTAGGGCAACAACTGACCATTCATGCACTGTCCGTTTTTTCTTTTTCAAGATGCAATTATGGAAAGCCTATTATAGATATTGGTAAAATCTATCCTAGCTCAGAATAGCATCAATACAAATGTTTATTATTAGTGTATCCAGAATGAGCTTTTATGATCTTTATCTATATATATAAAAACGGATGTGTGTGCGTGCGTGCGTGTGTGTGTGTGTATGTTCCAGCATAACTCTGGAATGCCTCAAGCAATTTCAACCAAACTTGCCACACAGATGACTTACTCTCTGGAAATAAATACTGTGGGGGGTACGACATCCCTAACACCCCTTGGAGTGTGTGTTCTGTTAAAATGCAGCCTCTTGTGCCTTTAAATGGCTTCTACTGACTACCATAGAATGGCTTCTACTGACAGTGCCATGGAGTTGCCATGGTAACGGCTTCACAGTACTCCACAAGGGGGCTCCCTCTGGTAAGGGGGAAAATCCAACATTAGAAATTACGTTTGGTCTGGACATTTTCCCCCTATAAATAAATACCCGGGCAACACCGCATTATCAGCTAGTCCTATAATATTCCACTTGCAACCTTCCTGGATTTTTCTATCTTTTCTTTTTTTTTTTTTTCCCTTATTGCACAAAATTCATTAAGGAGGAAAGGCAGGACAAATAATTTTATTGGCAGCCATCCATCTGGAGGGATTCTGAGACTAGACTTTCTCAGCTTCATCAGTGTTATGCCATCTGTTACTCCAGTGCCATTTTGGGGGCTAAATGCATGGGCAGCATAAGTGATAACAGCATAATAAAAACATTTGATAACAATAGTTAAGTTTTTGTGTGTGCTTGTGTACGGGTGCATGTAACAGTTTGGTAAATTCCTCCTGACCCCAGGAAACTATAATGTAATTATGTATTTTAGATATTGTCCACAACAATGTAGCACTACTATATTTTTAAAGAAAGGTGTGAGGTTATATATGGAAGGAAACAGGCAACGAGTTCTTAATTCATTTAAGCTGTACCAGAAGGGAGACATTACAATGTCAATATCAACACCATATCCAGACATTGTACCTTCCTTGATCTGCGCCAGTTTTTCATGTTGACATCTCACTGTTATTATTTTGATGGAAATTAGTAGAACAATTCTGATATTTCAAGCATCACTCACTCAGCTGGCAATGCAGCGGCTCTAATCACTTGTCTGGGAAACCTGTGTTTGGTCACTAATGCATTAGAGCATTGCTAATGACACAAAGGTATGACAAGATAAGCATGGCCTCATAATGAATGATTACACCAAAGCAAAGTGGCAAAAGTAATTATAGAATCACATAGATTGCTGGCCCAAAATTGACAGAGACATCAAATTTCATGTACAGCTAAAACAAGATTGAGATAACCTTCTGTTCTGGAAAAGTAGTAGTCATAGCTCATATGTAATGCATCTGACATTTCCTTCTGCTATTGTTAACCAATGGAGCAGCTACAAAATAACATTAATTTTCCTGTGATTAATTAGACACATTAATTAAATGAGCCCTCAGTGTACTCTCTCTCTCACACACTCTCTCTCTCTCTCTCTCTCTCTCTCTCTCTCTCTCTCTCTCTCTCTCTCTCTCTCTCTCTCTCTCTCATACTGTCTCGCTTTTTTGGCAGCTGCTGCACACTGCTGGCTCATAATTAAATGGCCATCCACTAGGATTCCAAGGTCCCTCTCACAGTAACTACTATTGAGAAAGGTACCACCTATATTGTACTTGTGCATTTCGTTTTTCTTGCCTAAATGTAGAACCTTACTCTTTTCACCATTGAATTTCATTTTATTAGATAGTGCCCAATGTTCAAGTTTGTCAAGTTCCTTCTGTATATATCTGATAGAACTACAAAAATGTATGGAATTGTCATAAACTGGCAAGTGTTTATTTTAACATTGTTGTATCAAGACACTGGCTTTTTTAAAAAAGAATGAGCAAAGATTCTGATAAAATGTACTTGAGAAATGACAATCTTTATTACCATTTAATTTTATCTTTTCATACATTTTCTAGAGGGAAAGCCCTCCTGTCTGAAAAATAAATGAAATTACTTTGCTTCTATCTCTGTAAAAATATCAAACCTTGTTTTCCTTTACCTACGGGGGGAAAAAAGAATATTGCATTATATTTGCAATAATGGAACATTATCATTTTCATTCAATTCACTTTACATAAACATTGGAAATATGTCTTCCTCACTACATATATATTTAATTTTAGTTCATTAGTGGACCATGATAAACTAATTCACATCACAGAGCTCCCAAATACTACATTTCTATTATCTGTATTTAAGTCCTAACATTGTAAGACATGTTGAGTCACACATTCATGAACATTGTTGACTCAGGGGTTCCAATAAGTCTGTCATGGGACAGAGACAAATCACTGGGACATCTGGTGCCCAAAACGACATAAGACAAACCAGCATCCAGAGATACAGAATGACAGCTATTTTCTTCTTCTGGATTGAGGTGGGATAAGGATTCAACAAGGCGTGACAAAGAGAAACAAGTTTCACGAAAAGCACTAGATACCAGATTTCTAGATGAACAATCAGTTAGGCATTTTCTGTGTAACAACCAATTTAGGCATTTTTAGTTTGCATATCTTTGGCATACTTAGAGTAGCGGTGCCCCTTTTGGGCACCAGGGACCAGTTCCATGGGGAGAGGTTTTCCCACGGACTGGAGGGGGCATGGTTTTGCATGCTGCTTGCATCCCACAGATGGGTCTTCCTTCGCTTTTTTGCACAGCCCAGTTTCTTCACCGACTGGGAGTTGGTGACCCTTGCTTTAGAGATCTTAACTGTTGATTCAACACCAAGCTGCATAAAAGAGTACATATTGTAACAGCGTAACTTGAGATAGTTTACTTTACAGCTACAGAAGTTCACAATTGCTGCAGAAAAATTCATAACATTAGCATATTGTTCATTTTTTTAAAGAAATTAAATGGAAAATGCCAATATTAAATCTCTATAGAAATCGTCATGGAAATATTCATTTAACTATGGATTTCAGCACTCCAGAATGCATTCAAAAGAGGTGCTTTACAAAGTTCATTGGCAGAAGAGAAGCACTTCTTCTTAGTATTAAAGCAGCCATATCTTTTGGGACATTCATGTGTCTCTGTTAAAGACTCTGCTAAAGAGGCATGCCCAGACAATGCTTTCTCTGGAACTCTCCATGATACATGAATATATGAACATGCACATAGAAAGTCAATCAGAGAAAGCTTGGAGGAGCCATGTTGGGCTACTTCTTGGGGAAATGCGGTTGCCTTATTGCTTTTAGTAGCATGAAAAGAGGCCATGCAAAGCATCTTTCCCAAAATTTTGCAAAATTAGCTTTCCAAGAAGGTCTTCAGAAGTCTATAGTTTTCCGAGAAGGTAAATGCATATTCAGTGGGATGCATGCGAGCTGCAATACAGATATTTAGGGCATGAGCAAACTATTCTAAGGGGTGCACATGTCCTCAACTCAGTCATAGAAAGTCCTTGGAAGCTGTTCGTTTTTACATTTTCCCATCAGTGATCAGTTCATATTTGTAATCAGTTCAGACCTGGCCTGACTGGCATATCTGTTCTGGTCTAGTCGGTACCTGGCTTTGCTGACCCTTAGACTGAAGCTAGCAATTATAAGAGGCTTAGTTGTGAAAATTTCCTGACTTCATTAGACTGCTTGTTGGAGTTTGCTCTCAAATTGTCTTAGACACTGTCATTACCTGACTCTTCACAACTCAGACATTATAGTCTGATTTATGACTTCACAAGCAACTATGATTGTAAGTAGATTTGATTTATGACTAGTCCAGAGCCTTATTAGGCTGTGAAACCTCTGGCAGGCAACCCATAAGACAGTATCTTTAAGGATTTAGGACCTGGATGAGAAAGAGGTTTGCCATCTCAGATGGGAGGGAAAGCAGAAGATAAATTACAGTGGAATAGCCACACAAGATCTGAAAAATGTAGGCATCCATTGAGAAAGAATCTGAAGGAACAACAAGATATTTCATGAAGAATTAATTTAGGGCTAACCAAGCATTCTTTCCCAAACTGGTACTTTCTTGTACCTGATGTGTTGGGCCTAAATTTATAGAATTATAAAACTGTTTTGAATGGGAAGGTAGCGAGTACATTTTATCTGGTTGATATCTGATAAGCCTTGATATCTGTTGAACTATATTTCCAGAAAAGTAAATATACATTTTTGTATTTTATATATGTATAATATTAGGTCAACAAAACATTTTTATATTGCTTCGGTAGCCCTAAAATCTATTCTACTGGAGAAACGAACTCCACAAACTCCTAGTTGCCCTACCCTTGGGTGAAGTCTGGAATTGCAACTCTAGAAACATCATCTCTATGTCTCTTATCATCCTGACCACCAAAGGCACTAGGAGTAGTGATAACAAACAAGGTGTTTCTTTGTTCCTCCCTTTATATCTGCACTTCAAGCTTAAGTTGCTCCTGTCCTGTGCATCTATACTAACAAGCTTAAACCGATTTTAGAAAAATCTGCCTTAACAAACATTAGTTGCCAATAACGTTAAAGTGTTCAGTCCAGACTGCTGGCCACCTCTAGAACATGGCTAGATAATTTTCTTACTTTGTTTCTTGTGTACCTCTATCATTTCATCTTCTTGCCCTTCCTGTGGATGGGATTTTATTTATTTATTAAACGTATTTGCCACCCATCTCAACCACAAAATGACTCTGGGCAGCTGTGCATGTATGTGTCAGGCCTGCAGCCGGTTCCTGTTTGGATCTTTGGCCTGCCACACACTCTCTCTTTCTTTACTATGCTGTTTCATTAGTGGGGAATTGGGAGGGGGAATAGTAAGGTGTAGAATGTGTTGTTCTCAAAATAAAAAAATCCTTTCTAGAAATCAAGATCATTCTTTGTTTCTGCACCTCTGCATCTGACCGGAAGTGGATGGGTGGAAATGCCAGCGTGGCAGAGGAAGATTGGACCATGTGATGGGATTGTGGGTGTGGGGACAAGATCATGAACTTGCAACTGGGTGGAAAACCCAGGAAGCTTTCAGATTCGGGTTTTCACAGATGTACCAACATGTCTCTCTTAATAAATTGGAAGTTTGAGGAAAGTTCTGCCTTGGACTCTGATTTAATTTTGGATGATATTTGGAACGTTGACAGTGTGGCTGACAGAACTCTTTATACATTCTGTTATTTTATTGTTGATAAGCACACACACACACACACACACACACTCCAATATTGAAGCAGACAACAGTCAGAGAGATTGCTACTCATTGTGATGCTTCATGGGGAAAATCTTCCATTTCAATATTTTTTTAAAAAAATGAAAGGTTTTTGAAATAAAATATGCTATTTTACTTAGTAGAAAACAGTTAGTTGAACAAATATATTGAGAGTAGGAGTGTCTATAATTCAGGACAAAGTTGTGAAAATAAAACTGATTCTCAAGGGACAACACTGCAATGCAGGTTAGTGACCTGACACACGGTGAAAGGGTTGTTCCTCACGAGGAGACAGGATCTCCAGAGGGTGAGATAAGTGGGAGATGAGGCAGTTTGCCTTTTTGCTCCAACCATTGTTACAGCCTTTAACGGATACTTAGTTCACACATCATTTGCTAACACCTTCAGAAATTGCCTATAAACTGCTTTAAAAAGTTAGACACCTGCAAAAGAAAAATACCAGGTGAATGCCTTTAGTTCTTTATATAAGAAAATAAAACTGTGCCTTTACCAGTTTTAAGAACTCAAAATAAAAAGCAAAAAGACAAGGATTTGGCTATAGAAATGTTTAAACCGATTAAGGGCTCAGAAAATTTAATTTTGAATATTAAGATTTTGAAACTAATTTTTAAGAAGAAGTGCATTTTCAGGGAAAGAAGAAATGTTTTTGATATTGGAGACGTAACAAGATAAATAACATATAATGGCATTCAAAGATATTGTGGAGGAATGGCAATGAGATTTTGAATCAACAATATCAACAATGTTGTGTGTTTTATGAATATTCTATTCCCAGAAGAACCTGTTACACCAGAAGGTGTTGTTACAGAAAACAATTTGGAACAAAACCTGACTGACATGTTTCTGGAGAACAACAATAATTTATCACTGAATATTCATTTAAAAAATCAGATGAGAGTCTAAAACTTAAGAAGGAAATAAATGTGCCAGTTCAAGAGAGTAATTCAAATAATTTCTTCATATTGGACAAAGGAGGTACCAATCAAGGAGAATTTATGTAGCTCAGGGTTGAAATTACAAAAGAGGTTTGTTAAAGTTTTGAAGAAATTTGAGACAAGTGATGAAGATCATTTGAATGGATTAACAGCAAGACATATATATTTTTTGTAAAAAGAAGGAACATAAACTTGGATTATTTGATCAGGAATAAAATGGGATATGTTGTGTTTTGAGGGGTTTCTTTCTAGACTTGCTGACATCTGAATTGAAAAGACACTGTGTACTGGTTTTGTTGGTGGTTCTGAGTCAAGATATGGAATTATGAGTTTTAAATCTCTTAATAAGTTATTTTTGCTCTATTTGGACTTTCTACTGATCTTAGGTTGGAAAAGATGGTGTGTGTGTGTGTGTGTGTGTGTGTGTGTGTGTGTGTGTTATGTCAAAACACCTGGTATGTCCAAATATGGGAGGGAGCATACTGCTTCCCTTTTGCCTTTCAGCTCCACCCTAGGAGCCTTCCAGGCAGGAAACCATTTTTGTGTTGCATTTGTGCTGATAAATAAATAAAGGGAGACTAGTATAGATCTATTTCAAGCTATTTAGCTCTCATCAGCTAGCCATATCCTTATTGGGATTTGAACCTGGACTGTTTTTACATGTTAGGCAATTGTATTAGCCACTAAGCAACAAGCTCTCCTCCCTTATCAGCTGAGCAAAGGAAATACCATATTTTTCAGAGTATAAAATGCACCGGATTATAAAACGCACCGGATTATAAAACGCACCGAGATTTTGAAGAGGCAATTTTTAAAAAAAACGTTTTTGCACTTTGCAGAACTTCTGAAATCAGGCCCATTTTTTGTCAAAAAAGAGGCATGTATAGCCTTATATAGTGTTCCTGGGGGCTGGGGGCGGGGGGAAACAAGCAAAAAGAACAGCCTGCTTTTTGCTCATTTTTGCCCTCTCCAGTCCCCAGGAGCACTCTGGAAGCCTCCTAAAGGCTCTGCATGGCCATTTTGGTGAAGGGGGCGGGGTTTCAGGAGGCCAAAATTGCTGTATTCAGTGTATAAGATGCACCCAGATTTTCACCCTCTTTTTTAAGGGGGAAAAGGTGTGTCTTATACTCTGAAAAATATGATAAATAAGTGTTATGTCAAAGCACCTGGTATGCCCAAATATGGGAGGGAGCATACTGCTTCCATTTTGCCTTTCAGTTCCACCCTAGGGGCCTTCCAGGCAGGAAAGCCCTCCCATATACACACAACATCTTTTCCAACCTAGGATCAACATGCATATATATAAACATAGCAAATATAGCAAAGGCAACGTTAAAAATAAAAATATGGTTTTCTGCCTGGATGGTCTTCTGTAATGAGCTGAAGGACAGAAAGGGGGAGTAGTGAGCTCCCTCCCATATTTGGGCATACCAGGGGTTGTAACACAAATACATACCTATTTCCCTGGCTCAGCTGATAAGGAGGAGAACCTGTGGCTTAGTGGCTAAGACTCCTGCCTAAGATATAATACAGCCCAGGTTCAAATCCCAGTAAGGGTATGGCTAGCTGATGAGAGCTAAATAGCTTGAAATAGATCTATACTAGTCTCCCTTTATTTATTTATCAGCACAAATACAACACAAACATAGCAAAGGCAACATTAAAAATAAAAATATGGTTTTCTGCCTGGATGGTCTTCTATAATGAGCCAAAGGACAGAAAGGGGGAGTAATGAGCTCCCTCCCATATTTGGGCATACCAAGGGTTGTAACATAAATTTTATATATGTCCCATTTTATTTTTAATGTTGCCTTTTTATATTTGTGTTGTATTTGTGCTGATAAATAAATAAAGAGAGACTAGTATAGATCTATTTCAACCTATTTAGGTCTCATCAGCTAGCCATACCCTTACTGGGAATCGAACCAGGGCTCTATTGCATATTAGGCCGATGTAATTGCCACTAAGCCACAGGCTCTCTCTCTCTCTCTCTCTCTCTACACACACACACACACACACACACACACACACACGTTTTCTATGAAGTGGCAGTAAAGATAGGAAGAAATAGTAAAATTGCTCTTTTGTCTTTCTCTTTTTCTTTCCAATTTGCATTCTTCTATGTTTTATGCTCCCTTTCCATTTTTCTTTTCTTTAAATGGGAATTGACTTTTATTACTGTAATTAAAAATTGTAGTAAAAATGTTATAAAAGTACTGAATTCATAAGGTATAAAAATATCAGAATACTTAAGATATAAACCTCGTTATCATTTATGCGATCAGTCATTTTATTACAATCACAGGCCAATATAATATTGCACAAAACAATATAAATTCCCATGTCCCACCTTACTATATTTTGTGCTGTTCTTTGTATCTATTATGTTCAACATGCTGCCAGACACAATTTTTCTGTTACTGTGAAATATTAGAGTCGTATTTGTAGGTGGATAACTGTCATATAATTCATCCCAAGCAAATGAGACTTTTTATATTGGGGGATATCAAGATTCTATTATTATCTCTATAAGAAGATAGTAGATTAGAACATGGGCAATGTTTCTAAACATAGCCCCATATGGGCTAAGTCTTTGTATTCTTATACCTGCCTTCAAGGATTAATGAAGGAAAGATGTTAAAAGCTCAATACCCTGAAGGAAGAAGCAATTCAAAATATCTGACTACCTAGAGAATCAAAAAAACCAACTCCCATCTATTTCACAAGAGAGACAGTATCCTTGTGGTCCTAAAAGGTTGTTATCTCAATAGCACTCTTCAGCATATCTCTAGGTCAGACATATCCCATTCCCTTTAGCAATCATGGGGAAAGCCCATACTGCAGCATTTTCTGCTGTACTTTCTGTTTTCATGGAGTGGAATTAAAGTTAGCAGGACCAGACCACGGTGGTGATGAATTCAGCTTTGTTCTACTCACACCTGTATGGGAACTGGGAGCAGTACCTTGAATAAAATTCTTTCTCTGTGGAATTATGGTTTTAAGAGTTGGGGCTTTTGCTCAATGGGGGAATTGATGATTATATGAGTTGTGGAGGTGCAGTACTGCAGGCTACTTCCGCTGACTGCTGGCTGACTGCAATTTGGCAGTTCAAATCTCATCAGGCTCAAGGTTGACTCAGCCTTCCATTCTTCCAAAGTGAGTAAATGAAGACCCAGATTGTTGGGGAAAACATGCTGACCCTGTAGAGAGCACTCTGTAAAGCACTGTGAAGTGGTATATAAGTCTAAGTGCTAATGCTATAGTGCTATATGACAGTGTAAGATTGTATCAACATTTTATTTGCACAAATTCAGTTGTATAATACATTACATTGAATATTAATTGATAATAGCTAGTAAGAGGTTGTAGCTCTGTTGCAACATTAAGATATCTGCTAAACTATATCCTATATTTTATATCCAATATATTTATGAGGCATTAATGAATATTTGTGAATATTAGAGAGGGAAGGAAAAAGAAAGAATTAGCAAAAAGTATTCTGTTGAATGGACTTCGTTTGATCTCATTAAATGTTCAGGGCTAGATGTGAGGGATGAGCAACAGTTTTTAAAACTACTCAATCTACAAAATCTGTTTCATCTAGCTCCACTGATAGTTCATCACCTGTACGTCTCTATTCTGGTCAGTTTAGTGAGATTTATTGTGAACCAAATGTGCCGTAAAGTACATAATGTGAAAATAAATGCCACCCACCTCCTACTTAACTGTCACTTTCTCCTTCTATAATCACAGAGTTTACAAGAATTAGATAGCAAAATGTCATCCAGTGGCATAAATCATGTGCTTGTCCTTAGAAAACTGCCTTTTAGAATACAGCTCATAGAGCAGAAAGTTCCCAGAATGCTTTGCTCAAGTTGCCTCCAGAATGGCTATTACAGTTAAGCAACTATCAAGATATGAGATATGTCTTTGGAGTTATTTGTGGGAATCAAAATCAACATGCATTTGAGAAAGCCCATCACTCACATATGAAGTATTTTCTTTCATGTAGAAGGTTCCGGATTCAATCAGCAGCCAGTGCATCCAATTGAACAATTATGTAATAGAGCTAGCAAAGACTTCTAAGGAGATTTATCAGTTGACAGTTACGGGAAGCGATACTGAATTAGATGCACCAATGGTTTGTTTCAGTATAATGCAGTTTCAAGTGCAATATTTGCCTCCATTAAAAATATAAGCATATATGGTTTAAAATATGCACAAGCTAGGCAACTACCCTTCAATAATGTCCTTCAAGTCAGCCATGAAACCTCAATGGGTGATTTTGGACCTTTTTTTTTTCTTTCTCTCTGCAGTCTATTTCAGATATATCCCAGAGATATTTTCTAGAGGCAACTGGACTTTCTTGTTTTTTCTTTGAATATGTTTCGCTTCTCATCCAAGAATCTTCTTCAGCTCTGACTGGATGGTGGGGAATAGAAGGATTTATATTCCTTGCAGATAGCTGGTCATTTCCATCAGCTGTATGAAGAAGCTTCTTGGATGAGAAGGGAACCATCTTCAAAAAACAACAACACCCAAGACCGTCCAGTTGCCTCTAAAACAAAAGCAAATTAGGGACAATCCTGACCTGGATGACTGAGAATCTGGAGAGATACTTCAGAGATACTTCTATGGAAGGAAAAAGTGCTATAAACTAAAGACAAAAATATATTACCCGAACAAAAAAATAAATATATTAATAATATAATAACATACCAAATAAACCAATTCAATGCTTCAATAATTAAACTATAATAGTAGGAATTAGTAATTTGTACAAATGGAATTATTTTGATTCAGAGTACAGGTAGTCCTCAGCGTACAATCACATTTCGTGCTGCTAAGTGAAACATTTGTTAAGGGAGTTCTGTCCCATTGTATGACCTTTCTTGCCACAGTTGTTAAGTGAATCATTGTACTTATTCAGTTAATAACATGGTTGTTAAGTGAATCTGACTTGCCCATTGACTTCGCTTGTCAGAAGATGGCAGAAGTTGATCACATGACCTCGAGACACTGCAACTTTAATAAATATAAGCCAGTTGCCAAGCATCTGAATTTTGATCGTGTGACCTTGGGGATAGTGCAATCATCATAAGTGTGAAAAACAATCATAATTCACTTTTTTCAGGACCGTTATAACTTTAAACAGTCGCTGAATGAATTGTTGTAAGTCAAGGACTACCTGTATTCTATTATATAGCCCAGGATGGCTGACTGAAACAGTTTAACACAGATGCACGATTGAGTTGATGTAATAGATAATTACATAGTTATGACCAAATAAAATATTAATAATAATTTATTAAATGTATTTTCTGTCTGACTCCCAGTGCATCTGGGTGATTTACAATTTGTTGATGAAGCAGCATAGCAGAATTTGGGGAGGGGAGAATTGGCTGCAGGGAAAATGATTCAAACCAGGGGAGAATTCCTCTGGGTTACTTATTCCAGAATAGTCTGTAGGACACATTCTGTCTACAGTTTTTAAGTACTTCATTTTCTAGCACCTATCATATGAAGCCACTGCCAGCCCCATTCCTTGCTCTGTGACATTTATTTGGTGCTTATAAGGTTATTTTCTGAGACAGGCTTGGAAATTATTTTTCATATGGATAAAAGGGCTTATTAACTTATCAGAAGAAGGCTAAAATTAAGGCCATGCTTCCTGAATAGGGTGCTGTCAATCACTCAGCTGAACATGCAAAACCAGCCATTAGTGGTATGAGCTGAATTGGGCCAAATTCCAAATCTTAGATGAAATGGCCCACTTGGAACAGATTCTGTAAACTCCACAAGATAAGGCAGGATTTCTATGTAATAACTAGACATGAATGACAATTGTCATATACAATTCAGCGCTGAGAGTAGTACAAAACAGACAGCTCCCATATCTGCCAAAACATACAAAAGAACAAAACTCCGCTCTTTCTATAGGAAAACCAATGTTGTATTAATGAAAAAGTTGATCTAGGATTAGGGAAACTCAGCTTCAAATCTATCCTTTAGTAGTGGAAATTTATTGAATGATCAACCAAGCTTCCATTCAACATTGTAGTGGGAAATGGAGGAGGATATAAAGTTGTCTCTTGTATCCTTCACTATTTTTTTTCATAAATAATAAAATCAATCATCCTTTCATATATATAATCAATTCTTTTTTAGCATAGATTTTTAGTTAAACCACATGTTTCAGCCAAACATATCTACTTCCTTTTGTGTCACAGCTTTGAGATTGATTGCAGTAAGAAAAGAATCACAGAGAAGAATTATGTAGCACATGAAAAGAGCAAAATGCAACTTCTTTTTCTATTGTTGTCATTTTACCATCAATGTTTGTTTGTTTTTGGCCTATTCAGAATTTCTCTCTAGACAAGTCAGAAATTTTAAATGAGCCCACCTCACTATTGCTATATGACAGCCCACAAGAGAGGAAAAAATCAGTGCATTGTCATATTTGGATATTGGTTCATAATTAATAGATTATAAAATGCATGATGATTGTTGAAGTTCGGAGGAACAGATGAGGCGTGAGGCAGCTGAGGTAACTGAAGAGCATTTATTTAAGTCAGGGGTGTCCAAACTTGGCAACTTTAAGACTTGTGGACTTCAACTCCCAGAATTCCCCAGCCAGCTGGGAATTCTGGGAGTTGAAGTCCACAAGTCTTAAAGTTGCCAAGTTTGGTCACCCCTGATTTAAGTAAAAGACACAGTCAACTATATGCAGTGAGAATTCAGCACCTCGCCCTGCTTGACAGCTATTTATACGGAGCTGTCAAGCAGGGCGACCAATAGGAATGCCTCGGGCAGCCCGCGCACAGCCAGCCACGTCTTAGCCAATCAGGGGCGGCTGGGCTGTTGCTGGCTGTCAATTGTAAGTCAAGGACTTGTGGCCGGTAGTAAGTCGAGGACTTTAGGATCGGTCGCAAGTCAAGCACTTAGCAATTATATTATCTTATATTAAATAGTATATTATAGTGTGGTGTGGTGTAGTGTCGTATTGTATCTTATCGTATAGTATATAGTATATTAATTATATCATATTAATTACATCATTTCATGTCAAATGAATGGTATACTCCTACAATTATGTTTTTAGGGTTTTAATGCTTTAAATGTCTTTTGTTGTTATTTGATCATTTGTGTAGTTTTTGATTTTTATCTGGGGAGACAATCCAGAGTCATCCATATAATATGGGCAACTATACAAATTGCTCGAATAAATAGAATTACAGAATTGGAAGGGACCTTGGAGGTCTTCTAGCCAACTCCCTGTTCAAGCAGAAACCCTATACCATTTCAGACAAATGGTTGTCCAATCTCTTCTTAAAAACCTCCAGTGTTGGAGTACCCACAACTTCTGGAGGCAAGTCATTGCACTGATTAATTGTTCTTTCTGATAGGAAATTTCTCCTTAGTTCTAGGTTGGATCTCTCTTTGATTAGTTTCCTCCATTGCTTCTTGTCCTGCCTTCAGGTGTTCTGGAGACTAGCTTAAGTCCCTCTTCTTTGTAGTGGCCCTCGAATATTGGAACATTGCCATCATGTCACTCATTGTCCTTCTTTTCATTAAACCAGACAAACCCAATTCCTATAACCATTTTTCATATGTTTTAGCCTAATCATCTTTGTTGCTCTTCTCTGCACTAATAGCGGTCAACTAAAATGCGGCCGCGCGGGTGATTATGGGGAGGACTAGGTACTACCATGTAACACCTCTCCTGCGCGAGCTGCACTGGCTTCCTGTGGTCTACCGGGTGCGTTTCAAGGTTTTGATTACGATCTTTAAAGCGCTCCATGGCACAGGACCTAGTTACCTGCGGGATCGCATCCTGCCCCATACATCCCTACGACCAATCCGCTCACACAGGGAGGGACTTCTCCGGGTGCCGTCCGCTAAACAGTGTCGGGGGGCGACACCCAGGAGCAGGGCCTTCTCTGTGATGGGCCCAGCCCTGTGGAATGACCTCCCCCTTGACATCAGGATTACTTCTGATCTCCGCTCCTTCCGTGTAAAGCTCAAGACCCACCTTTTTCAATTATCTGGCCTGGCTCAACCGTAGTTTATCTTTTCCTCCTGACAGTCCTTTTAAATTTGTAATTTTATTATGGGGTATTTTTAATGGTTAATTTTTATTATTATTATTGTGATATATGTAATTGTTACCTCCTCCGTGTACGTATATGTATGTGTATGTGTGTGTGTGTATGTTTATATGTATTTATGTAGGTTTTTATTGTACGCCGCCCCGAGTCCCTTGTGGAGAGGGAGCGGCTAACAAATTAAATTATTATTATTATTATTATTATTATTATTATTATTATTATTATTATTATTATTATTATTATAATAAAATCTTCTTGAATTCACATAGTAGAGTGAGACAACATTTCTAGTTCTTTATCACATATTGTTTCTTTATCGTCAGAGAAAACAATTGTTTGTTCTCTGTTTTTACTGATCATTCCCCAGAGGAGGAGGATACCTCCTGGGTACAAACAGAACAGGCCTTCTGCGATTCAATTGGCATTTTCCCCCACAGTACAAACATACCTTTTCCATTTGATTAAAAAGAAAAGGAAGGAAGGAAAAGACCTGCCTATGTTCTGGGATCATGACTCTAAAAAACCTGAACTGCAAGAGTCTGCAATCTTTTCCTCCCGCTGTTCTGTCAAACTGAGAATCGGTTGATCCAAAGAGAAATCCCTGCGACTTCTATTTCAAAGCTAAACAAAGTGTATGGAGAGCCAGCTTTAGTAAATGTTAGTAAGATGAAAAAATGCAGTGGCATACATTGAACAGCACAAATGAATTTCACTACAGGTTGTGTCAGGGTAATTACCATAGAGGCGCTCTCAAAGCTATCTCTGTAATGCCTTCAGTTGTACGCCTAATGGAGGTACACAACTTGTTATTTTTCAAAGGAAAAACCATCCCTTTTATATCTCCTGGAGATATAAATATACATCTGCCATCAGGCTTTGCAATTCAATTTGATTTTTCCTTATGTTGTTCAGTGTAAAGTTGTCAACGTATAGTGACGTCAGGTTCTTCCTTCTCAAGAAATCGGTTTCTCTCTCCTGTGCTAGAGCAAATCATTAGTTGTGTTCCAACATATTTGTATCTCTCTATCTCTCTAATTATCTCTCAAGATTGACTAACCCTTCCATCCTTCCGAGGTCAGTAAAATGAGGACCCAGATTGTTGGGGGCAATATGCTAAGTCTGCAAACCACTTAGAGAGGGCTGTAAAGCATTGTAAAGTGCTATATAAGTCTAAGTGGTGTTGCTATTGCTACTTCCACATCATTCAGTTTGCCTCAGAATAAGAGAGTAAAGATATAGATAAGGTATAGTCTCAGTTAGTCAATAATATTTGTTTCCTGCAGTGGAACTTGTCATCAAGAAACATCAGCTGAGAATAAATTCAGTGTCCCAGGCTGAGCATAGGAGGTTCAGCCTGAACATTATGCTAGTCCTCAAGAACTCAGGGATGCTTTCTAAATTGTTTGTTTGTTAAGTTTATTTGCTGCCCATCTTGCTATGGTGCTATTCTGGTTGACTTACAACAGTAAAATTGAAAAAATAATAAATTATGCAACAATGTGTTCCAAAAATCATTTGTAATAATTCACTAGCCTCCAAAACTAGAAATATAAAATTAATCAGATTGTATCAAAAATGAAACAAGTCACAACAATGTTATTAAAATAAGACATAATCATCTAAAGTGGTAAATAAATCATTCCTTTACATTGCCATACCATCACAAATTCAATATATATTCTCTAGATACTACAATTCAACTAAAATTAAGTTGAAAACTTTGAGATACATAGTTTAGAGTGATCAATATTGAAAATACTGACAAAAATATTCCATGCAAAAATTCTCTTTGAGCAGAATATTTCTTGATAAAAAAAGATTTGAAAAATGTAATTTGGTAATCTTTGATACTTTCTTCCGAGAACTAAAGAAAAAAATTAATTTACAGATTTCTTGAATGTGGATGGTGAGACATAGTTGCTTAGAAATATTTATTTGCCTTATTTCATATTCTCTCTTTTTAATTTTGCTGATTTAGTACAAGTAGTCCTTGACTTACAACCATTTGTTTAGTGACTGTTCAGAGTCCCAATGGCATTGAAAAAAGTGACTTATGGCCATATTTCATCCTTACAACCATCGTAGAATCCCCGTGGTCATGGAGTCAAAATTCAGGCATTTCGCAACTGGAAGATATTTCTGAGCGTTGCATCAGCCCATGGTCATAGTTACCAACTGTAACTTTGTCATCTGGCTTTTAAAAACAAAACCAATGAAAGAATTTGGATTCACTTAATGACCATCTGATTCACTTAACAACCACGGTGTTTCACTTAACCACTGTGGCAAAAAGTTCATAAAATAGGGAGAAGCTCTCTTAACAACTGCCTTGCTTAGCAATGGAAATATTGGACTCATTATGATTGTAAATTGAGGACTACTTATAAACAACTGGATGATTAAATAACTTTAAAGCTTTTTTCCACATAAGCTGCAATCCTAAATCCATGGGTCAGTGTTTGGTTTATAACTGGGATAATATAAAACAATTTTAGGCCTAGAATCCTACTAAGTTAAATACTTACAAAAAATTGGAAGACACTTTTATCCACATAACACAAATATGCACATCAAATTCTAATACAAAAATAAGGTATACCCTCATATATTACCTGCAGCCCCCTGGGTAAGCTGACTATCAAGAAAATCTATAATATGATCCCATAATATGATAAAATATCTGGTTTATCTCAGATATGCTCTAGACTTTCCTTCTCGGTCTTCCCAGATAAGCCAACTTCTCCAGGTGGCTCTATGACAATTCACCACAACCAACTCATCATGGCTGACTTGCCTCACCATAATTCACCATAATCAACTCACCCTGGAAGAAGAGTTACAGTAACATAGAAGAAAAAGTGGAACAGAATCATTAAAGAAAGGATAACAAAGGAATGACAAAAATTAAAAGATTTTTAAAAATTATTTTAAATAATTAAACTGAATTGTTGAACCCTCCTGCAGCGAGTTGTCTCATGTTGAGTTGGCCATGTCAAGTTGTCCCACAGTGAGTTAGCCGCAATAGTTGGTCTCGGCAAATTGGCTGCGGTGAGTTGTCCCATTCCATTTCCAGGCAAAGCAGGAAAAAAAACTCACTTTTTTTTGCTTAGATATATCTCTTGTAACAATTGTTTACAAGACTGAGCTGACCAGATCCCCACCCATACTTACAATTGGTTTTTAAACAGAACGTGAGTTGACCTTGATAGGTATGCATTGTGTATCTTCTATCAGACAGGTCCAAATAATTCTGATCAACACCACACCCTTCTGAAATAGGTTTAAGCTAGGAATTAGTTAGATTGGCCCAAGACTGGAAATTTTGGTAGCTGTAAAGGTAAAGGTAAAGATTCCCTTCGCACATATGTGCTAGTTGTTCCTGACTCTGGAGGCGGTGCTCATCTCCATTTCAAAGCCGAAGAGCCAGCGCTATCCGAAGATGTCTCCGTGATCATGTGGCTGGCATGACTAAACACCAAAGGTGCATGGAACACTGTGTTGGTAGCTGTACTCCTCCAGAAAACCTGGAGAGTATAATGTAAAAAACCCCTGAGTTATAAAATTAGAGAAACCTTTGCTTTATTTTGATTTTACGGGGATACAAATATCACAATCTTGGCTGGGAGTTCCCCATCATAGCGGCCCTTTGTTTAAATGCTTCCTTGAAAACAAGGCTTAACAGATTTAATTTCAGAATGAATCTGCTTTACCACATTGATATATTTTGTTCATGCCAGGATTGGACTTGGAATAGAGCAACAAAGATGTGTGTCTTAATATGCCTGTCAGCTGAATTGAATTACTTAATATTTACTTATAGTAAATAGATATCAAAAACACAAACAATACTTCCGAAGGATAAACTACCCATTTGGTCCTCATTGAGGTGGATTACTGTCATATAATCACAGATTCCCCCACTGAGCAAAAGCCCCAACTCTTAAAACCATGATTCCATATGGAAACAATTTTATTCAAGTTACTGCTCCCAGTTCTGTAAGTGCAGGCTGATTGCCCTCTTGGAAGAGAAGATAAAGGGGCTAGAGACAAAATTGTTTACCCTTCAGCTTATCAGGGAAGATAAAGAATTCCTGGATAGGACACAGAAAACACTTGAGGAAGGACAATGTAAGAATCACCCCCAGAAAGAGAGGAAAACCAGATTGGAGGGGAGGAGAACAAGTTTGTTGAGAACAGCTCTTTTTCTATCAATCTTCAAACAGGTTCTAGAGAACTTCCCACTAAAAGTAAATCTGGACTTCTCGATAAAGAGCATCTGTAGCAGTGGTGGGATTCAATTTTTTTTACTACCGGTTCTGTGGGTGTGGCTTGGTGGGCGTGGCATGGCTTGGTGGGCGTGGCTTGGTGGGCGTGGCAGGGGATGGATACTGTAAAATCTCCATTCCCTCCCCACTCCAGGGGAAGGTTACTGCAAAATCCCCATTCCCTCCCGATCAACTGGGACTCAGGAGGCAGAGAATAGATGGGGGCAGGGCCAGTCAGAGGTGGTATTTACCGGTTCTCTGAACTACTCAAAATTTCTGCTACTGGTTCTCCAGAACTGGTCAGAACCTGCTGAATACCACCTCTGATCTGTAGCATGGAAAATCACTCTCTAGCTGTGTCAAGGAAAAGATACCTGTCTCTGACCTGAGGAAGTAAAAACAATGGCTAGTAGTGATTAGAGACTATCTTGGCCTGATAGTCCATCAAGTTAAGTGTACTGTTTTACTGAGACTAACATTCAGGAGGGGATAATGTTGTTGCTTCCTTTTTTATCTAAACAGATATTCCATTCTCCCCCTTCCCCTCAATTGATTATGAACATATCTAGAAAAGTTGTTTCGTGATCTTGATTTTGAAGCACAGGAAGGAGATGGCAATCTTGTTGAAAGTGATTATAGGTAGCCCTAACTTAAAGTAATTGGGACTGAAATTTCCATCACTAAGCAGGGAGTCATAAAGTGTGATGTCACATGGCTGCATTGCCTAGCAGCATCAATCCCATTAGTCCTCATTGCTTATTGCTAAATGCAGAGTGCAGATCATTAAGCAGAGGTCTCCAGTCTTCTGATCAGTTGCTGTGTTTGGAATTTGGGGAGCACATCATGATCATTATTAGAAACTTGCGTCAATGAGAGGGAGCAACCTGTTGTTTAACAAAATGGCTAAACAGAAGCAGTAAGCTAATTTGTTGAAAGTGAAGCCAGTTAGAAGATCTGTGAAACCTCCTCTAGTAATACTGGATGCTCCCTATTCACCCTAAGTTGTAGTTGGTCATTATTTCTAGCCAAGTGATTTTACTTTTAAGCCAAACATGGGCTACAACTATCTATCATTTGTGTTTGATGTCCATAAGAGCTGCGGTGGTGTAGTGGTTAGAGTGCAGTACTGTAGGTTACTTCCGCTGATTGCTGGATGCCTGCAATTTGGCAGGTCGAATCATATCAGGCTCAAGGTTGACTCAGCCTTCCATCCTTCTGAGGTGGGTAAAATGAGGAGCCAGATTGCTGGGGGGAATATGCTGACTTTATAACCCACTTAGAGAGGGCTATAAAAGCACTATAAAATGGTATATAAGTCTAAGTGCTATTGTTATTGCTCTTCTTGTTTAAATTGTTTTTAAATAAATAATTCTGGTAAGCAGCCAAATGTATGGTGTGACCTGTGAGCCACCTTGGCCATCCATTACTGCCAGGAGTATAATGTAATGTATTTTGGTAGTCAAAGTGTCCCTAATGATAGTTTATGCATGAAGCTCTTAGCAAATCTATGAAAACTCAATCCAAAGCTTGAATGTTTGAATTAAAATTTGAAGAACTTTGATATCCCACCATAAACATTTTCTCCGAATGGCAATTAAATAAATTCATATGTGCTTAAATATTAACTATTACTCTAAATAGTTACAGCTTCCACATGAAGGAAATGTAATGCAGATATATGCAAAACTGTTTGTGTGTGTGTGTGTGTGTGTTTTCTGAGTAAAGGTACACTTCTTTTCTGGTTATAATACTAAATTACAGATCAGTCTTATATCAGTGATCCTTTGCAACTTCCACCGAGATACTTCCACACATCTCTTTCCATCACCAGGGCCAAGAGAAGGAAATGAGACACTTTTATTTCCATTATTAGTAAACTAACCAGAGTTGCCTCATTATATCTAAATTAGACTGGTATAAATTGGAGAAATGCACAGATGACAAGATCAGGTTCTGACCCCAATACAGAGATTTATAACTGCTCCTAACAGCTTTTTTTTAAAAAAAGAAACTGTCCAATTGTTTTCATAACTGAATTATAACAGGCTCTGTTTTAGGCCCAGTACTTTTCAACATCTTCATCAATGATTTGGGTGAGGGAATAAATGGGGAACTCATCAAATTTGCAGATGACACCAAGCTGGCAGGAATAGCCAACACTCCAGAAGATATGCTAAAGATACAGAAGGATCTTGACAAACTTGAACATTGGGCACTATCTAATAAAATGAAATTCAATGGTGAAAAGAGTCAGGTTCTACATTTAGGCAACAAAAACGAAATGCACAGGTACAGTGTAGGTAGTACCTTGCTCAACAGTAGTAACTGTGAGAAGGATCTTGGAGTCTTAGTGGACAACCATTTAAATATGAGCCAGCTGTGTGCAGCACCTGTCAAAAAAGCCAACACAGTTCTAGGCTACATAAACAGAGGGATAGAATCAAGATCACATGAAGTGTTAATACCACTTTATAATGCCTTGATAAGGCCACACTTGGAATACTGCATTAAGTTTTGGTCGCCACGATGTAAAAAAGATGTGGAGACTCTAGAAAGAGTGCAGAGAAGAGCAACAAAGATGATTAGGGGACTGGAGACTAAAACATATGAAGAACGGTTGCAGGAACTAGGTATGTCTAGTTTAAGAGAAAGAAGGACTAGGGGAGACATGATAGCAGTCTTCCAATATCTCAGGGGTTGCCACAAAGAAGAGGGAGTCAAACGATTCTCCAAGGCACCTGAGGGTAGAACAAGAAGCAATGGGTGGAAACTAATCAAGGAGAGAAGCAACTTAGAACTGAGGAGAAACTTCCTGACAGTTAGAAGAATTAATCAGTGGAACAGCTTGCCTCCAGAAGTTGTGAATGCCCCAACACTGGAAGTCTTTAAGAAGATGTTGGATAGCCATCTGTCTGAAACGGTATAGGGTTTCCTGCCTAGGCAGGGGGTTGGACTAGAAGACCTCCAAGGTCCCTTCCAACTCTACTATTGTATTGTATTGTATAACTAATTTCCTATCAATAGGTTCAGCAGTAGTACAGAAGGTGCACAAACATAATATGTGTGAGAGTCAGGACATTCCTATCCTGCATTCTGATATGGACACTTGTTTGTTTGTTGAAAATTGTTGAAAATAGTGCACAGAACAGAGCTAAGAAAACTCTGAGATTCCAGAAGGCCAGATATGGTGATTTTTGTGAAAGGAGAACCTCCAATTTTTGAACAGTTTATTTTCCTTCCATTCTTCACCCTTTTTTCATAGCAATTTGCTATGAAAATGATATATACATTTCTGTTAGATTGGGTAATGGATAGGCACACACAGGCTTAATGGTAACAACAGCTCTTTATTAAGTACAACAAGTGAGAACAATCCAGTCAAGGTTGAGTGACAGCAGCCCTTTTATAGGGAGCTGTCAGACCTGTCAGACCCTTCAACCAATAGGATTAAACCTCTGTTCCCGCCGGAACAGAGGACCTTGGTGGAAACCACTGAAGTTAGAGCAAGTATCTAACAGGTATTCACCCCTTTTCAATTTTCGTGCTGAATGTTATGGAGTTTTATGTGAGTCCTACTGGTATATAAAGAATGAACAAACAACATTCAGGTTGAATGATTTGTTTATTTGTTTATTTCATAAACAAAGTCGTCTAGCACATGTACATTTGAAATGTGAAAAGGTAATTGGTTATGTCATCGTTAACTGTCAAATTACAATGGAACTTCCTAAGACCGGTGATCACTTTTTAACAGTTCTGTTGCTGAATGGTTGCCAGTTTCTCCTTCAGCTTAATAAAATTTGGGAGTCTTAACCATAAGCTACTCAGTTCAATCATTGCCACATCATTTTACTTAGATCTGGACATTGAAAGAACAATGACAATTTGTTTGTTTGTTTGTCACATTTATAAATCACTCATCTCCCTCAGAGAGTGATTCAGGGCATTGTCCAAGTGAATGTAATTCTGCTGTGGATTTGCCTGAATGTTTTGTATCACATTTTTACCCAGTGATTTTTGGGGGGAGAGATTTTTGGGTTTTTAAAAATCTTTTTGCAATAATAATAATAATAATAATAATAAATTTGGATTTATTAGCCGCTCCCTTTCCGGGCAGGACTCGGGGCGGCGTACACCAAGACATATATAAACATACATATATACAATGACATACATGCACGGAGGAGGTAATAGATTAAAACATTAAGACAAATTAAAACCATTAACAAATAAAAAATCCAATATATAATAAAAATTTAAAATTTAAAAAAGACAGTCAGGAGGAATATGAAAAGATTACGGTTGAGCCAGGCCGGATGATTGAAAGAGGTGGGTCTTCAACTGTACACGGAAGGAGCGGAGATCGGAAATAATCCTGATGTCACGGGGGAGGTCATTCCACAGGGCTGGGCCCATCACAGAGAAGGCTCTGCTCCTGGATGTCGCCCCCCGACACTGTTTGGCGGACGGCACCCGGAGAAGTCCCTCTCTGTGTGAGCGAATTGGTCGTAGGGATGTGTGGGGCAGGATGCGATCCTGCATGTAACTAGGTCCTATGCCATGAAGCGCTTTAAAGATCATAATCAAAACCTTGAAACGCACTCGGTAGACCACAGGAAGCCAGTGCAGCTCGCGCAGGAGAGGTGTTACAGGGGAGTATCTAGACCTCCCCATAATCACCCGCGCGGCCGCGTTCTGGACCAACTGTAGTCTCCGAGTGCATCTCAAGGGAAGCCCCATGTAGAGAGCATTGCAGTAGTCCAGGCGAGACGTCACTAGCGCATGGGTGACTGTGCGTAGGACATCCCGGTCCAATAAGGGGCGCAATTGGCGCATCAGGCGAACCTGATGGAACGCCCCCCTAGCCACGGCTGTTACATGGTCATCCATGGACAGCCGGGCATCTAGGAGGACGCCCAAATTGCGCACCTGTTCCATGGGGGCTAGTTGCACGCCCCCAATGGCCAGAGATGGAAGCACCTGGTTGAACCGGGGGGCCGGAAGCCACAGCCACTCCGTCTTGGAAGGGTTGAGTTTTAGTCGGTTGCCATCCATCCAGACCCGTACGGCCTCCAAACACCGGGACATCATTTCGACGGCCTCATTGGGGTGGTTCGGGGTGGAAATGTATAGCTGAGTATCATCAGCATACAGATGATATCCCACCCCAAAGCCACGGATGATCTCGCCCAGCGGTTTCATGTATGTGTTGAACAGGAGAGGCGAGAGCACCGATCCCTGTGGCACTCCACATGTGAGTGACCTCCGGGTCGAACTCTGCTCCCCTGCCAACACACGTTGCGTCCGGTCAGAGAGGTAGGAGCCAAACCACCGTAAAACGGTGCCCCTGACTCCCAGCCCCTCTAGCCGGTGCAACAGGATACCATGGTCGATGGTATCGAACGCCGCCGAGAGATCTAATAGGACCAGGATAGAGGAACAACCACTATCTCTGGCCCTCCAGAGATCATCAACCAATGCGACCAAGGCCGTCTCCGTGCTGTGCCCGGGTCGGAAGCCGGACTGGCGCGGGTCTAGATAATCATTTTCCTCCAGGTGACGTGGGAACTGCTGTACCACCACATTCTCTACAACCTTCGCTAAGAAAGGAAGGTTGGAGACAGGACGATAATTGGCTAGGTCCGTTGGGTCCAGGGAAGGCTTCTTGAGCAGGGGCCTCACCACCGCCTCTTTCAAGGTGGCCGGTAGAGATCCCTCACCCAACGAGGCGTTCACTAGGCCCAGGAGCCAGTCGCGCGTAACCTCCCAGGATGCCAGTACAAGCCAGGAGGGACACGGGTCCAATAAACATGTGGTGGGTCGCAGACGTCCACGCAACCTGTCCAAATCCTCGATGGCAACCGAGTCAAACTCCTCCCAAAGCGGTCCCTCAAGACTCGCCACGGGCGTCTCTACTGGACCACTGAAAGGGGCCCATCCCATCCGGATTTGAGCGACTTTGTCCTGTAGATATTTCCCAAACTCCTCTGCTCTGCCCTGTAAAGGGGCTTTAGTAAAGTCATGAACTTTAGCCAATGTGAGAAAGCCCTGAAGATCACTGGGTGATGTTCTGAAGATCTTTGTGATTATCTGGATGATTTTATGCTGCTTTTTGCTATTTTTTTAGACAGGAAGCCTAACCTGAGGAGGTTCACTATTGTCATCATTGCAAGGCTATATCTTTGAATGAGAGTGGGGGGGGGGGGAGTCCTAGAGCTTTAGAAATAGTGTTTTCAGTTTTTTAGGCATCATTTTCTTTTTCTTCTTCTCCTCCTCCTCCTCCCCTTCCCCAAATTTCTTTCCAGGAGGGACATGATGTATCTCTAGAATCTTTCTGGTAAGAATTTCACAGTAAGGGAAGCAGACATTGTGTAATATCAGGAATAGTTGGTCCAACTCATTCTATAACATGCAAAAAGACACAACTGGCCCTACTTAAAGGGAGAAAAATTCCCTTTTCATATTGTCACATCATATTTTTGATAACTTTGGTGTTATTTATTCACTCAGACTTTTTACATATCTATAAGTCTCAAATGAAGGTCTGATAGTATTCAGTTTCAAAGATCTGCAAAAGGAAAAAATCCTAAAGGGTTTTAGAAGGATAGATGCATTGGCTAGAGACCAATGATGAATTAAGAACAATGAGAAGCTTCTTTTGTTCTAAAGAATTGAAGACAATCACAGAAAGAGAAGCAAGTCAAGAAAAGGGATGGATGGATACTTTTAGGGTTTTCAAAGCAAGCAAGCAAGCAATACTATTTAGATCTTGCAGATTTTATGTTTCTTTAAAATCCCCATTTCTTGCAGACAAGATAGAAAAGGGCACCATGAACCTATATATTATTTACTCATGCTTCTCTCAAAGGCCTTTATAATTTGATTACAGTCTTGTACTGTCAGGTACAGAATTACAGCTTTCACTTTTCCTAGGAACTTCCTTATGTAGAAAGCTCAAAAATATCAATATTTGTGGAGAATATTTTTTCCACACAAGACACTGTGTCATGCCTTTGTGAACTAATCAAAAAGCCTGGGTTTGTCCAACACTCATCCTTTGATTGCAGTATTTTTCAGTACAAAAATCAAATTAATGGGAATTGGGTTGTTACAAAAAAAAAAACTTTTTGAATTTCACACATATAAAGAAAATGCTGTTATTCCCCAGCCTTGTTTGCCATATAAGCATGAATCTAAATGAAACAGACCACAACTATATAATACTATCTGTGTGTGTGTGTGTGCGTGTGTGTGTGTGTGTAGAGAGAGAGAGGTTACAATGCAAAGGCTGCAGCACAGGACTCAGGATATCACTACAATAGAGCTCAGGATGTCATCACACAGCCCATTACCAGGCTGTTACAACACAAAAGAACAATGGGCACACAGCTAGTACCTCAACCACACAGGATGTTACGAAACAGCTGACTAATCTGCAAACATCAACTCCATCAACTAATCAAGATGTTACAACACAGCCAATCAATCCGCTTACAGAAACAAAGCCAGCACTCCACACCCACCCACCAATATTTATAGAAAGACGGCAGCTCCGATCACGCTTTGCTCGCACAAGCACGAAGCCAAAGGCACCAGCCTGATGATGGCAAGTGGGACCTCGTCGAAACGTCACCAAGATACTCTCAATCTTACACGGGAAAAGACCCGAATATGCCAAGACCTACACACACACACACACACACACACACACACACACACACACACACATATATATATATATATATATATATATATATATACATAGTGATAGTATTATCACACACACACACACAATATATGTGCACAGATTCCTGCCTAGTCTGCTCTGAAGGCTATGCCAGCTACCTGAAGCAAATCAGGGGGATGAGAAACTTCAAAGTATAAAGGAGATTAATTTCTGGGATTCTGTGTCCTTAGTTTGAGAAATATTATCCATATATTATAAATATTATACATATACACATATGTATCCATACACACAGGGGTGGGCTGCTGGGGGTTCACATGGGTTTGGGCAATCCTCTAGCTAGGATTCTGCCCACTTCAGCAAATCCCCAAATGCCACTCCTGGCTGGCCCCACCCACCCCTCCCGGGAGTCTCCACATGGCCTGTTTATCATGCCAAGTAAGTGCAGGGCCCACGCGGAAGCTCAGGGAGGGGTGAAAAAGGGCCTACCAGAGGTTCAGAAACGGGCCTCTCCCGAGCCTGAGGGAAGCAGTTTTTGCCCTTCCAAAGGCTCGAGGAAAGCCTCCGGAGCCTGGGGAGGGTGAAAAATCGCCTCCCCAACCCCACCATGGTGGAAGAGGCTGACTAGGCCACGCCCATCATTGCCATGCCCACCCAGCAATGAAGCAGCGAATCAACTGCTGCGATTTTTGAAGCCCACCCCTGTCTGTCTGTCTGTCTGTATTGTTTTTAATAGTTCATGGCACTATGACTTTATTTTGGTCAAGTTTCTCTTTACTAAACAGGTTTATCTCTGTGCAAAACAACATCAATGTAAAATCCCCAACAAAGCCATTTTTAAAAGTATCTTTCTTTCTAAACACTGCTTACTTATATCTTAGTAGGTGCACTCAAAGAAAACTTGTTGAATAAAGCACTAATTACATTATAGCTAATCTATTCAGTCAACAGTTTATTCTCTCACCTCAAAGATGAAACTGGATGTCAGTTTGGGAGATAATAATGACATGAGCTTGTGTATCAGGCAAGATGACAAATGCCAGTGAAATTGCTTTTAATCCTTTAAAGCTGTGACTGAAGAATGGCACTTGGACTGCATTTAAATCTGATACTGGCCAAGAAATAATGATCCATTATAGCAAACCGCTAGAGGAAGTTTCTATAGAAAATAAATGCAAGCTGACAATGTCACGATTCTGATGACATGAATATACAAATAAAAATATTCATTGCTCATCAGAAAGTCTCCCATCAAAAATTAAAATATTGAAAACTATGTCACTGGCTAAAACAGAATAAAAGTTCGATCCAGTACGATCCTGAGGGCTGTTCTGCCTTGTCAAAGCCAACTTAGTCTAGGATCATAACAGGAATTTTGTATAGTTTTGGAAATGGAGAATTCACAAGCATTTGCATATATAACCTACATTTAGCTGCAATGCTAATGAAATTACACACAACTCCCACCACCACCACCACACCCTACTATTTGTCTACTCTGTTGGGAACTAATAGCCAGCACAATCCTATATATATTTACTCATTCTTATTGGATACCATGATTTCTGTTGGGAACTAATAGCCAGCACAATCTTATATATATATTTACTCATTCTTGTTGGATACCATGATTTCAACATAAACTGTAATAGATTTTGATCTAATCATGCCCTCGTCCTTTCTCGCCCGGACTACTGCAATGCTCTCTACATGGGGCTGCCCTTGAAGAGCACCTGGAGGCTTCAGCTGGTCCAGAATGCGGCTGCGCGGGTTGTCATGGGGGTACCTAGGTGCTCCCATGTTACACCCCTTTTAGGCGGCCTGCACTGGTTGCCGGTTGTTTTCCGGGTGCGATTCAAGGTATTAATTATGACCTTTAAAGCGCTCCATGGCTTAGGCCCAGGGTACCTGCGAGACCACCTACTGCCACCAGTAGCCTCCCACCATCCAGTACGATCCCACAGAGTTGGCCCTCTCAGGGTGCCATCGGCCAGACAGTGTCGGCTGGTGACCCCCAGGGGGAGAGCCTTCTCTGTGGGAGCGCCTTCCCTCTGGAATGAGTTGCCCCCGGAGCTTCACATAATCCCTGACCTCCGGTCCTTCCGACGCGCCCTAAAAAGTTGGCTTTTCCAGCAAGCCAGCCTGGCCTGTTAATTTTAACTTATTTTAAATGTATTGTCTTTTAAATTTGTTTTTTTTTTTGGATATATATATATATATGCTGGTTTTGTTGTATTCGGGTCTTTTCCCGTGTAAGGTGTAAAAGACCCGAATACAACAAAACCAGCATACCTACACCCATGAAAATCTACGAAAACAAATATATATATATATATATATATATATATATATATATATATATATATATATATATATATATATATATATATATATATATATATATATACATATACATACACATACATACATACATACATACATACATACATACATACATACATACATACATACAGTATATATATATATAACTTTGGGATAAAGTTTGTGTTTTTTTAATGTTTAATGTAAAAACTTTGTGTTTTTTTAATGTTGTACGCCGCCCTGAATCCTTTTGGAGAAGGGCGGCATATAAATCCAAATAAACAGAAACAAACAGAAACAGATTTAAAATTGCTTTAAAATTATTGTGTTAATGTTTAGAAAATTCATAGGAAGGCAAAAGCATTAATTGTTTATAATATTTTTAGTTGCCCCCATCTCAAAGGACGATAGGTGACATCCAAAATATAAAACTCAAAGTAATTTAAGTAGTATAACAATAATAAAAACAACAATCTAAATAGAGAACAAAGGACACAGCAGAATAAAAGTCAAGCTATATTAATGACTGAAAAATCCTTATAGTAGATTTCCAGAAAATTCACCTAGAAGGGTTAACTTTATATTGATTTTATCATGAAAAGGAGTCGTGTGCCAGATTTTGTAAGGCTTGTAGTTTAAGATTTGCTATATAAACTGTTTTTCACTTCCTTTTCTAAAAAATGTATTGTACCGTTTATTGTTCTTTGTACTGTGTTTGAATTTATACAACAAGAGATGCTATAGTGAGTTGGTTTACAAATATAATAAATATTTCTCGCCTTAATTAAATTAAATTGAATATCTTAATTAAATATCAAATCACTTTGCTACCTGAGTTTGCAGTCAGATATTTTGGACTGTGAACTCAAAATACTGTGTTTCCCTGAAAATAAGACAGGGTCTTATATTAATTTTTGCTCCAAAAGATGCATTAGGGCTTATTTTCAAGTTAGGTCTTATTTTCAGGGCAATACGGTATTAAATGTGTCCATCTGGCTGACAATTTTAACTGGGGCTTATTTTTGAAGTAGGGCTTATATTACAAGCATCCTGAAAAATCATAGGAGGGCTTATTTTCTGGTCTTATTTTAGGGGAAACAGGGTACTATTTGTCCAATAAATTTGCCATGCAAGCCAGGGCTGATGAGAGTTGAAATCTAAAGCTCCCAGAGCAGGTGTCCAAACTTGGGAACTTTAAGACTTGTGGACTTCAACTCCCAGAATTCCCCAGGCTGGGGAATTCTGGGAGTTGAAGTCCACAAATCTTAACGTTCCCAAGTTTGGACACCCCTGTCCCAGAGCTTACCAGTCTGACTACCCATTTCTTCATGAGTATATATTAGAATCAATATCAATCAGACAGCTTGTAGGTGCCAAAAACTAAGTGAAATAAGAATGTTTTAAATTGCCTGGATGAATCAATTAATATGTACGTTAATGTACATCTAAAAAGTCACAATAGTGAATAAAAGTTGGACAAGTGCTCTTATTTTATACTATAACCTTAACAATATTGGACTGAGTTCAAACTAGCCATACCCAGGCCAGGACAAATGAAATTAATGTAACTTTCATTGATTTCAGTGGGATCACCTCAATGGATCCAATGTACACTATAGGAATAAGTGCCAAATACCACATTGCAAGACAAAATGATGCATTGTTTTCTTTGCCAAGTCACGCAGAAGTTCAGAATCTAATTCTTTTCTCCAATATTTCTTCTACAAAAATATAGTCTTAATAATATCTGCAGTAGACACAGTACAAGGTGGCATTTACTTTTATAGCAATAATTGTCCTACATTGATTTAAAAGCCAGGAGATTGATTTTTTCTTTGGTTACTCAAACAACTGAAAAATATATTGTATTTCTAAACTTATTGAGTTCTTGCTTAAGTTTAGTCTTAGCTTTTAATGGAAAGGGAGCAGGATACATGGACATGCTCTATCATCTGTGTTCCTACTTAGACACTGTAACATGTTCATCAAGAAATCTGAAGAGGCTTTTGTAAGTGTAATCAGAATTCATGAGTTTTTATACCTTACTTCTCAAACTGTAATCCTCAGATTTCATTTTTATATTAAAAAAGAAAAGAAAAGAAAAAAGAAAGAGTCTTATTCTTCATCTAGGCTTCATTGAATTTCAATCCCTAAGGACATGTTAGAAAAACATTGTCTAGATCTCAGAATTATTCACTGAAAAAGCAATAAACCAAGGATATCAGTTTCCCAAGGTCAGGCCCATGTTTCACAATAGACACCCAGCCAACAAAAGTACTAGAAATTTTACATGTTTTCTGAAGTGATTAGATGTTGTTGTTGTTGTTCTTAATCATCACACAGTCAGTTAGATGTTCAGATACACAAGGTATAGGTGCAAGGTACACAATGTATAATAGCTACCAAAAAAGCCTTCAAAGTTAAAAGTAGAGGATTTCATAAAGAATATACAGTAGCTACAAGTAATCATGCTGCGCCAACATTTGCGTTTACAATTTTTCAAAAGCTTTCTGCCTCAAGACCTGTGAGAATTTCTCACGGTGATGAGTCTCATTTGTTTCTTCTAACCAACAGAAAACGTTACTACTAGCAGCAATGACTCTTCTGTTTCCATCAAAGTATCCCTAACAGCCTACATGTCATCCTTTGAATAATTCCACTGGAAGTAGATCCTTCCTGGTATGGTCTCTTGAGATTTAATGGAAGCATAAGACAGAAAGTCAGATTATTCACATCAGAGGTGGTATTCGGCAGGTTCTGACAACTTCTGGCGAACCCGTAGCGGAACCTTTTAGTAGTTCTGAGAACCGGTAAATACCACCTGTGACTGGCCCTGCCCCCATCTATTCTCTGGCTCCCGAGTCCTAGCTGATTGGGGAGGAAAGAGGATTTTGCAGTAACTTTCCCCTGGAGTGGGGAGGGAATGGAGATTTTACAGTATCCTTCCCCTGCCATGCCTACTAAGCCACACCCACAGAACCGGTAGTAAAAAATTTGAATCCCAGCACTGATTCACATGCAGTCCACACTGTAACTGAACAGTTGCAGGGTCATCCCATTCCACTACATCAGAAATGTCTCCTTTGAGAAAAACAAGAAAAGTAAAAACTTTCATCAAATTGCATTAAGATTAATAAAAGAAGAGGGAGTTGCTCAGGATTTGTTTGCCTCTTGTCTCCAGAATACTCATACCAGTGGTGGATTTCAAAATTTTTTAGGACCTCTTCTGTAGGTGTGCCCTGCTTTGGGGTGTGGCTTGCCAGCCATGTGACTGGGTGGGGGTGGCTTTCCGGCCATGTGACCTGGTGGAATGGCTTGGCAGTCATGTGACTGGGTGGGAGTGGCCAAGATGATGTCACTGAATTCTTTGGCCCAATGGATGATCTACAAAAAGATATAAAAAAGGAAAATTATTATTTTGTGTACTTACATATTACTTAAATAAGATTAAAATAAGTACACAAAACAATAAAAGAGCTACTTACAGAAGGAAGATGACTGTCCTTGCCAGTCTTCAATATCACTGACTCCAATGAATGGCATGCACAAAGAAGAGACACAGAAATGAACTCTTCAATTGCATGCATTGCATTAGGATGAAACAAGCACACAAAACAATAAAGATAGCTACTTACAGAAGGAAGATGACTGTCCTTGCCAGTCATCTACATCACTGACCACATTTGCTCCAATGAATGGCTCACACAAAGAGACACAGAAAGGAAGGCTTTAATTGCATGCAGTGCATTAGGATGAAACAAGCACACAAAATAATAGAAAAGGAAGATGATTGTCCTTTTCTGTGTTGAAGTCACCCACAGGAATATATGAATTAGGTTCAGTACTTAGGACAGAACAAGTAGCTATTCAAGAGTTAGTGGTGTCATGGTTAGAAGCAATGCTAAAGCAAGATATGGATTTAAAACCAGTAATATTTTATTGTGTATTTCAAAGGGAATACAATACATATTTAATTTTACACATGTTAACAGCTGCTGGAATTGTGTTTGCACAACAGTGGAAAAGCAAAGATAGAAAAATGAATAAATATTAGAATGTGCAGGAATGAATAAATTGACAATTAAAATCAAGAAGCCTTCAAATACTTTTTCATGTGGGATTTGTTTTATCAATTGCTAACTAACAGAAACATAAATTAGAAATCTAAGAGTATGAAAGAAAACACCAATTATGTAAGGAAAGGTCACTAAAATGTATAAGGAAATATTATTAGTACTTGAGCATTATTAATGTGTAGATAAGTGTGGGACATTTTACACACACACATACACATACACATACACACACACACACACACACACACACACACACACACTATGACAGTGCCAGGAAAACACCAAAAAATAACAATTTCCCCCCAAAAGACTGCAGATGAAACCAGTTTTTTCCCTAACCCTAAGGACAGGAAAAACAAAGCCACTGGAATAAAAACCATCAAGGCATTATGGGTAATTATAAAGGACAGTGCCAGGAAGCTCACAGAACCAGCAACCACCTCACAAAGAAATACAAAATCTGGCAGAGCTGCCTTGCACCAACCTAGCCTGCCAATAGAAAAGCAGCCACTTTGAGACACATAAACCATGCACCAACCTGCACACTTAAAAGCAACATATTGCATCACAAAGAAAACATTTGCAAAAATCAATAACATTTCTTATAATAAACATATTCTATAAACAATAAATAAATAATAATTCCCTAAAAATAACTTTTTTAAAAAATATATTCTATAAATAATTTAAAAAATCCTTAAAAACCATTTAAAAATATTCTAAACACAATAAATTAAAATAAAACCATTTAAAATATTCTAAACACAGTAAATTAAAATAAAACCACTAAAATATTCTATACACAATAAATTAAAATAAAACCATTTAAAAATATTGTATACACAACAAATACAATTTTAAAAAAAACATTTAAAGCATAAAGGGAAAAAAACCAGGTCACTTACCAGCAGGCAGAATCAGCAGCTCTCTGATGCGATGGATGCAAGGAGCAGGAAGGTGACCAAGCAGCAGGTAAGCTGGCCTGGCAGACTTAACCAGCCAGGCGAAGCTGGGGACTGGGGTGCTGGTGGTAAGAAAGGCCTCAGCTGGCAGCCAGGCCTCCTAGGACTTGCCCTAGCTGGCTGCCAGCAAAGCACAGGGGCGGCAGGCATTAGCCACGCTGCGCCAGCTACTGCCTGGACTCCTTTCAGTCAGGTTTCCTTGGTATAGGACTGAAATAGCATTTCTCTTGTTGTTTTTTAATTGCTCTGGACCTCCTAGAATTTCATATATGAGATGTGTGTCTATAAAAATCAAACAAATAATTTTTTCAAGTTAACATCTGGCTAGTAGGACTGATATTCTTATTACCTTTCTCTTGCCAGTCAGAAGTATACAAAAGCAAATATAGAAATTATTGTTTTCTATGCTCAGACAGCATCTTTAAACTTTTCACTTGAGACAAATAATATAACTATCCATGTTTTCAAATGTAACATACTGTTGACACCTAAATGCCTATTTCTGTATTAATGTGCCATGATGATTTTTCATTTGTTTGTTTTTTAAAAAAACTGTAATTATCATATTACTTTTCCAAGAAAGTTTGTTTTAAAAATCTCACAATGGCATTAAGAAAAAGGGTAAGAGGAAGAAGATTGCCCTCTGTATTCACTGGGACAAGCCAGCACAACTTTTTTAGTAAACCAATCACGTCAGTTCACCTGTCATATCTGTTATAATCAGGCAACAAAAAAGATAAGGAACTAATAACCCCGAAGCAAACATTTCTGTATCTCTATCTGAGATGGAAAATAATTACTCTTCTGGGAATGAATTTGGGTGTGGTCACGAGAGCCTTCCAGGAAATGTGATATACTAGTCAAAACCTCTGGATGAGTTGTTCATATCTTTGGTGGCACATCAGAAATCTTACAATCCAAAAGTTATATTTTAGATTCCCAGACACTTTCAACCATAAGAAAATATTCTCCAAGGCACCTGAGGATAGAACAAGAAGCAATGGGTGGAAACTAATCAAGGAGAGAAGGAACTTAGAACTGAGGAGAAACTTCCTGACAGTTAGAACAATTAATCAGTGGAACAGCTTGCCTCCAGAAGTTGTGAATGCCCCAACACTGGAAGTCTTTAAGAAGATGTTGGATAGCCATCTGTCTGAAACGGTATAGGGTTTCCTGCCTAGGCAGGGGGTTGGACTAGAAGACCTCCAAGGTCCCTTCCAACTCTACTATTGTATTAAATAAGCTTATCTCCTCCTTTTTCTGAATTGTTCATCAAAAACCTGGAAAATTTGCTCAAAATAAAGGGAATGGAGGCTGCTTATCTGCTACACTTTTCTCCATGCAATGCACAAAATCACACACACTCACACAAAGACAAACTGTGAGTACATATGCATCCACAGCTATATGCACACAATGCACACCCATACAGACATACACACACGCATACACCCATTATAAACGTTGGAGATCATGGTAGAATGCTATACATTGTAGTGAAAGGAGCATTTTCAAGAAGGACGCAAGAGTTATTGGTTCCATTAAAACCAACACTATCCTGTCATCAATATTCATATAATTCAGACAAAGCATCTACTGTAGCTGCTCATAAATCAAACAGAAAAAGTAAAGACGAGAGAAAAGAAAAGGACTGATATAAAGGCAGGAATAGCATGGGGATAAGATGATCGTGAGAGGGGACTCCATTCATTCAGCCTAACATCTGCTGTGCATGAAGTGAAACCACCTGTTAGTTTATTAAATTGTACAATTAATTTGTGTGGAAGGAGGGAAAGACCCTATCTCATCAAAATATTCCATTTTAACTTTATCATCTAAAAATAAAGCTTTTAAAGGCTAGCAATTTATGCAGTACTGACAGCATAGCCTTCTTTTATATTTCAAATTATGGAATCCTTCCAGGCTTATAGTCAAATCACTTTAGTACCCAAAAGAATACTTGTGGTCCATTTATTCTGTATCACAGAATATCAGTGTCCTTGGAGTGCCATTCTGGTTATTGTAAAGTCGCAGGTCTCGTTTGCATAGATTCTGTTTTTTTCCCTTCTTTTTAGTTAGAGCAAGAACTTTGTTATCAACCCTCCTGGTGGCATTTCCTCAGTGAAAATGAGAAATAATTTAGTTTTCCTTTGCCAACTTTGTACATTTTTTTAAATAAGTTTACTTTCCAATGCAAAAAGAAGACATTGGAGTTGCAGAACGAAATAAGCGGACTAGGGAATCATCTTAAATATGTTTACTCTGATAAATTATTCCAATGGCCCTTAGTCATTAGTAAGTTTGCAATGATTTTATCCCAGTTTGACTACTATATTTTCTTGATGGAGGCATGAAATCCAATAACTTCATCAATCAAAGTTCCTATCACAACAGCACTAAATGTACCTGCAGATGATTTAACACAAATTTCAAGGAATTCCAGAAGGCCATCTGGTCAATCCTCTTTGTTCCATTCTAGTGATTCTTGCAGGAACGTAGAACTTTGGCAGACCCTAAAGTGATTTTGGGGGAAATCTAAACCAATATGGGCAATTACCAAAATCAAGGGTTAAAAGAATACAAGATTGCAACAGGATCTGTTTTCTTTTTTCTTCTCAGAGGCATGAGAATGAGAAGAAATGTAATGCCTCATTGAACTAAGGATTGATTTTTTTTCAGTAACAACTATTCAAACTTAGATAGCCTTTCCCAAATGCCCTTTAAATGTTTTATCGTTCCAAAAGCAGAGGATCAGTCATTATTTCCTTGCTTGCTTTTCTCTTAAAATGTAGGACAATTGCATCTGGAAAAAATAACTGTATGGGGTTTGGTTTGATTGCGATTAATCAATATCAATAAAGAATCCCAGAGACTCTTCCGATGGCCATGCAAACTGGGGATAATGGGAATTCTAGTCCAGAGGGCAACGTTTTTACAACAGGTGCTGGAAAAGAATCACCTTATTTTAGCCATGTTCTGCTTTATAGCATATTTCCATTTAGCTGGGAATCAGATCAAATAACTGGAATAAATGAATAAGGTGTGGAAAGTTTAATTCATTTTGCAGTGGCACTTAAGAGCTGGTGAGATATCAAAAAAAAGTTCTTTTCACATAAATGCATTCTTCTGATTTGCCTGGTGTGATTTTTACCAACTGTAAATGGAAAACTATTGCTGTTCATGGGGCAACAGTTCAAATGTGCCTTTTGGATTCTGAATTTTTGAGAGGGGTGGGGGGAGAAAAGAAACGATAGCTTGACATGAACTTTTCTTCTTGAATCTCCTGACATAAATGTTCAACTCTCTTTTTTTCCCCTAACACCATATTTAATGGCCTATGTTGCACAATAAATAAAGGAACAGGGTGATAGGATATCTTGTTCGGTCAACCTTTCCTTGCTTCAGTATCGTATGTTCTCTTTCACATTGTACTGTAAACAATAAGTTGCCATTATAGGTTCCTATCAGTGGGGGGTCTCTTTGTCCTTGCAGGAGGCCCTTTCTCTCCCCCGATTTATTGAATTGTGCTCTATGATACTAAGATCAAGGGATGGACATTAGGACTGGAGTAGCTCTTTGGCTGGAAGTTAGCTTTAGAAATTGTTGCTATGGGTGCTATTGTATAAGCTTTTACCCCCTCTTGCTATGTATTATCTCTTCTTTGCTTCTCCACAAAGTGAATAGTGTTAACTCTCTGTGCATCAAGTCTTGGAAGGGCCTTCTTGCCAAACTACTTTTTAATAGTTGATTTTCCTTCATTGTGTCAAAAATTGAAGCACTTCAATGGCTTTCGAATAATATTTAATCACATGATCACTGTATCATTTAGCGAAGTTGCATTCAACCCACCTTGTAAGTACAAGGGGTCAAAAGAAGGTATCAGAGTCCATCATGTGCCAAAACCTTTCTTCTCTTCTCTCATTTTAATTTATTATTTATTTTTGCTGGATTTGTTCTGGAGAATAGTTTAGACTTTCAAAGAAAGTAAAGGGGGAAATTACGTTATTTTCCGCAGGAAAAATGTGTATCAATTTCTATGCCTTCTATTAAAAATAAAGTTTAATTTTAATAATAATTTCTAATAACTTCTTGCTCTCCTCTCTGCATTTCTTGTGCAGCCAGATTTTCAGGATAGGTAAGTTCCTGTATGAGAGAAAAAAATTCATTACGGAATATTCTTATCTTTAAAGTAATTCTTTATTACTTTAGTTAGTGGAACAAAATAGTTAGGGAATTCATAATTTTTGTTCTCTTTTTTTTAATGAATGTAATTGTATTGTATTTGTAGAAGGTTAATCTTCTATATTAAAAATGTATGCCATTTCTTCACTAGCAATTTATAGTATGTTTTATAATCATTTACCATTGCTATATACAATAGAACATCAATCATGAGGAAATGGTCTTAAAATAAGAAGTGCGTAAAATAAAAACAAGATATTTGGTTTCTATTTTATATGATAGCATTTGAAAAAAAATGCAATTTAAAATTTTTATATTATGGTATTTTTTTTAAAAAAATGTAAAATATTACTATGGGTGTGTTTGCATATAACTGCAAGGAAAATGGTACAGGTATGTTGGCCAATATTCTAAACATCAAGTTCAATTTGGTAATTTTACTTTTTATTTTACCTTGTAATTTGTTCTAGCTCTCCTTGATAAAGAAATCATCTAAAATATGTAGGTGAAAAAATAGAAATACCCTATTTTGGAAAGTGTTCATCCCTTTCATTCTATCAGTGGAAACTATTTCTATAACAGAAATAAATCAAAGCACCTTTCCAAATACCATTACATCAAATCATGTCTCTTCTCGATCGAAGGCCTTCTCTGCATCCAAGAAAACCAGCACTGCAGAGATCTGCTTATTCTTATCAAGATAGTCAATTAAATCTATGAGTTGCCTTACATTCTCCTTCATATGTCTGCCTTCAATAAATCCTGCTTGATCATGATGAATAATCTCTTGAATAACCGGCATCAATCTGTTGGCTAATACTTTAGCAAATATTTTATAATCTGTGTTCAGAAGAGATATCGGCCTGTAATCCTCTGGTTTCTTAGGGCCCTCTTTATCTTTAGGTATCAATGAGATAAAAGCCGCTTTCCATGAGAGAGGTATTTTACCTCCTTGTTGTATATTACAAAATAGTTGTGTAAGATATTCAATCATTTCCAGTTGTAAAGTTTTATAATACATTGCAGTCAAACCATCAGTCCCTGGAGCCTTAGCTAATTTAAGTTGATTTATAACTAAAGTGATCTCATCAGCGGTTATAAGACGTTCCAAATTTGCCTTTTGAAGCACAGAAATTTTTGCAACCCTTTTTCCTTCCAAAAAATCATCTATTAACTTGTTCTGTATATTATCCTGTACATATAGCTTAGTATAATAGTCCACAAATGATTTTTTAATCAACTCTTGTTGATATACCATCTTCCCTCGAAACTCAATTTTATCAATAATTCTATCATTCATATTCCTTCTCAAAGTATATGCTAACCATCTACCAGGTTTATTAGCGTTGGCAAAGGTGTTATGTTTAGCAAATTGCAAATTGGTTGCTGTTTGTTCTGCTATAAGCATCTGAAATTGATCTTTCAACAGCTTTAGCGCCATCTGGAGCGCCTGGTCATTCGGGTTTATTATAAGCAGCTGTTCTTTACGTTTTATTTCATCTTCCAATTCCATTCTCCTTTTCTGTCTAATTTGTTTGTGTTTAAAGTTCATATGTATCAGGACCCCACGCATATAAGCTTTACTTGCATCCCAAACTATTTCAATGGGAGTGCCCTTATTCATATTAAAACTAAAAAATTCCTTCATGTGTTTTTTAAGTTCATCAACATTTTTTTCATATCTAAATAAATTTTCATTTACTCTCCAAGACCTTCTTGGCCTCATCCCTAATTCAATTTGTAACCACACCGGACTATGATCGCTAAGTGACCTGGCGAAAATCTTGGATTTCTTGGCTTTAGGAAGTAGATCCGGTGTTAACAAAAAGAAATCAATCCTTGAAAAGGATTTATGTCTATCTGAGTAGAAAGAAAAATCCATCTCATTTAGATGTTGTGTCCTCCAAACATCTTTTAATTTCAAATCGTCTTGTAAATCAAAAAAAGCCTTTGGTAATTTGGTAGTGAATTTCGTCTTTGTACTCTTGTCTATCTTTGGAGAAATCACTCCATTCCAGTCTCCCATTATTAGAATACTCTTAAAGTTCCAGTCTAAAATTTTTAAATGGAGCATCTTATAAAAACTTTCTTGGCATTGGTTAGGAGCATATATTCCTAGCACCAAAATGGAACCGAAGTCTGTATCAAATTGAATTGCTATATATCTACCAGCGTCATCTGCCTCTATAACTTTAGTTGAAAATCTTTTATTTATATATATCACCACACCATTTTTCTTTACCAAATCAGAGGCAGCATAAAATGTTCCCAGTTTTGAATTCACTAAGTACTTCTGGTCTTGCAGCCTAATATGAGTCTCTTGAAGGCAAACAACATCATTATTAAATTGCTTCAAATAATAAAATATTTTTTTCCTTTTTTGTGGAGAGTTCATTCCATTCACGTTCCAAGATAATAGCTTAAGCATCTTTAGATCTGGTCTGAAGCGCTGAAAGCATTTGCTGAAGATCTCTCTCCACAAAACCAATCTCCAGCCCTGCTCCTCCCATGGCTCCGGTTTGCTTCTTAGCTTCTTTCTTAGCACATTGTATTTGAGGGTCGACGCGCTTATGAGATTCTAACATTTGTCTAGTCGTGGATCTGGTAATACGTTGTTCGACAGGTTTAGATATCGGCATTTCAGTGAGAGACTTAGAAGGTCCTTCTTCCAAGAAGGAGCACAACAGAGATCCAGAGGGGTCGACTCCACCTACAGCACCCTGCCCCTCCTCCTCTTTTTGTGTCTGCATTCTTTGCTCTTCTGTCTCTTTCTCAAACATCCTCTGC